>NC_064559.1:5208277-5844840 GCF_937001465.1 Orcinus orca | reverse complement strand
AAGCAAAAGCTAAGAGAATTCAGCACCACCATACCAGCTCTACAACAAATGCTAAAGGAACTTTTCTAAGTGGGAAACACAAGGGAAGAAACGGACCTACAAAAACAAAAACAAAACAATTAAGAAAATGGTCATAGGAATATACATATCAATAATTACCTTAAACATGAATGGATTAAATGTCCCAACAAAAAGACACAGGCTCACTGAATGGTTACAAACACAAGACCCATACATATGCTGTCTACAAGAGACCCACTTCAGACCTAGGGACACATACAGAATGAAAAGTGAGGGGATGGAAAAAGATATTCCATGTAAATTGAAATCAAAAGAAAGCTGGAGTAGCAATACTCATATCAGATAAAATAGACTTTAAAATAAAGAACTTTACAAGAGACAAGGAAGGACACTACATAAAGATCAAGGGATCGATTCAAGAAGACATAACAATTATAAATATATATGCACCCAACATAGGAGCTCCTCAATACATAAAGCAACTGCTAACAGCTATAAAAGAGGAAATCGACAGTAACACAATAATAGTGGGGGACTTTAACACCTCACTTACACCAATGGACAGATCATCCAAACAGAAAATTAATAACAAAACACAAGCTTTACATGACATGATAGACCAGATAGATTTAATTGATATTATAGGACATTCCATCCAAAAACAGCAGGTTACACTTTCTTCTCAAGTGCACATGGAACATTCTACAGGATAGATCACATCTTGCGTCACAAATCAAGCCTCAGTAAATTTAAGAAAACTGAAATCATATCAAGCATCTTTTCTGACTGCAACGCTATGAGATTAGAAATGAATTACAGGGGAAAAAACATAAAAAACACAAACACAGGGAGGATAAACAAGACGTTACTAAATAACCAAGAGATCACTGAAGAAATCAAAGAGGAAATCAAAAAATACCTAGAGACAAATGACAATGAAAAAGCCTACCTCAAGAAATAAGAAAAATCTCGAATAAACAATCTAAACTTACACCTAAAGGAACTAGAGAAAGAACAAACAAAACCCAAAGTTAGCAGAAGGAAAGAAATCATAAATATCAGAGCAGAAATAAATGAAATAGAAACAAAGAAAACAATAGCAAAGATCAATAAAACTAAAAGCTGGTTCCCTGAGAAGATAAACAAAATTGATAAACCATTAGCCAGACTCATCAAGAAAAAGAGGGAGAGGACTCAAATCAATAAAATTAGAAATGAAAAAGGAGAAGTTACAACAGACACCGCACCAATACAAAGCATCCTAAGAGACTACTACAAGCAACTCTATGCCAATAAAATTGACAACCTGAAAGAAACAGACAAATTCTTAGAAAGGTATAACCTTCCAACACTGAACCAGGAAGAAATAGAAAATATGAACAGACCAATCACAAGTAATAAAATTGAAACTGTGATTAAAAATCTTCCAACACACAAAAGTCCAGGACCAGACGGCTTCACAGGCGAATTCTATCAAATATTTAGAGAAGAGCTAACACCCATCCTTCTCAAACTCTTCCAAAAAATTGCTGAGGAAGGAACACTCCCAAACTCATTCTATAAGGCCACCATCACCCTGATACCAAAACCAGACAAAGATACCACAAAAAGATCTACACGTGGAACAACTCCTACAGAACACCTACTGAACGCCGGCAGAAGATCTCAGACGTCCCAAAAGGCAAGAAACTCCCCACGTACCTGAGTATGGCAAAAGAAAAAAGAATAAACAGAGGCAAAAGAATAGGGACGGGACCTGCACCAGTGGGAGGGAGCCGTGAAAGAGGAAAGGTTTCCACACACTAGAAGCCCCTTCACGGGCGGAGACTGTGGGTGGTGGACGTGGGGAGCTTCGGAGCCGCGGAGGAGAGCACAGCAACAGGGGTGCAGAAGGCAAAGTGGGGAGATTTCCGCACAGAGGATCGGGGCCGACTGGCACTCACCAGCACGAGAGGCTTGTCTGCTCACCCGCCGGGGCGGGCGGGGCCGGGAGCTGAGTCTTGGGCTTCGGTCTGAGCGCAGAGAGAGGACTGGCGAAGTGAACACAGCCTGAAGGGGTTAGTGCATGATGGCTAGCTGGGAGGGAGTCCAGGAAAAAGTCTGGACCTGCCAAAGAGGCAAGAGACTTTTTCTTCCTGCTTTGTTTCCTGGTGCACGTGGAGAGGGGATTAAGAGCGCTGCATAAAGGAGCCCCAGTGACAGGTGCAAGCCGTGGCTAAAAGCACGGACCCCAGAGATGGGCATGAGATGCTAAGGCTGCTGCTGCCACCACCAAGAAGCCTGTGTGCGAGCACAGGTCACTCTCCACACCCCCCTTCCAGGGAGCCTGTGCAGCCCGCCACTGCCAGGGTCCCGGGATCCAGGGACAACTTCCCCGGGAGAACGCACGGCGCGCCTCAGGCTGGTGCAATGTCACACTGGCCTCTGCCGCCGCCTGCTCGCCCTACACTCCGTACCCCTCCCTCCCCCCGGCCTGAGTGAGCCAGAGCCCCCCCCCGCATCAGCGGTTCCTTTAACCCCGTCTTGTCTGAGTGAAGAACAGACGCCCTCCGGCGACCTACACGCAGAGGCGGGGCCGAATCCAAAGCTGAACCCCGGGAGCTGTGCGAACAAAGAAGAGAAAGGGAAATCTCTCCCAGACTCAGGAGCAGCGGATTAAATCTCCACAATCAACTTGATGTACCCTGCATCTGTGGAATACCTGAATAGACAACGAATCATCCCAAATTGAGGAGGTGGACTTTGAGAGCAAGATTTATTATTTTTTCCTCTTTTTGTGAGTGTGTATGTGTATGCTTCTGTGTGAGATTTTGCCTGTATAGCTTTGCTTTCACCATTTGTCCTAGGGTTCTATCTGTCCATTTTTTTGTTTAGGCTTTTTTACTTTAAAATATTTTTTTCTTAATAATTATTTTTTTAATGTAATAACTTTATTTTACCTTACTTTATTTTATTTTCTTTTATCTTCTTTCATTCTTTCTACTTTTTCTCCCTTTTATTCTGAGCCGTGTGGATGAAAGGCTCTTGGTGCTGAAGCCAGGAGTCGGTGCTGTGCCTCTGATGTGGGAGAGCCAACTTCAGGACACTGGTCCACAAGAGACCTCCCAGCTCCATGTAATACCAAACGGCAAAAATCTCCCAGAGTTCTCCATCTCAACACAAACACCCAGCTTCACTCAATGACCAGCAAGCTACAGTGCTGGACACCCTATGCCAAGCAACTAGCAAGACAGGAACACAACCCCACCCATTAGCAGAGAGGCTGCCTAAAATCATAATAAGTCCACAGACACCCCAAAACACACCACCAGACGTGGAGCTGCCCACCAGAAAGACAAGATCCAGCCTCATCCACCAGAACAAAGGCACTAGTACCCTCCACCAGGAAGCCTACACAACCCACTGAACCAAATTTAGCCACTGGGGACAGACATAAAAAACAACGGGAATTATGAACCTGCAGCCTGCAAAAAGGAGACCCCAAACACAGTAAGTTAAGAAAAATGAGAAGACAGAAAAACACACCGCAGATGAAGGAGCAAGATAAAAACCCACCAGACCTAACAAATGAAGATGAAATAGGCAGTCTACCTGAAAAAGAATTCAGAATAATGATAGTAAAGATGATTCAAAATCTTGGAAATAGAATAGAGAAAGTGCAATAAACATTTAACAAGGACTAGAAGAACTAAAGAGGAAACAAGCAACGATGAACAACACAATAAATGAAATTAAAAATACTCTAGAAGGGATCAATAGCAGAATAACTGAGGCAGAAGAATGGATAAGTGACCTTGAAGATAAAAAGTGGAAATAACTACTATGGAGCAGAATAAAGATAAAAGAATGAAAAGAACTGAGGACAGTCTCAGAGACCTCTGGGACATTAAATGCACCAACATTCGAATTATAGGGGTTACAGAAGAAGAGAAAAAGAAAGGGACTGAGAAAATACTTGAAGAGATTATAGTTGAAAACTTCCCTAATATGGGAAAGCAAATAGTTAATCAAGTCCAGGAAGCACAGAGAGTCCCATACAGGATAAATCCAAGGAGAAACATGCCAAGACACATATTAATCACACTGTCAAAAATTAAATACAAAGAAAACATATTAAAAGCAGCAAGGGAAAAACAACAAATAACACACAAGGGAATCCCCATAAGGTTAACAGCTGATCTTTCAGCAGAAATTCTGCAAGCCAGAAGGGGCTGGAAGGATATATTTAAAGTGATGAAGGAGAAAAACCTACAACCAAGATTACTCTACCCAGCAAGGATCTCATTCAGATTTGATGGAGAAATTAAAACCTTTACAGACAAGCAAAAGCTGAGAGAGTTCAGCACCACCAGACCAGCTTTTCAACAAATGCTAAAGGATCTTCTCTAGGCAAGAAACACAAGAGAAGGAAAAGACCTATAATAACAAACCCAAAACAATTAAGAAAATGGGAATAAGAACATACATATCGATAATTACCTTAAATGTAAATGGATTAAATGCTCTCACCAAAACACACAGACTGGCTGAATGGATACAAAAACATGACCATATATATGCTGTCTACAAGAGACCCACTTAAGACCTAGAGACACATACAGACTGAAAGTGTGGGGATTGAAAAAGATATTCCATGCAAATGGAAACCAAAAGAAGGCTGGAGTAGCATTTCTCATATCAGACAAAATAGACTTTAAAATAAAGACTACAAGAGACAAAGAAGGACACTACATAATGATCAAGGGATTGATCCAAGAAGATATAACAATTGTAAATATTTATGCACCCAACATAGGAGCACCTCAATACATAAGGCAAATACTAACAGCCATAAAAGCGGAAATCGACAGTAACACATTTATAGTAGGGGACATTAACACCCCACTTTCACCAATGGGCAGATCATCCAAAATGAAAATAAATAAGGAAACACAAGCTTTAAATGATACATTAAACAAGATGGACTTAATTGATATTTATATGACATTCCATCTAAAAACAACAGAATACACATTTTTCTCAAGTGCTCATGGAACATTCTCCAGGATAGATCATATCTTGGGTGGCAAATCAAGCCTTGGTAAATTTAGGAAAATTGAAATCGTATCAAGTATATTTTCCAACCACAGTGCTATGAGATTAGATATCAATTACAGGAAAAGATCTGTAAAAAATAAAAACACATGGAGGCTAAAAAAATACACTATTTAATAACGAAGTGATCACTGAAGAAATCAAAGAGGAAATCAAAAAATACCAAGAAACAAGTAACAATGAAAACAAAATAACCCCAAACCCATGGGTTGCAGCAAAAGCAGTTCTAAGAGGGAAGTTTATAACAATAAAATCCTACCTTAAGAAACAGGAAACACCTCGAATAAACAACCTAACCTTGCACCTAAAGCATTTAGAGAAAGAAGAACCAAAAAACCCCAAAGTTAGCAGAAGGAAAGAAATCATAAAGATCATATCAGAAATAAATGAAAAAGAAATGAATGAAACGATAGCAAAGATCAAAGAAACTAAAAGCTGGTTCTTTGAGAAGATAAACAAAATTGATAAACCATTAGACAGACTCATCAAGAAAAAAAGGGAGAAGACTCAAACCAATAGAATTAGAAATGAAAAAGGAGAAGTAACAACTGACACTGCAAAAATACAAAAGATCGTGAGAGATTACTACAAGCAACTCTATGCCAATAAAATGGACAACCTGGAAGAAATGGACAAATTCTTAGAAATGCACAACATGCCAAGACTGAATCAGGAAGAAATAGAAAATATGAACAGACCAATCACAAGTAATGAAATTGAAACTGTGATTTAAAATCTTCCAACAAACAAAATCCCAGGACCAGATGGCTTCACAGGTGTATTCTATGAAACATTTAGAGAAGAGCTAACACCTATCCTTCTCAAACTCTCCCAAAATATAGCAGAGGGAGGACCACTCCCCAGCTCATTCTACGAGGCCACCATCACCCTGATACCAAAACCAGACAAGGATGTCACAAAGAAAGAAAACTACAGGCCAATATCACTGATGAACATAGATGCAAAAATCCTCAACAAAATACTAGCAAACAGAATAAAACAGCACATTAAAAGGACACCATGATCAAGTGGAATTTATTCCAGGAATGCAAGGATTCTTCAATATACACAAATCAATCAATGTGATACACCATATTAAAAAATTGAAGGAGAAACACCATATGGTCGTCTCAATAGATGCAGAGAAAGCTTTTGACCAAATTCAACACCCATTTATGATAAAAACCCTGCAGAAAGTAGGCATAGAGGGAACTTTCCTCAACATAATAAAGGCCATATATGACACACCCACAGCCAACATCATCCTTAATGGTGAAAAACTGAAAGCATTTCCGCTAAGATCAGGAATAAGACAAGGTTGCCCACTCTCACCAATCTTATTCAACATAGTTTTGGAAGTTTCAGCCACAGCAATCAAAGAAGAAAAGGAAATAAAAGGAATCCAAATTGGAAAAGCAGAAGTAAACCTGTCACTGTTTGCAGATGACATGATACTATACATAGAGAATGCTAAAGATGCTACCAGAAAACTACTAGAGCTAATCAATGAATTTGATAAAGTAGCAGGATACAAACTTAATGCACAGAAATCTCTGGCATACCTATACACTATTGATGAAAAATCTGAAAGTGAAATCAAGAAAACACTCCCATTTACCATTGCAACAAAAAGAATAAAATATCTAGGAATAAATCTACCTAAGGAGACAAAAGACCTGTATGCAGAAAATTATAAGATACTGACGAAAGAAATTAAAGATGATACAAATAGATGGAGAGATATTCCATGTTCTTGGATTAGAAGAATCAACATTGTGAAAATGAATCTACTACCCAAAGCAATCTACAGATTCAATGCAATCCCTATCAAACTACCACTGGCATTTTTCACAGAACTAGAACAAAAAATTTCACAATTTGTATGGAAACACAAAGACCCCGAATAGCCAAAGCAATCTTGAGAACGAAAAATGGAGCTGGAGGAATCAGGCTCCCTGACTTCAGACTCTACTGCAAAGCTACAGTAATCAAGACAGTATGTTACTGGCACAAAAACAGAAAGATAGATCAATGGAACAGGATAGAAAGCCCAGAGATAAACCCACGCACATACGATCACCTTATCTTTGATAAAGGAGGCAGGAATGTACAGTGGAGAAAGGACAGCCTCTTCAATAAGTGGTGCTGGGAAAACTGGACAGGTACATGTAAAAGTATGAGATTAGATCACTCCCTAACACCATACACAAAAATAAGCTCAAAATGGATTAAAGACCTAAATATAAGGCCAGAAACCATCAAACTCTTAGAGGAAAACATAGGCAGAACACTCTATAACATAAATCACAGCAAGATCCTTTTTGACCCACCTCCTAGAGAAATGGAAATAAAAACAAAAATAAACAAATGGGACCTAATGAAACTTAAAAGCTTTTGCACAGCAAAGGAAACCATAAACAAGACCAAAGACAGCCCTCAGAATGGGAGAAAATATTTGCAAATGAAGCAACTGACAAAGGATTAATCTTCAAAATTTACAAGCAGCTCATGCAGCTCAATAACAAAAAAAACCCAACCGAATCCAAAAATGGGCAGGAGACCTAAATAGACATTTCTCCAAAGAAGATATACAGACTGCGAACAAACACATGAAAGAATGCTCAACGTCATTAATCATTACAGAAATGCAAATCAAAACTACAATGAGGTATCACCTCACACCAGTCAGAATCGCCATCATCAAAAAATCTAGAAACAATAAATGCTGGAGAGGGTGTGGATAAAAGGGAATACTCTTGCACTGCTGGTGGGAATGTGGATTGGTACAGCCACTATGGAGAACAGTATGGAGGTTCCTTAAAAAACTACAAATAGAACTACCATATGACCCAACAATCCCACTACTGGGCATATACCCTGAGAAAACCATAATTCAAAGAGTCATGTACCAAAATGTTCATTGCAGCTCTATTTACAATAGCCAGGACATGGAAACAACCTAAGTGTCCATCATTGGATGAATGGATAAAGAAGATGTGACACATACATACAATGGAATATTACTCCTCCATAAAAAGAAATGAAACTGAGCTATTTGTAATGAGGTGGATGGACCTAGAGTCTCTCATACAGAGTGAAGTAAGTCAGAAAGAGGAAACCAAATACTGTATGCTAAAACATATATATGGAATTTAAGAAAAAAAATGTCATGAAGAACCTAGGGGTAAGACTGGAATAAAGACACAGACGTACTATAGAATGGACTTGAGGATACGGGGAGGGGGAAGGGTAAGCTGTGACAAAGTGAGAGAGTGGCATGGACATATATACACTACCAAACGTAAAATAGATAGCTAGTGGGAAGCAGCCGCATAGCACAGGGAGATCAGCTCAGTGATTTGTGACCACCTAGAGGGGTGGGATAGGGAGGGTGGGAGGGAGAGAGATGCAAGCAGGAAGAGATATGGGAACATATGTATATGTATAACTGATTCACTTTGTTATAAAGCAGAAACTAACACACCATTGTAAAGCAATTATACTCCAATAAAGATGTAAAAAAAAAAAAGATACTACAAAAAAAGAATATTACAGACCAATATCACTGATGAATATAGATGCAAAAATCCTCAACAAAATACTAGCAAACTTAGTCCAACAACACATTAAAAGGATCGTACACCATGGTCAAGTGGGGTTTATCACAGGGATGCAAGGATTCTTCAATATATGTAATCAATCAATGTGATATACCATAATAACAAATTGAAAAAGAAAAACCATATGATCATCTCAATAGATACAGAAAAAGCTTTTGACAAAATTCAACACCCATTTATGATAAAAACTCTCCAGAAAGTGGGCATAGAGGGAACCTACCTCAACGTAATAAAGGCCACATATGACAAACCCACAGCAAACATCATTCTCAATGGTGAAAACTGAAAGCATTTCCTCTAAGATCAGGAACAAGACAAGGATGTGCACTCTCACCACTATTATTCAGCATAGTTTTGGAAGTTCTAGCCACAGCAATCAGAGAAGAAAAAGAAATAAAAGGAATACAAATTGGAAAAGGAGAAGTAAAACTGTCACTGCAGATGACATGATAATATACATAGAGAGTCTGAAAGATGCCACCAGAAAACTACTAGAGCTAATCAATGAATTTGGTAAAGTTGCAGGATACAAAATTATGCACAGAAATCTCTTGCATTCCTATACACTAATGATGAAAAATCTGAAAGAGAAATTTAGGAAATACTCCCATTTACCACTGTAACAAAAAGAATAAAATGCCTAGGAATAAAACTTCCTAGGGAGACAAAGACCTGTATGCAGAAAACTATAAGACACTGATGAAAGAAATTAAAGATGATACTAACAGATGGAGAGATATATCATGTTCTTGGATTGGAAGACTCAATGTTGTGAAAATGACTATACAACCCAAAGCAATCTACAGATTCAATGCAATCCCTATCAAATTACCAATGGCATTTTTTACTGAACTAGAACAAAAAATCTTAAAATTTATATGGAGACAAAAAAGACCCTGAATAGCCAAAGCAGTCTTGAGAGAAAAAAAAGGAGCTGGAGGAATCAGACTCCCTAGCTTTAGACTATACTACAAAGCTACAGTCATCAAGACAATATGGTACTGGCACAAAAACAGAAACATAGATCAATGGAACAGGATAGAAAGCCCAGAGATACACCCATGCACCTATGGTCAACTAATCTATGACAAAGAAGATAAGGATATACAATGGAGAAAAGACAGTCTCTTCAATAAGTGCTGCTGGGAAAACTGGACAGCTACTTGTAAAAGGATGAAATTAGAACACGCCCTAATACACAAAAATAAACTCAAAATGGATTAGAGACCTAAATGTAAGACCGGATACTATAAAACTCTTAGAGGCAAACATAGGAAGAACACTCTTTGACATAAATCACAGCGAGATCTTTTTTGATCCACCTCCTAGAGTAATGGAAGTAAAAACAAAAGTAAACAAATGGGACCTAATGACACTTCAAAGCTTTTGCACAGCAAAGGAAACCATAAACAAGATAAAAAGACAACCCTCAGAATGGGAGAAAATATTTGCAAATGAATCAACAGACAAAGGATTAATCTCCAAAATATATAAACAGCTCATGCAGCTGAATATTAAATAAACAAACAACCCAGTCCAGAAATGGGCCAGAAGACCTAAATAGACATTTTTCCAAAGAAGACATACAGATGGCCAAGAAGCACATGAAAAGCTGCTCAACATCACTAATTATTAGGGAAATGCAAGTCAAAACTACAGTGAGGTATCACCTCACACCAGTTAGAATGGGCATCATCAGAAAATCTACAAACAACAAATGCTGGAGAGGGTGTGGAAAAAAGGGAACCCTCTTGCACTGTTGGTGGGAATGTAAATGGATACAGTCACTATGGAGAACAGTATGGAGGTTCCTTAAAAAACTAAAAATAGAATTACCATATGACCCAGCAATTCCACTACTGGGCATATACCCAGAGGAAACCATAATTAAAAAAGACATATGCACCCCAATGTTCATTGCAGCACTATTGACAATAGCCAGGTCATGGAAGCAACCTAAATGCCCATCAACAGACAAATGGATAAAGAAGATGTGGTACATGTATACAATGGAATATTACTCAGCCATAAAAAGGAACAAAATTGGATCATTTGTTGAGAGGTGGATGGAGCTAGAGACTGTCATACAGAGCAAAGTAAGTCAGAAAGAGAAAAACAAATATCGTATATTACCGCATGTATGTGGAACCTAGAAAAATGGTACAGATGAACCAGTTTGCTGGGCAGAAATTGAGTGAAAATTTGTAGAGAACAGTTGTAGAGAACAAAAGTATGGACACCAAGGTGGGAAAGCAGTGGGGGGGCGGGTGTGTGTGTGTGTGTGTGTGTGTGTGTGTGTGTGTGTGATGAATTGGGAGATTGAGATTGACATGTATACACTGATGTGTATAAAATTGATGACTAATAAGAACCTGCTGTATAAAAAAATAAATAAAACAAAACTAAAAAATTCAAATAAATAAAGTTCCTATCGGTGTCTGGTGCACTGTCACAATCAATAAACAAGTGATACAGGGATGAAGAATGACTGTGCCCAGTCCAGTGTCTGAGTCATGGCCACTGTTCAATAAAGGCAGCTCTTAGGGGAAGGGAGAAACAGAAGACCCAGGTTTGAAGGAGGGGTAGCAAGAACAGCAAGGAACTTCTGAGGGTTCTCTACAATATCCATGAAAATAAACTTGTTAAAATAAATTCATTTGGGGAAATGTCTTTATTTAATAAAGTGGTTCCTTGCTGATAAATATTCACCAGAGGTTTGCTTTTAAAAACTAAATATTTTTCAAAATAACTTTCCACATACCACAGATTTATTTACACCACACTTTCCTGAGCAAATCTGTTGCTTTGAGTCACACCTGTATTAATATTTTAGATATTTTAATAATATTAAGAAGGTGAATGAATGCTTACTACTTCACTATGGAAAATGAGAAGAAATTAGCTTAATTACCATAGGAGGGCCTTAGTGTAGGCCTGAGGAAAAGCATATAAAGGGCAACCATGAACACAAAGAAATTCCCAATTAACTTTGTTAGGGGAATACCTTCACATAAATCATTAAAGACACCACACAGACTTCTGATTTTAGTGGGCTATTTTGGAATCAAGAGTCAATTAATGGAGATCCCTGATATTGATAATTTTTCTATTCTACAAATGCACTTCCAGTCTGGTTATTGCAAATTTGTAGATCTGAAAGGAATCTGGTCATTTCATTTTCACAATTGGACTCTGAGACCCCAGGAGGTTGAGCTGATTTGCCAAAGGTGGCATAGTCAGTTAACTGTGCATGTAGGACTGCACCCCGATCTCTCAAACACTATTTTGGCCACATGATATTATTACTACACTTTTCTTCTCTTTCACCACTGTTCTCCTACGTCTTTATTCGTTCAGTTACATGCTCTACATTACCTCCAAATTCAGCCCAAACACCTTTCCTTTTCAAGCATTCTTGCTCAGTGTCAATGTTCCACTGTCGCTCGGTGCATTTTCCATTATACTTTGTTGAGATCCTAATCTTACTGGGTAAGGGCTATATGTCCTCCAATATTACATTTGATGTAAAGTATATTCAACATGTTTAATAATAATATTCATGATATTCGATTACAGTCATGAGGTGTTGTAGGTGTAAATTATGACTTTTACCATTGAAGCCCTAATTTTTAGAAATGGGAAGAGTGGTGTGGGAAAATCTTCTCACCACTAGTGAAAAATCACGTTTTCACAGGGTTTGCAAACAGGGAAATATTTGTAGTTTTGTCTCATATGTTTTGCTTTTTTTGGCAAAAGCAAAAGGCAATTTTCTTTGCAATAAAAAAGGCCTTTCATTTTCGCCAATGCTTCACATCCATTTTTGCCAAGCAAAAAGCTGTTTTCCCAGGAGAAAACAGCTCAAGCTGAAATAAAAGTGAAGCACAATTTATAAAAATTTCCCTCTTTGAAAATAAAAATCACTCCACTCAATGCAAATGCCACCTAAGGGGCCTTGCATGGAAAAAGATAATGGGAGCACCATAGTTAAAACACATGTATAAACAAGTAGAGACAAACTAGTAGAGACAAAAATAAGTCCAAAGTCATATGGATGGAAGGTTTTAAATTGTGCTCAGAATTAACACTGAGAGTCCAGTCTTCACTTCTGTGATCCAAATATGCCTCAAGAATAACAACACACTCTTGATTGGATCCTTCTGTGTTATTTACTCGGGATGGCTTCTGTATTAATAACATCTTCCATTTATTATCATACCATGATCCATTTTGATAATTAACAAAATCATACAAATTAGGAAGAACAGGCATGATCTCCTGTTTGTATAAGTTCCCCACACATTTAACAGAGAGGAAGGTGTGTTGCTCAGATGGTGGCCTAGGTAAGGGGACTGAAGCTCACTAGCATTTCTTTGCCAAGGTGATTAAGTGCCAGAACCTGGACTAGAACCTAGGTGTTTTGACTCTTTCTTTGTGCTTTACCCTGACATGCTTTAGAATAAACTCCTATCAGAAATTCCCAGTGTGGTCATGGAATTTGTTTTTATTTCTGTTCTATTTTGTTTGCTTTGCATTTTCCCATGTGTGGTAATTTCTGGTATACTTTGAAGTGTCATGGCAGATTTGTCAGTGGGTCATCTCTGCTGCTAGAAAGACAAATCCTTTAGAAAATTTTAGTTTTGAAAAAATCAGAAGTTTCCAGCAGCCATGCCAATTGCAAATAGATGGTACAGCAACTGTCACCTTTATAGAAGTAAGCCATTTATTACATAGAAGAATTAAAAGATTGAAACCATTTTTCATTAACAGCAATAGTTAGTTAGCTATTCCTTGAGACTTAGCCTCTGGGGAAATTTTTTTATTGAATGTATTCAAACAAAAGCTGTAATCAGATTGCAAAATGACCCTTACATTCTTAATTGATTTAAAATAAGATTTTTGATTCTAAACTTCCATGTTTATCAGGACTATTCATTTATAACTCATAATTTCATATTCAAGCATCCACAAAAGATAAGAATAAATATTCTGCATAAACTGCAAGCTAGATGTGCACAGTCAGGTAAATCTTGGTGTGCCACAGACATAGTTTCATTTCCCCTCTATCTATCCCAGTCCTAGGTAACTTCTCTGAACAAGAGCTCAGGTCACACCTACTTTGAGAGCATCAGATTCTTCTGATCTTCCACCTTTCCCAATTTCTCTGTCCATTATAGTTTGTGCTACAACATTTACCACTATGTCACAGAACTCTACCCTTTAAAACAGTGATTTTTTATGATAAGTGTTATTTGTATATTTATCTCGAGAAAAAAATTGGGGGGAAAATATGGGTTTATTTTAATGAAGGCCATGTTTAAGTCTAAAGAGCTTAAAAATAAAGAACTTTTGTTATTGTTTCGTTAAAAATTTACCACTTAATTTTATATTTCTTGGATTATTTCACGTATGTACATTATTTATTATATCGCCCTAACTAGACTGATTGTAAGCTTCCTGAAAGCTTGAATCCTGTCTAAACATTTCTAAGTCCTTCTCAAGACTTATAAGAGTGCTGTGAAAGAACAGATAGTAAATCAGTAACTACTGATTTATTAAGAAGGATTTTGTTGGACACACCTCAATTTGATGTTCTCTTAAAGTTATTGGGAAGCAGCCACATAGAAAGTCACAAAATTTCATCTTACCTCATTTTATCTCAAAATTCTCATTTAATATTATTTAACCACTTTATTCTGTAACCAAATTACCCTTCACATTTGTAAGAAGGAGATATCACAGAAACAGAAATAGAGTAGACAGTAATTTTCAGTAATTAACTGTAGGGCATGGTACCTTGGACAGCGCCTTGGTGTATTGTATGATTCAACAGTCATTCGATGGACTGAGTGGGATATTTGATTAAATGAGCCTTCAGAAAGCAAATAACTAAGAAAAGAGAAATCGGCAGAGATGGAAGCAGCATGACAGACAGCAGAACAGTGATACTCAATTGCTGCATTAGTGCACTTCAGAAACCCCTAGGGCACCTTGGGCTTCCTGTCTCCTTGTATATCACGGGAGGCTGGGGGCTCCCCAGGGTCTACATCAGCCAGATGGTGGCAGGACATCTGGAGCATGTCTGCTGCTGCTGAGTCGCCCTACATTGACAAGGGGAGAAGAGACTGGGCCAGGTCAAGCCATGTGGCTCTAATGTGTGTGCACTGCTTGCCCTCCATCATGCACTGTGGAAAGGCCTTCAGTTCAGCAAGGGCAGGATGGTGCCTGTCACCCTTCCCTCTCCAAAGTGAATGTTAAGAAGCTGACATTTATCAAAATGAACAAACACCTGCTGCCAGTGAAGCATGCCCTAAATAAGGACACACAGAAGAAAGAGCATCTAGAGAGTTTGTGTTGAGAGCCAGGGGCTCTTGAGACCTAGTGCCTCCAAATGCAAGTTTTCCCTCATACTGTGCATGACATTTTATTACAACCAGCTATACCCCTGCAAGAAGGGAATTCTGTGTCCATGATCTTACTTTGCAGAGATAGAGGAAACAGTATGCAGGTTTCTTCCTGAGATATATCCTAGAGTCTCAGCCTTTTGTTTCTTCTTTCTCATATACAGCAGTTCATTTATATTCCACTGGGCTTCTGCACATAAAATTCATCTCTGTGTGGGTGGAAGTAGCCCCAACTTACTTCCGTGCTGTTCACAGAGTTATTTTCATTATTGGTACATGATGTGCTATCTCTGTAACTCACTGTACTTGGAGAAACAAGTGTTGGACTCTAAAGGGGTAAAATCCAGTTTAATTGCCTTAACTCTACTGTCACCATCAGGGTAAACATTTCTCTCCATCACCCCTCATCACATGCCTCTACCACAAAACTTAGGTCTAGACCTTCAATAAGAAAACTGGTGTAGACTTCCACTGACTTAGAATTTAAGCTGTGCTCAATGCTCTCCATTCCTATCACATAAACAGAAAAAGTAAACTAATTTGGTGTATTCCATATCCCTTGCTGAGAAACTCCCTCTGGCACCATGCAAGATCTTAAACATAATTTCTGGTAAGGATTTGGTCTGGTTTCAGAAGAGGGAGCTAACACTTACTGAGTGCCTTCTATGTGCCAGACATTTTCACCAGTCTTATTTTGTTAATTATGCTCACAATAGCTCTGGAAAGTGCATATTATTAACCTCATCTTGTGGATGAGAAAACTGAGGCAAAAAGAGGTTCAGTAACTTGCCAACAGTCATGCAGCTAGTAAGTGACAGAGTCAGGATTTAAATTCAGGACTGCCTATTTCCAGGGTCCAAGTCCTTTCCGCTCTGCCATGCTGCTTCTCCTAGTTAGTGCAGGTCCTGTGGGATGAGTGCATCATTTGGAGTGCAGCAAAAGAGAAAGCCGAGAGGACCCTGTTCAGAAAGTCATAAATGCTCTCTGTTCTTCCCTACACATAATGCAGCAGCACTTGAAGAAAGAAGCAGGCCTCCTTTCCATCAAACCCCTTTGGGGCTTGCTGAGTACAGCTGGATCATGACACATTCTTTCTATCATGTTTCTCAGTCATTGTAAGGTTCTGTTAGCTTTCAATTACTCCTTAATATCTGACTCTGGCTGTCCTCCTTCCAGAGATAAGAGGGCTGCAAAAATCATCCCCGCTCAAAACCAAGATCTCCGATTAAGAAGCTTCAAGTAGTCAGTCTCCACAGGCTGTGGAGCCAGTCTGCCCAAGTTCAAATATGGCTCTGCCACTTACTAGCTGATTTGTATTTGGCAAATTGTTTCCCTTTTCTGTGTCTTGGTCTCCTCATATGTAAAACTGGAAATAATAACAGTACATATTTCACAGGGTTGTGGTGGAGATTTAATGAGGTAATATACGCACAGCACTTAGATGATACCTGACCCTTAGAAAGGGCTTCTAGCTATGGTTGCCATGTAGGCAGATGTTCCCTTTGCACTGTGGCAATGACCCTGGGAGAGATTTCCTTGTTTCCGCTAGAACTACAGCATGGCTGACCAGGAGTCCTTATGAGTATTTGGGGAATGCAGTTCTTATTTTCTGTTTGATGTGTCCTTGAAGCAGGCCTCGGTTCTTTCCTTTGTATCCATGGATTTATTCCTCATTTCAGACTTCTATTATTTGGGAAAGGCAAGGGGCAATGCTAGATGTCTTATGCTGGTAAAAATCTTCAGCTGGGAATGTAACCTACTTCACATCCTTTGCACTGGCCTTTCCCTGGCATCTATCATGACAACATTCCATTTTATTTCAGTCCATTTCATAGGCTGTGGATGTGTTCTATGTCCTACAGTAGTTTTAGAGGATCTGAAAGAATCACTGAAATGAAGGAGCTTGACCTCAAGGAACTTCCAGCCTGTACCCTTTTGTCAGTCTTCCAATTTCCTTTACACCTACAAGAATGCCTTTCTGATGGTGGCATCCATGTATATATTCAGATGAGTTTGCTGAAGTTGGCAGCATTATTATATCCTCATAGCTTGGTGTAGCTGTAGTTAAGAAACGTACCCGAGTGCATTCTAAGACAATTATTTTTAACGTCTCTTTCCTTCTCCATTTATACAAGCAGAAAGGTTTGAAAATGTGTAATGAGATGTTTTTGTAAAATCTTGTCCAATATTTAAGAAATATTGGTCTACCTTGATGGGCCAAGTGTTGTTCTCAGCACTGTAGAAAATGCAAGTCCTCTGCTTTCATGGAACATGCATTCCAGGGGAGGAAACAGCCAACAAACAGGCACTGATCAGGATAATTTTGGTAAAGTACTATGAAGAAAAAGGAGGAAGAGGCAGAGGAAGAGGAAGGACAGGGGGCAGGAAGAACCAGGTAACATGACAGAGAGTAAGTTACAGAAAATGTGGCAGCACAAGGGCTTTTTGAGGTTGAGGACGTGAGAAAGTCCTTTCTAAAGCAGTGACATTTAAGTTGAGACCTAAAAGAGGAGCGAGCCAGCCGCTTAGAGTGAGCGGAAGAGCCTTCTAGGAAAAAGGAACAGCAAGTGCAAAGTCCCCGAGGCAGAAAAAAGCATGCTATTCAAGCCAGAGAAAGCATGCCAGTTGGTTGAAGTAGGGGGAGAGTGGTTCAGCATAAGATTGCAGGTGTAGACAGTAACCAGCTCAGGCAGGGCCTTGGGGACCATGGTGAAGAGTTTGCATTTGATGGTGAAGCCTGTCTGGCATGTTAGCGGCTTGTACCGCATGCTAGGCTCCACACAAATGTCTCTCCTTCCTTTGATCTGGCATGATCTTCCTCCAACTTTAATAACCATTTGCTACACCAAATTTTTCAACAGTGCTAAAGTAGAGAAGAAAAAGCATAGGAAGGAAGCAAGTTTTAGAGAAACTTTGCCAAATCTGGATGGAAAGGAAGGAAAATAAATCTTTAGTCTGGGTGCTCATATGTTTGAAGCAGCGGTGGCTCTCATCTGGTCTGTTACGAAGACAAGACTGGTCAGTGAACAGCAATTTAAGTTCCTTTGGATAACAGTTTCAATTGTTTTAAAGCAAATCACTGGTATCAGAAAGGGCAACGTTTATCTTACAGACACATTCAAAATCCCAGACATAATTCATCAATTAAATCATATAAATAACAGCTTTCTTCTGGTTCCTGAGTCTGAACTTAAAATGGGATAAGGCAAGGGCAGCCTATTTGTCAGTTATGTGCCAAAAAAATCAGAGTCCAGTGTTCAGAAACAAAACCTAGAGTAAAAGGGTAGCATAAATCCCTCAGATAAACTAGATATTAAATGATGCTTTAGATAACTGCTCTGTATAATTTGTTAGTTTAAATGTTATTGCACCATTAAGACAGTATCTATTTCTTGTAGAATGTGGTCCAAACTGCTATTTTAAATAGCTAATCAAACAATATGTAGAAAATTAATGTCATTTTAAGGTCTTTCCTTTTATTGTTTGCTTTAATTTATCTGAAGTTCTGGTCTGCTCTCTGTAACATTCAAAATGAAAAGGATAAGAAAACCTTCTACAGCAAGACCACATGAAAAGGATCACTTTCCTCACCACAGTGAATAGAAGGGAAACCCCTTGATTTAGGAATAAGAACTTCCTCTCTGGCAGATTTAATTAAATAACTAAATGTTAATAAAGCGTTTGTCAGTGGACTATCTGATTACTTTGAAAGCAATATATTCCCCAAGTTCATTTTCCAAATGAGGAAGTTAAGAATCACTACAATTTAGGAAATAATCTCCAGAACAATGCACTTTACAATTCTGGCCAGGAAGAAGTCCTCCACCTTCTTCTCTTTTTTGTAAAACTAATGCTATTCATTGTCTTTCCGTGTATTTGAAGCCAGGAAGTAAAGATCTCCCCAAATTTAGAGAATAAAATCACTTTTCTAACAGCTCCTCTTAGAATGGGCTCCAAAGTGCAAAATAAAAAATACAGCATACATCTCTTCTCCATATTTATATCTTCTGTATTTACATCAGAAGTGAATTTTAATTTAGGAAGCACAGTAACTTGTATTTTAAGAACAAATTAGCCTCATTAGCTAGTACAAAATGCTGCTCCTCCAGCTATCATTTTGAGATTTTTAAAAAATTAGACTCATCTCTCCTTTGCCTTCAGAAGCCAATCCTCAGGTTAAGTGACAGCCTTCAGCCATACATACAGAATAAGGCAAATCATTTCTTGCTTTTGGTCCTGTCTTTGCAGATATCAGGAGCATCCGGAAGGATGGAAAAGATAAGCTATCAGCTACAAGTACTTATATAGGGAGTATACTAAAACCAAATTTAAAAACGATCACTTCTGAGTGGAACTTTGCAGAGGAACAGGCATCCAGGGAGATTTCTGGGGTTCTGACAGATGAGCAGGTCCACTTAATTCTTCAGTGTTGAAGTGTCATGGCCAGGGTAAATCTAATGGCTTTGGAATGAAAAGTATGATAACAATGTAACATATTTTTCCAGCCAGAGGCACTCCTTTCACTCTCCTAAAAAGATACTTTAATAATCTCCAGCCATGGCGCTCCTTTTACTCTCCTAAAAAGATACTTTAATAATCTCATAGCTGTCATTCAGCAAGAAGTTTTCCTTCTTGTAAATGTCAGTCCTCTATTTTATTTTACTTTATTTTATTTTATTTATTTATTTTTGGCTGTGTTGGGTCTTCATTGCAGTGCGTGGGCTTCTCATTGTGGTGGTTTCTCTTGCTGCAGAGCACGGGCTCTAGGTGCATAGGCTTCAGTAGTTGTGGCACATGGGCTTAGTTGCTCCGCAGCATGTGGGATCTTCCTGGACCAGGGATCGAACCTGTGTCCCCTGCCTTGTCAGGTGGATTCTTAACCACTGCGCCACCAGGGAAGTCCCAGTCCTCCCTTTTAAACTACAGTATATACTTTTATGCTAATTATACTTTAATAATTCTTGACTCATAGGTAAAACATCAGGAAAACACCCTTAAATTTAAATGCTCCACTGTTGTTACTCTTTTAAGCCAAATCACACAGTCCGTTTTCTCATAAATCAGCCTATCTCTTGTTAATCACTATTGTTGCTTTATGCTGATTTCCCCCTAGTTCCTCTATATCTGTCTGCTCCCAGGATTCACAGACCTGAACATAATACTCCAGGTGTGTTCCTGCCAAAAGCACTAAATTATGCCACCTTTCCCTCATGATGTGATGTCTCCACACATATAGCCCCAAATCACATTAGCTTCCGTGGCATATTGCGAACACGTCTAATTTGTTGTCCATTCTCTCTCAGTCTCTCTGGAATTACTGTTTCTGGAGTTTTCCTTGCTTCTGCTTACTTTTATAGCTTGCTTTTTTCCCTCCAAAGCATTGGGGTTACACCTGTCAGATTTAATTCTCATTTTGTTTGATCCTCTCTACATTTTTAACCTCAGAAACCCTGTGTAGCATTTCTCTTTATTCACTGGTGTGTTTCCAGTGCTTCTTGATTTAATTTCATCTGTAAATCTAATTAACATGCTGTTTACTACATTTTTTCCAGGTTATAAATGGACATGCTCAGAAAAAATCACACTAACAGAGATTCCCGGGGCCCTTCCCAGCATCTCTCCTACTGGGACAGTCTCAGAAAGTGCAATTAACTTTCTCTAGCTCAGGGGATGGCTGCTTCAGTCACTTTACACCATTTTGATGGACAGCTGGGTCTCCCCCCTAATCAGCCAATTTGGAGCTAGAACAATTACAAAAGACAGTAATTACTGAATGCAGTCTGTCATTGTAAAGATGGAGGTTGAGAAGAGGAAAAGGAAAGAAGAAATGGCCCAAGTTTAGAGTCAGATGATAAAAAAAAGATCTCAGCCCTTTTGTGGGAGTGGGCCTAATCGGGGGGACTCTGAAAAGCAAAGAGACTCCTAGGTTCGAGGAGGTGAAAATGCAAACCTGCTTTTCTAGCGAGCCTCCAGTTCATCTCTGGACTTCTAGTAACCAGACTCATGATTTTTTTTGTTGTTATTGTTGTTCTTAAAGATTCCAAGAGTTTCTGACAATCATGCTCAGATATTTAAATTACTCTTAAGTTATTTCCTTATGTCTTTATTTTTTGTTATCATTTAAATACGTTTCACTTGCGTTTTTAAAGTATATCCAATGACTGACTGGATCTTTTTTTAATTTTTATTTATTTATTTTATTTTTATTTTATTTTGGCAGTGGTGGGTCTTCATTGTGATGTACGGGCTCTTCATTGTGGCACGTGGGCTTCTCTAGTTGTGGTGTGTGGGCTCCAGAGTGTGTGGGCTCAATAGTTGCAGTGCACGGGCTGCTCTCTAGTTGCAGCACACGGGCTTAGTTGCCCTGCAGCATGTGAGATCTTAGTTCCCCAACCAGGGATCAAACCCACATCCCCTGCATTGGAAGGAGAATTCTTAACCACTGGACTGCCAGGGAAGTCCCTTCTGACTGGATCTCTTTTTACAATGATCACAAACTGTAAAACTTTGAAGAGGTGGCCTGTCATGGTGCCTTCTTTAGGCTGAGTAATTCTAAGTTCTTGAAATTTCCCTAATTTCACTTTAGCAATTATCTCAAAAGCACCATATACCTTCTCCATAGCCAGTGAAAAGACCCAAAACTGGGATACTAATCAATGAGCAAGTACTATTTCTCAATTTTAACGGTTACAGTCTTATTAAAACATCATATAAATAAATAAATAAATGCTAGTATATCATGAAAAAAACAAAAGAAAAACAATATGTATCTCTATTTAAATATGAATTTGAAGGTGGAGTCAAGATGGCGGTGTGGGAAGATGCAGAGTTAAGTGTCTCCCCACAATTAGGGCACCTGCAGGCTGCTGGTGGGGGACTCTGACACCCAAGGAGATGGGAGGAACCCCAAAGTGAACCAGTAGGACACAGGGGGACTGAAGGGAGAAGAGAAGTGGAGGCCAGACAGAATCAGTACCCCTGAGGCTGGGGAGATCAGGAGAGGCAGGTGGGAGGGGCCCTCCGGGAAAAGCAGGAGAGGAGCGGAGGGTGATCATCTGGCCCACTCAGGCCAGGGAGCCTGCTGAGCTCCCAGGCCGGTCCCCTACCCTCCAAAGCCCCCTCCAGGCTGCGTAGGTCCTTGAGGGCATAGGAGGGAGGCCAGGGAGATCCAGAGAGTCAGGCGGGAGGGGCCCTTCCAGACCCGAGGAGCAGGAGAGGAGAGGAGGGCATTTGCCCCACCCACTCGAGTCCAGGAAGCCTGTGGTCTCCCAGGTGAGGTCCCCTGCCCTCTGAGACCAGGGGTAGGGGGCCCACCTGGGCCCCTTGTGTTCCTTGAGCCTAATCCCCACCCTCCCACAGTCCCCAGGGCCTTTTCCAGCCCTGTGTCCTGAGCATTGGCCCCGCCCACTGCCCAAACCTCGCCCTTGCTTAGGCCCTGCCCTCTACAGCCAAAACCTTCCCCTCCTTTTTTTTTCTTTTCCCTTCTCCTCTTTTTTACTATTGTAGTACTGACGTACTTTCCAGTTGTTGATTCATCTATATTTTTATTTTTGTGTTCATCCTAACATATCTGTTAGTTTCCTAGTCTAATTTTATTTTTTACTTTGTTATTGTTGGGGTTTTGTTTTGTTTTTGCGGCCCCAGGCAGCCTGTGGGATCTTGGTTCACAAGCCCAGGGTTGGGGCAAAGCTCTTGCGGTGGGAGCTCTGAGTCCAAACCACTAGACTAACACATAACCTCAGACCCTAGGGAATATTCATCGGAGTAAGGTCTCATGGAGTTCCTCATCTCAGCACCAAGACCCAGCTCTACCCAATAGTCTACAAACCCGAGTGTTGGAAGCCTTAGGCCAAACAACCAGTGAGACAGAAACACAGTCCCACTCATAAAAAAAAAGGGGGGGCTGGCAAAATAATATGTCACAGATGAAGGAGCAAGGTAAAAGCCTACAAGACCAAATAAATGAAGAGGAAATAGGCAATCTACCTGAAAAAGAATTCAGAGTAATGATAGTAAAGATGATCCAGAATCTCAGATGTAGAATGGAAGCACAGATTAAGAAAGTACAAGAAGTGTTTAACAAAAATCTAGAAGAACTAAAGAACAAACAAGCAGAGATGAACAGCACAATAACTGAAATGAAAAATACACTAGAAGGAATCAATAACAGAATAACTGAGGCAAAAGAACGAATAAGTGAGCTGGAAGACAAAATGGTGGAAATAACTGCCGTGGAGCTGAATAAAGAAAAAAGAATGAAAAGAATTGAAGACAATCACAGGCACCTCTGGGACAACATTAAATGTACCAACATTCGAATTATGGGGGTCCAGAAGAAAGAAAGAAAAAGAAAGGATCTGAGAAAATATTTGAAGAGATTATAGTCCAAAACTTTCCTAACATGGGAAAGGAAATAGTCATCCAAGTTCAGGAAGCACAAAGAGTCCCATACAGGATAAACCCTAGGAAAAACACACCAAGACACATATTAATCAAACTAACAAAAATTAAATTCAGAGAAAAAATATTAAATGCAGCAAGGGAAAAACAAAAAATAATATACAAAGGAATCCCCATAAGGTTATCAGCTAATTTTTCAGCAGAGACTCTGCAGGCCAGAAGGGAGTGGCAGGATATACTTAAAATGATGAAAGAGAAAAACCTACAACCAAGATTACTCTACCCAGCAAGGATCTCATTCAGATTTGATGGAGAAGTCAAAAGATTTTCAGACAAGCAAAAGCTAAGAGAATTCAGCACCACTGAACCAGCTCTACAACAAATGCTAAAGAAACTTCTTTAAGTGGGAAACACAAGAGAAGAAAAGGACCTACATAAACAGACCCAAAACAATGAAGAAAATGGTAATAGGAACATACATATCAATAATTACCTTAAAAGTGAATGGATTAAATGCTCCAACAAAAAGACACAGGCTTGCTGAATGGATACAAAAACAAGACCCATATATATGCTGTCTACAAGAGACCCACTTCAGACCTAGGGACACATACAGACTGAAAGTGAGGGGATGGAAAAAGATATTCCATGCAAATGGAAATCAAAACAAAGCTGGAGTAGCAATACTCGTAACAGATAAAATAGACTTTAAAATAAAGGCTGTTACAAGAGATAAGGAGGGACACTACATAATGATCAAAGGATCAATACAAGAAGAAGATATAACAATTATAAATGTTTATGCACCCAACATAGGAGCACCACAGTACATAAGGCAAATGCTAACAACCATGAAAGGAGAAATTGACAGTAACACAATCATAGTAGGGGACATTAACACCCCACTTACACCAATGGACAGATCATTGAAACAGAAAATAGATAAGGAAACACAAGCTTTAAATGACACAATAGACCATCTATTTGGTCTATTGATATTTACAGAACATTCCACCCAAAAGTGGCAGAATACACTTTCTTCTCAAGTGCACATGGAACATTCTCCAGGATAGATCACATCTGTGGTCACAAATCAAGCCTCAGAAAATTTAAGAAAATTGAAATCATACCAGGCATCTTTTCTGACCACAATGCTATGGCATTTGAAATCAATTACAGGAAAAAAAAACTGTAAAAAACACGAATACATGGAGGCTAAACAGTGCACTACTAAATAACCAAGAGATCACCGAGGAAATCAAAGAAGAAATTAAAAAATACATAGAAACAAATGACAATGAAAACACGATGACCCAAAACCTATGGGACACAGCAAAAGCAGTTCTAAGAGGGATGTTTATAACAACACACTCTCACCTCAAGAAACAAGAAAAATCTCAAATAAACAATCTAACCCTAGACTTAAAACAACTAGAGAAAGAAGAACAAAGAAAACCCAAAGGCATTAGAAGGAAAGAAATCATAAAGTTCAGAGCAGAAATAAATGAAATAGAAACGAAGAAAACAATAGCAAAGATCAATAAAACTAAAAGCTGGTTCTTTGAGAAGATAAACAAAATTGATAAACCATTAGCCAGACTCATCAAGAAAAAGAGGGAGAGGACTCAAATCAATAAAATTAGAAATGAAAAAGGAGAAATCACAACTGACACTGCAGAAACACAAAGGATTATAAGAGACTGCTACAAACAACGATATGCCAATAAAATGGACAACCACAAAGAAATGGACACATTCTTGGAAAGGTACAATTTTCCAAGACTGAACAGGAAGACTTAGAAAATATAAACAGACCTATCACAAATAATGAAATTGAAACTGTAATTTAAAATTATCCAACAAACAAAAGTCCAGGACCAGATGGCTTCACAGGTAAATTCTACCAAACATTTAGAGAAGAGCTAACACCGATCCTTCTCAAACTTTTCCAAAAATTGCAGAGGGAGAAATACTCCCAAATTCATTCTATGAAGCCACCATCACCCTGATACCAAAACCAGAAAAAGATATCACAAAAAAAGAAAATTATAGACCAATATCACTGATGAACATAGGTGCAAAAATCCTCAAAAAAATACCAGCAAACAGAATCTAACAGCACATTAAAAGGATCATACACCATGATGACGTAGGATTTACCCCAGGGATGCAAGGATTCTTCAATATACACAAATCAATCAATGTGATACACCACATTAACAAATTAAGGAATAAAAAACATATGATCATCTCAATAGATACAAGAAAAGCTTTTGACAAAATTCAACACCATTTATGATAAAAACTCTCCAGAAAATTGTCATGGAGGGAACTTACCTCAACATAATAAAGGCCATATATGACAAACCCACATCATACTCAATGGTGAAAAACTGAAAGCATTTCCTCTAAGATCAGGAACAAGACAAGGATGTCCACTCTCACCACTATTATTCAACATAGTTTTGGAAGTCCTAGCCACAGCAATCAGAGAAGCAAAAGCAATAAAAGGAATACAAATTGGAAAAGAAGTAAAACTGTCACTGTTTGCCAATGACATGATTCTATACATAGAAAAATCCTACAGATGCCACCAGAAAACTACTAGAAATAATCAGTGAATTTGGTAAGGTTGCAGGATACAAAATTAATACACAGAAATCTCTGGCATTCCTTTACACCAACAACGAAAAATCAGAAAGAGAAATTAAGGAAACACTCCTATTTACCATTGTAACTAAAAGAATAAAATACCTAGGAATAAACCTGCCTAAGGAAGTGAAAGACTTGTACTCAGAAAACTATAAAACATTGATGAAAGAAATCAAAGATGACATAAACAGATGGAGAAATATACCATGTTCTTGGATTGGAAGAATCAATATTGTGAAGATGCATCTACTAGCCAAAGCAACCTACAGATTCAATGCAATCCCTATCAAACTACTAATGGCTTTCTTCATGGAATTAGAACAAACAATTTTACAATTCGTATGGAAACACAAAAGACCCCGAATAGCCAAAGCAGTCTTGAGAAAGAAAAATGGAGTTGGAGGAATCAGGCTCCCTGACTTCAAACTATACCACAAAGCTGCAGTAATCAAGACAGTATGGTGCTGGCACAAAAATAGAAATATAGATCAATGGAACAGGATAGAAAACCCAGAGATAAACCCACGCACATATGGTCACCTTATTTTTGGTAAAGGAGGCA
This sequence comes from Orcinus orca, assembly GCF_937001465.1. Classification (NCBI taxonomy): domain Eukaryota; kingdom Metazoa; phylum Chordata; class Mammalia; order Artiodactyla; family Delphinidae; genus Orcinus; species Orcinus orca. The sequence continues at coordinate 5,818,090 of NC_064559.1, read as the reverse complement.
AGAATATACAATAGAGAAAAGACAGCCTCTTCAATAAGTGGTGCTGGGCTAGAGGGGTGGGATAGGGAGGGTGGGAAGGGGGGAGACGCAAGAGGGAAGAGATATGGGGATATATGTACATGTATAACTGATTCACTTTGTTATAAAGCAGAAACTAACACACCATTGTAAAGCAATTATACTCCAATAAAGGTGTTAAAAAAAAAAAAGTGGTGCTGAGAAAACTGGACAGCTACATGTAAAAGAATGAAATTAGAACACTTCCTAACACCATACACAAAAATAAACTCAAAATGGATTAAAGACCTAAATGTAAGGCCAGACACTATAAAATTCTTAGAGGAAAACATAGGAAGAGCACTCTTTGACATAAACCACAGCAAGATCTTTTTTGACCTGCATCCTAGAGTAATGGAAATAAAAACAAAAATAAACAAATGGGACTTAATTAAACTTAAGAGCCTTTGCACAACAAAGGAACCATAAACAAGACAAAAAGACAACCCTCAGAATGGGAGAAAATATTTGCAAATGAAACAACAGACAAAGGATTAATCTCCAAAATATACAAGCAGCTCATGCAGCTCCATATCAAAAAAGCAAAGAACCCAATGCAAAAATGGGCAGAAGACCTAAATAGACATTTCTCCAAAGAAGATATACAGATTGCCAACAAACTTGTGAAAGGATGCTCCACATCACTAATTATTAGAGAAATGCAAATCAAAACTACAATGAGGTATCACCTCACACTGGTTAGAATGGCCATCATAAAAAAGCTACAAACAAATGCTGGAGAGGGTGTGGAGAAAAGGGAACCCTCTTGCACTGTTGGTGGGAATGTAAGTTGATAGAGCCACTATGGAGAACAGTATGGAAGTTTCTTAAAAAACTAAAAAAAGAACTACCATATGACCCAGCAATCCCACTACTGGGCATATACCCTGAGAAAACCATAATTCAAAAAGAGACATGTACCACAATGTTCACTGCAGCACTATTTACAATAGCCAGGACATGGAACCAACCTAAATACCCATCGACAGATGAATGGATAAAGAAGATGTGGCACATATATACAATGGAATATTACTCAGCCATTATAAGAAACGAAATTGAGTTATTTGTAGTTAGGTGGACGGACCTAGAGTCCACCTAAGACCTAGAGTGAAGTAAGTTAGAAAGAGAAAAACAAATACTGTATGCTAACACATATATATGGAATCTAAGAAAAAAATGGTACTGATGAAACTAGTTGCAGGGCAAGAATAAACAGATAGACATAGAAAATGGACTTGAGGACATGGGGTGGGAGGGTGATGCTGGGGCGAAGGAAGAGTAGCATCGACATATATACACTACTGAATGTAAAATAGTTAGCTGGTGGGAAGCAGCAGCATAGCACAGGGAGATTGGCTAGGTGCTTTGCGATGACCTAGAGGGGTGGGATATGGAGGATGGGAGGGAAGCTCAAGAGGGAGGGGATATGGGGACATGTGTATATATATGGCTGGTTCACTTTGTTGTGCAACAAAAACTAACACAGTATTGTGAAGCAATTATACTCCAATAAAGATCTATTAAAATTTTTAAATAAATAAATAAATATGAGTTTAATTAGAATGATTTCTAATTTAATGTGTTTTTTCAATATGGGGGCAGGAGAACAAGAAAGGCTATTTTTTAAAACTTGAGTTATTGGAAGAAGTCATGTCAAAAACTAGAAGAGCTAAATAAAGAAATTCTTCCCAACATAGGTTGGATATTCGTCAGGAAGGAGAAGGAAATGAGCTAGAAGAATGGTTGCCAGGGAAAACTTTTTCATATTTGGGGTGAGATAGAAGGGAGAAAAACTCATTAGAGGATCTTTAGATTTTTTGACAAAAGTCTTATACCTTATTCCTCTCCAACTTTTTTCTGTCCTTGTAAAATAAAGAAAAGGAAGGGGAAACCACATAAAAATCCAGCTTCCTGTGAGCAAAAACAAAGGAGGAAAAGGTTTTTAGATGGGAGATGCCCAAGAGAGATGAGAATTGTGAAGTCAATCAAATGTCCTCTGTGAGGTAAACAGCAAATAGATCGGGGAAGCTTTTGACACCAAAACCTACTGTACCCCTGAAGCAAGTAGACCACACTCAAAGTGGAAGCTTCCACAACATTTTGCACAGGCCTGCAGCTCCACAGGTGAAAGTAAGTTAAAGATTTTCTCTCGAGAACAGAATGCAGTAAGTCCAAATTGGATTTAGCAGTGATCCTGATTACTGGCTTTGTCCTTTATTGGTTGTCTGGTCCTGCTTAAGACATTTGATCTCTCTCCATATCAGCTTTCTGTTCAAATATCCTCCCTCATAGGGTTGTAGTAATGATCAAATGAAATAGTGGAAGTGAAACCTCAAACTTGACACAGAAATAAGATGTTTTTCTTAATTAAGGTTTCACAAAAACTGGAATGTTTTATTGCTACTAAGAGTGTTTATAGTTACTGTTAATTGCCACTGGAAAACATTCCATTTTATATTCATTAGTCTTAGACAAATGATATCAACACTTTTCGTTTTCAAACAGACCAAGAAATAGATAAGAATTAAAAATTTTAAAACATTTGAAATATCTATCAAATACATAATTACATATACTCCTAACTGCATTTATTCTGTAACAATCTATGAAAAACAATCAGATTTAGTATGCAGTTTTTCATAGCCTTTCAATCTGAATGTTTGTATCCTATCACTTAAGTACTTTGAAATATTTTGCTATATTTCCATTTATTCTACTTCTTTACTAATGATGTGAAGTAAAAAGCAAGTCATGTAATATTTATCACATTGAAATTATCAAATATTTGGCAATCACAGTGATGAGTCTCCAAACAATGGGGTAGTTAAATTAATTTAGCCACTGGCATTCCTGAAACAACTGGACATATCACTTGTGGGTTGGTTACTTATCAATGAACAGTTGACCCAATTTGGTTGCAAATATGACTGACATTAACCAGACTACAAATATTTACTATGATTATTGCCAATTGTTCACTGATCTGTGATCTAATCTGTTAGTCATTGGTCAACCTGGAAATGACCTGTGCATTTGGATGCACAGGTCATATTATAATTTAGATTTAGCCTCCAACAATGTATAGGCAAGTAAAATACATGTAAAGTATGCTACAGAAAAGTTCTAGGGGTGTGTGTGTGTGTGTGTGTGTGTGTGTGTGTGTGTATGTGTGTGTGTGTGTATAAAAGTTAATATTGTCCATTGGCAGTTCTCTAGTAAATGAATATCAAAGAATTTTTGTTAGCAATTGAAGGATTCTCTGGTGATTGTACAAAGATAATGATATATCCATATGTGAAAAGAAGGTTGAGAATAGATGAATATAGTCTTAAGGATCAAGAGTATATACACTGGAACTCATTGGTTGGTCTTAGCATCACTCAAAGTGGGTGGGCAGCAAGATATTATGTCCTATAATATGATGCAATAGGAAGTAGTGACACAGCACCAACTATGAAATGTTCCTAAAACTTGAACCTGAGTCCAATCAATCCTAGAGCTCTAAACACCAGTTTACAAGAAATACAGGGATAGAGGATACAAGGTCAGACTCAGAATGTAAGACATTCTAAGGACAAATGATCTGGTTTATCCCACTAATCAATGAAATGGAAAGGATAGAATAAAATAAACTTAAGAGACATAATCAGGACCTTTTGGGGTCCTTATTTGAACAAACTAACTGCAGAAACACACACCTGAGATAATCAGGGGACTTCAAAGATAGACTAAGAATTAGGTGATATTGAAGAAATACTTATTTGGAGGGTCATTGTGTTTATAGAATTGCCCTTGTTTGTTAGGAATGAATTATTGAAGCATTTCAAGGTGAAATAGCATTTTGAATTTTCTTTAAAATACTCTATGAAAGGGAGGGGGGAAGTGTGTGAGGGAATGGCAGGGGGAATGATGAAACAAAATTGGCAAAATGTTAATAATTGTTAAGTCTAGGCGATGGATACCTGAGAACCCAGTATTCTAGTCTATTTACTTCTTTTGTATGGTTTAAATTTTCTCATATTAAAACATTTATTAAAAAGTAAATGATCTACACTTCAATGAATTATTAATTCAGATAACACAATGATAGATACCAGCACAATAGTTTTGGGGGAAAGACTGAAGCTTGAAAATTTACCTGCAAGTTTTAAACCACAAGTCACCAAAAATAAGCTCAATTCTAAACTGCAATGAAACAATAGCCCAACGATCTCCATACAGACCTACTCTTGTTCTGCCACCCCCCCCCCACAATATTCCACCAAGTTCTTTTCCGTCTGTCCTTCTCTCCTTTCCCACTTCCAACAAGAGTGGGTCATTTTATAGTTGTGTTATTGCATCTTGATCATCAACACATAAACTTCTGTGATGGGGCTAGGGAGGGAAAACACTGTCTTCTCTCAAACAAGCTTGGTGCTGTACTCAGTACAGGAGTTGATGCTCATGACCCAAAGAGGAACTGGGGCTGAGGTCTGGTTAGGGACCTGTAGCTGATGCAGGAGGAGAATGAATGCAGGGAAGGTGGAAGAAGATGATATCTGAATATAAAAATTCCTCAATTCTTGATATTAATATATAATTTTCCTTTGAATTTTTGTTTAACATTTATAAATGGTTTTATTTTAGATGGATATGCTTTATTTTTGTTCACCACCTCTCCAACAAAAAGGACATTTTTTTTAAGCCTAGGAAAAATAAATATATCCCAGGTTGCCATGTGCAGAGAAAAGAAGCTGCCCCAGGGACAGCGGAGAGGCATAATGTGGAGCAACTGTTTGAAGCGTGGAGTGAAAGCACATCCTGATGTCTTGCAGCTAGAGAAGGAAAGGGATATTTACATAAGATGAGATGCCAATAAATTGGAAAGTTCAATGTGCTTAGAAATAGATAGTGGCTCGGACAATGATAGAGGAATCACACTGCTGCAGCAGATTGCATCTTTCATGTTTAATTTTCACTTAATTCCTGAGGAAGGCAGAGGCTCAAAGGAATGACTCACCCTCATCCTCATCTTTCAGAAAAACCTTTGCCGACCCCCCAAATGCCAAAGCCTGGAAATATCCCTATTTGTTATTCCCTAACAAATGAATTGAAAAATAAACTGATCACTTTTCCTAAGGCATTTATTGATTAGAAGCAACATTCATCTGAGTTTCAGCCACAAAGTGGTGTTTCAGACCAAGCGAAGAAGTATAGGGCGGACATTTCCAGCCTGTTCATTTAAAGTGATTCATCTGTCATCATTTTTGTGCCCCCAAAGAACAGTAAGCCCTCTCACCTCCTCTTCTGTCTCTTAATTGCTCTGTTACAAATGTACAGTTAACAAATTAAGGTATTTTATCCATTTTAATCAGAAACATTTTTGTCATCTCAGTTAAAAAATGAACTAAAGCTAAGTGATAGAATTAAAGTTCTGAATAATAAGAATAGTTGAGTTGGGTTCAAAATGAGGTTATAACAAAGTAGAAGTAAAGGAGAAATTGAAATCAAATATTTAAATAACTTTAAAGAGTTTTTTTAAATTAAATATAGGTGCAATATGCAGAGCCATCTGGAAACAAAGACAGCATGTTTTAATTGTCAAGAACTTGACATCCAGTGAGAGGTAATTAACCCTTATTGTAGTAGTTTCACAAAAGTCTCAAAACACATATGAAACATTCACTGCATTGCATTGATTATGAATAGAAGCTGATTTACTACACTGATTTTAGTTCAAGGTAAACTGGAAAACCTAAAGAATTTTGCATTTACTTAAGGACACAGAGTAGATGACATACAGCTAATCCTTCTCATCTATGGTTTCCCTTTGGGAGAGGAAGTTGGCTAAAATGTATGTGTCAAGTTTGAGGCTGTGGAAAGGACTGACACCTGATTCTCTTTGTTTCTTCCTAATAGAAAATTAGTCATTAATATGGAAGGCAATCATTGATTCTCTTAAAAATTCTGAATATTGATATTTCTTAGACCGTAGGTTCATTTATTCAACAAGAATTTATGGAGCATCTGCTACGTTCAAGAGACTGTGCATATAGATTTAAGAACCCATTTCTTAATCCTTTGTTATGTTATTATTTTATAATTAGGTAATAGTTTTTGGCTTTCCCATAATATGAACAGATTTTTGTTACAGTAAAAATATTAGAAGAAAACAGTGATTTCTAGCCACTAACAAACAACTTGCTTTGTTCTCTCAACTTTGTATCTGATATTAAATGTCATTACCCAAAAGATTATACTATATTGTATTTTTAATTCGAGCCCAAATTATAGCATTTTAGATGAAATTAGAGCCAAGTCCCATTGGTATTTCAAAGTGGCAATATCATGATTTCTCCATATTATGTATTCCAGCATTTTTTTCTCTTTTCCCAACCTGTTCTGTAGACAGGTTTCCAATTCTGTACCATGTCTTCAAGTGTGATTCTGCAGGAAATTTCGTATAATTGGGAAATATTCACTATATGTCAGAAACAACCCTCTAAATTGATAACAATTTTGGTTTAAATGCAAAGTGTATTTTTATTTCCAAGAATTTGACCTTTATTTCCCACAAAACTCCTATGAAGAAATTCCATTCATAAATTTTATCTATATCAGAACAAAATTGTCTAATTGGCTTTTCTTTGAAATCTGTATTTATCAATTATGGCTTTCTCAGGGAAACTCTAATTTGCGAAAATGCTCTATATTCCAATCTTTAACAGTTGGAGGTGGATGTCCTTAAGGATGGAGGGGGAAAAAGTTCTTTTTTAAATGGCACATTTACTAATTATAAAATGCTCTTATCTCTCTGTAGCCAAAGCCAAAATGAACATGTGCCTTGTACTAAGAAATCCCAGGATTGTCACAACTTGTGCCAGCTGTTGAGGTTATGACACCTGTGCCAGCATCGCCAGCTCTGCCCACTGTCATCTGTTCCAACTGTTCCATCTGCACTGTTTGTACCAATTCTCCCATTTCTGCATCTGTACCTTCTGCAGAAACGTTTCCAACAATGCCAGCTGTGTCATTGGTGCCAAGTATGCCAGATGTTCTATTTGTCCACCCTGGGCCAAATCAATGCAGTTTTGTGCTCATTAGTCTTAGCTGGTAGATTCTATTTTACAATTTTTTGATATGTATTTAGATTGAATCCAGGCAAAAATTCCCCTTGTAACAATTTTACAACTATCTATCCATCTTTTGCCACCACAACTTTTTTATCTAACATTATAGTCAGTCCATGTGGTCTTGGTCATATTAAACCAGTTTGTGATAACCAGTTCAACGTTAATTGTGGTAGGGCATTTCCCACAATGTAAAACTATATAGAAGAAAATATTGCAAAAGCCATGGAACACGACAATAAATTGCAAAGTAATTAAAAAAGAATAAACTTTGTTCTGATAAACAAATTGAGAGTGCTCAAAAATCAATATGTTGAGCAGATTAAAGTAATCAATGGCATAATGTTCTACTAGGCTGCCTGGGTTTAGTGGTGTTTTAATTGACAAAGTTACACATGCAGGTTAATATATATGTCATACACTCCTGTTTTCTGGGTTTGGCTCTACAGAGTATTAACCAAGGGTGCACACAGGTGCTAGGGCCATACCTACCACGCTTGCCCCTTCCTTGTAGAACTAAGCAAGCTCAGGAGCTGGTCCTCTGGCCAGAAGCTAGTTTCTCTTTCCTCTCTCAAAGGTCAGTTCTACCAGTGCCAACAGAAACCACTCAATGAATAAGAATGCTCTTTCAGCTTTAAAGTTGAAAAAAAGTATTTTCATACTCACAACCTCATTATTCTACATCACCACAAACCAAAAAGTAGTGTTTTTCTCTTTTCTTTTCTCATCAGGAAAGCCTTTTTTAAGGAGCACAAACACTTAATCTCTGAATTTTAACCCAAGTTCTTGCCCCTCAAATCATATTCAAGTGTGAAGGATGAGTCTAGAGTTTGTCATTTGAAACTGGTGTTTTACCAGGAATGTGAGGTCCAGATGACACAGTGCTACCTCTGGTTTATTCAGCCTAGATTATTTAACTCGCCCTTTGCAATGATGAAAGTTCCATCTATTCACTATTGCTTGAAAGTGTTAATGATGGAGTTCTTGACAATGGATAAGATGTCAACTCATGATTACGTCCAAAGATTTGTACTCAGTCTATACATGTGAAGAGGTACAGTGAGGAAATGTCCCAATAGCTTTATTAGGTTTTCAAAATCCAGGCAGAAAATACTAAGCTTCCGTGGTGAATCACCAAATCACCCTAAAACAGATGACTTTATTTAGGTCTTAGGCTAAAAATCCTGGTGACATCGTTTCTTCCCAGACAAAGGTCTGTATGCTGAGGCTCCAGACCCACATGCACAATGGTCTCAGTGCACTCCAGTGTTCCTGTAATGGTAGGACACCCCTCAATCCATAACACTTCTCTCTTCTAAGGTCAGTGATTATTTCTCAATATCTCAAGTCCTTCACTCTCCTACCCAAATTTTATCTGTTTCTGACCTTTTCACTCTGTACCATTTCCTTCTCTGAACATGGAAAGGAGGTTGAATAAATATCAATTAATTAAAATGGTGGTTTTCTATCAAAATATGCCCAGTTCCTAGCTTGAGGAATCCAGCTTGAGTTCTCTGACCCTACTTCTAGAAATGTCACAGACTTTTTGATTCTAATTTCCCATGTTACTAGATGCCAGGAGGGAACATCCTTAATTAGGATTAAAATAGTTTCATGACTTGCTGAGAGAGCACCCTGTACCTTCTCAGAACATTTTAATTAATATAACTTTTGCTCCCTGCTGACAAAGATGTTTCCGATGGTGTTTTGGCCCAACGTATTTACCGCCTTCATTAATGTGAGTCATTTGAATACTTGGAGGAATCCATAAACTTCATAGTTTCATGTAGAATAGAGTTTAGAAGTGCCAGGTAGACATACACAGCTGAGAACGTTTTTCACAATCTATGTGGCCTTTTTTTATAAGTTTTTAATACGGTGGCCATGAGAACACTCAGATTTGCAGACAAAGAATAGAAAATCATACATTTCAAGGTTCCAATGGAAAAGCAGAAAATAGACCTGAATGATTTTGAAATTTTCTATCATTACATTTAGCTTCCCCTTTAGAACGTTGTTTCTCTGGAATTAGTAAGTCACGATAGAGAAGAATACTGCCAATTGATCCTCAAGCCATTTGGAGTAAACTTCAGCCCTCTTAAGTTTCTTGAGTATTTTACTACCTACTTCCCAATCCCACTGTCCACACTTTGAAGTTTGAAAGGAGAATGGAGAATCTTAGCTATGTAGCTGCATCATTATCAGAGGTATTAGCATACTATGAGTATCACTCTTTAAATCACAAGTATACTAGCAGTTGTATGATCAGTATTTATGAAATATTATAAAAGATAACAATAACTTACACTGAGGTACCATGGCTCAACTGGTACTACCACCGTCATTTTCATCATTTTCTCACTCATTTCTACACTATGTTATTTTCAGGCAAATGACATTGCTTGACTCACTAATGTTCCAAACTATTATATTCAGCTCCTAAAAGGCAGTCCCCAAACTCCAGTGCTGACATATGTAGATAAGCTATCTACATCTAGAATTGAAGGAAGCCTGTCAAAATGTAGAAGTTTGAGTGAAAAGGAAGAGGTTAATAGAAAACAAAGTAGGGCAAGGATAGAAAAGAATAAATCACTGCACCAAATTAGGAATTAATAACTCACAAAGTTAATGAACCACCAAGTAGAAAGGAGCCTTAGAGACTCACTAATCCAATCAGAAAACAGGACCTCAGGGGTGAAGTAACATATCCAAACTCACACAGCTAATTAATGGCGAAATCAAGTCTGGAACCAACCTATCCTCAGGTTCCTCGTCTGTAAAGTGGGGATGTAAATGATAGTGTCTAACCCATAGAGTTGTTGTGAAGGTTAAATCAGTTAATGGGTAAAAAGCACTTAGAACAGGGTCTGAGCGATAGTAAACACCATTATCATCATTAGGATGCTTGAACCTGTGTGATTTTTACTTCTCTAGGATCATACTAGCTAAATCTTGCAAATCTCAGCATCAATTTAAAGTCACACTTTTATCCTTGGTTGTAAATTATCTTATTTCCGTTTTGTATTTGACTATCAAATTGGTCTTATGAAATAAAAAGTTGGAGTATGAGTCTGGAATTAAGGAATAGCCCAACTGCTTGATTTTCTGTATCTACCTTGCACACAATGCAGACATTCAGTCAATGCAGAGAACTCTGAGGTGCCCACGTTAATGGAAAGAAGAAAAGGTATGATTTATCTAGACCAATAAGGGACACAAAAACAGCATTATTTGGCTTTAGAGAGAAAGCACACTCTCAATCAGTAGCACACTCCCATGTACTCACGCAGATACTTTCTTGTTACCTCTTTTGTGCCAACCACAGGTATGTGGGACTTTGCCAAGCAACAGAAAGAATAAAGCAACAGGGAATCAAAAAAAAAAAGAAAAGAAACTCTACTCCAAATGGATTGAGTTAACCATGTTGAGAAATTGGGAGAAGACGGAAAGGAAATTATTATGCAGTTACTAATAAAACTAATATCTCATATTTGTAAAGCACCTTATGCTTCTCGGTTTTTACCATCATCTTGATTCTAGGTGTCAGTATTTGGTGGCACATTAGAATCACCTGGGTGAAGGGGGTTTGAAAAATAGGCTGCCAGACCAATTGAATCAGAATCTCTTGGGGATGGAAACCACGCATCTTAGTTTTTTGAAGTCACCAGGCTGTTCAGATGCACCAGGAGGGTTAAGAAACCACTCTTGTAAGGCCAGTCAGTGTGCTTCCCTCTTCATGAAAGCATCCTCCTAATATAGAAATGTAAGTTAATTTAAATTAATTATTTAGAACTTCGGAATTTTGAGCTTTAAACCTGAAATATTACTTCATTAGAAAGATTTGGATTAAAGTGGGTTAACTTTTCCTTTCTAGGCTTCTGTTTGCAGATTTATTTCTTGCCTCATATCAATACATTTAAGTTGGACTGAATCACAAAGCCAGAGATAGAACATTAGCTCTTGAGTTTGCTCCATAGCCTCCCGTAGGAGTTTGCCTTGTTGTTAACCTTGTTACAACTCAAGATCCATCAAAACAAGTGTTGCGATGAGTGACGATACGGACAGAACGTGTTAGAGAGATAGGTCACAGCGCTGGTATTTAGTGCTATCACAAATATGCAGTGATACCTAAACCTCATTCATAGTATCATAAGTACGAATCCACAGTGTGTGGGACATACACTAGATAGCTTTCCTCAAGAAAACCTTTCAAGTCATGTTTAAAACAGTCCACAGAACTTTTATGCATCGAAGCAGAGTTTCCCAACCTGTGGGCAATAGCACACTTGTGTGGCCCAGATGGCTTATGGGTGTGCCGAGATAGTGACCCCTTCACCCTTGGGGCAGTCAGAGCTTCTGCACTAGTTGCCCTCAGACATGAGCAGCCTCATCCGATTAGCCATGTGAATATTAACATTTTCTATATGCCAGAACATGAAGAATGTTGGAGACCACTGAATAGCACAAGCCAAGCACTGGGGCAGCACTCTCTAGACAATTTTTTTACCTTGTTTAATATCCCAAGTTTTTATTTTGGATATTAATACAAAGCAACTATCAACTGTGACTATCATTTCATAAAAGAAGGGGATGTCTGAGCTGTTTGTTTCTAACATACTTTCTTTTTTTTTTTTTTAAAGAAGATGTTGGGGGTAGGAGTTTATTAATTAATTTATTTATTTGTGCTGTGTTGGGTCTTCGTTTCTGTACGAGGGCTTTCTCTAGTTGCGGCAAGCGGGGGCCACTCTTCATCGCGGTGCGCGGGCCCCTCACTATGGCGGCCTCTCTTGTTGCAGAGCACAGGCTCCAGACGCGCAGGCTCAGTAGTTGTGGCTCACGGGCCCAGTTGCTCCGCGGCCTGTGAGATCTTCCCAGACCAGGACTCGAACCCGTGTCCCCTGCATTAGCAGGCAGATTCTCAACCACTGCGCCACCAGGGAAGCCCTAACATACTTTCATTTTAAAGTAGTTTACATCATGCAAGAGATTACAGTCCAAACTTACGGTGCCAATAAAATATTTTATCAAGGAGAATTGAACCTTACTTTCCGATTTTTATTTTGAAATTTTCAGTCCTACTGAAAAGCTGAAATAATACCACAATGAATATCCATATCCCCTTCACCCATATTCACAATTTGGCCACATTTGCTTGATCTCTAGCTTTTCTTTCAGTGGAACCATTCGAAGGTTGCAGATGTCATGTCATGACACTTCACCCCTAAATACTTTGTCATGCTCCCCTAAGAAAAAATTCTCCAAAACAACCCCAATACGGTTGCTCCACCTAAGAAAATTAGGCTGAATTCAATGTCATCTAATAAGCAGTTCATATCCAAATTTCCCCAGTTGTTTCCAAAATCTCCTTTATAGATTTTTTTCCCATCCAAGATTCAATCCAGTTCCATACATTGTATTTGGCTGTTACATCTCTTTGGTATTTTTAAATCTAGAATAGTCCCCCTCCCTGTGTTTTTAAAAAGTCATTTGTTTTTCACTATGTTGACTGTTTTAAAGAATCCAGGCAAGTTATGTTGTAGAATGTTCCACATTCTGGATTTGTCTGTTTACTCACACTTAGATTCAGTTAAAAAGGGCATTTTCAAACTCCTGAATATACAGGAGAGATATAATCTCAACTAAGTGAATACACTGAATTTAAAGGAGACACCGTCTCCATAGTCTCTGTTTTACTCCCCGTGGAGTATCAGTAACTTAGTCGCAGGATGGCACTTTCCACAGGCCAGCATTAGGTAACCATCATCCTACAGAATAAAAATGATTCCACCATAGACCATCTGCCAACACACGGTACCACTGGCAAAAGATGCCAGGTCTCCAGAAGAGTGGCCTAAGGTTCTGCTGGGGTTCACTTATAGGCACTAGAGCAATTGCTCACTCCAATAAATGTGTTAGGCTGAAACGGCCTTTTCTTACCTGGATATCCTCTGTGATCAAAGTGAAATGTGCTGGAGCCCAAGTTCTACTAAACAGTTAATAAAAAGAGATGAATTCAGTACCTACTGGCTTGCTGAGGAGCCCCACACTGTACCGATGTTCCAAAGCACCCTTCACAGGGCTGGAGCAAGGCTGACATCACCCACCTGCCTGCTCCGTGAACTTGCCTGGTGCCAAGAATGTCCAGAACTTTTCAGTCATGGACAATAAAATAGAAACACACTCAAGCTTGAGCAAAAAGCATTCCGGCGGTACCCCGATTTTCATCAAGACATTTCCCTAGTTATGCTGACTAGGATTACAATGTGTGACCAGAGTCCAGGCCAGGGACAGACTCCAGGCAGGGCCATCATTTCCTCCCTGGGGCAGAGAGATTCCTCCATCTACCAATCTCTGTGTGGCTGTCCTCGCAGGGGAGCCATCCATCACTCCATCAGGTGCTTCCCTCTGCCTACAAGGTGCACTGAGGGGGGACTTGGGGGGAAGGGAGAGCTGCAGCCACCTCTCTCTTAGTGGCTGGTAGGTCCACTCCCCTCCCGAGTCTGCCCCTCTGCCTGGGGAGAGGGGTGCAGAACAGAGCACGAGACAAGAGCAGTGTGCACCCATGTATCAGGACGCAGATGCCAATTTATTTGAAAAGGACACCCATCTGCTTCTAAAGAGGATGTGCCCAAGGCTTACAGTAACAGACCCTTCTTACTTCAGTTACTCCACTTCAGGCTGACTGCTCCAGCATCTGTTTCGGGCCATTCTGGAACTCACTGCTTCTCCACCACCTCGGCTTGGGAACCATGGCGCCTTCACACTTGAGGCAGTCCAGATGGTGTCTGACTTTTTCAGGGAATAGTTGGTAAATATGGTAGGTAGGCTTGATATGGTGATCAGTTAGATATGGGCAGTGTCAGAGGGAAGAATCAATCGTCCTAAAGGTTTCTAGCTTGACAACTTGATCTAAAGGTTGGTGCCATTAAATAATAAAAGAAGTTCTGAGAGATTAGGTTTAGGACGGGGCAGATGAGCCATTTATTCACTTATCTTTCACTTTACCTTTTACAGGTTAAAAAAATAGAGTCTCAGATTGAGATTTAAATAAATGGATAATGCTTGGGAATTTGTTATATAAAAAGATCAAATTTTACAGGGGAGCTTATTTTCACATCTCCTGCTGTAAGATTGTCCATTCTGCTCCTTTATGGTCCGCATTTTTATCTGTTTTAATAATGACTAATTTCAGGAAAAAATAAAAGAAAATATGACACCGCCAGCCATCTAGTGATAGCCTGTCCTAACTTCCTACCTGGTGAAACTTGCAAACAACAAATTATAAAACAATAAAATTATATCAAATGCCATCTTCTTCTTTATAGAACACATCAAACAGTGGTCAAATCAAGGAGATATATTTGTTGGTGTCACTTAGTTGAACTCACATCCTTCACAGGTATCCCAGGATGATCAGATTCCTTGTAGTGGAAATTCCCAAGTTATTAACAACACAGTAGTACAACTCTGTGAGACTGAGTTCCCAATCTTTAGTCACAAACCACACTGCACTCCTCTCTAGCCCACCTGTTAGGCTGTTTCACTGAAGTCCAATAAACTGAGACTTTGGCTTTTAGCTGCTGATCTCTGGAATTCTGTGCATCCTATGAGATAAGAAGTCATCTGGGGGACTTCCCTGGTGGTGCAGTGGTTAAGACTCCACACTCCCAATGCAGGGGGCCTGAGTTCCATCCCTGGTTAGGGAACTAGATCCCACATGCATGCCGCAACTAAGGAGCCCATGTGCTACAACTAAGGAGCTGGCAAGCCACACTAAGGAGGCTGACTGCCGCAACTAAGACCCAGCGCAACCAAATAAAGAAATATTTTTGTTTCTGTTTTTGTTTGTTTGTTTTGCAGTACGTGGGCCTCTCACTGCTGTGGCCTCTCCCACTGCGGAGCACAGGCTCCGGACATGCAGGCTCAGCGGCCATGGCTCATGCGCCCAGCCGCTCCGCGGCATGTGGGATCTTCCCGGACTGGGGCACGAACCCGCGTCCCCTGCATTGGCAGGCAGACTCTCAACCACTGCGCCACCAGGGAAGCCCTAAATAAATATTTTTTTAAAAAAAGAAGTCATCTGTACAATCCAACTTGCCTGTCTCAGAAATAGTAGGTGTTCATAAACCCTTCAAAGGCAAACGCTGTATTAGGGACCCAACACCTAATATACAAGTGTAGAAAAAAGAAGGTATATTAGTTCCTAAGGCTGCCACAATAAAGTACCACAAACTGATGGCTTAAACAACAGAAACGTATTCTCTTACAGTTCTGGAGGCTTGGAGTCCCAGTTCAAGGTGTCTGTAGATTCATGCTCCCTCAGAAGGCTCTAGAGGAGGATCCTTCCCTGTCTTCGTAGCTTCCGGGGGTTGCCAGCAATACTTGGCACCTCTTGGCTCATGGCAGCACACCACCAATCCTGTCTCCTTCATCACAGGTCGTTCTCCTTGTGTGTCTGCATCTATGTCCAAATTTCCCACTTCTTATAAGAACACCAGTCACTGGACTAGGGGCTGCCCTAGTCTAGTATGACCTCATCTTAACTTGATTACGT
The DNA here is from genome assembly GCF_937001465.1 of Orcinus orca. Lineage (NCBI taxonomy): Eukaryota > Metazoa > Chordata > Mammalia > Artiodactyla > Delphinidae > Orcinus > Orcinus orca. The sequence continues at coordinate 5,802,367 of NC_064559.1, read as the reverse complement.
TTGCAAAGATCCAATTTCTAAATAAGGTCACATTCACAGGTAGCAAGGACTCAAACACATCTTCTTGGAAGACACAATTCAACCCAAAACAGAAGGAAACTGCAGCTTTTTGGCCTTTGTTCTTTGTAATAAAAGGAGACAGAAATGGTTTTTAAAAAACACAGAATGCTACAAATTTTCTTAAGAAAAAGATTTTTAAGTTATATGAAATAGAAATTTTATTAGAATGTTAAGATATACCCTAAAAATTAAAATATATAAAAATCTGAAAATGTTATTAACACTATTTGATTTTATTCTGAACTTTTAACACGTGAGTCAAACGTGCTAATCGGATTGATGAAGACTTGCAGAGACAGAAACACCATATGGTGACACTGGGTAGATAACTGTGCAGACATGAAAGTGGAAGTGAAAACAATTCTTTGGGCCCCCAAAGATTAGATATCGGCAGTAATGCTTTTAGCACCTCCAGAGATTATCAGTCATTTCAAACATTTAAGATTCCCATTGCAGAAACATGGCACCTAGAGTCAGAAAACCAAGGTTATACAGATATTTGCAATCCCGTAAACTGTCCTCATGTCAAGCACGAGAAATGCAGTAGGTGCCTCACGTAACTACTGAGCCTGAATCCCCAGAACAGATCTGTGATCTAAATGAGCAAAGACAGCACTCCATGTTGCTTTAAAGAGAATTATCATAGGTGTTACACTTTCACAAAATCACCTCTTTCAGCCAAACCAAATTGCTCTATCACCTTTCAATCCAGATCATCGTGGTAAAATGCTTTCAAAGCAATTTGCAGTGTTTTGCTTCTTGAGACCACACCCTGCCTGGACAGTCACTTTTGCAATCATCATTTTCTCATAGAGCTACAAAGGGGAAGATTAGCCCCAGGATACTGGGATCTTGAGCTAATGGATTTATAGCCATTTATACCTGCAGTGTATAAAGGGCAACAGGATTGTCAGAAAGCTAAACTTTGACAATATCAAGTCACTCTATCTTTTGGCTTTCTCAAAGCCAGCCTCGCTGTTCACTGTTCTCCACCGAGGTAGGACTCAAGGATAAATTAGCAATCACTTTTTCTGCCATTCAACTGGGCTCCTGTGAAATAGTTCCAACCTAGCTTCTACCCTCCTGGGAGCAGGAAAAGACCTCAGAGATCATCTGGTTCAGGGCGGAAAATACTCAAGACTTGGGAGCCAATGACTTATTGGTCATTACCTTGGTTGGTCAAGGGGACTTCACAACTTGTCATCTGGTGGATATGCTAAGATTCCTCTGTCCTATTGGATTTCCTTTTCCAGCTAGAACCAACATTTAAGATTCTCGATGTTAAGTCACTCCTTGCTTTCTCCTAGCTTCTCTTTCCGAACGTCCTGAGTGTGCACTGCCCAGCCCAAACCGCACTGTGTATCTGCTTTTCCCACTGGGTGACGGGCGCCTCCCGGCGGCAGTCCTCTCTTAGCTATCCCTGCCCCCTAGGGTCTAACTCAGTGTTTGGCATGTGGTAAATACTCAGAGAGTTTTTCCTCAATGAAAAAATATTTCTAGAAAGAACAGTACAAGAGGCCTGCCTTTACAATCGGAGTATAAATTCATTTTATTAAAGTTTTGCCGAGGTAGTTATTTCACAAGTCACTAAGGGAATGTGATGTGCTTTGGGTACTTATGTTTGCATGGAGACAGCAGGATGAATGCAGTTAAACTCCAGGGATCTGTTTAGGAAAAGTACAGGTTTAATGGCAAATTCCAATTGTCAACAGGGTAGGATGAAGGGCTGGGTTGGGGTTGGCTGACAGCTAGGGCTGCCTGAGGGCACTGGGGGCCTTGGAAGGTGGGCAGAGACTTTAAGACGGAGAAGGCAAGGGGCCTGGAAATAAGCATTTCTCCTGTTTCCAAAGTGACTTAAGGCTCTTCCTACTATTGCGCTTCTGAGCAGGTCAGGTTAGTTCAAGTGTGAAGCGATTCAGCATGCATTGTATATTGTGTAGCCTAAGGTGTAACTGTCACATGCTAATTCCCAACAGTGATGACAAGCCCCTATACGGGGGAAGTTAATTTTAAGCAAAGGCCCTGAGTCAAGACTGCGTCCTGCTGCCTTCAGCAGAGGAGACAGAAGACCCACCGCTTGGCTGGCTTGGCTCTCTCGTCTTGTCCTGTCCCTGCGTAGCAGCCTATTCCAGTTTCGCCCTGGTGGCTTCTCTGGCTACTGACCCTGACCCATCTGGTTCTTTCTCCTCCCTCTCCCCCAGCAGGGACTCAACATCTGAGCCAAGACTGGTGCCCTTTTCCTTTGTTGAGTAAAGTGAAGTCATAACTTGCAGGAGGGGACGTGCACACAGTCAGAGGTGCCATGAAATGAATGAGTCTTAAGATTCAGGGCCCTTCGCTTGCCCACGATTCTTCTGAGGTTCTGGGAGGGTCGTCAGCAGTTTTGCACTTGTCCTTGTGAAATGTTCGCACGTGCGCACACACACACATACACATACATACGTAGACTTACATTCCTTAAACTTCGGGCTCCACACAAGGATCCATCCCTGGTCTCACGTAAAAGTCCTGCACAATCACAGCCCTTCTCAGACTACTGCACTGTCAGGCAGCCTGACCTGGCCTAGAAAATTCCATTCCCCAAGCCAATCCCTCAGGCTCTTCCCAGGCCCCTCTACAACAGCAGCCCTCTATGTCTCCCCATCTGTTTATAACAGATTACAACTTGTCTCTGATCTCTCTGAGCGTTTCCTGACCAGAATCTGGGGTTGTGCAGATAAGAGCTTTGTCTCTGCCTTGGCTTGCTTCTTTGCTTTTTTTTTTTTCCTAAGACTTCCTCTTTCTAGTCATTTTTCCCCCACTGAGAATACAGTTCTCTCCTGCTTTTTAAGGCACGTGTCATGGTATAAAATAGAATTCTATTTGGTAATAAAAATCACAAATTGCTGAAAGTCAATGTAAAACTAGGCAGCAAAATTCAAGGTCAGTCTGATAAGACAGATTCCTGAGCATTTTTACCTCCCTTTGAAATAATAACTGGAATTAAATTTCATATTACTAGTTAACTTCAGTTATTCAGTTCGTTCATCTTCACTTGGGCATTTCTTCCTGCCCTTGGGTGATGTTAGGATTGTAGCTCTTACAACCTCTTCTCCTAAAAACCTTCTTTAAATTCATCAAAGGAACAAGCTCTTTCCTGCCCCAGGGCATCTGAACCCACTTTTCCCTCAGCCCAAAGGGATTTTATCCAGCACTCATGAGTAGGCAGATTCCTTCTCATCCTTTATAACTCAGTAATAAATATGACTGTCTAAAGCAAGTCCACTGTCACTCTCTCCTTGCACATTTTGTTTCCTTATCAGAATATGTAATTATTTATTTGTTCATTTACTTCTCTTTCTTTTTTTTTTTTTCCTGTGTCTTCCTTCAAACCATAAGCTTCATGAAGGTAAGGACCATGTCAGCTTTGTCTCCACTGCATTTGTAGCACAAAATACAGTCTGAAGACAGATGTCATTGTTACAGCAGGCTAGATCACCTTACTTGTCCTGGCTTTTCTCGCAGTCCAGACAAGAGAGGCATAAAACATTGTCCCAAGCTCCTGGAAGAGCTCTTCCTGAAGGGGCAGGAACAAGGGAACTCTGTTATTGTCGTCATCTCTCTCGGAGCTCAGGAGTTGTCCTCTGAGGCATGACAGTGATGGGGTGGCGTCTTCAGGGCCTCGCTTCTCTCCTCCCCAACAGGCTGGCTCTCCTGTGCTTGCACACTGACTCAGAAAGGGTGGGCCAAGGGCAATGGACCCCATATCAGACTGAATGGGCTCACCAAATTCCAGCTAGGACTTCCCTCCACTTAGGACAACGGAGTTTCAGGAGACATGGGCGTTATTTATATAACACTCCCCCACTGGAGAGATGGGTTCCAATGGTCCGCTTCGACACCAGGGACAGCTCCCCTGGGCCTGAGGGTGGGCCCGGGTGCTGAAAAAGCTTTCTGGGATTCCAATCCCTGCCCCACCTATCCTTTGTTACAGCTTTGAGCCACTCTTCCTCTGTAATAACTTCAGAGGTTCAGAGAGCCATTAGAAGATTATATTGGATTCAAGACCAGGCTTCGCTCAGACCCAGAACTCAGGGACTTTCCCTTGGAATCCAATATATCAGAGTTACACCTGGATACACTGGGAATGTAGTGGGATGGTGGGGGGTGGGGGATGAGAACAGGTTCAGAATACCAGCTTCTTCCATCAAGAATTTACAGTCTGGTCAAATCTGGGTTAGCCTTGGCAAAATATTAACTTAGAAGTTATTTGTTCTTTTCATTCCTACAGAATGGGATATTTATATGGATGGTGACTCAGAATATTTTAGAAACTATGAGGCAATTGCATCATATTTAGTGGCTCTGGGGTCAGTAAAACTCTGGAGTCAACGTGCCTTAAGATAACTATGGAGCTAGCTCAGAAGGCATCAACACTGATGTCCCTACATTTAGTAGCTGGCAGGAAAAACCACCAGCAAGGGTTCACCTTTGATGCAGAATGAAGTGTTTCTTGGGAGTTGTGCCCTGCAGTCAGAGTATTGCAACCCAGAGGAGTTAGCAGATCAGTGAGAACAGGGTAGTGCAGAAAGTGCTGTAACTGCAAAAGAGGCCTTTCTTGGACTTCAACATCTTATTGTGTTGTACTTATATTTTTGGTATCCATTGATTGAGAATGGATCCATTCTCATCCATTGAATGACAAAAAGATGCTATGAATTCAGTAACACCTTTAAATGGATTTTTGTCTAACTAAATTAGACACAGAAGGAGCTACACACATTTTTAAAACATAATGTGTATCTTTACTTAAGACATTCCACATTCGGTCCACATTCAATCTACATTCAGTCTATGATAGACACATGGACACCTGAAACCCTTGAAACACCTCACACTGTCCAGGCGTTACAGCCCTCATATTCTACCATCAGTCCACGATACAATGTCAAAGGGCCTGCCCTTCAGGCATGACACAGACAGGCACCAGCTGGGTTTGTTCAACAGATGACTAACCCAGGCAGTCGTCCTGCCCTCAGGAATCAGAAACCAGGCGGATGCTGAGACTGCTGACCAAGTGCGGGAAGGCATAGGGCGTGGATCTGCACCAGGGAGGAAGGAGCCTCTTGTGATACGAAGTCCATCCAGCAGGCTAAGGCTCAGGGCAGGACTCTGCTTGGTAGAGGCTATTGGAGATAGGAGCGCTAGAACAAAGCAGGCATCTGACGAATGGAGCATCGTAGGGTGTGGTGGCATGCAACAACTCTGGGGGCAAACAGGAGATCAGGGCCTACCCTTCGGGCTGGTTGGCAGCAAAGGACATCGGCAGGTGTGCAAGTTAGCAGACGTGGCATAGCAACGGTGTCCTGCATCTGCAGGGCATTTAATTTAGTTCTCCGAGGTACTGGATGGTAGATCGGGCTGAGATTGCAGATACATTTCTATTGCCAGGATTGGCTCAGAACTTGGGGCTAGACTGAGCCAGCCAGTGAAGACATCAGAACATTCAGCAGGAGAAACTAAAGACAACGGCTTCAGGGGCAGCAAGCCTGAGAGAATGACAGAATATCACAGCCTCGTAAACGAGTATCACCAGACTCAGAACAGATCTGCCTATGCTCCCCAAGGTTCTGAGAACGCAAGCAAGTTATTTAGGAAGAGAGAGAGAGAGATGGAATAATTTCTGAGTCTCCCCTCTTTTTGCACTCTACATGCATAATTGCATACAGTGGGGGAAAACATTAGTACTTGGGGCCTTGCTTCCAAAAAAAGAAAATGAGAGTGAAGCAGCTTTATGGGCAGAATCTTTGTGGGCTCTCTTGATTCAAATCCTTATTGTAATTCAGGAGCCAGAAGCTTTTCCACACTGCCCCCGCAACTCAGACTGGAAGAAACAGCTCCTAGAAACAGCCCCCCACCCCAAGCCCTACAGAAACTCTTCCACATCCTTTGTCTATGCATCAAAAACAGGATGATTAATGTAGATGGTGGTGATGCTTAAAAAAGGATCCCTGAGACCCAGGGATGTTATCTAACTGCAAGTGTCTCAGAAATGCCTTCCACAAGCCTCAAAGCACTCTCCATCAAACACAGCCAATGGGGCAGCCACGAAAGGCCAGGACAATAAGTTGAGATGAGTAGTGCTCAGAATAGTAAAAAGTTCCAGGAATGGCCTTAAGTCAAAACAATGCATCTGGTGGGGAGGGAATTCTGCCCTGAGACTAGCATTCATGGATGGTAATAAATAAAAACTTGAGAAAGAAGGAAAAAGCCCAAGCCAGGAACAGGGCAAGCACAGGGCTGGTCGGGAGCCTCATTAACACTCCGATAGGTGACACCCACTGCCAACCCCACCTGAAAGGATCACTTTTTGGCAAGAGTTGCTTATAGTTAATTCAAGAGGAAGTTTTCATGTGAGGCCCCTAATCTTCTTTCTGGTCTGTGCTCGTTCAAATCCTTTGGAGGCAGCAAGGACCCCTACTCAGACTGAAGTTTCCACATGGCTCATGCACTAAGGAAAGCATCTTAAGGTAGGACTCTGACCCAGGCACCCCTTCTCAAGGTAGCACCCTCAAAGCATGAAGGAAAGCCTATTTTGTTTCCGTCTGGCCACTCACATCACAGGACAGAGTTTACACAGGCAGGAACAAGCATGGCTTGCTCTCTTCCAACTTCATCACCTCCCTCCCCAACATAGGTATAGTTCATCCCCCATGTCACCAGGCTTTAATAAATAGTAAGGAAAACAGCATCAAGAGCTGGTCGTTTGCTGTCTACTGAATGTGGGCTCTGTGCCATGTGCTATCCGCATGGAAGTTACTGCCTAATGGTTTCTGGTGTAGGAGATGCTTCTGGTTGCCTATACAACCCCTCCACCCCTCCCTCTCTTCTTTCTAAGGGAAACCTGATCAACCTCTCCCCCATGAAGCTTAAGCAACACCTGAGAAATTGACCCCAACCCCATCTCCAGAGGTAGGCAGTGATATAGGTAGGTCTCTGGCTCTATTGCCAGAGATTGGCTCAGGAACACAGACAAGAACCCATGGCCTTCCTTCAGCGACTATCACTAGCCTAGGGGTGGGCATGTGACCTAAGCTGGCCCAATCAGCCTGAAGGGAAGGACTTCTGATTCCTGCTCTCTCTTTCCCTCTCCCTCCCTCCCTCCCTCTCTCTGTCTCTCCATCTGGGTGTGGACATAGAAGCACATTGCCCCTGTTGCTGCTGGGAAGCCATTCTGAGAACAAAGCCAACAAACAGAGAGGGGTTAAGTCAGGAATCACTGAGAAGTGGAGTCAGAGCCCTAATCATAGAACTCCAGGAGGCTTCCTAGCTTGGGACTTCCTGATGTGTGTGTGACATGATAAATGCCCTTATGACTTAAGCCAGTTTGAGTCAAATATTCTGTTCCTTGCAGCCAAAAGCATCCTAACTGACATATCTGGAGTAAAATTCTTTCATTTCTTTTCCTCCAGTCCCACCTCTCTATAGTTTTCATTCCTTCCTTCCATTCTAAGGAGGCAGCTCTGCCGCTTTTCTGGCTCTGTGACCTTAGGCAAATGCTTCAACCTCCCTGGTCTTCAGTATCTTCATATTTAATGAAGGAGCTGGACTAGAATGATCTGTAAGATCCCTTCAAACTCTAATATTTATAGCACAAACATTAAAGAGTATATAATACTTCTACTAAAAAGACGTGTCATGTCAAGTAAGTAAACCACTGAGATTAGTTCAAACTAGTTCAAGCTTAAGGCAGAGAGTTGCCAAGACAATAAAAAAGATGGCTTAAGAAGACATGAAGCAACCTCCCGTACACAGCAGGCTTCAAGTCAATGAACACAGAAAATCAATGAGGCGAAAACCATGTACCCCTGAGACTGAATGAGGTGAAAATAAATTGACCACAAAATCATATGTTCCTTTTATACTCAGCCAAATATACACTATATTCCCAGTCGCTCTGTTGTGCTTCCTGGCTCCGACAACCCAAAGAAGAAAAGGAGAAAGGGATGCAGTGTCTCATTCATGAGAAAGACAACAGAAAGCACTGGAATATCGGAGAAAGAAGGAACGTTATATGGGCCAAGAGGCTCTGAGAGTCAATCTCTGTGGCAGTTTTCTCCTTCTATATTCACGTGGGCGTTTTGTTCATTCTGAGTCTCCAGTTATTGTGTACTGCATGGACTAAAGACTCAGTTCAAAGTAGTTTTGCCCCAGTAAAGGATTGTTTCGGGAGGCTTGCTGCCCCTACTTACCTATCGCCTCCAACAAGACAGAGATGCAGTGAAGGAATAAGAAGCACACAGAGTTGGGTAGCAGAAAATTTGGGGGTGAGGGCGGGACACTACTATGCTGAAGGATCCAGGGACAAGCAAGGCATTCTCTGTCCCAGGGAGCGATGGCAGTGAGAGCTTGGAGCAGTGTCTTTGGGACCCAAGTCAGGAAGGGAAGAGGACACTAAACTGTCATGGAACCCCCCCAGTGCAGGTGTGCCGCCATTTAGCATAGTCCTCGCATAAATGTTCTACAGATAGTTGTTGCATGGATGATTAAAGTGGGTAATAATACATCTAAGTCAATGAAGATACTCTGTGGCAACAAGGTGTAGGAGAAATTGAACAAAGGTAGGAGTAGTTGGAATTGTACCTGGAAAGAATAGTGGATAGGGGTCCAGTAGCAGAAAAATATTTACACTAGTTATCAACCCTGGTTGCACTTAGAACCACTTGTGCACATTAACAAAACAACAGTCACGATGCTTGAACCCTACCCCAAGGAATTTTGATTCGGCTGGTCTGGAGGGGGGTTAAAGTTTGCAACCACTGGGGTAAGTGAAAGCATGGTTCCAACCAGCTCTTACTACCAGCTCTTCAAGTCCAGAGTTTTGACAAGCAGTTGTAGGGTGCCTTTTATAGTATGAGTATGTCTGTGCTTTTGGCATGCACACCATCACCAGAACTATCTCCCCAAAGCCCTCTCCTCCAGAACCTTAATGGTTCCCCACTACTTGCAGTTTAAAAATCTAGAACAAATTAATGGCCTTCTTGTGCCTCCTTTTCTTGTGATTCATCAACAGCAGTGTCTCTTTACAGTCTTGTCCCAGGGAGCTTTCTGAACCCCAAAAATAAAGGTTAAAAAGAAAAAGAAGTCAGAAAGTTGAGTTATGTGCACTTGCTTCAAAGGAAGTGTCCAGAAACAGACCAATTTAAAGATTCCTCTCTTGGTGGACACATTAATAGGAAAAAAGGAGGGACTAGAATAGAAGCCCTGGTTAAAGATCATTAGATTCTTGACAGACAGTCGGGTAAGTGGGTGGGAAACTAATCTCCCAGAGGCAGGCTCTCTTTAAGCTCATTAAAGTTTATTTTTAAATTACTCAAGTGTTTTATCAGGGATATTAACTTCTTCCCAGAAGGAACTTGAGAAACACACCATGCAAAAAGTTCAATCCAGACTGGGTTTGGGACAATTTTTCATTTCCAGTGAAAATCTTACAGCTCTCAGAGATTACTCCTCCTTTAAAGCAAAGAAAATCATTCTGGCACCATCTCATACTCAACCCTAAAACTACAAGACAGTGAGTGACGTTTTCAGACTTTCTAGAAAAAAGTTGTCTGATCCAAGATTTCTATACCTGACCATAAATTATTCATATGTAAGGGGAAACTAAAAATATTTTTGTTATGCAAGGATTTTAAGTGTATCCCATTTTATTCTCTTTCTGAAAAACTCACTCAAGGAAGTACTCTGCCAAAACAAAAATTAAATTGCAACAAAAATTTCTAAATAGAGTGAAGCAAACTGTATAAGAAGTATGGTAAGTAATTGATTAAGTAAAATTTAGAGTTAAATAGGTGATGACGTTATTGTAAAATGTAAAAAAACTGCCAAGAAAAACTTCTTTAAAAAATTAGAAGAAGCATGTAAGAAAAAGCAGCACCACTCTCTCCATTCTCTTCTTTATTTTTCATATTTTATTTTATTTGCTTTGTTGGGTCTTTGGTGCTGTGGGAGGGCTTCTCATCGTGGCGGCTTCTGTTGTTGCAGAGCACGAGCTCTAGGCACATGGGCTTCAGTAGTGTGGCACACGGGCTCAGTAGTTGTGGCTCGCGGCCTCTAGAGCACAGGCTCGGCAGCTGTGGTGCACGGGCTTTGTTGCTCTGCAGCGTGTGGGATCTTCCCAGACCAGAGCTCAAACCCGTGTCCCCTGCATTGGCAGACAGATTCTTAACCACTGCACCACCAGGGAAGTCCCTCCATTCTCTTCTGTGGCGTCCATCCCCTCTCTGCTGTTTTGCAGTGTGGCACGTGGGAGTATATATGTAAGTGGTCCATGAGTCTTCTGCCTGGTGGACTAATTTTTTTTTTTTTTTTTTTGCATACTGATCTTAGTTTATAGCAAAATGCCTCTTTCCTCCAGCAGCACCAAAGATTGAGCTGCTTTGACTCGTTCCTGAACATGACATTCTTTAGGAACAGCCCTAAAAAGACATTTAATAAATAAAGCAAGAGAGTATAGTAAGGGTATAAATATGAGAAAGACCAGCATCTTAGAGTGTTGCCCTCCTAATCTCAGAGCACAGAGTAAAGCTCACGGCCTCCTGCCTTCCATAAAAAGGCAACAAGAGGAATTGCCTGACAGAGAGTAGGTAATCCATACATATTTTTTTGAAAGGAATTAGACACACAGCTTAGCTGATTTACCTTTCCACTGCAGTCATTTATAAGGATACATTTGGTAGGTAACGTGCAACCACAGTAAGTGATCGCAAAGATTCTCATTCACCTGATTTGTCAGAAGTCAAATCACTGTTAGAACCCTACCTGCTTTTAGTAGGAGTGCTCTACACCTTACCTCTAAGCTTGGAGCAGAGATGTTTGGGCGAGGAGAGCCAGGTGGGAGGGGGTGGTGAACACCCCACAGCATGGGGTAGGGGAGGCCACATGCCCAGCTACACACTGTTCTGTCTCAGCCCGGGGCCATACCCGTGGAGCCACACCCTACTGCCCACAGCCTACAATCTCCTGCCCTACCCTTTATCTCTAGCTAAAGGGAATTTGAAATTCACACGGCCCACTGAAATGCAGCAAGGGTTGGAATTTACGAATTTATCTTTCTTTATACCACTCACAGGCGTTGAAAATTTAAAGCTAAGTACTTCGGTCCTTAGACAGACAGACACACACACACACACACACACACACACACACACACACACACACACATATCCCTTCTCTCTCTCCCACTCACTCAAATACAATAGCCCATTCCAGCATTCTGAATAACCAAAGGCTACACTGACAGAGGGAAAATGTGACCTGAGCTCATGTGGCTCCCAGCAACCAACTTGCACATTTAGTATTTTGGTAGGTGTAATAGAAAGCCAGAGACCCTATTCTAATGCTAGAATTTATAACTTTTCTCACCCTCGGCCTCTTAACTGTAAAAATCATAGAGAAGATTGCTTTCCTGCTTAAAGGAGCCATTGAACGGTTTGCAGAAGACCTATCCCATCAGATCGGAATCTGCATTTTCAGAAAATTCAAGCATACGCTTGGGGTTTTCTCTTTTGCATGTCTTGATCCACCTCTTTCACGTACAGCCTCCTTTAAACCTCCAGCAGCTTAGCCCGGATGCTGTGCAGCTGGCGAGCGCAGTGAGAGTTCAAAGTGAGTGCCGCGCGCCTCTCCGCCCGCGCTCGCGGAGGCCGGGCGGGTGGACGCGGAGAGCGCGGCGGGAGGGCGCCCGGGGTCGGGACTGCTCCCCGGCTGCTCCCGCTCGCACCACGGCGATCGTGGCAGAAATGAGAGGAATGCGCCGGGTTCACAGCCGCGTTATCAGCCGCCCGTCCCCGCCTTTCACCAGCGGGGCCTTAATCCCCTCTCTGTGCCCTCGCCGGGCATCAAGCCGTTTGTAATCCCGTCCCATTGCGGGTCTCAGCCCCGCTTCCGAAGCCCCCTCTGTCGGGCGCGAGTGGCTGGGCGGGTCGCCGAGATGCCGGCGCGCCCCTCGGCCCACCCTCCCCGCCCGGGGTGGCGACGGGTTCCCAAGAGGGAGAGAAAGTGGCCCAGCAGGATCCTGAGCCTGATAGAGAGAGAGGCTGGGGCTCATCCGAACCCTGACATGAAAATACTTTCGGGCCCCTCGAAAGTGAAAGTGGCTCTGCTTTAAAAAACAAAACAAAGAAACAAACAAACAAAAGAACCCACACACCTGAATCCATGCTAAGAGGTCCCAGGAGGGAAAGGATTAGAATTAGCTTTCCTTTGCAGATTTACCTATTGCTCGGGATGACGAGAATTGGTCCCAGATTCCAGGGACGCGAGTAGAATAGGAGAGCTGGGATTGAACTTTCCTCCCTGAGATGACTATCGATCTGTGATGTGCTTTGTGGTGCTGCAGGGTAAAATTTGGACTAAAAAAAGACCTGTAGGAGAGGAAGGAAAAGAAAGAGATCCAGAGGAGTGTGGAGAAAAGCAACCAGACAGTAAAAATGATAAACCATCACCGAACACTCCCTATATGTCACATAATGTTCTAAAGTGCTCAAACGCTGTACATCGTTTAATCTCACCGCAATTTCACGAGTCTGAGGTAAATAATGTCGTCATTCCCGTTTTGCAGATGAAGACACCAAAGCAAAGAGGTATTAAACAAATTTGCGACTGCAAGGAGATTTGAGCCAAAAGTCTGGCTCCAGAGCTGTAAGGAACTCCCCTTAGTACTGTTCCTTTCCTATTTTGCAAAAACAGGCTAGTTGGCAGGCCCTGGGGAATATACCTGGTTTCAGGCAAATTGTGGCTCCAGTTAGACGAATCACTTAATCTCTGAGTCCCAATTTCTTAATCAGGAATGATGACTTTTCAGGAATGTTGTGAAACTCAAATGAAATAATGTATTTGCATATATTTGCAAAGTAGAAGGCACTTACCATCCTGTAGTCCTAGCCCATCCCTGGAGTGGAGGCCTTAAAAATATCTCCTGAGAAGGGCTCCAGAGTACACTCATTAGCTCTCAGAGGAACTTCCACTTCCGCCTCCACAATTTGTTATACAGGTATTGAAAATGCCCCTCTTCCAAGTAAGCCTCCTTCCCCTCTCACCGACTTCTTTGTTCGGTATGTTGAATATACTACTGAATTTAGGCTGCTTCCCACAGGTATTTCCTTGTAAGCTAGAAACAAATTACTAGACATGATATTGGTTCCATGGTTAATATCCTGGTGGGGTGTGGAGAGAAGCCTGGTTTCTTTTTTAAGCGTGGGGCCTGACCTTAGGAAACCACTAACTTCCTTTTTATTCACTGCCTAGGTCTTACCTCCACAGCTATTGTGAGGGGGCACAGGGGGTGGGGGGATTCTCAGGCTCACCCCTGCTTTTTGAATGCTGTATGAGGGGAGCGTCTGAGAAAATCAGTCAGGAGAGCTTCAGGAAAGGAAAGAGGGATCGGGCACGATTCTGCACATGGCTGGAATTGTAGTTTTCATAGTTCCATCCTAGCCATGGTTTGCTAGGGTGGCCATAACAATGTCCCCTAAGCTGAGTGGCTTCAACAACAGAAATTTATTTTATTTACTTACTTCTGAACTTTTATTAAGACCTGAGAGTTAGGAAAAATCTGCATCTTTTTTAAAAGTAGCATGTTTTTTACCATGAAAATGTGAATTCTGAAATGGAGAATATTTTACATATTTCCTTTTGCATCTGGTAACTGGGAAACTTAGATCCAAATTTGCTAGCAGTTTCAGATTTTATGACCTGTGCATCTCCATGCTATCTTGGATTACGGTCTTCCAATCCTATCCATGTTTTCTCTAGCTCTGATTTCTATATTTATATTTTCTCTCTTATTATACAATATATAGTGTAGATACTGCATCCAATCTATTGTGGAATGTGGTAAGGAATATAAATAAATTATGAAATGAAATAAATGAATTTTTCTATAACTCTCTAACTGGGACCAATAATGAACATCACCCAAGGAGACTTGCCTGTGCTATGTGCCTGGCTCTTCCATTTACCTGTGAAACACTAACTTATTAGAATGCAATAAGAATTAATGATATAGCTGATCTAGAGAACTTTAAGGTACTTCAGAAGCAGAGAATACATCAATAAAGCCACAACAACAAAAGAAGATAATATTCTTCTGACACCAAGTAACAGTCCAGCTCCTGACGCTTTCCCCCAACCCCTGCCCTGCTCTGCTCCTTCCTCCCACCCCAGCCCCAGCCCAAGTGCTCCTGTGGCTTTATTTTCACAAGGTTTTTGTTGTTGTTGTTGTTTGCCTCCCCCCCCCCCCAGTAACTCACAAATTTGCCCCTTGAGGCTTTTTAAATCCAGAATACCTAGTCGGCAAAGCAAAATCCAAATGATCAGAAGCAATACTGTTTATTATTATCATTATTAGATTCACTGAAGGGTCTGCTTTTGTCTCACAATGGAGTACAAGAAAGTAAGGTACTGCTGTCCAAACATTTTCCATTAAGATGGCAGAAGATCAGACAGCACAAGGGCTAGTGCCACCTGAAGCTAAATTATCACTTAATATACATAGTGAGCAGCTGATGTCCAGAAGTCAGCATCAAGCTTCTTGTTAACATGATGAGCAATGGCCATCTGTCCCCACAAAGCTAGGCAGCATGACCTTCAGTCCCAGGAGTTGCTAGCATAGCTCTTTCCCATGATGAAGGATGAGAAAAAGAGCTGCTTTAATAATTTTCTGTTATTAGCAACAACAAAAACCAAAGTGCCCATCCTTATTTTTATTACATATTTTCTGCTAAAAAAAAAAAATAGAGGAAGAATAAACAGGAAGCTGGACAGCAAGTTAGAGCTCAGTGATGTGTGATTCTATTTTCTTAGAAGGAAGATATATGCATATAATTAATATGCAACCAAAGAGCAAAGCACAGCACATGCATTATACTAGAAATTCCTTCATGTTTTATTAATCTAAACTACATGAAAATATCTAGCTGGAACAAAAGCCACAGCTCAGGCCACTAAATCTCTATTGACAAATAGCAAGTCACTCTAAACTCTGTGACTACTGTTGTTGGCAGAGAGAAAGTAAACAATAAGAGAGGTAGGTGAGAACAAATCACTACAAAGATATAACCTTGCCAGTAAGGGGTTTGTAATCTAGATTGACTCATTAAATGCTTATGTGAACTGAATGCATTTCCCCATTTGTCTCCTGCATTCTTTTCTGTCTGTCATACAAGGGATCGTTAGCATTGTCAGAACAAAAAGGGGGGGAAAAAAGTAAGCAGCTGCTTCTCAGTGGGAATTCATCAGTTGACAGAGAGTAAGATAACCATGTCCAAGATCAACAAAACCAGACATCATAAAATGTTTCTTTAAGCCTGAGTGTTTCTCACAATATCAAGCAAGTATGTATGCAGTATGTTATTTTTGTAAAGAATTCCATTTTTCCATAACCTTTTGCTTAACTCTCAGGATTAAAAAAAAAAAAAAAGTTTTTTTTTTAAACGTAAGTCATTTCCTAAGAACTTGGTTTAATAGATCATTTAAAGAAATAGGAAATATATAAAAGTTGTTGATGTATTTCCTAGCATGAGTTAGAACGTGAGGAAACAAACAATCAGCCATGGCTTCATTGTTGGTCTCACAAGGGTCTGAAGGGGTGGGTGGCTTCAGGGTAGTTCAGCAGCTCAAAGGTACCCTCGAGGGCCCAAACTCTTTCATTCTTCTGTTCCACCATCCTCTGTGTATTGGCTTTTCATTCAGATATTTGTCAGCCTAGAGTCCAAAGTTGGCTAGCAAAACTTCGGATATCATGTTCTCTCACTGGCATCCCAGCAAGGAAGAAAGGGCAGAGGCACAACTTTTGTCCTTGCTAGACTCCTTTTTTATTCAGGAAGGGAAGCACTCTGTAGATTTCCCCTTGGATCTTACTGGTAGAACTGGGTCTCTTGTCTATTTGTAGACCAATCACTAGTGAAAATGAAAACAGGTTAAGGACAATCATGATTCACTCCCTGAATGAAATCTCTGCCCGATACCTGTGGGGCGAGGGGTGGTTGGGGGGAAGATATGGGCAAATGGCTATTGGGAAAGCAAGGAACACAATCTATCGCAATAGGCCGGGTCCCAGTTTCCTCCCCATTCTCCAAAAACTCCACCATCACATGGAATTTCTTAGATCTTATCAAGAATGGCCCGTATAAAATAGCTGCACACCAGATAGGATATTATATTCATAATCTGTTCCTTTTCTGTCTCTCCAGGCATTTTCCTACTCTTTCCTACCAATTCTTCTATTGGTATGGCTATATAATTTTTCTTCGGGCAGCATCTGTCTGTCACTCTTATGTTTGCCTCTGAGCCTTTACTCTTATCAATCACCTCTCATGTCTGAATAGCCTTGTCCTTGTACATCAAATGATCCACTTCTATTTCACTAAAAATAAAAAACGCAGGTGCGTCTGCTTGTAGTTCCTATGTTCAGGTTTATATTGTTGAAGCTGTGACTTTGGTCTCTAGGATCAGAGCTGACAACAGCAAGGCAGGTTCCCTCAACTGGCAACAGAAAGGAAGGCAGAGGGCAGAGGTCAGGATTCACTGAGGGATCTTGCTATTGGGCTGTAAAGGCTTGGCCACAAGTGTCCCTTGCTCGTCTATCTTCCATGACCATCTATTGGATGTGTTTAGTTGGGAAAAAAACAATCTTCTTTGAAAGAATGCTTCCTGTCAGACTGTCCGGCCACCACCATCTGCTTTCTGCCCCTCCCCCATGGCAGGACCCAGCTCTACACCAGGTCTCTGGGACAAACCTGAACTAAGGCGGGACAAATTCAAGCAGCTCTGCTCCACACTCTGTGGCTCTTATTGCTTGTCCAATCCTAATAGAACATTATCATAAAACTGTTAGTTTCCAAAAAAAAAAAAAGACAAAGAAATCCATATCTGCCTGGGTGGTTTGAGGGCAAAGGGAGATTTTCCCCCTGTGGGAAGAGCAGCAGGATATTGAAGGCCAGAGTGGTGTTTTCTGTGAATGCTCTCTGAGGATCAACGTCACCACAACCCACTCTGGCTTTGCTGGGACAGGTCAAGGGAAGGCGGCTGTACTCCCTCCCCCAGGCCCAAGTGTCACCACCCCCAGTTTCCTCTTGATGTCCTATGCCACAGCTGAGGTGAGGTTGCAAGACGTAAATAAGACTTTTCTAAAGAGGCAAGAAAAAGGAAATAAATAGAAATGATTACAACTGATGACTTAGCTTACTACAAATGTGACTATTTATTGTCTTTCAGGGGTGCACTTCCAGCCTGGCTCTAGGAACACTTTCTGACATTAGAAGCCATCTGCTACAGAATGCAAAATGGGGGCTCTCTGGAGGGCCACAGGCTGACAGCAAAACAAGACTCTAAAGGAAAGCTTCTCAAATGAGGGTGGTTTTGCCCCCCAAGGGACATTTGGCAATGTGGGAGTCATTTTTGGTTGTTACAACTGGGGTGATGCCACTGACCACTAATAAGTAGAGGCCAGAGATTCTACTAAACGTCCTGCTATGCACAGGACAGGTCTCACAGCAGAGAATTATCTGGCCCAAAATGGCAACAGGGCTGAGGTTGAGAAACCTACTCTAGAGACACTAGCCCACCTTCGCAGGAAAATCTGGGATACCATGGCCCTGGCTCTGCCACATTAGTCCCTCATCTCCCTGGAGGATTATAAGGGAGGTGAAGGGGATGCAAAGACTGTATTAGAAAGTCATTGGTGATTGCTGCAGCTCCTGGGTGACGGAGGGAGTGCTTCCCCCTTACTTTAAGCCTGAGTAAGAGGAGATTTCAAGAAACCTATCCCACCAGTTTGATATGGGTCCTCTGAAATTTAGGGGAAATAGGACCTGGCATCTGGCTTTTCTGGTGTAAAAATCTAAACATAAGAGGCTGACTAGAGCTGGCAGAGCAAAGAGAGGACCAGCTGTACTACCAACAGCAGAGAAGGCCGGCCTGGGGTTGTCTTAAAAAAAGTTAATTAGAAAAAACAAAAAGGGCTTCCCTGGTGGCGCAGTGGTTGGGAGTCCGCCTGCCCATGCAGGGGACGCGGGTTCGTGCCCTGGTCTGGGAAGATCCCACATGCCGCGGAGCGGCTGGGCCCGTAAGCCATGGCCGCTGAGCCTGCGCGTACGGAGCCTGTTGCTCCGCAACGGGAGAGGCCACAACCGTGAGAGGCCCTCTTACCGCAAAAAAAAAAAAAAAAAAAGACCCTACGGACAAAAATCCTTTGGAGGAACAGATTTCTTACCCTAGCACAGGGGTAAATTGCTAGAATCCCAAGGGATATGGCACAGATAAGGCGGGCTGTAGGATGGACACAATTCCCTGGAGGTTGAAGAGAGAGCCACCACTTTGTCTCCCCCAACAGAAACTGAACACACTGGAACGTACGTTCATGAGAGTGCTTTATGTAGGGATAGCCTTGAGTCTGCCCTTGTGCATTCCTTTTAACTTGGTGCTGGGTTATTAGTAATAAATTACTTGTAAGTATATACTCTATAACAAATATTAATAATCTGACAATTGAGAACCAATGTCATCCGTTGAAAGAGAGCTTTGACATGTATTCAAATCCTGGCTCTGCCACTTACTAGCAGGACCTTGCCCTTGTATTTCAGACTATTTATCTGTAAAGTAGTTCTACAGTTGTTATTTGGATTAATAAGATAAGCACTTAGCACAGAATAAATGTTCAATAAACGGCAGCCTCTGTGCATGTGGATGTGGTCTAAAGTGGAACTCATGGAATTGCAACACATAGAACTTTTCTTTAACTCTGCCTGGGCTCTTGTTGTAGAAAAAAATTATGAGGTTCTTTCCGCTCCTGTTGCCAGACTAATGTACGTCACAGTGCTTCCAAGGGCTACATGTATCTGCTAGGATGCTTTCAGTTACAAGAACAGAAAACCAAGCTAAATGTTCCTTAAACCATACAGTGTTTATTATCTCACATAAGAAGACTATAGGTGAAACAGTTCTAGGGTTAATCCGCAACCAGATCTATGTAATCAAGAATCTTTCTTTCCACTCTCCCATTCCCAATCTTGTGGCTTTTGTCCTCGAGTTTATTGTTTTGGGGTCTTAAGATGGCTGCAGTAGTTCAGAGCATTTTATCCTTACACAATAACATAAAGAGATAGGAAAATGAAGACATTTCCTAATGTTTCTTTCGAAAAGCAAAAATCCCTTTTTCACAGAAGATCACTGCTGAGAAATCATCCTCTCACATCGAATTGGTTGGAGTTGTGTCACATGCTCATGCTTAACCAATCACTGGCAAAGAGAAATAAGACCACCAGGAAAGGTTTGGACCAATCAAGTTTCACCCCAGGAATGGTTCAGGACCTCTTCTCTGAGTATAAGGACACTGGAGAATGAGTAGACAAACAATTGTGGTTGTTACATCACTCAAAATATTTCCAGGCTAAGACTCTGTGAGAGTCCCATCAATTATATCCCCCATGCTGGGTAAATAAATGTCTAGCATCATGACTACACATAGCAATGGGGTGGGAAGGTGTGAGCTTGGAGTTTTTACCAGCAAACTACCATTAGAAAAGTTTGTTTCCTTTGCCTCTTTCTGGTGAGCCCTTCTCCCCAAGTTTCTGTCTCATTTGGCCAGATACGTGTTTTGTTTTGTTTTGTTTTTAAGTAATGACTTAATTGCTTTCATCAAAATGATATATACTGATTACTTTTTCAAATGAGCAATACAGAAAAGTACAAAGAAAAAGAAAAGCAATAAATCACCTCAAATCCCACTGCCCAGAACTAACCAATGTTAACATTTGATGAGCATAATTGAACACATCACTAGGCGTGTGAGATGGATATGGAAATGGAGAACTAGATAGAAATAATTTAATGAGGACATTCTATTTATTTTCTTAATAAATATTAAATTTAATTTTACCTGATTCTAATCTGCAGGAAAAACAACTTGAAGGGAAACTTTTGCATTTTAGACAAATATTTATTGACCATAAGATACACTGTTTCCTAAAATATCTAAGATTTTTTAAAAAGAGAATAAAATGTTTAAGTTAGACTGTAGTGAGAATTGATAGATGGGGTAATTAGCCTCCTCCCATCTCTATCCCCAAATTTCTATTGGTGATATTATTTTCATTTTGTCAAGTTTTGTGATGTTTTCACTATGCTCAATAACCATAACTCTGGGGCCAGGCGTTTGAATAAGCCTCCCCTTCTTCCTTCAGGCCTTTTTGAAGCAAAGTGCCTGGAGGCAGTGCCACCCACCCAGACTTCACCAGCTGGGCAAACGGCCATCTCGCTGGTGTCCGGCTGCAAACTTTCATTCCTTGTTCTGAGCTTTTTTTTTGCGATTCACGGGCCTCTCGCTGTTTTGGCCTCTCCCGTTGCGGAGCACAGGCTCCATTTCTGAGCTTTTTTATACTATTCCTTTCTCCCAGACTAACCAGGTCCTACTTGTTCTTCAAAGGCTATTTTAAATTCCACATCCTTAACATTTCACAACTTAATTTTTACCTTTTCTCTGAAGCCATCCTAAATTTCTTGTCTGTACCATTCATTTTATTATTCATTCTTCTACTGCTTGTTTTATATGTCTATGTATCATTTCCTCAGGTAAATAATAAGTTCTTTGAGGGCAAGGACCAAATCTAATGCTGCATTTTTTTGCCCAGCAGGGCGCTAAGCACTCAATATATACTCAATAGATGTTTGCTCAGTTGAAATAGCCATGTGTAGAGTAAAAGAAAAGCAACAGACTCTGGTATAAAAGACTTAAAAAGCACAGGTATACCCCTGCTTGCTACCCACAGATAGCAAATGCCTGCCAAGCTCCCCACACCCTTTGGGAGAACACACATGTCTCCTGGCCTCTTGAACAGAGACGATCTGTATATCGCAGGAAATAAGTTGATTGGATCATTTTCTGTAGCACCCACGTGAAGAAATTCAGAAATTTTAATGCTGAAAGTTATCGGTCAATGGAAGGATGGTACTTTCAATCCAGGAAAGTCCATATTTATTCACTAACATGACAAATATCATTGAACAATTACTACGTGCTAGATTCTGACATTGTTGAACTTGATATATATGCACTAGAATCTGGTGTTGTTGAAGTCGATATATGAGGTCTCTGTCCTCAGGAAGAATAAGGGAGTGAAAAAGACAGACATTAAACAAATAAGAACTACATGGTGGGTAATTCAAGAGGAGAATTACAAATGCTAATGGAGGGCAGGATCTGAGGGATCTGAAAAGGCTTCCCTGAGGAAGGGCTACTAAGCAAAGAGCTGAAGAGGGAGCACAAGTTCCCTTAATTTAATTAGAAAAAGCTCCACCGGAAGGTTAGATTTAAGGAAATCTTTGCACGCAGGTGTGGAGTTAATGCAGACAGAAGGAATGACTTCTTTAAATATTCAGCAATGAAAAAGGATAAGGAAATGAAAATAACCAGAGGTGACATGTGTTGCATTAGTATCTGTCAGAAGGCTTGAAGCTTTAATTATGAAACAGAAAATCAAACGAGAATATCTGCTTAGTTGAGAAAATTAATAAATCCCTCCATTCTTTTATTTCAACACTCATTATCATTGGCTAGTTACAAGGCTTAGAGGGTCAGTTGCTTACAATTCTGTACAGTAACTTTCCCCCACAAGCATCTTGAAAACTTTTTCTATCCCTGCTGATCATATGAAAAGCCTTTATGAATACATTTTGAGAGAAATGTATATGCAAAATAAATTTATTTACTTATACAATAAACATTCACCTATTAGTCTAGTTTTTTTAAATAAGAATTTACCTTTTATCTAAGACTTTGCATCAGGTACTTCATAATCCCCCGTAAAACAGGTAACTCTTATTATATTAACTAGATACATTCCAGCAGTGTGTGTGTGTGTTGTTGTTGTTGCTGGAATGGAGTCCTAAATCAAGAACTACATGTGTTTTCCCCCCACTGATTTCTACTAGGGCAAAAAAAATGTCAAACTAAACGAACAAATAAATTCTAGAAATAAAGGCTTTCTACATAGTTGTTACAGAAATACCAACAACATACTTTTGGAACAAATGGTTTAGCTACATACCATTGACCAAATAAGGTCTTCCTCACCTCTGCTCTACTTGCACATGCTGTTCCATTAGCCCCAAACCATATTCCTCCCACCCCCCAGTCACTCTGCTTTAAATGGGATCAAAGGCTCAGCTGACTGGCACAGAGTCAGCTAATTGGCCTGTTAAACACAGGTTCCCTGCCCAGCACCCTTCAGAAATTCTAATTCTGTAGGTGAAGGATGAAGCCAGGGAATATGAATTTTGGTCACCACCCCTCAAGGCATTCCACAGCATGGGCAAATTGGGGAAACACCGCTAGCACCCTAAAGCAGGATCTCCATCACATTGCCCTTCCAAGTCTTAGCACAAGACTCAGAATATTGTAATCCCTCATACTTGCTTGTGGAAGGAATCCAATGAACAAATCAGGAAAAACGGTTCACGTTTTGAGAAGATGAAAAGGCTAAGATGGGTCTGGTCCTTGGGCAGAGGTGTCTGCTGAGAGCCTCCGTGTTCATCGTAGGTGAGCTCTCATCTTCAGCAGCTGGTCCCTTCCCCGCAGCCCCACAGGGATGGCCCTTCTTCTAGGAGCCCTGACCTCGGGCTCAATTCTCAGGATGTGTTTCTCTCCTTTTGACCAGGAGTGGGGTTGCAATGTTTAGACTTCACCAAAAATGGACATCTAATTGCCCGAAGTTGCAGACGTGAGATTCCAGGTACTGAAACATACCAAATTTGAATGAAAGAGGAACACGTGTAATTTGGGGGGGAATTCTGAGTAAATTTTGGTAGGGTTCTACCAATAAATTTATCTCGTAGTTTCCACAAACACCGTAATACAGTTGTCATTTTTCTGAGAATTCAGTGTTAAACGAGATGTGTATGGACAATTATGCACTAACAATCTTCTGAAATCCTAACAATAATAAGACAAAGGGGCTGCCTGAAGAAGGAAGAAATAAAAGAGAGAAATGACAGCGTAAACAAGAGCATTACACTATCCCAGAACAAAACGGGGTTACGGTGGGCAGAAGGGCAGCGTCTGCTGCGCTGCTGTCTGTGAGAGGACTGAGTAAATGGGAGGGAACAGTGCCCCTTCCAGAAAAAATTTAAAAGCACCCGGAGGACGTAGCTGTTCAGGAATGCCTGCATCGTGATTCTTATTTACCACTGCAGAGCTTAAGCCCGGCTGCGTACGCGTTCACAATATAAACAGGAAGGATTAGAGTGACCCCACGTCCCAAAAGACTGAAGCAGTCCGGGAAAAGCTCTGGTTACCTTGCATCCTGAGCAGCCTGCCCCTTGATGACAAACGTCCCAGATCCGGGCGTTCTTTTGTGGTTCATGGGAAAGCACGGCTAATCCGCGCGGCCCCGCGCGCACGCACATCGCCCATTCAGTGCGGCTCACAAAGCGCCGGAGCCCCGCTTCGGCCCGCCACCCCCCGGCCCCTTGCCCCGCGCCGCCCCCGCGTCGCCCCCGCCGCCCCACGCGGAAGGGGGAGGCCGGGGAGAGCACGACAGGAAAGAGCTGCCTTTCCACGTCCTCCTCAGTGAGGCTTCGGAGGAAAGAGGAAAAGAAGACAGGTCAGGTTGGTCTTTCTCCTCAAAGCAGTTCTTGCTCTGTTCCACCTGGGATTTACCCGATTTTTTAAACACTCCACCCTCTGCTCCCCTCGGCTTTTCCATTCTCTTGGTTCATTTACCACTTTCAATGCTCCAGGCTCTGTTCTAAGAGCCTTACAGAAAGTGTCATAATCGTCAAACAACACTGCGAGGTCGGTCTATTTTACAGATGAGGAAAGTGAGGCACAAGCGAATCCTGGGGGCGCTGGACGTGAAATCACATTTCCAGAGAACACATTCTTCACCGCTGAGTTACATGTTGCGGCAGCTGTCACTAGCGCAGAACTTTCTGTAACCTGCAACGGGAGTCACCTTGACATAAACACATCTATGTTTCCATATCAACTGTCTCATTTGGAGAGACCGAGGAGTTCACACGCCAATCAAGTGGAGAAGACGAGGTGGAAGAAGCTGGAGAGACAGCTCGCAGTTTTTCACTAGCAAAGCCTGGCACGATGGAAGTTCCCTGGCTTCTGTAAGAGCGCAGGTTCAACGAAAGCCTCCACTTCCAGCAGCTCCAGTTTCCCCATTAAAGTGGATGAAAAAAGTCTCTCCCTCTGAGAAGGGGACTTAAAATACCAAGCTGTAAAAACATGAACCCTCTGTCCCAGCCATTCTCAGTGAGATGGATGAAAGGAGGGTGCTCTACAGTGGTTTCTTATTTGCTGACAAGTGATCTCCTTGGCATCTTGGAAAATGCCCGAAATAGTAAGCTATGTTCCTGGGAATAATTGGATAATTCAGAAAACAAAAAGGCAGTGAACGAAAGTTCAGGCAGATTTGTTAAGGTCTGGGGGCATAGTAATAAGAAAACTGTGCTGAATGGGTGGGGGTAAAGTTTCAATTTCATTAGTGATTAAAGAAATGAAATTAAACAGCAAAGATATACTGAATTTTAACCTGACTCTTCTTCCAAAAAAATACCTAATGAGGTAGAGTGTGCCATCTTATATACTGCTGCTGGGAGAGAAAACTGGAGCAAACTTTTAAGAGATGATGCGGAAATACTTAGCAAAAGCCTTAAAATGTGTGTATTTTTGATCCAGCAGTTCTACCTATGGAGTTTTATTCTAAGGTAATAAATTTAAATAAGCCAAATAATTTGGTTAGAGGAAGAGTCAATACAGCATTCTTCAAAATACCAAAAGAATGGGAACAGATCTAGATGTCCATCAGTAGGGAAACTTTTAGATAAGTTACATAATCGATACAAAGGAAAACTGCTTACAATGTATTGCTGAAAGAAAAAAAGCAGATGTTAAAAGAGTATGCATATCAGGGACTTCCCTGGCAGTCCAATGGTTAGCGCTCCACGCTTCCACTGCAGGGGGCATAGGTTCAGATCCCTGGTCAGGGAACTAACATCCCACATGCACGCAGCATGGCCAAAAAAAAAAAAAAAATTAAAAAAAATTTTAAAAAAATTTTTTAAAGAAGAGTATGCATATCACAATACCTTTTACTGAAAAAAAGAAGTCTATAGAAATATGTCTGGAAGGGCATACAAAACATTAGTACCCAATGATTTTGAGTTTTATTTTCTCCTTTCTGTTTTTAATTTATCTTCAACTAATATGCATTATGAGTAATAAAGAAAAACAAAATGTTTGTTTTTAGTTTTACTTTTTAAATATCTATTTATTTTTGGCTGCATCAGGTCTTAGTTGTGGCACGTGGGATCTTTCATTGCCACACAGGCTTTCGTTGCAGTGCGCAGGCTCCTCTCTAGTTGTGGCATGTGGGCTCCACAGCGTGTGGGCTCTGTAAATGTGGCACGCAGGCTCCAGAGTGCATGGGCTCTGTAGTTGCAGCACGCAGGCTCTTTAGTTGTGGATGCGGGCTTAGCTGCCATGCGGCATGTGGGATCTTAGCTCCCCAACCAGGGATAGAACCCGCATCCCCTGCATTGGAAGGCAGATTCTCAACCACTGGACCACCAGAGAAGTCCCCCAAAATGTTTATTTTTAAGAAGAAAACAAATCTCTCTGTTTACCCAATAATGATTAAATGAGAGCAGACTTTGAGTCCAAAGTGGAACAGTACCCCATTTGGGTGAGAACAACCTTCAGGCTTTATGACTTTCATAATGGAATGTAAGTCTTGCCACATGGGTGTCTGAGAAGCATAGGAATGTCCTGTTGTCTGATGCTTGGCAAATGCCCATCCAGGAGGAGTGAAATTCAAAAAAGACCATCTAAGGGGCCTACTGTCCACTGCTCCTGTAGGTATTAGCACAGTACTACTCCACACCAGTAAGATCATTAGCTCTGCACACAGACCTCATTAAGTTAGTACTCCATAGAAATGCCTTTGCTGAGTTACGTTATCATGTTATACCCTTGGGTTTATGTTATCATGTTACACCTTTGGCTTCTATCTGGGTTTAAAATGAAATGGTCATATGATGGATCCCTTTTCTATAAATCCTTTGCTGCAGATGTTTTTCATGTCTCGTAATAGCTCTGTTTATTGACTCTCCTGATAAAATTCCTTCAGAGTAGTAATGTTTAAACTGGCTCCCAGGAGCTACTGAGGGGGCTGAGGGACCAAACCCCTCTACCACTAGGGGACCCTGCTTTTACTTGTTCTGCCACAGATGCCAAATAAAAGGCAGTTTCACCTCCTTCCAAAATTAACCCTCAGAAAAGAGGGATTGCTCTTATATATGTGCCCTTAAAAACTCTCTCAGGGACTTCCCTGGTGGTCCAGTGGTTAAGAATCCGCCTTCCAATGCAGGGGATGTGGGTTCGATCCCTGGTCGAGGAACTAAGATCCCACATGCTGCCAGGCAACTAAGGCTGCACCCTCTGGAGCCTGCGCACCACAACTAGAGAGAAGCCTGCTTGCTGCAGGGAAAGATACTGAGTGCCGCAACTAAGACCTGACGCAGCCAAATTCAAAAACAAAACTCTCTCATGTTACCAGGTATGAACCAATTATTTTTGGCCACAAAATATTATTTAGGAGAGACAAAAAAAATGTGAAACAGATTGAAGTAGCTATTTCTGGAGGTATGACCTCACAATTGAAAGTTTCTCAATGCCACTGAAATAAGCCTTTTAAAGATCATTTTTTAAAAAGCAATAAAATAAGTGATTATGTTGTAAGATCACAAATACATACTGCATTTTTTTTCTAGGACTGTCGTAACAAAGTATCGCAAACTGTTGACTTAAAGCAACAGAAATTTATTTTCTCACTATTCTGGAAGCTAGAAATCTGCAATTAAGGTGTTGGTGTGGCTGTGCTCCCCCTGAGGGCAATCCTTCCTTGCCTCTTCTAGCTTCTGGTGCTTATTGGCAGTTTTTGGCTTTCCTTGGCTTATAGGTGCAGCACTCTTATCTCTGCCTCCATCACCACATGGCCGTCTTTTCCCTTTGTGTCTCTCCCCTGTTCTCCTTGGATATTGGATCAAGGGCACATCTTATTCTAGTGTGACCTCATTGTAACTAATTATATCAACAAAGACCCTTTTCCAAATAAAGTCACATCCTGAGACACTAAGGGTTATATTGCAGGAAGGCAGATCCTTCCCAGCGCCCGAGAGTGGGCTCTTGTCTAACACTTGGAAATGAATTGTCTGAGGAGACACATGTGCTGACAAAGCAAGAGACTTTACTGGGAAGGGGCACCCAGGAGGGTAAGGGAATCCATGAGGACTGCTCAGCCACATGGCTCACAGTCTCAGGTTTTATGGTGATGGGGTTAGTTTCTGGGTTGTCTCTGGCCCATCAGCCAAGATGGATTCCAGTGAGGAGGATTCTGAGAGGTTGGTAGGACATATGGACTGGAATCTCTTCTCCTTTTGACATTTCC
Source organism: Orcinus orca (assembly GCF_937001465.1). NCBI lineage: Eukaryota > Metazoa > Chordata > Mammalia > Artiodactyla > Delphinidae > Orcinus > Orcinus orca. The sequence continues at coordinate 5,774,813 of NC_064559.1, read as the reverse complement.
CAAATTATTCCGGTTGGTGGTACCTTGTTAGTTCCACATTCTTTACAAGGACCTCCTGTTTAAGGTAACTCATGCAAGTGGTTACGATAGGGCCTGGCCAGGGTGGGCGGTTTCAGTCAGTAATTCCCCTAACAATTCCCCCCTGAGAGACTTGTACTCAAAGATACTTCTTGGGAATTAGGGTAGAAGTCTCTTTCTTCTGTAACTACTTCCTGCTGAGAATAGGCATAATCCTGCCTAATAGAGTAGAAATCTGTCTCCACCTGATCTGAATGGAGGTATTCTGTGCCCAAAACCGGCATTCACCCTTGTAGTAACAACAATTTAACCTGAAACTGTTGGACCCTGTCAGAGATGAACCTGTAAGCAGGTGAAACAGACAGGGACCAAACAGGAGGCCTAACAGGATGGTCACTGCCCAGCCCAGAAAAGGAGGCAAAATTTGGGGTGAGGGCTGCAGGGTGTGTGACTTTTTTTCTGATTGTTTGGTAGTGAGGTAACAGGGTAGTGCTCCAGGAATCTTGGTGGTACCCCATCCTTCACCAGGGTGGGGGCCTTAGTTCCTGCAGAATAACTCAAAGATAGAGTTATGCATACTCCTTGAGGAGGAACCAGGACCCTGCCCCAAGGCTGCACCACCATTTGACTGTTCCTCCCTGTTTTTGCATCCCCTCCCTTCCCTGATTAGCAACTGTTTGAATCTGCCCTTTGGAACTCAGGGAAGGTCTAGGAGGCTGAATGAAGTCTATATCCAACAAACAAGAAACAGGGGACACAAAAAGGATTTGTATTCCAGAGCCCCACAGAGTCCTGTTCAGTTTTAATTCAGGAAACTGGGCGATGATGGCTCTGGCCACTTCCTGCTAAAATGGGGCATAGTCCTGAAACCAAGTAGGGCCCCTGTGGGGCTCCCAAGTCCTGAAACCAAGTGAGGCCTAGGCATAGAGGCCTCCTTTTGTCCACCATTTCTTATAGGCAAGACTCCAGCCTCCAGGACCTTCCCTGAGTTCTAAAGGGCTGATTCTGAACAGTTGCTAATCAAGTGAGGAGCAGCCATGAAACCACTTGAGGCAAGGTTAAAGGGACCAGGGAAGCTCATCAAGATTAGGAGAGAAGGGCTTCCCTGGTGGTGCAGTGGTTAGGAATCCGCCTGCCAATGCAGGGGACACAGGTTCAAGCCCTGGTCTGGGAAGATCCCACATGCCACAGAGCAACTAAGCCCGTGTGCCACAACTACCGAGCCTGCGCTCTAGAGCCCACAAGCCACAACCACTGAGCCTGCGTGCCACAACTACTGAAGCCCACACACCTACAGCCCATGCTCCACAACAAGACAAGCCACTGCAATGAGAAGCCCTCGCACCACAATGAAGAGTAGCCCCAGCTCACCACAGCTAGAGAAAGCCCATGTGCAGCAATGAAGACCCAATGCAGCCAAAAATAAATTAATTAAATAAAATAAATTAAAAAAAAAGATTAGGAGACCACCTGGGACTAGATTAAGGGAGTGCAAGTCCTGTTCACACCCTAATCTTGTCAAAGACCCCACCTTTGAAGCTGTTTTAAAACTCTTCATCAAATCCTCTGGGGTTGGGACACATAGTTTTTCAAGGCAGAAGCCCAATGTGTTCCCCTTTGCCTGGCAAAGCGATAAAGCTATCCTTTTCTACTTCACTCAAGACTCTGTCTCTGGGATTTGATTTGGCACCAGTGTACAGAGAGGCCAAGCTTTCAGTAACAGTCCTGCCTCAATTTGGAGAATAGACACCGAATTGGAAATATTTCTGAGTTCCAAGTCCTGGATTTGAGTCTTCTGTGATTAAAATCTCAACCCCTTGGTCTGCCATTTTGGTGTACTTCAACATATCTTTTGGGGGGACACAATTTAACCCATGATATATACCTACAGAACAAATTTTTAAAAACCAACTGTCTGGTTTTGCTTAAATGACATTTGTGTCTTGAGATAAAGTTCCAATGACTGCACATATATAGATTCAAAAACTACTGTATAGGGGCTTCTCTGGTGGCGCAGTAGTTAAGAATCCACCTGCCAATGCAGGGGACATGGGTTCGAGCCCTGGCCCGGGAAGATCCCACATGCTGTGGAGCAAATAAGCCTGTGCACAACAACTACTGAGCCTGCACTCTAGAGCCTGTAAACCACAACTGCTGAGCCCATGTGCCACAACTACTGAAGCCCATGCACCTAGAGCCCGTGCTCCACAGCAAGGGAAGCCACGACAATGAGAAGCCTGCGCACCGCAACAAAGAGTAGCTCCCGCTCGCCACAACTAGAGAAAGCCCACACACAGCAACAAAGACCCAACACAGCCAAAAATAAAATAATAAATAAATAAAATTTATAAAAAAAAAACTACTGTACCCCAAATAAATTAGATGAAAAGATAATATTCTCTAAAGAAAAAAATGTTGTCTGTGACTCAAAAAGTCACTCCATTTGATGATGACACTGTGTGATAGTTAATTTATGTGTCAATGGGCTACAGGCTGCCCAGATTAAGTGTTAATTCTGGATGTGTCTATAAGGGTGTTTCTGGATGAGATTAACATTTGAATCAGTGGACTCGGCAAAATAGATTGCCCTCCACAGTGGGTGTGGACATCATCCAGTCTATTGATGGCCTAAATAGAACAAAATTGGAGGAAGAAGGAATTTGCCCCTTTTTTCTGCCTTACTGATTGAACTGGGACATCTCATTTTTCCTGAGCTTAGACTGAGATGTACTCCATTGGTTTCCCAGGTTTTCAGGTGTTCAAACTTACACTAAATTATACCACCTGCTTTCCTGAGTCTCCAGCTTGCAGATAGCAGATCATGGGATGTTTCAACCTCCGTAACTGCACAAGGCAATTCCTCATAGTCTCTCTCTCTCTCTCTCTCTCTCTCTCTCTCTCTCTCTATATATATATATATATATATATATATATGTATATTTATATATAATATGTAATTACATATATATAATTGTAATGTTATATATATATATAACATAAATATATATATTCTATTGATTCTGTTTTCTGGAGTACCCTAATATGTACTGATATTAAAAATTCATTTAAAGAGTAAATAAAATTATTTCTTAATATCTGAGAGTTGAAAAAGCACATGTTCTAAATTAGTTTGTATATACTCAGAATCCCTTAATATAATATACATCGAGTTTCCAGGTGATATTTCACTTGAAAAAGGATTCTAGTTTTTTTTTAAGTGTGAGAATAATGCTGGACTCTTGGCTTAAGATCTTAGTGTATTGTTTCTTCCTATTCTATCTTCTTTTTACTTTTTAATCTTTTTTTAGGAACCCTATTTAAGGGTGCCTACTATACATACAAAAATACTTGCTAGACATAGAGGAAATACTAGTGAATAAAACACACACGCTTCCTGCTTCTATGAAGACTCTATTTTTAATGAAAATTGCCTTTGCACAACAAAGGACACCGTTAACAAAATGAAAAGGCAACCTACGGAATGGGAGAAAATACCTGCAAATCATGTATCTGATAAGGGGTTAATATCTAAAATATATAAACACTCATAAAACTCAATATCAGAAAAAACAAACAACGCAGTCGAAAAATGGGTAGAAGACATGAATAAGCATTTCTCCAAAGGAGATATACAGATGGCCAACAGGTACATGAAAAGATGCTCAACATTGAAACAGGAGAGAAGGGGGCAGGGCACAACTTTTAAAAGAATGACATAGCCATAGGACATGACATAAATGGTTAGAACCAACTAGGTCCAAGATGGTTGATGAGACTTCCACTAGACCTTGCGCCTCAGTGTACACTCACTGTACCTCAGTGTACACTCACTGTAACATATCAGCATGCTAATGACACACCCACAGGCACCATGGCAGTTCCAAGGCTGACCATAAAGGTGAAAAAGTGAGCAGTGGCCCAATTCCTGGAAATCCCTATACCTTCCCCCCAAATAGCTGGACTACTCCTCCCACTCATTAGCCTATGAAATTACCCACCCCTATAAAAACTGACAACCCCATACCCTGGTGCCGCTCTTGCCTTCTGAGATGGCCCATACTCTGTGAAGTGTGTTTCTCTCTAAATAAATCTACTTCTTACCTATCACTTTGTCTCTCACTGAATTCTTTGTGTGATGAGACATCAAGAAGCTGAGCTTCATTAAGTCCTGAGACCAGGTGTGTAATCTCAGTTAAAAGACTGTGGGTTCATGCTCCAATCTGAGATGCACGGTTTCAATATCACTAATCATCAAGGAACTACAAATCAAAACCACCATGAGATATCACTTCACATCTGTTAGAATATCTAGTATCAAAAAGACAAGAAATAACAAGTATTGGTGAATACATGGAGAAAAGGGAATCCTCATGCATTGTTGGTGGAAATGTAAATCGGTGCAGCCGTTATGGAAAATAGTATGGAGGTTCCTCAAAAAATTAAAGATTGAACTATCACATGATAGTAGCAATTCCACCTCTGGTTGTTTAATTCAAAGAAAACAGAGACACTAACTCAAAAAGATATCTGCACCCCCATGTTCATTGCAGCATTATTTACAATAGCCAAGATAAGGAAACAACCTAAGTGTCCAATGATGGATGAACGGATAAAGAAAATGTGAATGAAATATTGCCATTTGTGACAACATGGATGGACCTGGAGGGCATGATACTAAGCAAAATAAGTCAGACAGGGAAAGACGAAAATGGTATGATCTCATTTATATGTGGAATCTAAAAAAAAACAAACAGACATAGAAACAGAGAACAGATTGGTGGTTGCCAGTGGGGGGGGTGCAGTAAGCCAAATGGGTGAAGGGAGTCAAAAGTTAGAAACTCCCAGTCATAAAGTAAGTCATGGAGATGTAACGTACAACATGGTGACTATACTTAATAACACTGTGTTGCTTGTTTGAAAGTTGCTATGAGAGTAGATCTTAGTTCTTATCACAAGAAAAAAATTCTATAACTATGTATGGTGACGGATGTTAACAAAACAATGTGGTGATAATTTGCAATATATACAAATAGTGAATCATTATGTTGTACACCTGAAACTAGTATAATGTTACATGTCCATTATATCTCAATAAAAACAAACAAAAAAGAAAACTGCCTTCAATTCTGTTTAGAAGTGGAGAAATTAATGTATAATGGGCAATAAGAGAAATAATAAAAGATTATGAAAAGAAGGGACAATTAAATACGGGATTATTGGTAAACAATCCTTAGCACCCCCAAACTGTTATTTAGTAATCAGTGGTTGGTTTCTTCATCTCTAACCTGCACAAAGGTGGACTAGAATAGAAAAAAAAGAGTGTGTTTCCACAAAATCCATTAAGACAAACTCCAAAGCCATGACTATGGACATAGGGGTGCAGCAATCCCCAGGACTGCTGGCCTCATTGTTTTGGGTTCCAAAGTCCATGGTCTGTCTATATATGGTGGCTCACTGGGCAAACTGACAACTGTTTCTCCTCTTCTTCCCTACCCCCTACCACAAACCTGCTCCTCCACTATTCTCCTTGACAGAAAGTGGCACCATCATCTACTAGGTTAGTCAAACATACAGATCAATCTTGACTCCTCCTTCTGTATCACTCCTATCAAATTAATCTCTAAGACTTGGCAGTTCTACCTCATAAGTATCTTTTAAATCTATGCACTTGTTTCCATAACCATTTCTACTACCCTAGTATTAAAAACAAAGATTAGCATTTATTGAGCACTTAATTTATCTCAGGCACAATTTAAACTCTATTTGTATTGACTGTTTTAATTCTGACTACAACTCTATGTGGTAAGTACAATTACTATCCTGATTTTAGAGGTGAAGAAATAGAGGCACATTCTCAAGGTCACACAGTAAAAAAGTGATGGAGCCTGAATTCAAACCATGGAAGACTGTCTTCTGAGCCTTAATGACAGTCCTATGCAGCCCAGCAAGGCTACTGCTTTTCGCTAAAGTTTTTGCTTCTTCTATGAGAGCTGAGTATTTTATTCCTCATACCTCCTTACCCCTTTCCACCCTCCTTACTCTCAGCTGATGACCTTGTCTTCCTCGAGAAAACAGAAGCCACCAAATCTACAAAACAGCATTCATCAGTACCTATCTTTGCTATCTCCCTTGTTATAACGGAAGAAGTGTCCATAGACCCAACTAGGAGTGCTTGGAGAGAATTCAGAAATTTTGTGAACTTAAATGGGAAAAATATTAAATCTCTATTTTCATTAACTGAACAAATCACAGTAGTATTAGCAAGACTTTTTATCTTTATCAGCAGTAGAAATCATAAATGTTTTGATATCTCCAAATAGCATTCATGCTTCATCATGACTTAAAAATTACAGTAGCAGGCTTCCCTGGTGGCGCAGTGGTTGGGAGTCCACCTGCCGATGCAGGGGACACGGGTTCGTGCCCCGGTCCGGGAAGATCCCATGTGCCGCGGAGCGGCTGGGCCCGTGAGCCATGGCCGCTGGGCCTGCGCATCCGGAGCCTGTGCACCACAACAGGAGAGGCCACAACAGTGAGAGGCCCGCGTACCGCAAAAAAAAAAAAATTACAGTAGTTATTAGACCCATTTCTAGACCTTGTAATGTAATATATTAATAGAGAAACATACATATTACTATATAATAAACTTGTCTTTTTCTTTTTTACTATTTTTACTATCAACCCCCTCCCCCAAACTCCAGATTCACAGCCAACTGCCTCCTGTCATCTCTAGTTGAGTGTCTAATAAATATTTCAAATTAATATATCCGAAACAGAGCTCTTGATTTTCCTGCCCAAACCTGTTGCTTCCTTAAGTCATCCACATGTCAGTAGGTGGCTCTCCCATGTGCTCAGTTGCTTACACTAAAGTCTAGGAGTCCTTCTTCATCCCTCCCTTTCTCTTAACCCCCTTTATCAAGTTCTGTAGTTCCCCCACCCCACCCCCTGCCCTCTCCCATCACTACACTCAGCCTCACAGGCCTCCTTTCTGTCCCTCAGCACTCCAGGCTTGCTTTCCTTTCAGGATCTTTGCATTCCCTGTCGCCTCCATTTGCATCTCCAGATTCTCACATGGCTTTCACTTCCACACCCTTCAGGTCTCAGCTCAAATGTCATCAACAGCGTATTTTACAACCTGTAACTTGTGCTTCCATGTCTCTTGCTTGTTTCTTGTCTGTCTCCCCTCTAGATCATGAGCTCCTTGAGGGCAAGGATCTTGTCTGTCCCGTTCACTGTTGTATCCCCAGAGCCTGGATATGGACCACATAATAGATCAATAACAATGTATTGAATGAATAAATATTCAGTCAATGAATTAATATGTGGCTATTTTGAAGATTAATTAAAATAGTTAGAGCTCTTCCCTCAGCACAGTCCCACCACATGGGGAGTGCTGGATCACTTTTCTCCAATGAGTCTCCTTCACTTTCTCACTATAACAATTCAGGTTGGTCTGACAAATGCATTCTGATGAAACAAACATAAAGTTGGAATTCAATTTAAATCATGGAAAAGGACACTGTGTGCACAGATGAAAATCCCTTTGGGCAAAAGTAAAATAAATGCAGGGTCAATTTATTAGGATGAATGTAGGCCAGAAAGAGTATGGATTTTGGAGGGAGGTTGTCCTGAATTCAAGTCCCTGTTTTTTTCCTTCCCAGATTTGCATTTTGGCAATTTCTCCAAGGTCTCCAAGCCTCAGAGTCCTTAGCTGTACCCAGGGATAACCTATATCTACATTATAGGTTGTTAAGAGCCGAATGACCTAACAGACTAAGAGTACTCCCACACAGCAGAGCCCTCTGCAGTATCATTTCCATTTGCCACTGTAGCAAGTCCCCTTAAAAAAGCAAGCACTTAGAGTAGCAAGTAACCTAACAGAGCTCCTGTTTTTTCTCATTTTTGAGATTTAATATCGAGCATAATGCAGTTACTTGTGTTTTTATTTTTTTCCTAATCCCCACTCCAATAGGCTGCTGCAAACAAGGAGAATTTACCAAGTATATTTTTATGCCATAAAAAGATTTTTCTTTCTTGCCAGCATTTGAATGAGTCCTTTTCCCAGTAATCATGCTGACAAGGATTCATGTCTGTATTCAGCTTAGACTCCCACTGTTTTTTTTTTGTTTGTTTGTTTGTTTTTTTTTGCGGTACGCGGGCCTCTCACTGTTGTGGCTTCTCCCGTTGCGGAGCACAGGCTCCGCACGCACAGGCTCAGCGGCCATGGCTCACGGGCCCAGCCACTCCGCGGCATGTGGGATCTTCCCGGACCGGGGCACGAACCCGTGTCCCCTGCATCGGCAGGCAGACTCTCAACCACTGCGCCACCAGGGAAGCCCTCCCACTGTTTTTTAGGGGTAATTTTCAAATCTTTTTACACAAGTCGACACATATTTCCCATTGATAAATAACAGCCTCCATACTTTTACCACCTGAATACTATTTTGACAGCTCACCCCCCCGAAGAAGTTTCTGTGTTTAAGGGAAGTAATTTGTCTAAAGGAAGAGGATATTTTCAAACCACACTTCTAAAAAATGTCACATAACAGGAATAAAGGGGAAAAATGAGCTTTGGAGTAAAAGAGATAGCAGCTGAATGAAAGAAATCTCAAAGTAAAAAGAATAGAAAAGATCAAGAGATGACATAAAAAAGAAAATAGGAATCTAAACATTTGTTAGAAGTAGAAAATGAAAGTAAAAAATGAAGCTGCATTCTTACCCAGTTGTGAGAGTTTTAAATGACTTGACAATGTTAGTGAAAAGGAAGAGAGATATTTCAAACCAGCAGCTTCACCCTTTGAAAAACTGTCTTTTTTTTGAATTTCAGGATACTGAGAACCAGTTGCTAGAGTTAATACACAGACACAAGTCCTTCATTGTAGGTGATTTTCCATTAGTAATTTTAATAAAAACTATAACTTCAAATAAATAGAGATAAGAAATTAAGTTATAGTCAAACCCCTAGCTGTACCAAAATGTGAATCACTAAGACATTCTGTTTAGTGAAGTGCCGAGTAATTTGTTGGTGCTCAAAGGTAAAATCTGTGCCCTCTCCCCACAATTATTCATATAGAATTTTGACCTGCAGCCTTTGTTTTGTTTGTTTGTTTTCACGATAATAGGATCTTTAAAAAAAGAATCCAAAACAGATGTTGACTTTAGAAGGACGTTTCTTATTGACCAAAGACCCCAAAACCCATTTCTTAATTAAATGGAAACCCTTTTCCCCAATAATTTATTTCTTCACAGTTTATGTAAATCTATCCTTAAGTTTCTTTTTTTAAGATCACTTGCCATTCCACTTCTTAATATTGGTTTATTAATGCTACTCCACATTCCATCTCTTTGTCCTAAAAAGTAAATTATCTTTCCTACTACAAATACCTTCACACAGGCCATAAGCTAGGACTTTCATTCCAAGCAACACACTTCTGCAGCTGTTTAAATCTTCTTCATGCTCTGAGTTTTGTTTATACATATTAGGGCTTTTACTAATCAAGCTCTTTTGGTTTGGTGGCTAGTTATGGAAAGAAGGTTGATTTGAGTGAAGACTGGTGGGTACCCACTAAGAATGTTATCTCTTTGCATGCTTCCAGGGTAATTAACACTTCAGTTATTTTGCCTAAAGTCAAGGCATTTGTAGAACTTCCAAAATGTTTTATCAGTATTACTTAGTTAATAATCATGCACGATTTATGACTGCTATACACATTGTAGCATTAGATAATATGTAAAAAATAACAGCCACGTCAAACCATAAAGCAATAATTTGCACTGAAATTTGGAATTTAAAAAAAATACTATTGAAGGATGCTGGTTTCAAGCGAAAGGTTATCATATTAATTCCGTTATGATTCTCATGAAGAAATATTCTAAAAGATTCTTACTGGTCCAAGCTGATTTTTGACCATAAACAGTACAGAGCACATTGCTTCTATTAGCTATTGGACATGACACAAGTTCTTGATAATATATAATGAGAGAGACTACCGTAAGGATACAAAGTTGGGCACTCAATTCTTTGGGGGAAAGGTTGTGAGACTCACACATGGAAGCATTTATGAACATGAGAGGTAAACATGAATTTTGAAAGTTTAGGATCATACTAGCTAGTTGCAAGAGCCTGTAATAACTGTTCGCAACCTGTAACAATTTTTTTGAGGGCTCTTATACCTTAAAGATTCTGTATCAGTATATATGTGTTGCTTAAATATTAAGTTGAAATTAAAAATTCAATCAATTATTCTGATGTATTCTCTTTTTGAGATTTTTTTTTAGCATAGTTATCTGGAAACCTCATTTAATGCTCTGAACACAAAAAGAAATTAAAATTTTCTGACCTAAAGCTTGCCTGCCTCCTTATAGCTCAGTAATATTCTCAATAACTGAAATAATTTAAAATAAATTTGACCATGTTCTTTCATGTTTGAGCAGCATATGTTATAGTCCAGAGTTTCACTCACAAGTTTTGCCTCCTTTCTCATGCCCTCATTTGTTCCTTTTAAATGGGTTAATAGGAGCTAACATATAGTGCATCTACTGTGTTCTAGACATTAGATGATAAGCACTTTATGTATATTCTTTCACCTGCCATAGTTTCCATTTTATACATAAGAAGCTTGAGGCTTATGGAGAAGCCTCACTTGCCCAAGATCACCGAGCTTTCAAGTATGGATTTGGATTTAAGTCTCAGGTGAGGATGCAGGGGACACGGGTTCATGTCCCGGTCCGGGAAGATCCCACATGCCGCGGAGTGGCTGGGCCCGTGAGCCATGGCTGCTGAGCCTGCGCATCTGGAGCCTGTGCTCCGCAACGGGAGAGGCCACAACAGTGAGAGGCCCGCGTACCACAAAAAAAAAAAAAAAAAGATATGTAAGTAGAAAAATAGAAACTGACTAGCTGGTTTTAGCAAAAAGAAAAGTTTATTAACTGGATAATAGATTGCTTATAGAGCTTCCAGGAGGGCTACAGAAACAGCTTCAGAAAAATGGCCAAGAGAAAAGGAAGTTATGCATGCAGAACCACAGCCCAAATCATGCCTCTAAACTCGTCTGGCTGATTCTGCTGTGCAGTCATGTTAGACACGAGTCACAGTAACTTGCGGCCCCAACAGTGCCAGCACTGGGCACCATACATTGTTGTCAACACCACCATTCTTGGAGCCCTAGAACTTGTATGTTTCAGCTACCACTGCTACCACCAGAAAGAATCTTTCACTATGTCTACATTTTTGGATCACTAGTCTGTGGCAGGTTAGTATAACTGACTGAGTCTAGGTCATGTGCCTTGGCCCCAACTGCAAGGAAGACTGAGAAATGAGTAGTCTGGCCCTTTTAGCTTCAATAATGGGAGGTGGGCTCCAACTTGTACCAAGATTCCTATGGTGAGAAATTTCCTCCAAAGAGAAAAAGGATCATTTCCTTTTATTCATTACTCAAGCATTTAATACAATATTGACACTAAGTAGATGTTCAATAAATATGTGTGACATGAACAAACAGACGTATGATCCAATTGTCTCTGAGAGAGGCACAAGGAAAAGCAAGGAAACACCATCAAAAGCTGATAACACTATTGAAATGGCCAAACAGGTAAACCGCACTCAACTGAAGTTCTGGGTAGTGGATGAGTAAAACTGGAGGCCCAATTCCAGAACACAAAGCTGAAACTGACAAGGCTGGGACTGAGCTGCTTCCTTACTTCCTGGGTAAGCCATTCTCCTGGAAAAGAATGCCTGAAAGAGTCCCCAGACCCTCAGTATTGGTCACTGTAGCTGCTGTCAACTAGGTCAGAAACAACTCACTCGAAAGTATGGAGAAAGCAGTCAGTGCTTGCTGCATGCTACAGGTTTTACAGGCATTATCTCATGTAATCATCAGAACAACCCTGTGGAGTAGCTACTACGTGTAGCTCCATTTTACAGAAGAGAAGAGCTAAGGCTTAGGGGGATTGCCTAAGTGTGCATAACTGGCAGGACCTGTCTTATTGACTCCAAATCCATGCAACACTATAAAACAGAAACTTAAACTGTAAAAACAGGTTATTGTGGAAGGCATTTCTGTTACAAAATTTACTAGTTTCACTGTCAACTTATCCCATTATTTCTTATTTCACATTTTTATGGAAGAAATCAGCCTACATTTGAGTTGGCTCCAGAGAGGGAAGTGGAGGGCTGAGCTTGATGCTCTCCAAGGTTCTGAAAACCAATGTTTGAAATTTAAAATTTAACTGCCAGAGTAAAGGTAGAATCATTTTATATTGGCTCTTCAATTTTACACCCAGGGCAAAGCCATCTGTGAGCGGATGAAAATGAAATAATTATGAAATTTAGGAAGTTCTTAAGAAACTAAGTTTTCAACACACCCACATCCATTCACTAAAATTAAGGGATATGAACTCTGAAAACAGACTTCCTTTATACATTTTTGGCTTTCCTCCACAGTTATGAAAGTCAATCCATGCCAGCAATGTCTAAAATCATGATGGGAATTTTCTGAGTGCTGCAGTAAGTATATTCTCTTGGTTATGCATCATCAGTCCTGGTACGTTGCTGAGGCCAGGGTAAGCATCTGGAACCAGAGTACCTGGTGGCATAGGCAAGAAACAGCCAGTGGGGTGATGATCAGAGTCGGAATTGGCAGCAAGAGAGTCTGGAAGAAGAAAAGAAATCAAAAAGAATGGAGGGGAGAAAAGATCTGACTTAAAGAGAAAAAAATCTATAAGCTTGAGTGAGGCCAGTTAGAAGGAGCTGAGGCTGCGGCCAGTGGCAAGTTGTGGCTTTCAATTCATGGGGAGAAAGGTATCATCTGCTCTCTCTTTACTCCTAATACCAACTGCAGTGTTGCTGTTTCTTTCCAAGTCTTTCTACATAGCTCCACGGGGGTTGACACTGGGCTGGACTGACATCTGCTGCTACTTCTTGCTGCATTCTGTGCTATTTGGAGATACTCTATTGATATCATCCTTCTTTGACCTTGCTTCACTCTGCCCCTCCCACCCCTCCTTCCGCTGTCCTATTTGTAGCAGCCGCTTTAGTCCACTAACAAGGGCTCATTTATCTATTGGTCCTGCTCTTGCTTTTGTTTCTCTTGTCTACTTGGAGTTTAGCTTTTTGATATAAAGCCAGCACGAATTCTCTCTTGTCCTTGAGAAACTGTTGAACATAGGTGACTTGCTACAACCAGCAGGTAAAAGCATAAGCGAATTCTATATTTCATAGTAGTCTGTTTAGCAGCTTTAAACTTTAGCTAAGCAAATAACCGTTTTCCTTTGCAGAAATTGTCATCTTGCCTTATAATCACAATCCCGAGCCACTGAGATATAGAGACCACATGTGTTTAGAATAAGTAAATAAAAAGAACTGAGCTCCTATCATATGGATTCTGGCTTAGGTTGTTTGGACCATGCCATTGCAGCTGAAGATGGGTTGCTGCTTACAGAATACTAATTACTATTACTATTCTGAACTGCTCTCTCTTGTGAAAGAAAAAAATATGAGAGAAAAGCTTATTTTGGGTTGGTCACTCAAAATCATAAGCTGAGTTGGGAGAAATTCTATGAGCAAATTATATATAGATATATGCTCTATGTAATATATATATATATACACACACACATATATATATACATTGTACTCTCTCTCTCTCTCTCTCTCTCTCTCTCTCTCTATATATATATATATATATATATATATATATAAAACATAGAAAAATATATATATATATATCCAGAATTCTTTACTGAAGTGCCTTTGGGTTTGTACCAAGTCAGAAGTATCATGACTTTTTAGTTATTTAAGTTTTGTATGCTAACTTTATTACAACAGTCTGTCAACAATATTTACTGAGGGCTCATGTGTACACAGAATAGTAGAAGACTGATCTTACTGTTTGTTTGACTCTATTTAGATAGAACAAATTGATCTAAAAGTCTATTTACCAGAGATTCACCATTGATCATGTATTCCTTGACGTACCTTCTCTTAGTGGATTTAACATCAGATGTTGTGCTGAAAACTTGAAGATAAGAGGGAGAGTATTAATCCTTGTACCCAGATACAGGTTTTCCTGGTTTGTTGGGAAAGCTATGGATTTGGAGTCAGGGGACCTAGGATTAAACCCTGGCCCTGTTATTTACAAGTTGCTTGAACTTAAGCAAGTAACTTACTATTTTTGTGTTCTGGTTTACCATCACACAGGATTATCATAAAGATTAAGTGAGACTGTGATGTGAACCAGCTTTGTAAACTGTAAAGTACCTTTCAATGTAAGGGATTGATTAGAAACTATGATAATAATTTAACACAGAGACTATGAAATGTACAAGCTGTCAGGATTAAGGATCACATTTCAGAGGATAGCTGCTCTAAATTGTCAACCTATTTTCCCCAAGTACAAGTTAATACTATTATAATAAATTCAAAATATGCTTCAATTTTCTCCTTCTGGGGTTTCATTCCATTGCAAAGTAAAACTGAAAAATTCACTAGTAGGGAATGGAAGTAATTTGGTTCATCAGAGCTCTTTTCATTTTAACAATATTCTTTATAATGCATATACTGTAAAGAGAATCACTAAAATAATTTTGAATATATCTGAAAGTGTCTCACCAAGAAATGAAGCAGTTCTACACATTTTCTGATTAGTTGCGTCCTCCCAGGCGCCGAGGTCAAATAGGGCCATTAGGGTAACTTTTAGATAGACACATCCTCAATGAAGAGAGCTCTAAGCGGCATTACAGAGCATTCTAAGAACTTTCTCTTCAGATGCATATTCTCCGGGAGAGAGTACATTCCCTGTTTCTGACAGTGATCTGGCAAAGGCTAAGTGAAATTACCACAGAAGAACTGAGGAAGGGATTCAAATGCCAGCTAGAGGTCTGGAATAGATCAGTAGTTCCCAGTTTAGGGTTGCCACCCTTTTCCCAGCATTTGGAAAAAAAAAAAAAAAAAAAAAAGATCAACTATCACCATAATTTTACTTTTTTTAAAAAAAGGATTATCTTTATACAAAAAAAGTAGGATAGCGATAATCACAGAATAAAGAACAGCCCTGCAAATAGAATCATTTTGTTTATTGAAAAACATCACTACACTGTCCTTAGATTTTCCTTTTATTGCAAACCAGAAAAACTTCCTCTGCAGCTAGCACCAGTTGATGGGCCAATATTTGGTAGGAGTTTAGGAGTCCTTTCAACCCTGAAATGCTATGATCACAAAAACGTACTAAAAGCAATCATTTATTCTTCCTCAAGTACAAGATGATACTTTTTGGTGAGAGTGTGTGAGCAGCTATTTGTTGTGCTATGGATAATTTCAAATTTTGAGAGCCTCTGCTATCATTAGAGTTTTGATGAAAAATGGTTTGATATGTTGATCACTTAATTCTGGTTACTCACCATTATACAATGAATTCACTTTAATAGCTAACAGAAAACAGGAAGAGAAAAGTAAACTAGATAAAAATCTATTGCAGATTTTTCTACTATAAAATTGCATAAGCTGTTCAGATATCGTACAAGAGAACATTTGACATTTTCCCTCAGGTGGAAGGTTCAATTTCTCAGGATGTTGCACCAGTGATTTCAGTTGCTCTTTGCCAGGAGTGTGGGATTCATCTGCTGTTTTCTATTTCTATTAGCCGTGAGTTTCTCTGCCTTCAAGTTCCATCTGAGAAGCTGACTAAACTTAGCTCATTCCAGAGAGAACAGCTCCCACTGGGAAGATGTCACTGGCTAAAGTCTCATGACACAGGTACCTGAGAAATACAAAGCTCTGCAGTTTTGTTCATCATGAAAGAGAAAAAAATATGTTAAAATATCTGCCTGTGTTTTTCCTAGCCATAATCAGATATTCACTAGGCTGGACCATTTTATATGGAAGCTCAAGAATCAGGATAAATTGTTCCTTAACAGAACAAAGAATTTTTTTTAAATGACTGATGTATTTACTACAAATGGAATGAACAAGATTGTGGCTGTGCAGTAATATTTCAAAACTTTGTAAACATGCAATACATAGCATTTCCATTTAGTGTCCCAGGCATTCTCTGCGCAGTGCAGTGACTGCGATGCATAATAAGTTTCTGTCCAAATCGAATTTCCTTTTTTAAAGCTCATGAAGGGACCGAGTTGATTTCTTGTCCTTATTTTCTCCCTGTATCAGCCTATCCTGAACATCAGCAAATGTAGGATAATGAGTACAGGAAAAATTAACCCATACTACCCTAATGCTCATACACTCATGCACTCACTCATTTATTGCATGAGTATTTGCTTGATGTCTACCCCGTACAAAGCATTGTGCTAAATTCTGGCATTACTAAGATGAATAAAGGGTTCACAGCCACAGTGTAATGGGGTCTAAGTTAGCACGTATCAACCCAAAAGGAGTCAGGACGGTGTTTCTCAAAATAAAAACTGTTTTTAAACTACAGTCCACTGTAAGAAATAAGCTTTTTATCCCAATCCTGTACTCATAAACACACATATACACACCTTCATGCACACATATGCAAACACATGCAACCAACACTCAACTGAAACAAAATTTTCATAAGTCAAACTTATCCTTTCTACATGTGACACAGTGTAATATTTTCTGTTCCATTTCATTTAATTTTTTTAAAGACTGACATGACTGACTAAATTGATTTCACAGCCCATGTGTCACAATCTGCAATTTGAAAAATAGTGGTCTGGGATCGGTCAGTATGCAGCTAAAAACATCAAAAAATTTGTCAAGAAGTACACTGGAAATAAAAACAAAAGACATTACTTAAATAATATTAGAGTATTTAGGCTGATGTACCTTAACAAAGATATTAACCACAGGAACACAAGGAACATTCCTTGCCCTGGCAGTGATAAGCTTAAATCTAATGAAGTACCATTTCACAAAGGGCATTAACTAAAGGGTAGTAAACCTAACACCTTGATTACACTACAAATGGTGGTAAATATAGAAAAAAATGAATGGCTAAATACCTCTCGAATTTAATCTCCTGTTCTACATCTGTTCACACTTGCACACCACAAACTACATCTTTAGCAATCTAAAGAGGAGCTGAAGGTGATGCAAGTATCTGATACAGTTGAAGTTTTCAGACATACAGTCAAATCTTGCTAGAAGCAGCAGAAAGAAATCTGAGATGTAAATATAATTTTCAGTAAATACATTCGAAGGCTCATTGATAAATTACCTTACAAATGTCTAAAATACTAGTGCTTTACTTGCATTGTGTGTTTCTCAGGGATGGGACTACCTGTTTACTTCATCCCGGTCTGCATCAGCTTATTTACCTCGACTGCTCCTCAGACTGCTTTCTTTCATTCTGCATATTCTCCTTAGGTGATCCATCCATTCTCTCACTTTGAACTTTTTCCTCAATGCACTGACTGGATAGCCAACCCAGATCTTCCCCAGACACATTAGTCAGTTGCCTATTGCATCAATCAACCTAGGGGTCCAATAGATGCCTAAGAAGCAAACATATCTAAAGCCCAACTCCCTCCCTCTCTCATAGTAAATCAGTTTCTTCTCTTCCTGTGCTTCCCAATACACTGAATATTACTAGGTAGAACCCGCCCATTTCTACCTAGGAGTCATGTTTTCTCACGCCCCAAACACGATCAATCAAATCACCAAGTTCTGCCAATTCTACCTCCTCAACGTATATATTTAATTCACCCCTTCTTCTTCATACATGTTGCCTGTATCTTTGTTCTGGTCCTCACCACCTCTCACTGGTACAAAAACCTTTCGGCTGATCTCCTACCTCTGGTGCAGTCCCTGTAGCACATGCCCAGGGAAGGGGTTTTTCAGCACCACTCTCTTCTCTGAGAAGCCTTAGAGCAGATGTCCCCAACCTTTTTGGCACCAAGGACCGGTTTCACGGAAGACAATTCTTCCACAGCCTGGGGGTGGGGGGCTGAGGGGGATGGTTTTGGGATGATTCAAGCACATTACATTTATTGTGCACTTTATTTCTATTATTATTACATTGTAATATATAATGAAATAATTATACAACTCACCATAATGCAGAATCAGTGGGAGCCCTGAGCTTGTTTTCCTGCAACTAGTTGGTTCCATCTGGGGGTGATGGGAGACAGTGACACCCTAAGTGCGTTGCTTATGTCCAGTCTACTATGTGATCTCTGCTAATGATAATCTGTATTTGCAGCCGCTCCCCAGCGCTAGCACCACCGCTTCAGCTCTACCTCAGATCATCAGGCATTAGATTCTCATAAGAAGCGCGCAACCTAGATCCCTCGCATGGGCAGTTCACAGTAGGGTTCGCGTTCCTTTGAGAATCTAATGCCACAGCTGATCCGACAGGAGGCGGAGCTCAGGCGATAATGTGAGTGATGGGGAGAGGCTGTAGATACAGATGAAGCTTTGCTCGCTTTCCCGCCACTCAGCTCCTGCTGTGCGGCCCGCTTCCTAACAGGCCATGGACCGGTACCGGTCCGTGTCCCAGGGGTTTGGGACCCCTGCCTTAGAGTGCCTGCCATGCCTACAGCACTCTTCCTGGAAGTTTCTTAAGCCAAACTGTTTATGTGTTCTACCACATCCCCACAGCTGATGAAAGATGCTGACCCAAAGGCAGCCAATTGCAGGCCTAGGAGGATGTCCAGCATCAGAGTCCTCCCAAAGTGGGGTAGGGGATGAGAGGTGGGAGTGGTCCACACTGGATTAAAACCAGCTGCCAATCAAATCCTCCCTCTTGGGAAACACACAGAGAGGCTGCAGACACACACCTGCACGTGGAGGCACCAGAGACAGCCTAAAGCAGAATGGGCATCAAGACAGCACAGGGACCCGAGCACAGAACACTGTTCTGATTTTCACAAGGTGTTGCTGGGCAGTGGTTGACATGGTTATCTCTCCCCTACTTTCTCCACGAATCCCTCAACAGTCTCCCATGAACTAAACAAGTTTCTATCACTTAAAACTTGGAAGAGCCTAACACCCACGACTCACTTTTCCCAATCTATCTTCTACCAGTATATAGCTGCAGATGATTCTCCAGAATACAAATGTGGAGGCACAGTCCTGCATCACAACTCTTTACAGCTTCTCCTTCCATATGGGAGAGAAGTTTCAAATCCTGAGCATGTCATGACGTCTGGTCTTGCCTCTTCTGCCTGGGCCTCAGTTTCTGCCTCTCAACTCAGGTGAACCCTCACCTATGCTGTGATCTCTCACCTGCGTGACGCTGCAGACCCTCTTCCCTCTGCCTCGATCCCACCCGGTTTGTCAAGTCTCAGCTTCCACACTTTCCCTCAGGAATGCCTTTCCTGTCTCCTACACAGTGCCTTCAATAAAATTCCACAAAAGCAATCATCATGTGCACTGTTACTGTTAACACATCTGTATCTACTCTGTCTCCAGCTAGGATGGGGGAGGGCAGGGCTTTGTTCTGTAATTCTTAACAATCTTTAATTATTTCCCTTACTAAGAAAATACTTACTGAGCACCTTCTATGCACCAGCCTGTGAAAATATAACAATAAACAAGACAGGCACCATCTTTGCCATCCCAGAGCTTGGCAGGGAAGATTAGCATTAAATAGCACGATGTGGCAGTGTTACGTCGAGGGTAGAACAGGGCACCATGGGAGGTGGCAGCACAGGTGCGGAGGCTTCTCCACCTAGCTATATGCACATGAGACCTCAGTAGGAAGTGGAGCTCAGCAGGAAAGAGTTTTATGGGAAGGAGAAAAGAGGGAAAGATAAAGGAAAATGTTAGAGGAAAAGGAATCAGCATATGTAAACCAGTAAGGTAAGAGGAACCTTGGTGCTATCATAGAAAGAGTAAGTTCATTGGAGCTCAGAGTGCCCACAGCCAGGGGCAGGCGACCAGGTGGGAGTAGGCACAGCAGTCAACTCACTGTGGGCTGTTGTGGTCATGCTATCGATGCAGCATTTTATTCTAAGGGCAGTTATGCGTTTTAAGCAGGACATTGGATCCTATTTTGAATAACCAATTAGCCTGAGTATCAGTTACAAGGGAGAGGCAGAGAGGTGAGTTGGAGGGCCATTAGAATAGCTTGGGTGTGCTATGGTGGCAGTGGAGGTGAGAGAAGCAAGTGCAATGGGGAGATTAAGAGGGTGAATGATCAGGACTTGGTGACTGATCCAGTGTAGGTGTGGTGGCTTTGTAATGTGTCAGCCTGGCTGGGCTAAACTACCTTTCCTAGAATTCCCCTTCCTGTATGTGTCCTGTCTTGTTTCTTCATGAGTTTTTGGAAGATGGAATGGTTAAGTACTGAGGAGCAACTTGTGTACCAGCATAAGCTTTGGAAATACTGTGCTCCCCCATCCTCCGTAATGCGAAGATTTGAGAAGGGTGCTCCTAAGCAGATGGTTGGACAGACTAAGCCATTAGTTTGCTGAGCCTCCATGCTTGCTAATTAATTCTTCAGTTTACTAGGATTTGAAATGATTGTTCAAAACAAGACATTCCTTAAAATAAATGCTAGGTGAAAGTCTCAACATAGTATTGATTATTAAGATGGTTATTTTAAATGGCTGAGGCTTGTTATTAAATAACAGAATTGTCTTACCTGCCCTGTTGGTTTAATTAAGCTGTTTTCAGTTCATAAAAAGATTATCTACAGTTTTGATATTCATTTTCTCCTGGATTGTGTTTTCCGGTTTTCTAGTTAAAATGGTAAATGGAATTCTATAGCAGATTTCATTTTACAATTCAGATATATAATAGAGTTGACATGTATTACTGGGAAAGCATAATTTTCAGGACTATGGCTTGAATACCCTGGGTATTGAGAATTAAAAGTTGTAAATTCTAGTTTTGACATAGCTGCTTACTATGTTACCACATGTCACCTAACTTCTGGGTGTTTCTTTCTCACTGGCAAATATTAGAACTGAATACTGACCTATCTCATGCAGAGCAGTGAGAGTGAACTAAGTATCTATTATGAAGGATATTGAGACTGTGTACTATCTTCACTATACAAAAGATTATGGGGAAAAAAAGCCTAAGGCTTAAGCTTTTTATTGTACAGAATTCTTCACATTTATTAAAGGAGTTTTTGGGTGTTCTTTTTATATTGGAATTCTGATATTGAAAGTGGGTATATGCAAATGCAAACCATGCAACTATTTATTTAGAGCAGTAAATGAAACCTCAAGAACATTTTTGTAAAAAGACAGGCGCTCCAATGTATATTATTCCTTTAGAATAACAAACAGATTTTGAAACATGTAATAATTTGGACAGGTTGCTAGGCTTATTGTTGTCATTTGAAAAGAGGAGCGCTGTAATCCAAAAACCTGAGATCTAAAATAACTCAGGGCACAATTTTAAAAAAATATATAACATCAGACACACATGATAAAAATAGGTTAATCGGTGTAATGAAGTTAAGACACAAACTTTCCTTCTCTTCTTACTCCATTTGTTTATTACCATGAGCATCTCTCTTTGGGAGGGACCTTTAGGGACATTTGTAAAAGCAGATTCTTGTGTTTTCTTAATCTGGTGCCATGGGAGAGGGAATGCGATGAGAGCGTCAAATGCCTGATTGGGACTAGACAGGAAACTATTATCTTTATTAAACGTAAAAGTTGATATAATTTTGTAGGCTCAATAAAACTTGTATGTTCTAGTAAATTATGAAAATTGTTAGAATGTTGGGTTATCAATAAACAACTAGCAAACTAAGTGCTATTATCATGATCTAAAACACTAAATTAGCTTCTCAAATTTTCAACATTTTAAAAAGATCATTATATACTAAATAAGAAAATTAATACTTAAAATTTTATTGTATAGAATTTTTAAATTGAAGTATAGTTGATTTACAATGTTGTGCTACATTTTGTGTACAGTAAAGTGATTGTTTTATATATATATATATATGTATAAAAATATATATAGTTTTTCAAATTCTTTTCCATTATAGGGTATTATAAGCTACTGAATATAGTTCCCTGTGCTATACAGTAGGTCGTTGTTTTTTATCCATACTATATATACTAGTTTGCATCTGCTAATCCTAAACTCCCAGTCCATCCCTCCCCCACTCCCTCTCCCCTTTGGCAACCTCAAGTCTGTTCTCTATGACCGTGAGTCTGTTTCTGTTTTGTAAATGAGTTCATTTGTATCATGTTTTTTAGATTCCACATATAAGTGATATCATATGATATTTGTCTCTCTCTGTCTGACTTAACTTTACTTAATATGACAGTCACTAGGTCCATCCATGTTGCTGTAAATAGCATTTTTTCATTCTTTTTTATGGCTGAGTAATATTCCAGCATATATATATTCTACATCTTCTTTATCCATTCATCTGTTAATGGACACTTAGGTTGCTTTCATGTCCTGGCTATAGTATATAGTGCTGCTATGAAGATTGGGGTGCATGCATCTTTTTGAATTAGAGTTTTATGCAGATATATGCCCAGGAGTGGGACTGCTGGATCATATGGTAGCTCTATTTTTAGTTTTTTAAGGAACCTCCATACTGTTCTCCATAGTGGCTGTATCAATTTATATTCCCACCAACAGTGTAGGAGAGTTCCCTTTTCTCCACACCTTCTCCAGCATTTATTACTTGTAGACTTTTTGATGATGGCCATTCTGATCAGTGTGAAGTGACACCTCATTGTACAGTAGTTTTGATTTGCATTTCTCTGATAATTAGCAGTGTTGAACCTCTTTTCATGTGCCTGTTGACCATCTGTATGTTTTCTCTGAAGAAATGTCTATTTAGATCTTCTGCTCCCATTTTGATTGCGTTGTTTGTTTTTTTGATATTGAGCTGTATGAGCTGTTTGTATATTTTGGAAATTAATACCTTGTTGGTCACATCATTTGCAAATATTTTCTCCCATTCTATAGGTTGTTTTTTCATTTTGTTTATGGTTCCTTTGCTGTGCAAAAGCTTATAAGTTTGATTAAGTCCCATTTGTTTATTGTATTAAATTCTTAAAATTTATATATGTACAGACAGACACACACACATATATTAAGGCATTTTTTTATAGGGATTTGATCCTACACAGTGTAGACAGTGCTTATGAGTCTCTGAAAGTCTATTCTCTTTGCATCTGATGTTGGAGTTTAAAGTCCACAGGATGGGCAGCCAGGAAGGAAATATGAATGTAAAGAAAGAATAAGAGCAATCTGGAACTCATAAGCTCGAGAGGGAGTCACTCAGGACAAACTGTAACCCATACCAGATTTTGTTGCCTCTGACATTTATGGTGTGGGCATATGTCTAAGCCAGGGTGCTGCCACCCACAGCTGGACCAGGAGCGGAGGAAGCTGAAGGGGGTCCAGGGCAGGGTGGAGCAGTTGCTGGCTGAGTCACTGCCTCACACCATGAGGTGATGAGCCTGCAGGTAAGCGAGAAGGTGTGTGAACCACAAAATTGCTGTTGCTTCACTTGCTAAAAAATAAAGTGCGGTTTATTGAAAATTTAAAGAGTTTATTTCAGCAATTATCAATTCCAACCAGGCAATGGTTAGGAACACTCTGCCAACAGCAGCCAGGGAAAGATATTACAGAACAGGAATGAAAACAAAGAAAGGACTTTTTTGCACTGCTATGGCTTATGACTTACTTGGCTGTTTGTGATCAGCTGTCCTTAGCGTCTTGGTCTTGATTTCATAACCTTGAGTCATTGCAGGCTTAGATTTTGGTTTGCTTACATAGACCATGAAAGTATTAGAGCCACCTCAGTCTAATGGCCTCCTTGTTTAACCAATTTCATAACTTCCATCCTCCAGCTCTCCCATAAGAATGTCTCTCAGGAATAAGCTCTTAAACGTTCTGCCTCCTTTTGCACTTATGGTCAGAATGACAGTAAGGCCAACCTTTCTTTTAGGGTAAGGACCTGGTTAAAAATGACTTCTATACCCAGTGAGTAATGTCCCCTTCAAAATAGGTTCTGTAGGAAGTTCTAGTCTTAATCCATTAATTCTGCTCAGATCATTCTTTAAATTCCATTTTTGGAATTTTGTTGTGCATATTCATTCTCAAACAGTGGGAAAGAATGCTAGTCTGTTTAATATTGTTAGATATGTGATGTAAAAGTTATTGTAAACTGACTTCAGGAGGCAATTCAAAAATGGAGTTCAGGGACTTCCCTGGCGGTCCAGTGGTTAAGAATCTGCCTTCCAATGGAGGACACATGGGTTCCATCCCTGGTCGGGGAACTAGGATCCCACATGCCACGGGACAACTAAGCCCGCACACCGCAACTACTGAGCCCGCCTGCTCTGGAGCCTGCACGCCATAGCTAGAGACAAGCCCTTGTGCCACAACTAGGACCCGATGCAGCCAAAAATAAATAAATATTTTTAAAATTTTAAAATAAATAAACTAGGTCTTCCCTGGCCATCCTATTTTTTTAAAAAACTGGAGTTAAAAAAAAATCATGTTGAGTAAAAGTTCACATGATTTGAATAAGCATGTACCTTCCCATGGGGGCTGCTCACGTTCGGATATAAATAACTGATAAACTGTTTTTTTAAAAAAATTCTCACCTCCTTAAATAAGCTCAACATATTTACCAATTCCAGTTGAAGTGTAAATGTATTGCTTTGTCTGCTCACCACCTATCCTTCCCTCTTCTGATGACAGTATACTGCTTTTCCTTGGGAATGATCCCCTTACCCACTTTCAATCTATTTAGCTCCTGGGGAGGATGGACAACTCAGATGAGATCAATCAGATACATTCCATCACTATGGCTACAGTAATTGGTTCAAGGATGGGCCCCAAACCCAAGTATGAGACTCGATTCCAGGATTTTGGCTGAAACTGGCTTTCTTTTGGGGTTACCAAGTTAAAAATATAAATCTGTAACTGCTAGGAACCATTATATGGGGAGATCTTCCTGAGGATGAAGTTAATGCAGAGTAAGGCAGAGCTGAAAGCTGGAGAAAGAATCCTGATGACATCATTTGAGTAGCTAGATCCAGCTCCACCTGAAACCACGTTCCTGAACTTTTCAGTTATATGAGCCATTAATTTTTTTTTCATTTCTACCCACTTAAGTGTGTTTCCCTATGTAATGGATTCAGTCAAGAAAAAAAAACAAACAGGAAATGTTACAGCTTATACGTACACAATCATGTGGCTTATGTGGTGCCCACTTATCTTGTTACTAGTTTTAGTTTGACATCTTTAATAATGTATATTTCATTTTTCAATTTCATAGCTACACAAGGCATTTTTAATTTCTGGACTACTTTACAGAGCTGGAGATCTAGTGGTAGGGGTAGGGAAGAAAATGTGGTTATTCTTAAGACATTTTCATTAGTGACTCCTTAAGTTTGAAACATAATAATTTTGAATTAAGATATATCCAGGGCTTCCCTGGTGGCGCAGTGGTTGAGAGTCCGCCTGCTGATGCAGGGGATACGGGTTCGTGCTCCGGTCCGGGAAGATCCCACATGCCGCGGAGCGGCTGGACCCATGAGCCATGGCCGCTGAGCCTGCGCGTCCGGAGCCTGTGTTCCACAACAGGAGAGGCCACAACAGTGAGAGGCCCGCGTACCGCAAAAAAAGAAAGAAAAAATAAAAGAAAAGATATATCCAGAGTTAGCAATGTTACCATAAGAGGCTAAGAGAATTTAAACCAGAAATTAACCCGACATCTTTTACCTTCTCTATGTGTTACAGCCTTCCTTTTGCCAATCAGGTTAACAGCTCTTTGAGTCTTTCTGGCAGGATATTTCCTGGGCTATCATGAAAAACAAAACTCCTATTCTATCATGTAAACCCATTGCAGGCTGTTTTTCTCTAAAAATCTGATCAATACATCTGTTTCCCCAGGGATAGAGAAAGAACAAACAGCAAGTCCTGATAAAACTTCTCTGGCATTGTTCATTTCCTCAAATGCTATACATGCCACACACTTATTACTTTAGTCCTCTGCTATTAATAAGACTTCTTGAGGAAACACTAAAAGCTCTAATTCCATCCAGATGCAAGAAGTATGCAACACCAGCACCTCATCCTTGAGGTTCTAGCGAAATTACTAAGAGCGTATCATGACTCACACATTCTCTAGCATTTCTCTCTGTCCTGAAATCTGAAACCAGGAAATTTGGAGCAGGTTGCTTTTTGGAAATTTACTTTTCAGCTACTGTAACTCATATCATGGCTCTGCAATATGTTTTCTCTCCTCACCGAGGAAGGCAGTTAACATTAAAGAATTAGCTCAGGAGTTCAGTTCCACATCCTTAAAGTCCCTCAAAGGAAAATTACAATGCCACTCACTACAAACACAGAGCGTCATCGAAAGAAGATTTGCAAACAAGTCTTTCACTGCAGGTTCCACAATACTACCACTTCACACACAAAGTTGACAAAAGCATTATTCTGTCAGGCCCGATGCAGAGAAATGAGCATGCGTCAGGCAGTGTCTTTTGTGTTGAACCAAATCCTCAAGATGAAATACAATGATGAGCCTATGATTTCCACCTGTTCCTTTTTCTGCAGGAAACCCAATCTCCTGGTGCCCAGTTGTTCAGTGAAACTTGCCCCCTGTCATTTCTCCCACTGTTCCCTTCCATAGTGATATTCTAGAGAGAATGTGCTTCAGAGAGGCAATAGCTTTGTACAGCTTTACTAAAATTTTCAAAAGGAGTATTCTGGAACCTTTGTGACAGAAAGTTTAGGAAAAACTTCTAACCATTGAAACTTCCTATATGAAGTGTTTAACTACACCCCACCCCACCTGCTCCGTGTAAGGCCACTTAAAGAGAAATACCTGTTCAGAAGTAAAATAAGTGTATGGGAAATGGCTACTTCTGCTTTGGAATAATCACTGTCTATTTGAACAAGATTATAACTACCAGAGGAAGACAGCAACTCCTGGCAAGTTTGAAAAGAGCAATGATTTTCCAGAACACCCTTTTCCCTATTAAGTATATTTTGGGGAGGGTAAGTAAGAGATGGGGAAAGGTAAAAGTTTTACTAAAATAGTGATACTAAAAGGTGTTGATACAAAGTGTTCTTAATGAAAACTGCTTAGTCAAAAAGTTGCTGCTGCTTCTTGAATTCATTTCAAATAAAGCTCTCTGTTTAAGAGCTTTGAAAGTAAATTATACATATCACAATAGTTGGTTTGAGTTTTCTTTTGACATTATATAATTTCCAACTTTGAGGAAAATACTAGTATTTATAGATAGTATTTATGAATTTTGCAAGTCAAAAATATAACAGACCTTTAGTTGCAATGTTCATATCACTACATAGAGTGACTAATTTTTCAAATTAGTAAAGGAAGTTAGAACTGAGTCAGTAAGTGGATCACCCTAATGAATGAAAATAAAATTTATGCTTCTCTCAAATGGACTGTATTTTATTTTTAAAATATTTATTAAGGCTTATTAGTTTTGTGCTAAATTTTTTTAGTAGTTTTTCCCTATATGAGTTCCAACTCTTCAGTATGATATAGTGTTTATACATGCACAATCTAATATTGAGTCAGACGTGAAATGGACCTTAACAGATAATAAAGATATACAAACAGTACAGCATATTCTAATCCACTCAGAAGCACAGGTAGAGCGCCACACTTAAGAACCATTTCAATATTTAACACAAACTTTAAGGCAGGAAAAGAGGTCTGTGCTGTTAATCCAATTACCACCTACTAAACTATAAAAACAATGATGAAGCCATTTATATGTCTATTTTCTTGACCTTGTCAAATTTTACATGTAATTAGATTTGTGTAGCAGGTCTTGCTCTATGCAAAATAAATAATCTTATTATAGACTGCAGCAAACGTTTGAATATATTTAAGCATTCTTTATTTATTCAGCGAACATTCTTAAGCACCTACTATGTGTCTGGCACTATTCTAGGTCCTGTGATGACCAAAGAAAAAGGCACAGTCTCTATGCTCAAGGAGGCGCATCCAGTACAGAGGTGACCATGTAGACAGATGTAATACAGGAACATCATGGTATGTTTTCCAAAAGCATTTCTTTCCAAAAGAAATGGCCACTGAGTGAACTGTGCACAAATTAGAAACTGTAAGGCTTTAGTTTCAAAGAGCAAAGAGCTAAGATCAAGAGAAGCAATTGGGCTAATGATGAATGTCCTTTAAAGTAACAACAACAACAGAAAAGATAGCACCAAGCTTCTTGTAACCAACATATGGAGATTAATAGCAATTGTGTGGCCTCAATCTTTTCTTGAAAAGTTAAGGTCCAAAGGGAAAGGTGCTAAGAATCCACAGGGATTCACTTTAGTAGCAAAGTGAAGTAGAGGCTGAGAGCATTATAACATGTGCTATGAAGGGGTCTACAGGGTCTTAACACCAAAGTTCAGGAGCTGTGTAGATGCCCACGTATGTTTAACACAAATCTAAGCAGATGAACACAGTGGAATCAGAGAGAATAATAAAATCATCTTTTAAATAGGGCAGCTGAGTACTGTAGCCCAGAAACCTAGTAATGATAAACTGGCTTAAATTCTCAGAACCTCGTAGAAGTGGTCTCACTCCAAAAGATATTCAGGATGAGTCTGATTTCCTTCTTTCTACTGGTTATTGTCGAATTTTAAAGGAAAACTGGGGCTGGGATAAATAGTGATTACAAATAGATTAATTATAAAGGTGCTATAGTTGCCTTGGTATTTATATTTCTTTAAATTGTCCTCTAGTGTAGTCAGCTAACTACACTGTGCTTTAACATGTGTGCAAAGTCATTGCAATAATGAAATACATTTGTATAAAAATGTATGCGATTGAAACTAATAATCTTTTCAACTCAGTTAATTATGCTTATGGGATGCTTGGATCTTTGGGGACCATAGTACCATAAATCAGCACCACCTCTACACACACATACCTATAAAGGCAGCTTATCTCAAATGCAGGCAAGATGAAATAGCAGGAACAGCTAACATTGCTGATTTTTGCTATGTACCAGGTACTACATTAATTATTTTGAATGTTGTATTTTAGTTAATTCTCTCAACTTCTTTAGGACATACGAGCCATAATTATTACCATCTTATACATGAGGAAACTGAGAAGAAATTTACACTTTTGCACAGTTGGCAAGTGGAGAAGCCAGAATTCCAGGCCAGAGGAGATCAGACTCCAGAACCCAGGGTGCAAATGCATCTCATTTTTTTTTTTTTTTTTTTTTTTGCGGTACGCGGACCTCTCAGTGTTGTGGCCTCTCCCGTTGCTGAGCACAGGCTCCTGACGCGCAGGCTCAGCGGCCATGGCTCACGGTCCCAGCCGCTCCGCGGCACGTGGGATCTTCCCGGACCGGGGCACGAACCCGTGTCCCCTGCATCGGCAGGTGGACTCTCAACCACTGCGCCACCAGGGAAACCCTGCATCTCCTTTTCTGAGGTATAAGCAGCAGGTAGGTAACTGCCTCTAAGTAAAAAAGAAAGAAAATTGATAGAGAGTAGGAGCATGAAAGTGGAATAGGAAGGAAAGTCGCGAAGAACAGAAAGACAAAGAGCAGAGGCCAAAAAAAAAGAACAAAGCAAAAATGTTGTCACTGACGTAATTGTAGTGGGGACTTTTCGACCACTTTATCCCACCACCGAACTCTCTCTGCAAGACACTTACCATAATCTATAGTTTTCCTTCATTTTTAACCTTGATTACCTCCCACAATAGAAACTCTGTTTTCCCCCTAATATATATACAGCACAGAGCACTGCCCAGCACATAATCAGCGAGCAAGGAGCATTGAATTAATTAAATCAATCAATTAAATAACATAATTTTCAGAATTGGAGGCTAAGTTGCCAGTAACGTTTTCACCCATCAGCTAAGAATTATGTCTGCTCTTCTCTAACAGGAGAGACACTACCTGGAGCGTAGTTTTAGTTTCTGCCCCTTGGGCTGGTAATTCCTATTTGCTTAGCAGTCAAGATTCAATGACACATGGAAAGGAGGGGAAGAGCGGCTTGTGTTAAAAGGGAGAAGTATGGACCTCCTTGAGATCAAAGATGGATTATTTTGATTAGTAGATTCTGTGCTACTTAAATTTGTCATTAAAATGACTTCAGAACTGCCTTCCCAGAAGAGGTGAGCTTAGTTGGAGGAGTATGTAGGAGAAAGGTGATGTCAGATGCAGAAGAGGATTTCGCTTCCACCATATAGGGCCATGTGGAAGCTCATGAGGAGGTGGCAGTATAAGGGGAGAGTGGGAGTGGTAGGCAGTGTGATTCGAGAGTGGTGGTAGCAAATGTGGGAAGAGGAGGAAATGACAGCACTCAGTTGAACAGTGGGCTTAACAATCTGGCAGTAAACTGGGAGCTAACAAGGCCCACCTGGAGTGGTTAGCAACAAAAGAAACATTTGTAGCTCACCACGAAGATTTGAGGAGAAAATAATATGATGTTTGGCTAGCCTGAGACTCATCTTGGACCCAACTTCTTTTGGAATTTCGAAATGGGCAAGAAATGACAGATGTTTGTGCTTCTGGACTGAAGACTTGTTTCTTTGGTGATATTTTAGCCCCCATGCCAGCATCATCATGATTTGCTCCATAGTGATTTGGTCTTGACTTTCATGTTCCTTAACATGAGACATTTTTTTACTACTATCTTCCTTATTAAAATTGTTTTGTTTTATTCTTTGATTAACTTCTTGGAACAGATGTACTTTTTGATGCTAATCGTGGGTTTGTTCCTTTTAAATTTTTATTTTCAACCTTTTTTCATGATAGTTCAACTTTGCTCAGTTATTCTTTTTGCTGTATACTTATAAAACCTGTCTTTCATTTTTAGTCATAAAGGATTCATTCACCTTAGAGATTCCAACACTCATTTTTTTAAGCCTACAGTCCATCTGTTACCATCTCCTCTATGATATTAGATTGTATTACCCTATGTTGTTTCCTCCAACTTTTGGCAGAAGAGACTATTTTCCAATAAGCCCACTTACTTCATATGACAAGAAATGTATCAAGTTTTTATCAGCTTTCAATGCAGACAGATCGTTAAGCATGCCCCCAAATGTTTAGAATTACCACTTGTTTATGTCACTGATGCAGTGTGTAGGGTGGTTGAGAAGAGAACACAAATATAAAGACTTGGAAAGTGGAGGGCTCTATTAGTTATCTACCGAGCTATAAAAATTACCCCAAATTTAGCAGCTTTAAACTACATACATTCATCATCTCACAGTTTCTCTAGGTTAGGAGTCTGGACCTGGCATAGCTGGGCCTTCTCCTCAGGTCTCACTAGGCTGCAATCAAGGTGTCAGCCAGGCTGCTTCCTTTCTGGAGCTCAGGGTCCTCCTCCAAGTTCATGTGGTTACTGGCAGAAATCCATTCCTTGCAGCGATAGGACTGAGGTCCATTCCTTTCTGGCCGTCAGCAGGACTGCTTCGACTCCTAGAAGCCATATATAGTTCCTTGCCATGTGACCCCTCACAGACCCTCTCACATGACAACTTACATATTCCAGGGCAGCAGGAGAACCTCTCTCCATTCTGATAAGGCAGAGTCTTACATAACCTAAGAGTAACTATCCCCATCACCCTTGTGACACATCACTTTTGCTGTGTCAGTAAAAACTACTCCTTTCTATAGTAATGTGCTGCGCCTCCCTCTCCCTTCTGAGGTTGTGTCATAGGAGGCCTACAAGAGATACAGGACTTCCATGACCATCCATCATCCTATGGGCTGAATTGTATCCCCCTAAAATCCTATGTTGAAGCCCTCACCCCCAAATGTGACTGTATTTGGAGATAGGGATGAGGTCACAAGAGTGGCGCCCTGATATAATATAACTAGTGTCTTTATAAGAAAGGACCCAGAGAGCACGTTCTCTCTCTTCCTCTCCCCTTCTCTCTTTTCCGTGTGAGGACACAGCAAGAAAGTAGCCAGCTGAAAGCCAGGAAAAGAGCTCTCACCAGGACCCAAGCCCCGCAGGAAACTTGAACTTGGACTTACAGGCTCCAGAACTGTGAGAAAATAAATGTTTGTTGTTTAGGCCAACAAGTCTGTGGTATTTTATTATGGCAGCCTGAACAAACTAAAACATGTCAGTAACAAGGCCAACTTCCCCCCACCCCAGTGTCAGTGGAGGCCATGTGGGGAGCCATAGTGAGACACAGCTGCCTCATCTAGTGCTCATGTGTCAGAAGAGCCCTACTAGGGAGCCAGAACAACCAGCCTTACTCAAGAGTAACGACAAACCGCTCCACCAAAGAGGAAAAAAAAAAATAGAAAATCTCAGCAAAGAAACTGAAAATCTCAGCAAAAAATAGAAAATATATATAAGAAATAAATAGAGATTTTCAAACTAAAAAAAATACAATAACTGAAGAAAAAGACTTAAGTGATGGGCTCAACAGCAAAACAGAGAGGACAGAGGAGAGAATTAGTGACCATGAATGTAGAACAATACAAATAACCAATCTGAACAGTTAAAAATATATATACTGAAAACATTTTAAATGAACAGAGCTTCAAAGATCTGTGGGACTATAACAAAAAACTTAGTATTCATATTACTGGAGTTCTGAGGAAGGGAAAGAAAATGAGGCTTTTCAGCAATAATGCTGGAACACTTCCAAAATTTGGCAAAAGACATAAACCTACAGATTCAAGAAGCTGAGCAAGCCCCAAACAAACAAACAAAAAACCCCAAAGAAATCATTGTCAAGACACATCATAGTCAAGCTTCTGAAAACTAAATAGAAATACAAACTCTTGAAACCAATGAGACATAATGTTTTCCTATATATAGGAAAAAAAGCATTTCAAAAGACAGAGACTTCTCATCAGAAACCATGGAAGCATAAGGAAGTGGCATAACATTTTTCAAGCTGTCAAACCAAAATTCTATGCTCAGTAAAACATATCCTTCATAAATGAAGGGAAAATCAAGACATTTTCAGAATAAGGAAGATAAAGGAATTTGTCGCCAGAAGACTTGCTCTAAAAATGGCTGAAGGAAGTTCTTTAAACAAAAGAAATTGTAAATGAAGGAATCTTGGAACATCAGAAAGGAAGAATCATGGAAAGAGTAAAGATATGGTAAATATGATAGATTTTCCTTCTCCTTTTGGGTTTTCTAAATAGTGGTTGATGGTAGAGCAAAACTTATAACACTGTCTGACTTGGTCTTGAGTGTATGTAGAGGAAATATTTAAAACAGTTATTGTATAAGGGGTAAAGAAGTGTAAAGAGGATGTAATGGAAAGGGAAACTGAGATTTCCACACTTCACCCAAACTAGTAACCTGTCAAGACCAATAGACTGTGATAAATCATGTATATATAGTCAGCCTTCCTATTTCACAGGTTCCCCATCTATAGATATGGAAAGCCAACTGTACCCCAACATTTTATATTAGGGAGCATCCACAAATTTGGATGCTGGTGTGGGTCCTGGGACCAATCTTCTATGATACTGAGGATGAATGTATAATGTAATACATAGAGCAACCACTAAAACATCTATACCAAAAGATACACTCAGAAATACTACAGATAAATCAAAATGGAATTCTAAAAATGTTTAAGTAACCCACCTGAAGAACGGAAAAAGAAAACAGAAGAACAAAAGACAGAGAGAATAAACAGAAAACAGAAAATTAAATTGTAGAGTTAAGCCCTAAAATATCAATAATTACCTTAAATGTAAATTGTCTAAATACACCGGTTAAAGACAGAGATTGGCCAAGTGGATGAAAAAGCAAAACACACTATATGCTGTGTGCAAGAAGCTCACCTCAGATATAATAATGTAGGTAGGTAGAAAGAAAAATGATGGGAAAAGGTATACCATGCAAACATTAATCAAAAAAAGGTAGGAATGGCTATATTAATATCAGATAAAGTAGACTTCAGAGCAAATTACCTATTAAAGTCTATTAAAGTAGACTTTAGAAATAATTGCCTATGAAGTCTGTTCAAGTAGATTTCAGAGCAAAGAAAATTACCAGGAACAGAGAAGGACATTACATAATGATAAAAAAGTAAATGCACCAAGAAGATGTAGCAACCCTAAAAATATACGCACCAAAAAACAGAACTGCAAAATATGTGAAGCAAATACTGATAAAACTTAAATAAGACATAGATAAATACACAATTATTGTTGGAGACATTAACACACCTCTCTTAAAAAATGATAGAACAATTAGACAGAAAATCAGCAAGAATATAAAAGGACTCAACAATACCATCAACAACAGGATCTAGTTGACATTTATAGAACTCTCCACCCAATGACAGCAAAATACACCTTCTTTTCAAGCACTCACAAAACAAATACCAAAACAGACCCTATCCTGGACCATAAAACAGCCTCAAATTTTTTAAAGAATGGAAATCATACACAGTATATTCTCTGATTAGAATGGAATCAAAGTAGAAATCACTAACAGAAAGATAACAGGAAAATTGCCAAACACTTGGAAACTAAACGGTGCACATCTAAATAATCCATGGGCCAAAGAGGAAGTCTCAAGGGAAATATTAAAAATACACATAGCTGGGCTTCCCTGGTGGCGCAGTGGTTGAGAGTCCGCCTGCCGATGCAGGGGACACGGGTTCATGCCCGGGTCCGGGAAGATCCCACATGCCGTGGAGCGGCTGGGACCGTGAGCCATGGCCGCTGAGCCTGCACGTCCGGAGCATGTGCTCTGCCACGGAAGAGGCCACAACAGTGAGAGGCCCGCGTACCGCAAAAAAAAAAAAAAAAAAAAAAAAAAAAAAATACACATAGCTGAATGAAAATGAAAATACAGCATATCAAAATTTGTGGGTTGCAGCTAGAGCAGTGCTGAGAGGGAAATTTATACCACAAAATGTGTATCTTAGACAAGAGGGGAAGCCTCAAATCAATAATCTAAGTTCCCACCTTAAGAAACTAGAAAAAGAAGATCAAAGTAAACCACAAGCAAGCAGAAGGAAAGAAATTATAAATATAGTAGTAGAAATCAATGATTCACAAAGCAGAAAAATAATACAGAAAATCAAAGAAACAAAAAGCTGGTTCTTTAAGAAGAGGAATAAGGACTTCCCTGGTGGTGCAGTGGTTAAGAATCTGCCTGCCAATGCGGGGGACACGGGTTCAAGCCCTGGTCCGGGAAGACCTCACATGCCGTGGAGCAACTAAGCCTGCGTGCCACAACTACTGAAGCCCACGCGCCTAGAGCCTATGCTCCACAACAAGAGAAGCCACTGCAATGAGAACCCCGTGCACCACAACAAAGAGTAGCCCCCATTCACTGCAACTAGAGAAAGCCTGTGTGCAGCAATGAAGACCCAACACAGCCAAAAATAAATAAATAATTAAAAAAAAGAAAAGATATAAATAAATGGATATACAGACTGTGTTCATGAATAGGAAGTCTTAATGCTATAATGAGGTCAATTCTCTCCAAACTGATATGTAGGTTTAATGCAATGCCTATCAAGATGTGAGCAAGATTTTTTTTAAAGATCTAGACAAAATTTTTCTAAACTTTATATGGAAAAGCACAGAAACTGGAACAGCTAAAATCATTTTGAAACAGAAGAATAAACAGGGAGGAATCACTGTACCCAATTTCAAGAAGACTATGTGGTGTTGGTGGAGATATATACACAGAGATCAATGGAAGAGAATAAAGAAGGCAGGAGAAAAACCTACATGAGTACAGACAACTGATTTTTTATAAAGGTGGAAAAACAACTCAAAGAATGAAGGACAGCCTTTCAACAAATGGTGCTGGAGCAATTAGATATCCATATGCTAAAAAAAGAGAAACCTCAATCTAAACCTCACACCTTACACAAAAATTAACTCAAAATGGATCATAATAGTAAATATAAAATGTAAAACTGTAAAACCCTTAGAAGAAAATATGAGAGGAAATCTTTAGGACCTAGGGCTTGATGAAGAGTTCTTAAATGTGTCATCAAATACATGCTCCATAACAGAAAAAATTGATAAATTGGACTCCATCAAAATTAAAAACATTTGTTTTGTGAAAGACCCTGTTAAGAGAATGATAAGACAAGTTATAGACTGGGAGAAAATATTTTCAAATCACACATGTGATAAAAGATGAGTGTCTAGAGTATATAAAGAACTCTCAAAACTCAAAAGTTAAAACAAAATAACAACGACAACAAAATCCAACTAGAAAGTAGGCAAAACACATGAGACACTTCAGTGAAGAGGATATATGAATGGCAATAAGCACATGAAAAAATGCTTCACATCATAGCCCTTAGGGAAATGAAAATTAAGACCACAATGAGCTACCATTAAACACCTATTAGAATGGCTAAAATTTTTTAAAAAGTGACAACATCAAATGCTGGCAAGGATACAGAGAAAGTGGATCTTTCATATATTGCTGGTGGGAATGTAAATAGTACAACCACTCTGAAAAATAGTTTGGCATTTCTTAAAAAACTAAACATATACTAACTCTATGATTCAGCATTCCTAGGCATTGTCCCCAGAGAAATGGAAACTTATGTCCACACAAAGACCTCTACATGATTGTTCATAGCAGCTTTATTTGTAATAGGCCAAAACCAGAAACAACCAAAATGTTCTACAATAGGTGAAGAGTTAAATAAACTGTGGTACATCCATACTATGTAATACTACTCAGCAATAACAAGGAACAAACTGTTGATACATGCAACAATTTGGATAGATCTCAAGAACATCAGATTAAGTGAAAAAAGCTAATTTCAAAAGGTCACATGCTGCATATTTCCATTTATATAACTTTCTCAAAATGAAAAAATTATAAAGATGTAGAACAGGTTAATGGCTGACAGTGATTATGGATAGTGGGGATGGGGAGTGTGTGACTATAAACAGCACAAAGGAGATCTTGGTGGTGATGGAATAGGTCTGTGTCTTGATTGTGATGGTGGCTATATGAATCTATACATGAGATAAAATGACATAGAAATATACATGCATATTATGACAGTGTCAGTTTCCTGGTTTTTATATTGTATTGTAGCTATATAAGAGGTAACCAATGGGGAAAATTGGGTAAAGGATATAGAAGAACTTCCTATATTGTTACTATACTGTATATGTATAAACTCCCTGTTTGCAATTTGCTGTGACTCTACAATTATTTCAAAGTAAAGTTTTAAAAACTGAATGTAGATGTATGTTTGTGTGTGTATGTGTATTTGTGTGTGTCTACTTCCTGGTAAAATAGCTGTAACTGTCAGGTACTCTGTTTAGTTTGTTTCTTTTTTAGTAAATTTTAAAGCCATTAACTTAGGACAATAATATTTCCATATCTCTGTCATATTACCCAATCTATGTATTGGTGAGATGATCTTGAGTAAACTCTCTAAACCTCTGTTTTTGCAGTTGTAAAAATTAGGATAATTATACTTACTTCACATGCCTACAGGATTTTTCTAAGGGTCAAACAAGGTTACGTATGCAAAAACCCTGAACCCTCTATCTGACAAATGATAGACTCTCAGGAAGCAATTTCTTTCCTTCCTTCTTGCTTTCCTTTCACTTTGTATTCCACTACTTGATAAGTATTTCCAGTTGAGTTTCAAGTACTATTCTCACTCCAGTGGATGGATATATTTAATGTAAAAATCCTATGGATAAAAAAATTAAAGCTCTTTGTAGAAATGTTGATTCAAAGTCCAGGACAGGAAATGTCTGGAATATCTTTTTGCTCCATAAAGTAAGAAAACCATCAAGGACTAATAGGATAATGTCAAAAAACCCCAGAAGCCTAATTGAATGCATTTCCGCTGGTCTAAGATGGCACAAGTTGAGAAGCAAAAAGAATGAGTAAGAAGGTAGCAGCAGAGGCAGCATAGTTTTAATCTCCCTAAATTCCTCTAAAAACATAAAAAGCAGCTATGATAACAAAACAAAAGACCCATGGATGATATCTACAATAAATCTAAATGACCAGGTATTCCTATAATCCCCCAAGTACTCAACACCCTCAGCTACAAGACTTGAGCAATATCAGCATTTGTGCTGGAGAAAAAGAGCACTGACAGATGAGCTTCTAATGGCTCTGAGATGGAGAACCCCCAAAACACCATGTGGTACTAACTACAAAGCATGGGCCAATCTAAGAACAACAGCTGAAACTAGGAGGATAAAATTCATTGGTAAATTCAAGGGGATTGTGTTGTAATAAAGTCTAATGGAGCAGTCTGGGTCCTATAAACAAATCTCCCCTACAAGACAAAGCCCCACACTGAGGACAAGGTGATGAAAGGAGAATCCAAACTGAACAGGATACAAACTAGAAGGGCAAATAAAGATAAGAACCAGTTAAAAGCTGGGAGGGGGAGCAAGGAGATAGGAGACAAACAACAGAAATTACTTTTAATCACTTTGAAAATAAAAACATACAGAAGATAGAGCTCTAGAGCTATAAAGCAAGAAAAAATCTTCTGCCCCTCTCCTGAAAGTACAGGAAAGCTCATTTCATTTAAAAATGAGCATCAGAAAAAGATTATAGCTGAATCTCATACAAAGTTATTATAAGAAAAATCAGAATGAGTAGAATAATATCCTTGTAGACAAAAAAAGTCATGCCATAAAAAGCCTATAAAAATGAAAACTATAATTTTATACTTAAAATATCTATAAAAAAGATAGAAATTATGTGAAAATATATCAGAATTAGAAAAATTCAGAAATCAAGTGATTGTTGAAAACAAATATTTAAAAAGACAGGTGACAGAACTCAAGAAAGAATTAGAAAAAAAAATTTTTTTAAAACAAAAGCAAAATCAGAGTAACACACAATGGATAATGTTTTAAAAGAAATAGAAGATGAAAAATAGAAAGTTTTGAAAAATAAAAAAGAAATTAAGAAAATAATAATAAAGATTTGAAAGAAATAGATATAGAAGATAGACCAAAAAAGCCAACAAACATATGACAGGAATTCAAAGGAGAAAACCAAAGCAATGGAACAGAACAAATGTTAAAAATTATAACATTATAATATAATATTATAAATTACAACATCTTGCAATGAAGAATAATAAGGCAGATTGTCATCTGACTTTTCTACAGCAATACTTCATACCAGAAGACGGTAGAGTTACATATTTAAGACACTGAGAAGAAAATGGAAATCATGGATTTACTATCCAGGCCAAATTAACTTCAAGAATGAAGGTCACAGGGCTTCCCTGGTGGCACAGTCGTTGAGTCCGCCTGCCGATGCAGGGGACACGGGTTCGTGCCCCGGTCCGGGAAGATCCCACATGCAGCGGAGCGGCTGGGCCCGTGAGCCGTGGCCGCTGAGCCTGCACGTTTGGAGCCTGTGCTCTGCAACGGGAGAGGTCACAACAGTGAGAGACACGCGTACCACAAAAAAAAAAAAAGAATGAAGGTCACAGATAAACTGCTATAAACATGCAAGAACTCACATAATTCTGTTCCCATAATGATTTCCAGAAAAATCTACCAGAGCTTCAAAGAATCAAAAAGATTAGCAAGACATCAAAGTAAGGACTACTGTTGAGCATTATATAAATAAATATTCACGTGTAGAACTAAGATTAAATGATAGGACCCACAATCATGATATCTGACAATGTGGAATTCAGAACAAAAAGCATAAAAAGATATAAAAAACATTTTATAATGTTAAAGGCTCTAATCACAATGAAGATATAATAGTTACTAATATTTATGTACCAAATATAACAGCAACGATTTTCACAGAGCATAAACCATAGGTGATAAAAGGAGAATTAAGACAGAAATACACCCACCCCAATGTTCATAGCAGTACTATTTATAATAACCAAGAAATGGAAGCAACCTAAGTGTCCATCAGCAGATGAATGGATAAAGATGTGAGATATATATATATATATATATATATATATATAAAATGGAATATTAACCATAAAAAAGAATGAAATAATGCCATTTGCAGCAACATGGATGGACCTAGAGATTATCATACTAAGTGAAGTAAGTCAGACAAAGACAAATATCATGTGATATCACTCATATGTGGAATCTAATTTTAAAAAAATACAAATGAACTTATTTACAAAACAGAAGCACACTTATAGATATTGAAAAAAATCTTATGGTTACCAAAGGGGAAATGTGGGGGGGAGGGATAAATCAAGAGCTTGGGATGAACACATGCACACTACTATGTATAAAATAGATAACCAACAAGGACCTACTGTATAGCACAGGGAACTGTACCCAATATTCTGTGATAACCTGTAAGAGAAAGAATCTAAAAAAGAGTGAATATATGTATAACTGAATCACTTTGCTGTACACCTGAAACTAACACAACATTGTAAATCAACTATACTCCAATAAAATTAAAATATTTAAAAAATAAATTAAAGCAGAAATTATTGTCAGAAAACAGAAAAACAGTAGAACTAATAAATAAATCCAAAAGGTGGTTTTATAATCAAATTTTAAAAATAGACAAACTACTATGTATTAGTTATTGATGGCTGTGTAACAAATTATCCCCAAAATTTAGCATCTTAAGACAAACAAACAATATTCATTATCTCATAGATTCTATGAATCAGGCATGGCTTAGCTCAGTGCCTTTAGATCCGAGGCTCTCACAAGGCTACAGTAAAGGTGTCAGCCTGAGCTATAGTCATCTCAAGGCTCAACTGGGGGAAGATGTGTTCCCAAACTTCTTGCTTCTCCTTGATATCCTTTCTTTCAACTCTTGTGTTTTAGCTGACTCTGCTTCACTAATTCAGATATTTAATTTTCCACCAATTCCTTGAATGAATGAATTCTCTCTCACCCACCAATTTTCTCTCTTCATTACGCTTGTTGAGTTATATCCCTTTTATTTATTTACTGTCATTTTAGTGGAATTTCGAGAGGAAGAGGAGAAAAAAATACATTTAACCAGATGTAAATACTCAAAGCATGCCTTACATTTCTAATAACTTGTTAATCTCCTGATCATAAACTCCATGAACAAAAGGACTGTGTTTGTAACTCCAGGGCTTGCATATTGCCTGCCACATAGCAGGCACAAAATACATGTGTGTTAAATTAAATAAATAAATGAGAAGCTGCAGAAGCAGCACAGGATCAAAATCGGTATGAAAGAGGAATTAACAGGTATCAAGAGTCTAAAAATGACTGTCACCCTGGCTTTGCATTGGAAACACCAGTAGGGCATGAAAAAGTCAGTCTCTATCTCAGAATTAACAAATGAGCATTCTTGAGAGATCCCATAGTATCCTAACGATGTTTCCTGACTCCAGGTCTTGAAGCTCTTCACTCCATCTTCCTCACTGTTCTAGAGCTCTCTCTCTTGCTATGAAACAAAAATCTACTTGTCCTTTCCCTGTTAAAGTCCTGACTGTGATAACCTTCAGTATAAAGTCCAAATTTCTTAGCATGAAATGCTGTCTCAGTGATATTGTCCCTGACTACTGCTCAACCATATCTTTTGCACTATAATTCCTCTCCCCCTTGCAGAGTGCTACAGCCATTCAGAACTGCTTGTAGTACCCCAATGATGCCAGCCCACTTTCTTCATATTCTTTTTTTAGTCTGGTGAATTATTAGTCATATTTATTTTTAATTAATTTATTTTTGGCTGCGTTGGGTCTTCGTTGCTGCGGGCGGGCTTTCTCTAGTTGTGGTGAGCGGGTGCTAGTCTTTGTGGCAGTGTGCAGGCTTCTCACTGCAGTGGCTTCTCTTGTTGCAGAGCACGGGCTCTAGGTGTGCAGGCTTCAGTAGTCGTGGCTCACAGGCTCTAGACTGCAGGCTCAGTAGTTGTGGCGCACGGGCTTAGTTGCTCCGCAGCACGTGGGATCTTCCCAGACCAGGGCTTAAACCCGTGTCCCCTGCATTGGCAGGCAGATTCTTAACCACTGCACCACCAGGGAAGTACTTAGTCATATGTTTAAACAGAGCCCAAGAACTTCCCTATGAAGCCTTTCCTTATTTTCCCCTGAAGTAAAACATAAAATTTCTCCTATGGTTTGACAATTCCATCCAGTGTACTTGTATTATGTCAGCTAAAAATCTTGTGTACATGCTTATTCTCCATTTCGAGAATACAGGACTTGAGGGTAGGATGCATTACTTATTTGTCTTTGTGTCTGTCTCCAGTGCCCCATAGAGTGTCTATTATGAAGTAAGAAGTTCATAAGGGTTTGTCGACTACATTGGGTGTAACAGTATTTTTACAGGACAGTTTTCCATGCCATTTTTCCTCTTCTTTCCTGAACTAGTTATGATGGATCTTATGAGTATATACCAAATCTACTTAATATTAATACTGTAAAAGCAGTTTTTAAACCCTAAAGGAGAAATCAGGCAGTAGAGAGATTCCACCTATAATGGCTGCAAGTTAAATTGCTAAATTTAGCAATTTAGTAGAGAAAGAGGACAAACACACTGGTGATTTAATACCACCATTATTATTCTTGTTCCTAAACCAACATTGGTGTAAGACTCTGCAGCAGGGGTTCCAACTCAATTACCTACAGGAGATAACACGTAACATACATAAGTGAAAGAGTGTATCAAAATGGAGGAACTGTGCCTCTTC
This sequence comes from Orcinus orca, assembly GCF_937001465.1. Lineage (NCBI taxonomy): Eukaryota > Metazoa > Chordata > Mammalia > Artiodactyla > Delphinidae > Orcinus > Orcinus orca. The sequence goes on along the minus strand of NC_064559.1, from coordinate 5,732,275 downwards.
TGACACGGACAGCCATCAACTCCAAGGAGTGAATGCCATTTGAAAACAATGAAATATAACCAATAAAATAATAGTAGAGAAAAAAGAAAATACTAAGAGTTTCATAAGTAATAAAAAAAAAGACAGAATTAACAGAGGAACAAAAAATAAATGAGACTAACAGTAAGCAAACAGCAAGATGGTAATCTTAAACCCAACCATATGTATAATCATACAAAAGTAAAGTCAAAACCAGCAATTACCAAACTTTCAGTCTTAAGAAACTTTGCCCTAATAAAAAATTATTGAGGACTCCAAAGAGCTTTTATTCATGTGGGAGATATATATATATCAAAAAAGAACATATTATATATAAATAAATATATACAACATGCAAAAAATACCATATTAGTTATTTAAAATGAGAAATGTTTAACGTATTTACATATTAATTCATTTAAAATAGCATAACATACTTTTATGATAAATAACTATATTTCCCAAAACAAAAATATTTAGCGAGAACATTGTTTTACATTTTTGCAAATTTCTTTTAATGTTGGCTTGACAGAAGACAGTTGGATACTCTTGTTTCTGCATTGTCTTCTGTAATTGGTTCTTTTGGCTGAAGTAGATGAAGAAAATCCAGCCTCACACAGATGTGTAGGTGGAAAAGTTATGTTAATATCTTTTTTGTATAACTGTAGATATTCATCTTTGATCCTACACCAAAACTTGAAAAGTGGCAGTTGCTTAAAAGTTAGTTGCAATGTGGACAATGAAACCATATCAATAAACTTTTCATTGTCAAGTACATTAAAATGCATTTGTCTATCTAGCACCTTGAATGGTTCTTTACCCCGTTAAGACCATGCATTAATCATCTGGAACATATTGGTTCACTGAGTTTTGCAAATGTTCGCACATTTGCAACATTGAAAAAATTACAGTTGTTCATATCATTACCTACCTCATCTATTGGTAAACTGTCAAGTTCACAGTGACAAGTAAAAGTTTTCCAAAATTCTAACTTTTACTTGAAAGCATAAATGTTATTATTGGTAAAAAATACCTCAGTAGTTTTCCTTGAGGTAATTGGATCACTACATTTATTTTTGGGAGAATCACTGTCATATCTCCAAGTTTGAATCACCATATTTTGTTAGTTGTTCTTAGTAAAAACAGTACTCCATTTAAAATATTGCTAGTTCAGCTTGCAACTCAAATAATCTCACAAGTTCTTTTACTCAGGGCATCATACTTCAATATGTAGCTGAAGTGCTTTATGTGTACATTTAAACAATATGTATTTAATAAAATTGATACATTTTACTCCTTGATAAAGGAGGTTCTTTAAGTGAAACTTTTTTTAAGTACATGCTGAATACCAATGACTGTAGTACGTTTGATGTCACTGCCTTCATTCATACTAAGGCAATTTTATCTACCATGGCTTTTGCATACAGTGCAAATGTCCCCATAGTAAGAAAAAAAAATAGCATCCTTGTATTATTATGACAATCATTTTGATCTCACAAAAACACCCTGAAAAGGCCTTAGGTACTTCCAGGGGTCCAGGGACTACACATTAATGACCTTTGGTCTAAACTCTCCAATTAAGAATCAGAGGTTATCAGAATGGGTAAAAAAGCAAGACCAAAATATATGCTGTCTACAAAAAACACACTTTAAATATAAACAGACAAATTTGTTACATAGAAAAATAATAAAAATATAACACTCAAACACTGATCCTAAGGCAGCTGAAGTGGGTACATTAATATCAAAGTAGACATCATGAAAAAGCATATTACCATAAATAAAAAGGGGCATTTTATAATGGTAAAGGATCAATTTGTTAAGAAGACATTATAATCCTGAATGTATGCACACAGATACTAAAAATATACAGAAAAAAAGTGACAGAACTAAAAGGAGAAATGGACAGGTCCACAATTATATTTAGAAATTTCAACATCCTCTCACCAATTGATAAAACAGGTAGAGATTTCTAGTTTCCAGTTCTGCATGTAAGGAGCTTGGAAGTTGCCACTCCATTTTAATAAGAAAAAAACTGAATAGACTGAAAAATCAACAAATTTTCTTGGATCTGTAAGAGAGGTGAGGACACAGAGCAAGACACTGTTCCCAAGATTGGAGAGACAGGCAGGCAAACAATCACAGTTTACTGGAGCAGAGACTAAGGAGTAGAAACTGCCTCAGGGGTAGGGAAAGCTGAACTTTAATTGCCAGAGGCTTAATGTGGACAAATTTGGGAGTTAAAACTCTAGAATGGGGTTTCCCTGGTGGCGCCGTGGTTGAGAGTCAGCCTGCCGATGCAGGGGACACGGGTTTGTGCCCCGGTCCGGGAAGATCCCACATGCCGCAGAGCGGCTGGGCCCGTGAGCCATGGCCGCTGAGCCTGCGCGTCTGGAGCCTGTGCTCCGCAATGGGAGAGGCCACAACAGTGAGAGGCCCACATACCGCAAAAAAAAAAAAAAAAAAAAAACTAGAATGACCAAGTCATATGGTGATCCCAAAATACTGTACTGTGAAATTTACCTCTGGGAGCTTGACCAGGTTCCCACAGTAAATATCAAGGAAAATCCTCTTGGGCTTCTAGCAGAGGCAGGAGAAAAGGAACCATTTTGAAATATATCAGAACAATCTGTTCTTCTTAACAAGGCCTGCCCTCAAGGGAAACTAGTTAACTAGAGCCTAACCTGCTAGGGTATTATCAGAGCCTTACTGAGCTGAGACCTGAAATATCCAACTCCAGCCATTCTGTCCCACCCAATGTGGGAGAGAAAAGCTGAGAAACACTTGTGAACTTCACAGTCCAGAGGCACAGACTCACTAAAAGACTAATATCTATTTGTAGGACTATAGAACACTTCCTCTCTTCATACCTCATCACCACATTACTAAAGGCCTCTTAACAGTAGTTCCTTTTACCCAGTACATCATGTTCCAGACACCAAGAAAAAATTACAAAGCATACTAAAAGGCAAAAAAGTACAATGTGAAGAAACAGAGCAAGCATCAAAACCAGACATGACAGGGCTTTTTAAATTATTCAATTAGAAATTTAAAACAACTATGATTAACATGTAAAGGGCTCTAATGGATAAAGTAAACAGCATGCAAGAACAGATGTGCAATGAAAGCAGAGAGATGGAAATCCTAAGAAAGAACCAAAAAGAAATGCTGGAGATAAACATTGTAATAGAAATAAATAATGCTTTTGATGGGCTTATTAGTAGATTAGACATGACTGAGGAAAGACTCTTTGAACTTGAGAATATATCAACTAAACAAGGAGACAGAAAATCTGTAAGGATATAAAAGACTTGAACATTAGCAACAACACTGACTTAATTGACATTTATAAAATGCTATATCCAACAACAGCAAAATTTACATTCTTTTCAAGAGAATATGGAACATTCAACAAGACAGATCAATATACTGAATCATAAAATAATTGTCAATGCTTTTAAAAGGATTACAGTCATACAGAGTATGATCTCTACTCACAATGGATTTAAATTACAAATCAATAACAAGATGTCTGAAAAATACCAAAATGTGTAGAAATTAAACAATACATATCTAAAGAAACCATGGTCCCCAAAAAAACATAATAGAAATTATAAAATATTTTGATTGAAAATGAAAATATAGCATACCAAAATGCTTTTGATACCTCTAAAGCAGTGCTTGCAGGGAGATTTAAATGCTTATTTTTGAAAAAGAATGGTCTAAATCAATAACTTAAGCTTCCATCTTAAGAAATTATAAGAACTGGAAGGAAATCATAAAGATAAGATCAGAAATCAATAAAATAGGAAACATGTAAGCAATAGAGAAAAATTAATAAATCAAATGCTAGTTTTATGAAAAGGTCAATAAAATTAATAAATCTCTAGCTTTACTAATCAAAAAACAAATAAGACTCAAATTATCAATATCAGGAATATAAGAAAAGCTATCACTATAAACCTATAGATATTAAGAGGAGAGTAAAAGAATATTATGATTAACTTTATGCCAGTTAATCCAACAATTTACATGAAATAGAAAAATTCATTAAAATTGTATAAGCCAAAACTTACACAAGATGAAATACAAAATATGAATACTCCCATATCCATTCAACAAATTGAATTTTTATAAAACCTTCTCACAGAGAAAACTCGGGGCCCAAATAACTTCACTGCTGAATTCTATCAAACATTTAAAGCAGAAATAATAACAATTCTACAGAAGCTTTTTCAGAAAACAGAGGTAAAGAAAATATTTTCTAATTCATTTTATGAGGACAACATAACCCTGATAACCAAAACAAGGAATGGCATTTCTCACAGAATTAGAACAAATAATTTAAAAATTTGTATGGAGCCATATAAGACCCCGAATAGCCAAAATAATCTTGAGAAAGAAGAGCTGAGGAGCTTCCCTGGTGGTGCAGTGGTTGAGAGTCCGCCTGCCGATGCAGGGGACGTGGGTTCGTGCCCCGGTCTGGGAGGATCCCACATGCCACAGAGCGGTTGGGCCCGTGAGCCATGGCCACTGATCTGGCGCGTCCGGAGCCTGTGCTCCACGACGGGAGAGGCCACAGCAGTGAGAGGCCCACATACCGCAAAAAAAAAAAACAAAGAAGAGCTGAAGGTATCATGCTCTCTGACTTCAGACAATACTACTAAGCTAAAGTAATCAAAACAGTATGGTACTGGCACAAAACAGATGCATAGATCAATGGCATAGAATAGAGAGGCCAGAAATAAACCCATGCACTTATGGTCAGTTAATCTACAACAAAGGAGGCAAGAATATACAATGGAGAAAAGACAGTCTCTTCAATAAGTTGTGCTGGGAAAACTGGACAGCTACATATAAAAGAATGAAATTAGGGCCTCGTTGGTGGCGAATCTGCCTGCCAATGCAGGGAATGCAGGTTTGAGCCCTGGTCCGGGAAGATCCCACATGTCACAGAGCAACTAAGCCCATGCGCCACAACTACTGAGCCTGTGTGCTACAACTACGGAAGCCTGAGTGCCTAGAGCCTGTGCTCCACAAGAGAAGCCACCGCGATGAGAAGCCCATGCACCACAACAAAGAGTAGCCCCCACTCGCCACAATTAGAGAAAGCCTGCATGCAGCAATGAAGACCCAACACAGCCAAAAATAAATTAATTATTTTTTTTAAGAAAAAGAATGAAATTAGAACCTTCTATAACACCATATACAAAAATAAACTCAAAATGGATTAAAGACCTAAATCTAAGACGAGAAACCATAAAACTCCTAGTGGAAAACATAGGCAGAACACTCTTTGACATAAGTCAAAGCAATATTTTTTTAGATCTGTCTCCTAAAGCAAAGGAAATAAAGGCCAAAATTAACAAATGGGACCTAATCTAACTTAAAAGCTTTTGCACAGCAAGGGAAGTCGCTGACAAAATAAAAAGACAAACTGCTGAATGGGAGAAAATATTTGCAAATGATATGACCAATAAGGGGTTAATATGCTAAGTGAAATAAGTCAGACGGAGAAAGACAAATACTATATGATATCGCTTATATGTGGAATCTAAAAAAGACAACAAACTGGTGAATATAACAAAAAAGAAGTGGACTCATAGATATAGAGAACAAACTAGTGGTTACCAATGTGCAGAGAGAAGGAGGAGGGGCAATATAGGGGTAGGGGATTAAGAGGTACAAAATATTATGTATAAAATAAGGTACTAGGTTATACTGAACAACATGGGGAATATAGCCAATATTTTATAGTAACTATAAATGGTGTATAACCTTTAAAAATTGTGACTCACTATACTGTATACCTGTAACATATAATATTGTACATCAACTGTACTTCAATTAAAAAAAGATATTACAAAAATACTACATACCAATATCCTTTATGAACAGAGATTTAAAATCTTCTTTAAAAATTAGGAAATCAAATTCAGCAGTATATAAAAAGGTTAACACAGTATGACCAAGTGGGGTTTATCCAAGAAATGCAAGGTTAGTTTAACATTAAAAAATCAACTAATGTAATTCACCATATTAACAGAACAAAGGAGAAAAACCAAATAAGTATCTCAGTAGATGCAGAAAAAGCTTTTAACAAAGTTCTCATAAATTTACGATAAAAATTCTTAGCAAACTAAGAATGGAAGGAAATTTTCTCAGTCTTATAAAGGACAGCAATTTAAAACCTATACCTAACATTTTACTTAATAGTGAAATACTGAATGTTTCCCCCCATCCTATATCTCTTTACCACTTCTATTCAGTGTTACAATGGAAGTCCTAACCAGTGTAATAAAGCAAAGAAATGAAATAAAAAGTATATGGATTTGAATAAAAAAATAAATTATCTTTATTTGTAGATGACATAATCATATACATATGGAACTTACACAAAAGTTGTTAGAAATTGATAAACTAATTAGCAAAGTCATGTGATGCAAAGTCAATATAAAAATATCAGTTGTATCCCTATATGCTAGCAACAAATAATTAGAAAATCAAATTTCTGAAGAAGAACCATTTATAATCGTTTTGAAGACCATGAAACACTTAAGGATAAAATTAACAAATATATGTAAGATTTGTGCACTGAAATGTTTAAAAATTGTTGAGAAAAAAATTTATCTAAATCAGTGGTGAGATATGCCAGGTTTGTAAATTGGACATTTCAATATTTTTAAATGTTAATTCTCCACAGCTTGATCTAGAGATTCAACAGAATTCCAATCAAGAGGCCAGAAGTGTTATTTTTTTTGGCAGGAATTGACAAGCTGACTCTAAAATTTCTATGGAAGAAATAACCTAGAATAGATGAGACAATTTTTAAAAAGAGGAACAATGTTGGAGGTCTTCAAGGTACCTGACTATGAAACTTACCAGTAAACTATTGTGGTCAAAAGAGTATGATGTTGGCATAAGTATAGAATAGAAATCAATGGAACAGAATAGAGAATCCAGAAATAGAAGCACATATATATGGACACTTGATTTTGATGTTGAAAAGATAATAGTATTTTCAGCAAAAGATACTGGAATAACTAGATATCAACACTGGGGAAAAAAATGAGCCTCAATCCTTGCCTCGTGCCATACACAAAAATTTACCCCAAAATGGCTCATAGACCTAGTTGCAACTGGCAAAATTATAAAATATTTAGAAGAAAACTTAGGAGAAAAATCTTTGCAAAGATTTGTTAGATATGCTACAAAAAAAGCATAAACAAAATATTGGTAAATTGGATTTCATCAAAATTAAGAAATTCTGCTCTTCAAAAAAACATTACTGTATATAAAATAGATAAACAACAAGGATTTACTGTATAGCACAGGGAAGTATATCAGTATCTTGTAATAACCTATAGTGGAAAAGACTCTGAAAAATATAAATATTTATATATATTTGTATACATATATAATATATATAACTGAATCATTTTGCTGTATACCCAAAACTAACACAATATTGTAAATCAACTATACTTCAATAACAAAACAAAACAAAAAACACCATTAAGAAAATAAAAGGCAGGCCCCCAACTGGGAGATAATAGTAGCATTTCATATATCTAACAAAGGATTTATACCCAAAATATGTAATGAACTTTACAATTTAATAACAAGAAGACAAACATTCTAATAAAAAACAGGCAAATGATGTAAGAAGACATTTCACAAAAGAAAATAAATGCATAGCCAACAAATACATGAAAAGATGCTCAATATCATTAAATTTAAACTAAAACCTCAGTGAGGTAATACAACACACCCACTAGAATGGTGAAAATTAACATGACTGATAATATACTCAGTATTGGTGAGCATGTGGACAACTGGAATTCTCATTGCTAGTGGAAATGTAAAATGGTACAACCGCTTTGGAAAAGTTTGGAGTTTCTTATAAAGTTAAACATATGATGCACATGACCCAGCTATTACATTCCTAGATATTTACCAGAAAGAAATGAAAACATATGTCCATCTGAAATTTTATACATAGCAGTTTTATTCATAACAGCCCAAAACTGGAAACAACTACAATGTCAATCAACAGATGAATAAATAAATCATGCTATAGCTATACAACAGGTAATCACCTAGCAGTATTATAGGATAAACAACTGATATACCCAAAATAGGTGACTCAAAAACAATATGGTGAGCAAAAGAAGCTGAACAAAAAAGAGTACATATTGTGTGATTCCATTTACATGAAATTCTAGAAAGGGGCAAAACAAAGCAGTAATTACTGAAAGCAGATAAATAGTTACAACTGCAGAAGTGTAGTGGGGAGACTGGCCAAAGGTACAAGGGAAACTTGTACAGTGATGGAAATGATCTTTATTTTGACTGTGGTAGTGGTTACAGAGGTCTATAAATTTGTATGTCTCTTGAAATTGCACACTTAAAATAGAGAATTGTATTTTATGTAAATAAAACCTGAATAAAGTTGATAAAAAAAAGAAGCTGTAAATTCAAATATTAAAAATACGACAGACAGGGCTTCCCTGGTGGTGCAATGGTTGAGAGTCTGCCTGCCAATGCAGGGGACACGGGTTCGTGCCCCGGTCTGGGAAGATCCCACATGCCGCGGAGTGGCTGGGCCCGTGAGCCATGGTCGCTGAGCCTGCGCGTCTGGAGCCTGTGCTCCGCGACGGGAGAGGCCACAGCAGTGAGAGGCCTGCGTACCACAAAAAAAAAAAAAAAAAAAGACAGCTAATTAAAACTTTTAGAAAAATACCTACATGAGACTAAGGTAATACATCTGTGACCCAGAATTCTGCTGTCATTTACCAAGTACTGACTGACAAGTCTCTCTTGTCAACCATTGATGTAAGTTCAGTTGACTTTTGAACAACTCAGGGCTTAGGAGCACCCACCTTCCTCACAGTCAAAAATCTGCATATAACTTTACAGTCGTCCTCCTTATCCATGGTCCCGCATTCCAGGATTCAATCGACCGCAGATCATGTAGTACTGCAGTATGTATTTAGTGAAAAACATCTGCATATAAGTGGACTTGCCTAGTTCAAACACGTGTTCCTTGAGGGTCAACTGTATTATTAATATCTCCATTGTACAGATTGCAAAACGGAAGTCTTATTACATCCTTTGTCCAATTTCACATAGCTGGTACATAGCAAAGCTGGGACTCAAACCAAAATTCCAAGTCTTCAATTCTTTGTCAATTCCATTCTATTGGGTTGGCCAAAAAGTTCGTTCGGTTTTTCTGCAGCAGCTTACAGAAAAACCCGAACGAACTTTTTGGCCAACCCAATATTATATATTTATTTGCAGGCTTTTCTAGAAGACATACTAATAATCCTAAGCCTCTCCTTCCTTAATGCTCTGAAGAAATTAATGAGCAAGTGACCTCAAACTACATTTATTTTCTTCTTTTGTTGGACAGGAATAGTCTTAAAATTGTACCGAATTTGTAATGGTTCCTTGCATTTAAGCCTCTCCTCAATACGAGTTTCTGTCTAGGGATTTCTTAGTGATTTCTCTCATTTTGTACTCCAAGGATTAGTCTTGTACCCTTTATATCACATACTATTAACAAGTGTAACATGGAAGCCAAGGTTCTAACCTCCATGATCTAACTAAAGGATAAAGAAGCATCAAATGTTATACAGTTAATTAATATTTTATCTTTAGAAAAAAACACTCCTTCTGCATACTATTCATTGGAAGGTGGGTCACTGGAAAAGGATTTACTTATCAAATGGCAAAATAATGCAAAATGATGTTCATTAATAAGACAAATATAACAACTTACCTGTAAATTGTTATGCTCATAAATATGCATACACATATGTGCTGCAGATTTACTGCACTGAAAACAAACTTGGAACGCAATAAAATTTATATTGAAGTTCTGAATATATTTCTAAGGAAGAAGTATTACTCAACCTAGAAAAAGTGAAAAATTCTCTTGCTACAAAATATAAATGCAATAACAGAAGTTCCAGTTTTTGGTCCAAGTAGGTTTTCACATGAGATACCTCTTTGGCAGCAAAATCTAGCATACACATATTTTACGACCCAGCATTTCCATTCCTAGATATCTACCCAAATGAAATGCATACATTTGTGTACCAAATGACATACAAGAATGTTCACAGAAGCACTATTGATAACAGCCCTGAACTGAAAACAATCCAAGTGTCCATCAACAATGGAATGGATTTTATTTTTCAATGTGACATACTCATACAAAGAAGTACTATACAGCAATGACAATGTACAAAATATTGCTATGGGCAACAACATATGAATCCCACAAGTACATTATTGAGGGAAATAAGGCAGATTTTTAAAAAATACATACAGTCTGTTCCACTTATATAGACTTAAAAACCAGGCAAAACTAATTTATGATATTAGTAGTTATAGTGGCTACATTTGCGGGGAGAGGTAGGGTGATGACTTGGAGGGGTAGGAAGGGGCTCCAGGAGCACTGGTAGTGTTCTACATCTTCACCTATTTGGCACTTACCTGGGTGAACCTGCGTTGTCATAATTTATTGAGCAATCCACTCATGACATGTGCCGTTTTCTGTATGCACACTGTACTACATTAAAAAGTTCATTTAAAAAAAATAAAGGCTTTAAAGAGACATTTTCAGACACATAAAAACTGAGAGTACATTACTAGCAGGTACATCCTCACTAAGGAGAATGTTAAAGCAGTGTCACTCCAAGTGAGGTCTATAGATTAATGCCAGTCTGTGAGCTTTGGCTACTAGTCCAGATGAAAGAAAGTCCAGGAACTAGGAGTAAGCATTCAGAAAATGTACAGCAATTTGACAGAGTACTTTTCTGACTATTGAATCTAATAATGAAAATGTGGGGCTTGTATTTCATCTCTGTTTTCTTCATTTAATTGTCACACTTAATTAATTAATTTAAAAAAATTTTATTTATTTATTTTTGGCCGCATTGGGTCTTCATTGCTGAGCGCAGGCTCCCTCTAGCTGCGACAAGCGGGGCCACTCCCCGTCGCGATGCGCGGGCCCCTCACCGAGGTGGCCTCTCGCGTTGCGGGTCATGGGCTCTAGGCACGTGGGCTTCAGCAGTCGTGGAACGCAGGCCCAGCAGTCGCGGCGCACGGGCTCAGCCGCTCCGCGGCATGTGGGATCTTCCCGGACCATCTTCTCGAACCGCTCTCTCCTGCATTGGCAGGCGGATTCCTAACCACTGTGCCACCTGGGAAGCCCTATTTATGCATTTTTTAATAAATTTATTTATTTGTTTATTTTTTGGCTGCGTTGGGTCTTTGTTGCTGAGTGCGGGCTTGCTCTAGTTACCATGAGCTGGGGCTACTCTTCGTTGCAGTGCTCAGGCTTCTCATAACAGTGGCTTGTCTTTGTTGTGGAGCATGGGCTCTAGGTGCACAGGCTTCAGTAGTTGTGGCATGTGGGCTCAGTAGTTGTGGCTCATGGGCTCTAGAGAACAGGCTCAGTAGTTGTGGCACACAGGCTTAGTTGCTCCGCGGCATGTGTGATCTTCCCAGACCAGGGCTCGAACCCTTTTCCCCTGCCTTGGCAGGTGGATTCTTAACCACTGTGCTACCAGGGAAGTCCTGTCATGCTTAATTTAATTCATATTATTGTACTTAAAAAAATTAGTCTGTGATGATTAAAAGAAAAAAAAAAAAGTCCTATACCACAAATAGTTTAAGAAACACCGTGCTAAAGAATATGCTTTTCAGAGAAGGATGATTCAAGATGCACAAAGGAACGGAGAGAAAAGAAAATGGTAAATATTTGGTTAAATAAAATAATCACTGGTTGTATAAACATTAATAATAATGTCTCAGGGATATTTTTCAAAAGATATTTAAGATGCACAACTGCAAAAATATATAAAATATATTAATTTGGTAGGTGTGGAGGGAATTGAGTTCAAGCATGTTTTGTTGTTGTTCCTGCTATCACTCCAGGAGGAGGGTAAAGGTATTGAGGAAACTCAGACATTGATATGTTAACTTTGCATATTGTAAGTTCTAAAGTAATTAGTAAAATAATAGACAAAGAAAGTAATTGCCAAATCAATAGAAGACCAAAAAGAAAAAAAAAGATAAAATATAATCATTCAAAAAGAAAGTAAGAAAGGTGTTGGGCAAAGCAGCATTCACACATATACCACTAGCATGACAGGACATAAATTTAAAGTCAGGTTTTTTAGGGAAACTTGAAGGCATGGAGCAGATGAAAATACCCCCCAGGCCCCATTCTCATTATCCCATAGAGAGGCAAGCTTGAGAAGCCGAGCTCCAGAGGGCCCTGTGCTATGCAATTCTATATGTTTATGAGGGACTTGGAAGGAGGCAGGGGACACCAGTTCAACTCTGCAACTGTGAGAACTTCCTGGTCAAGAACATGGCCTTATTGAATGGGAGCCTCTGGATCTCATCTGCACTATGTCCTTCCACTGAGCTAGGATCTGCTGAGGGAGCTTCTTATTAAGCTACAGACAGTAGGCAGAACAAACAGAAACCATCAAATAGGATAATAGATCTTAAAAAAACCCAGTTTTGTGAACTGTTATATGAAATGTAAATGAACTAACTGCTATGTTGTCTGGTTAAAAGACAAAATTGTCAGATTTCGTTTTCAAAAATCCATACAAAGTGTAAGAATACAGAAAGGTTTAAAGAAAGATTCAAAGTAAAAGGATGAAAAAAATCATGTAACTATTAACCAAAGGAAAACTGGTATAGCTTTACACACACACACACACACACACACACACACACGTGTATATATCTTGTATATACACATGTACATGTGTATACTATGTAAATACATATACACACATATATGTTTATATGTATTTGCATAGTATATACATATATGCATTATTATATACATATAGGTATTATATACATATAGGTATATGTGTGTATAGAGAAAGAGTGATTGCTTTAATATGACACAAAATAGACATTATGGTCAAAATCATTATTAGAGATAAAGAGGGTCTCCTCATAATGATAAAAGGTTCAATTCATAGGGAAGCTATAAGAATTCTAAATTTGTATGTTTCCAATAGCATAGACTGAAAATATATAAATCAGAAATTGACAAAACTTCAAGAAAAATAGATAAATCCACATCATAATGGGAAATTTTAATATACCTTTCTCAGTAATTGATAGACTATGGAGACCAAATAAATCAGTAAAAATATAAAAGATTTTAACATCATGATTTTTAAAGATTTATGTATATGGACATATAAAGATATGTATATGATATAACACCCAACAACTGCAGAATACATACTTTTTTCAAGTGCATATGTGGAACATTTACAAAAACTGACCAAAAGCTAGGACGAAAAACAAGTCTGAATAATTTTTAAAGGATTGAAATCATACAAGGTATGTTCACGTATTTTTTGGAATTAAATACAATTCTAAGAAAAAAATCAGAACACAAATAAAAATTATTTTGAACTAAAATATAATGAAAAGATCACATCTCAGACATATGAGACACCACTAAAGAAGTCTTTAGAGAAAAGTGTGTAACCTTATACACATAACTGGAAAATAAGAAAGGCTGAAAATTAATGAGTTCATCATCTATCTCAAAAGTTAGAAAAAGAACAGCAAAATAAACCCCCAAAACATTAGAAAATAGAAAATTAGAAAGAGAGCAGCAACTAATGAATTTTAAATGTTGGTAAAATTGGCAAACTTCTGGTGAGAATCAACCAAGAGAGTGAGAGACAGAGAGAGAGAGAAAAAAAATAAACCAATATCAGGAATGAAAAAGATGATATTACAGATTCTTCAGACATTAAAAAGAAATAAGAAGATATTGTTTTTAAAAACCTTATGTCATTAAATTTGAAAGTTTAGATGAAAAAGATAAACTCCTTAAAAAATCATGATATATTCACACAATGAAATATTATACAGCAGGAAAAATAAAGCTGCTTACAACAATATGTATGAATTTTAAATATATAATACTGAGAACAAGGAGAAAGTCAAATGAAAACAACCTTATTTATGGACTGACAAATTGGAGGGAACACTATAATGAAAACCATGGAAGTGATTTTTCTAAAAGTGGTTACTATTGAGGGAGGGGGCTATGGGTGGGGAAGGGCACACTGTATTCAAGGTTGCTGCTTATGTTCTCTTTTTTGGATCTGGATGGTAGTTACATAGGTGTTTGCTTTAAAATCATTGGGCAATCTATACATATGTTTTAAGTACTTTCTGCAAAAATATTATGTTTCACAACTCAAGAAATAAAGATAAATAATCAACACATGACTAAAAAGGAAGTCCTATGAGCACTCTTCATTTTGCACATATTAGTTCAATCTTCCTCTCTCTTTCACTGTTTCTCATGCAAATATAGTATGTTGTACACTCTAACTAAAATACATTCTTTTCTGAGTGAAGCATTGAGCTGATTTTGTCTCCTCTTGGAATTAGAATTTTGATTGCTACAATAAGGTAGCATGCATCCTATACATATATTTATCTCAGCAGTCCTTTTAGTTAAGAATTTTTTAGGATAATAAGAGAACCGAATGTTAACTTAAGCAGATATAAATAGTCCTATAAAAATGAACATTAGAATTTTGAGGTTAAATTCCAATTTCTCTTCACTAAGGAGCTGGTGAAAACTCTTAGCCAATAGGGCTAAAATAAGTTTTTTAGTCCAGTACACATAACTCTTCTCTCCTTGTCAAGGCTCTGCTGATGCTCTGCTTTGTCTCACACTCTTATTGGACCACACTGCTCTGTTACTTTCTTATGTTTGGGTCTTTATCACTCTTTGTGGGAAATGCTTGTTACTTCTATAACTGATTAAAGTTCACTTATTTTAAAATTCTTTTTGGCATGAAAAGATAGCTTCTAACTGAGGGTTTAAGTAAAGAAGATGCTCTTCCACTGCATGTAAATGTGGTCACCTTGACAACCTGGCTCATTGTTATCCATCCCCTCTGGGCCTCCTATTTAACCTCTTTTTTTTTTTTTTTAATTTCTTAGTTTTTTTCTCTTTTATTTTTTTAAATTTTATAAACTTGACTTATTGTGTAAATTTAAGGTGTACAACGTGTTACTTTGGCACATTTATATGCTGTAATATGATAGCTTTTGTAGTGATATTTATCACATCGCATAGATGGTACAATATTGTTGTCTATATTCATTATACTGTGCATTAGATCTCTAGGGCTTATTTGCAAGTTTGTACCCTTAAATAACATCTATCTTATCCCCCCATCCCCTATCCCCTAGTAATAAACATTTTACTCTATTTTATTAAATTTTTATTTATTTATTTTTGACTGTGTTGGGTCTTCGTTGCTGTGCGCGGGCTCTCTCCAGTTGTGGCGAGTGGGGGCCACTCCATTGCAGTGCATGGGCTTCTCATTGTGGTGGCTTCTCTTGTTGCGGAACACGGGCTCCAGGCGCGTGGGCTTCAGTAGTTGCAGTGGGCGGGCTCAGTAGTTGTGACTCGCGGGCTCTAGAGTGCAGGCTCAGTAGTTGTGGCACACAGGCTTACCGCTCCACGGCATGTGGGATCTTCCCGGACCAGGGCTCGAACCCTTGTCCCCTGCACTGTCAGGTGGACTCCCAACCACTGCACCACCAGGGAAGTCCACTGTCTGTTTTATTTTACTAGTTTGACTTTATTGTTTCCACTATGCTGCAGGCTCTACTATAACATAATTTGACAACTTGAGACTTGTTTTTGTCTGTGTTAGTTGGATACTAAGCATCAGTTGAATTGGAGAAAGGCATCAGGTTAATCAAAAGAATATTGAGAGAGAAAAATCTAAGCTGATCTAAAAAGTATGCTGTATTGTCAAGATATGTCCTCAATTGAACTGAAGTGTGAATGGAAGTCTCTATAGAAGGCCGGACCTCTATTTTGTGGCAAAGAGTGGTTTTTCCCCCGCAAAGTCAGCATATTAATCATGTAATTGGTTAATGGATATAAAAAATACTCTGGGGTCAGGATTAAAGCTGATGAGCATAGAAGCAAAGAAAAAGAAAGTGAGGAAAAAGGTCAGGTCCCAGTCTGAAACCTAATGTTTTGGGAAAGAGCTGGGGTTGCTGGGATGGTAACCCTCTAAGCAGTCCCTGGGCAGTGAGGAGGGTACTTTGAAGTCATGTCTGGGGAATTTTCAAAGTAATTCTGGCATTTGCAATGGAATAAGTTACTTAATGAGAAGCACACTTACCTCCTGTTCTGTTTCCCACAGCTTGGGATATTCAATTAAGAATAATTGGCAATAGGAATTTATAATGACTTTCTTACAGTGATTTGGGTTGATAAAAAGCTTGTATATTTTAAACAATTACCTCTTCCTCTTTCTGAGGTTATATTATCATTTGAAAATACATTGGTTGAATTGTGGGAAGTACTCAAATGTAACCAGATTCAAATGCTGAATAGATGGGTTGACAAATGAGGACACTGTTACCAGTTTAATCCCCATATGGGCCAATTAGTTTCACATAGAGAAGAACTCTGTTCCAAAGCCACAGATTGCACCATTAACCCCAGTCAGCCGTCTCCAAATTGTGTGTCATTGATCATAAGAGGCCCAGGTATGAGTGTTGATAGCTCAGAGCAAACCCATCATCACCTCTGAGAGCAGAGCCATTCTGTTATCTCATACATTCTTCACCTCATAGATGGCAAGGAATATTACCGTAAGATGGAGAAGTTGAAGGCCTCTCTGTTTCCCCATTTCCTGCACCCCATAATCTTATAAAAGGTGAAAAATTACAACTGTATAGCTTCCATTTTTGTAGGAAATCTTCATGCTTTAGAGGAAACTGGTAATAGCATTATAGATAAGCAATACAACTGGCAAGGAGCAAACAAATTTGTGGATTCACTTCATCAATAATTAACTACACCATTCATGGTACCTTAGAAATCCTAACATTGACCCAAACAGATGAGAAAAGCTAAATACATGCTTTCCAGCTCCTGAAACCTTATTACTTCTGGTTAGTTTGTAGAGTAACAAAAATGAATATCAGAAGTAGAATTATATTAAATGTGAAATCTGTAAAATATGACTCTTGAAACAGTCTAAAGTGTAAATGTTTGTGAATCTTGCTCATTCTCAAAACAAATGAAATCTTACCTAATTTAATTTCTTGCTATGGAAAAAGTTTCAGAGCTGTCCTTAACTTGGGACTAAGCCTGAAAAATTATCTCAAAGGGTAATTTGGGGTAAAATGGGGTCAAATTAAAGTAATTTTAAAATAGGCTTTAATAAAAATAGTGTCATCCTTACATCACTTCTGCAAACCTATAATAGATGTTTTGATATGTGGATCCATTTAGCATACTTATCTTTTGGTAATAAAATGTAATTAAGGTAATGGTAAGACTGATTTTAGCAAAAAGCTGTTGCAGTTCTTCTTTGTAACAGAGTCAACATTCTTGGTTCTTTATAAATCTTCTGAATTAAGCCAAAAATCTGGAGAATAAGGAACAATGATTTAAATCTAATGACTGGGAGCCTGGGTAGATTCCCTTTGTGATTCACTCCTTCTCTTCAGTAGGAACTGCTTTGTATACAGGACTAGAGTTCATGGACATTTTCTAGATGTTGGAACCA
Source organism: Orcinus orca (assembly GCF_937001465.1). NCBI lineage: Eukaryota > Metazoa > Chordata > Mammalia > Artiodactyla > Delphinidae > Orcinus > Orcinus orca. Next base: position 5,714,636 of record NC_064559.1, on the reverse strand, counting down.
TTTTTTTTATCTTAGATTCCACATCATGTTTATTTTTCACATTCCTTGTCATTCTTGCTGTTTCTCACCCAAACACTAAAAAGTGTTTCTTTACCACTTCCAAGTTTTCAGAGAGTAAAATAATTCCTCTCTCTCCTTGTGAATTTGGATCCCAACTGAAAAATACATACAAAAGATAGGCATTGGAAAAGAAATAGCAGCTTTACATTAGTACAAGTTGGAAATGTGCATTTAGGCCTTCAGACAAGTGAGCTTGCTAAAACTTCACGCAAGTACCAGAAAACCCCAAGCCACACCTTCAGAGTAGGCCTCTTTTGGCATGGGGAGAGCAGACATGTCCCCCATACAGAGGGACCTGAGAATGGGTTAAGTGCCTGCAGGAAGTTTTGGGGGAATTCCTGTGGGGGAGTGAAGGAAGCAGGACTGGGCAGAGGGTGAAGTGCAGCACAATCACAACGAAGACCTCAGTTAATCCTGTGTGTGTGTGTGTGTGTGTGTGTGTGTGTGTGTGTATGTGTGTGTGTGTGTGTGTTGTGATGGGGGAGCAGTAGAGAAGTCTGAGGATATGGATGGTCCTATAGGCTTCCTGAACTGAGGCAAGGGGCTAGACCTTACATCCCAGATGGAACAGTCATTGGGTAGGGGATGTAATCTGGGGTAAACCTGCTCTCTCAGTAGAGGACAATTCCTGGGAAGGGGAATTAAGAAGTGTCAATGACCAACATTCTGAGCAGCTGGAGAAATGTCTGCTTCAGTCCTCAAAGGACGGGTTGCAGATCTGGGCATAATGCCACTACAGTGTTGAAGAAACTCAATCAAATGCATGACATATACCACCTTCTGTTCAAGGCACTAAAATGCAAGTTATGATTCAGTTTGCATCCTACATGCATCCTACAGGTATTGCACTTGGCCCTTCCTCCTTCATGTCATGAAGCACTGATGCCGTCAAAATTTTCACACTTGTCTACAAAACTCTTTCTATCTATGTAAATCCTTTCCACGTTCACTCTTACCTTGGAGAAGTACCTACCTTGCATTCAAGGTTTATCCCTTTATCTTTATTCATCTCCCATATCCTTTAGAATCATTCCTTGATAAATAATCCCTTTTCCTTCATTTTCTATGTCTTTCCCTCAACTAGCTCTTTTTCCTTTCCCCATTTATATTGTCTAATTTCTGTCATTCTTAAAAAAAAAAAAAAAGTCTCATCACCCTGGATCCCCTTCTGGTTATTATTCTTCTCCTCTGTCAAACTTTTTGAAAATGGTCTGGTAGAAAGAACACTGGCTTTGGTGTAAAACAGACCTTGGTGTGAGCGCCGGCTTTGTCCCTTGCCTGCCTAAAAAAATTCCTTAATCTCTCTGAATCTATTTCTTCACTTGTAATGTGGGAATGGCAATTCCTATTTAATGATGGTTAAGAATTGAATATCATAGAATAGATATGGTGGGCATGAATTTAATTTCCCAAATTCAAGTGTTTCTAGAACTGAACTGAATTCAAGTGTTTCAATATTGAGTCTCCATTTGGCTGGGTGGTTAGAAACTTCCTTTCTGCCTGGGGTTGTGATGAGGTTCTGGAGCAAAGGCAGTGGGGAGAATGGCTTACGTGGTAACAGTTCACGAGAAGGGAAAGGGCTATTAGTCTTGGTTGTACACACTGGCATCCTCTGAGATGTCGGTCATCTCAATTGCCCTTTGCTGCTGAGCTGTCCCTCAGTCCCTTCAGTGTCATCTGCTGATGTGCTAGAACTGCAGTGCTAATCCTGCAGCACAGTTGAGCGCGGGGATCTCAGATGTCTGCCTAAATCTCAGAAATCCTGGTCACACAGGAATTGTTGTGTTGCTGTCCAAGTCATGCTGGGTCCCAGGAAGTTCTGTGGGGGCTGAATGCCTACATTAACCACAGGAAAGAGTCAACCTCTTGTCCTTCCATCCATCCATGCTCTCACAAGGAACGAAACACAACTTTTCTCTTTTTCTGGAATCTTGAAGGTTACCAGGTTATTTACTCATTTTCTCACTCGGGCTGGCCCCATAGGGCAGGGGGTAAAGCTGGCCCTTCCCCAGAAACCCAGCCATCTACTCCCATATCCTCTTCCTCCTGCTAGCCTGAGGAGCTTTCCAGTGGTGGTGGTGGTATCGAGTGAGCGAGTGAGCGAGGCCTTGCTCTTGGCACCACATATTCTCCCAAGTCTGCTGTTTTAAGCCCTAGAGTTATTTCCATTTTGCCCTGAGGGCTAGACTTCTGAAACTAAAAAGCCAGGAAAGGAAGCCTTTCCTCATCAATCTGCTCTGCCATCTCTTTCCTGAGGCAATGATCTTCTAGTTCTCTAGATGGCAAGGAAGAGCTAGGGGAGTCAGAAACCAGAAAACAATGGTTAATATTTCAAGACAGCATCCTGCCACACTTAAGCAAAATGCCAGAACAGAACTTACTTAGCTCATAGTAGGTTTCAATAAATATTAGTTCCTATTCCCATCACTCCACTATTCCCTCTTCCTCAATTGGCCATTTTCTCATTAACTCAGTGAAGCTATCATCGCCATTACACCATGAAACTACTTCCATAAAAGTAACCATTTACTCCCCAGTGGTAAAATTCAGTAGGAACTTATCAAATGTTCTCTTTTATTTGAACTCCTCTGAAGTATTTCCACTGAATACATCCCCCCTTTTTGAAACTCTCTCTACCTTGGTTTTTATAACTTCTGTTTCTCTCCTTACTCATTTGGCTATTTTTTTTCTCTATTCCTTCTGTCCTCAAGTATTAGTGTTTACCAAGGTTCAGTTTTTATATCACATTGCTGCCTGATGTCATCTACCCCACTACCGGTTGCAGACCTATACCTTCAGACCAAGTCTTCTAGCCAGACCTCCATATTTTCATATCCTCAGATGCCTCTGACATTATGTAGAGCGCTTAGCACAGTGCTTGACACAGAGTAAGCACTCAATCATGTTGACTACTGTGTTTATTACTGTATCTACCTGAAAGTCTCACAGGTGTACATCAATTTTAATGTCAAAAATGGCTCATTTTGTCTTTTCTCCCTCATAACCTTGCCTCTTGACAACCCTCCATCCCCAAATACGCAATAACCACCACAGTGTGCGTGCGCGCGCGCACACACACACACACACACACACACACACACGCACACGCACATTCCTCCTCCCAGGGCAAGGAGGGCATAATTCTGGACATCATTCTTCATTCTTCTTTTCACTACCCCTCTGCCCACCATCTAATCACTCTGCCCTGATGATTCTACATCAGAAGTTACTCAGGAGATTCTTCCTTCTTCTCCCTCTCCACTGCTTTTACATGAATGTAGACTCTCTTATTTTTTCTCATGATTATTCTTCAAGCCCAGCTCAAATGCCTTCATGACACTGAAACCTTCCCTGCACCCATTTTCTTTTCCTGGAGGTCCTGATGGTACTCTCTTGCTTTTCTTTGTGTTCCTTTCACTGCCTGGAATGTCTCCTCCTGCCTTATCAATTTCTGACCTCATTTTATTTATTTTAAAAATTTTGGGGGGCTTCTCTGGTGGCGCAGTGGTTGAGAGTCCACCTGCCGATGCAGGGGACACGGGTTCGTGCCCCGGTCCGGGAAGATCCCATATGCCGCGGAGTGGCTGGGCCTGTGAGCCATGGCTGCTGAGCCTGCGCGTCCGGAGCCTGTGCTCCGCAACGGGAGAGGCCACAGCAGTGAGAGGCCCGCGTACCGCAAAAAAAAAAAAAAAAAAAAAATTTTTTTGGCCGGGCCATGTGGCTTGTGGAATCCTAATTCCCTGACCAGGGATCAAACCCAGGCCCTCAGCAGTAAAAACACAGAGTCCTAACCACTGGACCACCAGGAAATTCCCTGACCTCATTTTAAAGCTCAGCTAAAATGTCATTAACCTCTCTTTCTTTAGGTTGACCTGACTTAGTCCATCTCATCCCACTGTTAATTGTTCCGTGATGTGTTCTCTTATCCCTTTATATATGTTTCTATTATTGCACTTATTTGTATTGGTGCTTATTTATGTTGGTATCCTAATAGAATGGAACATCTTGAAGGTAGGCACTGGGTTGTACTCATATCTCTCTCTAGACCTTTGTATAGAGAGTCAACAAGTGTTTATGGAATTAAGTTGAAATGAATGTTAAAATGTGAACTGTATGATCTGAGGTATAAAACGTTTCAGCAGGGAAGACAATAGGACTAGGCAAACATGCAAATAAGTTTTATGAAACCCTGACTGGAGATTTCAGAAAAACAGTTTATGATAACCCATGATTAAGGAGGAAGTACATAAAGAATAACAAAAGTTGGGGACTTTGCCTTTTTCTTCATTCTTTATCAGTTTTCCCTTATGAATCATCTAAAGAAGCGTTTGCTCATTAGCAAGAGTTCTAGGTATCCTGCAACTCTGATGTCATGTAAATTCAGATATTTAGAAGCAGGCATCTAGAAGGAAGTAACTTTTTATTAGAGAAGAAATAGAATGAGAACCTTCTGTAGGCATGTGTGACGTGTTTAGTAAATTGTCATTCTCTGACTTGTACACTCAAGGCTCACAATAGCACTTTGAATGGAGCAAGATAAAGTTAAGGAGTTTAAGCTAGACATCAAAGCCCAATCATCTTCTGAATCTTTTATACTTTGATATAGAACAAAGGAAGGGAACTCATTTTTGGTAATCACAGACATTAAAGGAAAATCAAGGCAGCCTTACACTGTTAAAAAAATCCATCTGATTTGAGATTCATGCCAGTATACAGGGGTTTCATGGCTCAATGTAACCTTAGTCCAAGTTACCAACTCTTAGTACAAATTGTACTTCTATATTTTTATTTTTGATTTTGTGGCATATTTATACTTTTTAGGCTCTTTAGACATAAAATTTCATAGTGTTCAAATTTTTTAAGAAAAAATTCTGAGAAATTAACCAAAGGCAAGAATCTAAATATTTAATATAATTAATGTGGATAACAATGTATGAAAAAGGCAGTTTGTTGTCACATATTTGTCAAACAGAAATACAAGCATATGTAGAGAAGATACTATTTTAATTAATTTTGTGCCTTGAACACCTATTAACCTCAATACGTTATTTTTTCAGTAATAGCTAATAATTTTTTTATACAAGTGAGCACACATCTAAATAAGAAACAGAAAATATTTATACCACAGAGAGAATATGCTTTTTAATAGGAATTTAAAACTGAAGTTTTTTTTTTTTTTTTTTTTTGCGGTACGCGGGCCTCTCACTGCTGTGGCCTCTCCCGCTGCGGAGCACAGGCTCCGGACGCGCAGGCTCAGCGGCCACGGCTCACGGGCCCAGCCGCTCCGCGGTATGTGGGATCCCCCGGACCGGGGCAGGAACCCGCGTCCCCTGCATCGGCAGACGGACCCCCAACCACTGCGCCACCAGGGAAGCCCAAAACTGAAGTTTTAACTGAAATCCCCCAATACAAAAAAGTATGAAATTTCAAGTTAGGTAACTATCATGAAGGAAATAATTCAAAGCCTATTCTGCAACTCAAATGCTCTTATTCACTTTAAGAATATAAAATAGTTGAGACAGAGGAGATTTGTGTAGGGATTTTACTGGGGAAAGTTGAACTCACCAACTCCAGTGGGGAGGGCATGGAGGATGCTTCTTCAGCTCATGCCAGGGGGCTTCCATGGGCTTCTGTGGGATCTTGTGAGAGCTTGGGATGTGTTTGTTCCCTGCAATGAAGGGATTCTGTAGAAACTGGGAAGCAGGTTGCCCAACTGTTTCTGTGGCAGAATCAAGAGGGAGAGAATGGCCTACAGGGCAAAGGATGTGTGAGTATTTCCCAAGGACCAGGTGAAGTCCCATGGGAGAGAAGGAGCTGGCTGGAGCCATCTTGAGTCCTGCCTAGGAGACCTTCTGCCAGAGGGTGAAAGGACTCCAGTAGGGAGGATACAACAGGGCTGAGGAAACAGGAGCTGAGGGGTGATTAGGAGTGGACAGCTAAAAGGAAAGGTGCATTACCCACATTGTAGTGGTTGCAATTAGAGAAGCCCAGAAGCAGCTCTCCAAAGAGACCCTGGAGAGCCGACCTTAAACACATATCAGTAGCTTCATGGGCCAGTGACCTGTGCAGACCTGTGCACAGAGACCTGTACTTTGTTTAATCCTCTGCTTTGCTGTCTTGAAATTCTTAATTATTTTGCAACAAGGGACCCAGCATTTCCGTTTTGCACTGGGTCCTGTAAATCCTATGGGGGGTTCTGTGTGTCAGGCCAAGAGAGTGCAAAACTGGATAACAACATTACCAGCTAGATAAGAATTGTTTTGTCCTTCATCCAGAGACTGACTTGTGGGGGGTAAGAGGAAAACGAGATGGAGAAATAGAGAAGCTGAGTTTGCCTGTTTTCCCCATACAGGCTTTCAGCCTAAAGAAGGCTTGAATTCTAAATCAAATTCAGTGTTTTGTTTAAAATCTAATTTCTGATTGAGATAGTGTTTGCAGCTGAAAGTGGCCATAGTTCTATCTAGGAACTAAAGGTCGATAGAAAAATTCTGATACTGAATTTCCTCTTACTATAAAAAGCAAACTAGTATTATTTAATGAAATATTACAAATTCAACAGTTGAAGGACTTTGTAGTGGGTTAAAAAAAAGTCAGGTGTAGATCTGAAGCTTTCCAGTTGACTCGGAAAGTATTTTAGTACTTTATTACTTCTTCACTAGTAGAAGAAGTTGTGTTTTAAAATTGATGGGGAAACTTTCTGGAACAGAACTGTATTTACATGAGATAACTGAGGAAGGAGTTGAGGTAATTACCTAGGTGAGGGTTGGAAATTTACTGTCATTATTTCACTGCTAGCAGTTGTATTAAGAAGTTGAGTCCTCACAGAGCAGGTTCTGAAACAGGAAATGCACACCACCTCAGGAAGTTAAAATTATATCCTAAAATGAGGCTCTGGGATTAAAATATGTAGGTATTAGTATTATTGCATACCTCTATTCACCCGCAGTCCGAATAATAATGTGTATGCTTGTTGCTTTGGAATCAGAACATGAATTCTAGGTCAATTCTCCACGAGCAGTTATTTAATTGTGGTAACTTTCTGTGACCCAAGTGTTCTGAAATACTAAATATAATGTCCAGAGATTGCTTAAGTTGCTAACAGACTTAGCCATCTAAGAGAGAACATGACAATATGAATGAAAAATTTTTCATTCACACTCTAGTAACACAGCAGGAAAACAAGTCTGCCAATATAAAACAAGAGGGAGGTTTCCAGAGAGCTTTAAGTATCCCCTTTGCACATGGCAACAGATTAGTGACATACTTGTTCTTCAGGTATTCTCATGTTACTAATACAGACCTATACCTTAAGAAAGATAGCTGTAAAAAAGAGAAAAGACAGTATCGATAACTATTGTAACTTACTCTTCTGCTACTTATACCTGGATTTAAACTATGTTCTTTTGGAAATTGCTCTATTAATCATTTAGAATATTCATTAATTACAGCTATAGACTTAGCATGGTTATTTCAGAAACCAACTGTGGCAGAGACTGCTGGCTGTTCATCAAACTAATTTCTTTTTCTTCCTGGGCTAGACTCCATTTCATGGGTTGCCTTGTAGTTTGGTGGCTTGGGAGTGTTCTAGCCAGTGGAATGGGAATGGAAGTGATGTGCACAAAGCCTTCCTTGAGTGATCCTCCATGTTTTGCCCCTTTCTGCCAGCTTGATGTTGTGATTATGTATTGAATGCATCAGAACTCTAACGTGGAAGAAACTTTATTCTTATAAATGCCTAGAGGAGACTTGCCTGCCATTCTGAACTTTACATGGATGAGAGATACACTTCTATTGCTGTGTGCCAGGATAGATTTTTGTATTTATTTGTTGTAGCAGCTAGTGTTAACAAATATATTCATGTTTATGGTAAAGGAATTTTAGCTTGCTAATCGCTCACTATGTTTTAGATACTATCTAATATTTCATCACATTTAATTCTCATAATAAGCTGTTGAAGTAGTTGTAATCATCGTTGCACAAATGAGGAAATTAAAGCTTAGAAAAGTTAAGAAACTTGCCTGAGACCTCAATTCTGCAGAGGGAGGATTTGAACTCAGATCTCCAAGTCTCCAAAGTGTGTTCATGATCTTTCCAATAAGCCATCCCAAGAGGAGAGTACAGTATAAACTGCACATAGGACACAAAGAGTTATTTGCCCATTCATTCATTAATTTATCCAACAAACACATTTTGTGCATACTTTGTGTCATGTTCTGTTCTGGACACTGGAGACAAGATACCCTTGTTATAAAGGCAGAGAGGCAGTAACTTAATTTTTGTTACCTGATGTCCTGAAATTCTAAATGTACCTTCTAGTTTAAGTTACTCCCAAGAAATGGTGGAAGTACTAACAAATAGCTCTCAGTATCTAATTTATTCATTGGTAGTCAAGAAGAGTGAATACTTTTCTTAAGCTGCATAAGTAACTACTACTGAGAGATACTAGCCTTAAGAATTTCTGGCTTAATAAAGAATGAGGGCTTTGTCTCCAAAATTTAGGAGGGACATTCCCATGGATGAACATGTTCCTGCTGCCCATATTACTGGAAAGTGATGACAACGAAGAGATCTCTAGCATACACTGTGTATGAAGTGCCATCATATCACAATTGGCAGATTCTCCAAAATTCATGATGGCACAGTCTAAGAGAAAGAACAATGGTACTTAAGTAAATAATAGTTCTATAATAAATAATTGTATAATAAAAACTGATATGCTTTTATTACAGAAATTGATGAAACTACTAGAGTAGAAGTACAAAACACAGAAGAAATAGAAGTTTACAACTTTTCAAATACATGAAGCCCAGAGTATATAATACATTGTAGTTTATACAATATTTACTTTTAGGGTTTAATCCAGTTAAGATTTAATACAATCTGATGAGATGGAGAAATATTTTGAGGCAGTATGGCTCATAAGACAAATTTGGTTCTCACAAATATGTTGATGTTAAAACTGGAAACAAATGAAAATTGCAGTTGGTAAGAGATATCTGGTAATTCAGAATATCACCACTCTCAGAGTTAAGTATTTAAAAGAGCTTTTGAGACACTCTTTTTAGCGCTGGTGTCATAGTGACTATTTTCTTAAAAATAAAAAGTGGGTTGGGTTATTATAGAATAAAAATCTGACCAATTTTTGTTACTCCCAAGCAAGAAATCTGTAACGGAATCACTTTGCCAATAGGGACTGTTAGAGGTCTGATAATTATGGTAATAAATTATATTTTATACACAGATAAACTAAATAGAATTAGGAGACAGTGTATATTTATTAATCAGTTCATGACGCGCTGGGAAATACGGAAGACGGAGAAAAGCAGCAATTGAGGACTTTTACTCTCGGGTGGATTGTATATATTAAAATGGCAAATTTTGTTCTGAAATGGTCAGAGAAGTGCTTCCCTTACAAATGGAGAAAATCGACTTAAAAAGCACTTCCTTTTTTAATTAGGTTTCATATCCCTGTCCACAATCCCAATAGATATGCATTTCATAAAAGGTGTGGACATAGATATATAAATACAACTCCCTATATAAATACCAGGGATATAGTGTAAAAGAATGACTACCATCCCAATGTTGTCAGGACATGGTAAGAGTAGGAAGTGCGCGTCAGAAGGAATCACTCTTCTAAAGAAAGAAGCTAAAAGCACTAACAAGAATCTTGCATTGGGAGAAATAACAGGTACACCATCAAGGTTAGAGCCACGTGGTGAAATAATACGGTTATTTCAAAGTGTTCCAGAAGCAATAATACATGGTGTCAGAAGAAGTAAACTTCTTTTATAACTTTATGGAGTATGATGTATAGTTAAAAAAAATTGGCCATTTTGAAAAAAAAAACAGTGTTTCCATTGCAAATATCCTCAGAAGCCATGAACTTCAAAAGAAAGAAATGCTATCTTCTTCGTAGTGAGTGCAATACATCATGGCTTCCCCAAAGTCAATGAAAACTACCGTCTCTAAAAAGTGTGAAATTTTAAGGTTGAATTACGATGCTAATGCAAGCCGTACACTATGTGTGGTGACTGCTTACAGGAAGCCCAGGGAGGATGGCTCTTCCGAGAGAGGTGTTCTAGACTGGACGATAAGGTCTCCTAGGAGTCAGGAACGGTGTCAGACTCTGGACTGACCTCTGAGGTGCAGAGGGGTGGGGTCGGTTCCCGCCCGGCTCGAAGCTTTCCGGGGCGCGCCCCCACAGGGCACCGCCCATCTCTGGGGCCTCAGGTCCGGGCCCCTCACGCGCCCGGCTTGACCTCCTTGGAGCTGCGGCGGGCGGGAGGAAAAGCCCCCGGCCTGGCTGCGCGCGGAAGGCAGAAGAGCCTCCCCTGCCGGGCCTCGGGTGCCCGCAGCGCGCCACGAGGGCGCGGGGAAAACCCACAACTTCCCGCCCAGGAACGACGCCCCGCTCCCGGCTTCGGCTGGGGGGGGAGGGGGGGCGTGTTCTCGCGAGAGGAGAAGGGGCGCGGGCCGCCGCGGGCTTGGGGGCGCGGGGAAGCCCGCGGACGGGGGCCCGCGGGGAGGGGGCAGAGGCGGCGGGCCGGCTGGGGACGCGGGGAAACAGCTCCCGCCAGTCGCCGTGCGCCAGCCCCTGACGTCAGGAGTTTTCCTCAAAGTCAACAACAAGCCTGCGGCGGCGGCGGTAGCGAGAGCTGATCAGCGGCGGCCCCATAGGGAGGAGGGGGCGGGGAGGCGGCGGCGGGCCCCCTAGCGGGGCGCAGCCCGAGAGGAGGCCGCAGACCCCCGACCCGTGCCAGGCCGCCAGGGCCCAGAGCCTCCACCCGCCGCCGCCTCGCCTCGCCGGCGCGACCCGGCCCCCGCCCGAGCGGAGTTTTCTGGTGATGAATTGAATTTGTAGCCGAGATCCGATTCCCACGTAGAGTCTCCGCCCCCTCCCCCCGCCGCCTCCCTCCTCCCGCCGCCGCCGCCGCCGCCGCTGCCGCCGCCGCCGCCGCCGCCTCCGCCTCCGCCTCCTCCCGCTCCAGCTCCGCGGCCCGGCCGGCTCCCTCCCTCCCTCCCCTGCAGCCCGCCGCCTGCCCTCCCGCCGGCCACACCGGCTCCAGGGGGGCCAGAGGCTCTGCGGGGTGGGGGGAGGACAGGAGGGGAGGAGGAGGGAGGGGGACCCCCGAGTCGCCCCCTCTCCTCCCCCCGCCCCCCGGCTCCATCCTCCGCCGCCGCCCGAGCAGCTGCGGGGCCGCCGCCGCCGCCTTTGCAGGTAACAGCCACCGCCCCCCACTCTTGCCCTCTCCCCGCCGCGCCTGTTCTCCCTCCGGACCCCCCTCGGGCGGGGGTGGCGGTGGGTGAATGAGGTGGGGGTGTCCGGCTTGTCACCGCGCCGGGGGCGTGGGCGGGGGCTGGGTCGCAGGGGGCTGGGGTTGGGATGCGGGTGCGGAGGCCGGGGATGCCCGGCGCGGACAGACCGCACCCCTCACTTTGCTGAGGGAAGCTGAGGCGGCGGTGCGCGGGGGCCGGGGAGGGTGTTCCTGGCCTAGCGATGCGGTCCGGGTCTGGGCCGCCCGGGCCCGGCGCCTCTGGTCTCTGCGCCACTCTCGATACAGCCCGCTCACCCTCCTCGCCGGCCGGCGGCTAGGGGAGGGGGCCCGCTCGGCCTGGGGTGGCGGCGGGGTTATGTAACGCGGGGAGCGCCTGTGTCAGGGCGTTTGGGTGGGGGAGGGGGCTGTGTGCGCGTGGGTGGGGGAAGGCAGGGATGCGACGGCTCCCCGGGGTCTTGTTCTCCACACCGCCCCCCCCCACTCCGCCGCCGGCGCACAGGAAGAGACGGCCCTGGTCGGGTGGGGGTGTGTGGGAGGTGGGGAACGTGCTTGTCTGTGTTTTTAATAGTAGTGGGGTTTTGATCCGCTCCGGAGTTGTGTGCTAAGAATAGAAATGTACGGAAGATGCTGGCTTTGGCGGATCCAGTGATGCTGTCGCTGCTGGCGGCGGCGGCGGCGGCGGCGGCGGCGGCGGCGGCGGCTCTGGCTGCAAGTAAACAAACCAGCCTCTTCCTCGTCCACCTTCTCCTGCGCATCGGTCTGCATCAGCCATGATGCTAGTGGGGCCCTTCTGAGCCCAAAGTTGAAGCGGAGCTGGTTGCTGTGTTCACCCTGACTCCTAGGCGGGGTCACCCCTTGTTTGGGATTTCCCGGGAATCTACAGTTAGGCTAGATTGAATTTCTTTGGGGCCCTGTTTTCAATACCGGTATTTACTATTTATCTTCTGAAAGCAGAGGAAATGTTTACCCATAAGTCAAGGCTGACATACTCACGTTTCTTCCATCAAATAATGTTATGAAAATAAAACCAACACGTTTCACCAGTGTGGTAATTGGTTGAAAGCCCAGTAGTTTGTAATGGATAACGTTTCCAAGTAGAAATTCAACAGTGAAACCCAGGTATCTATATTAATTACTGGTGTCAATAAAATGTTCACACTTTTTTAGTTCATCATGAAGCTAAAGAATGTGGAATAGTGCCTTTTTTTGTAGTTAATGCGTTGGCAACTGCCTCAAATCATCAATTTAGATATATGTTCCATCTTTGGTAAAGCATGGTCATGTAATATCTTTTAGTGGACTGTAAATCATTAGACAACTACTGGGCTTTGTTTTTGATGGAAAGTCACTAAATTAGGTTATGCATTGTTGGAAAATAGTTGAAAAAGCCAAAGGAGGAAGAATTCCATAAAGATGGTTTAGGAAACTGTGTCTTCAGAACTTGTCATGGCGAAATATGTGTAAATGAATAGGAATATTACAGGAGGTGGTTGTCTAAAACGTGAAAACATCTTTTATTGGAATATCTACTTATTAGTATTACTAGCTTTAAGGTGTATGACAGGATGCACAATTATTTGCAAGATAGAAGTCAGGACTGTAGATTTTTTTCCCTTTGCTGATACAGTCTTGACTTTGAAAGTTCACCAGTGAGATTGCATCTGAAGACCTGTTTTTTGTTTTTCTCACTAGGGTTTATCCCAATATCTGACTGGTTTGAGCTTTTAATTTTAAAGTGAGGGAAGTGCATGTATCACACGAATGAGGCAACATTGGAAGTTAGGTGAATGTAAAGTTTTAGTTTTATGTTTGTACCGTGTATTTGCAGTATGTATTCTTAGAGTGTTTGAAAAATAATGTCTAAAGTAATTCTGCAAAAAATTTTTGAAACTATTATTTGTATTCATTTTGTCTCCTACTTTTAGCCGTTCTGTAATGATTACTTTAGTGAATTGTTTTCCAACTTAAAATTAATTTTTACGTTGACTCTTAGTTTAAGTTGTGTATGTCAGAATATTGCTTTGGATGTTTTTGTTTATGTAACTTAAATGGCTGTAAAATATTTTAAATAAGATTTCATTCATTCATTCATTCAACAAATATTAGAGTGTGAACTGTGTGGTAGGGACTGATTTGATTAAAAACTTTTACTATTTACATTTCATCCAGAAGATCACCACTATTAGACAGTGAATTTGTTTTCATAATCACTGCAAATCTAAACATGTTTTCGTTAAACATATGGGACACATGTACTTAGCATAGAGTCTTGTGCAAAGTAAGGATTTAAGGTTTTTTAAACTCTAGCTTTCTATTTAAACATGAGACATTCTTACAAAAAATTCAATGGAAATTTTCAACTACTTAGTTTTCTTTAAAAAGAGGAACTGGTTTTACAAATTAATTTTGTGGAAGTTTAGAATTTACTTAAACTTTGCCTATTTTTATGAAAAGATGGCTATACTTTCTTTTGTTGTTATATCTTTTAGTACTATAATTCACCCTTGGGAAGATAAGGCAATTGTTAATGATGTGTTAATTGGATTTTTAGCATGATTTGATAGGATCTAGTCTTTATAGTGAGATTAAGTTTCAAGCACTAAAAAATATTTAACATAAAAATATATGACTAACATAAGATGCAAGACAGAAAAAGAAATCATTTCATTTTGACCAAATCAGTCGTGTAATTTGACTTGCATTTTTATTTTTAAGTTAATATAAATCAATGCACATGATTAATTTTTGTAGATTTGTGTTAGAGTATTTAAATTATTTAAAATTTCTCTTTTACTCCAGGTTTCAGAGTGTGCATCAGAATTCTAAATGTTCCTTTCGTACACCATGTACTTTTCTGTAGTTGCCTGAATCATCTGATGTTAACTTACATGTTTTATCATGGTCTTTTATGTATGATAGAGCTACATTCAATTTAGAGTTAATGCTAGCCAGTGCCTGATGAGCGCTTGCATGTGCCAGGTACTGTTATATGTGCTTAACGTGTATAAATGCATTTAATCTTCACAATAGCCTGTTACACTTTTGAAAGTGATTTTCACAGGAGAAAATACTTTTTCTGGCATTGTAAAATTTTGTTTCATTTTAACTTTAGTAATTTTGAAACACTTTTTCTTTCAGTGTTTGTCCTAACCTGTTTGTACCTATTATTAGAATTCACAATGACAATGCTAAATTTCAATAAACTTGTATAGTATAATTTCCACAGAAATCAAGATAATATAGTAAAACATATTGACTGATCTGTAACTTTTCTAAAATTTCATTTCTTTCAAATGCTGAATTAAATGCCACAGATGTTTACATGTTTTATTGTAGCACCATAGTCTTTGAACATGTTAGATGTAAACATTTCCTTTGCCAGGAAATCTCCAAATGGTAGTCGATAGGTAAATTAGTGTATGCTTCTTGACCTGTAGATTTGGTTTTTAGTTCTTTTCAGTACTCTGTTTATATTTATTTGTCACCAATTACAGATATTTCACACTTTTAAGTGGGTATATTTTGCTAATATTCAGAGGGAAAAGTAAAAAAAAAATTATTGGAAGAAATCATTGGGAGATTTTCAAATGAGAATTTTTCTTCTCTATGTTAATTGAAAAAGCCTCTGACTATATTTGGGAGTCTAGGGGATGAGAGGGGGAGGAAGATGGTATTTTTGCCAGTAGTGGAATTTAGTCCAAATTTTGTCTGAGTGGAATTGATGTTTGAATGTTTTATCTTCTCAACTATATATTAACCTTTTGAGGACAGGAACTGTGTATAATCAGGATACTATCACCTAAGATGCCATCTATAAGTGAAATAGATACTCAGTAGCTTTAAACTTGAAGAACCATAAATAAGAACTATTTAGAGTTCATCTAATGCTATACTTTTATTTTTATGGCTAAGGAAACTGAGGCACAGAGAATTAAAGGGCCTTATACAGCATTAGTCTGGGCCGGGCAGAGTTGGGAATAGGGACCCAAGTTTCTTGTCCTGTCCTGTGCTCTTTCTAATGCACCATTGTAATGAACTTTGTTACAGGATTCCATACCTACTGGTTAACTTTCAGTTTAATCAGGAGTAAAATCTGTCAGGCTGATTAATGACATTTGTGTGTGTGTGTATTCTTTTTGTTTTATAATCAGGGAGGTCCCTGAGTCAGATTTTAGAAGGATTTTACAGGTGTATTGGAAAAATATGGCCAACTGTGCAACTAAGATTGTTTTAGTAGCAACCCTAACCTGTCCGTGTGTTGTTACATAAGTGCTTTCAAATAGAGACAAGCCACATTTTACATGAGAAATGTAGGGGTGAATTTGTCAGGAGCTTGTTCAGTGGTTTAGGTGAGCCAGAAGAATCCAATAAGCATTTTCTTAGTTGTTTCAAATTAGAATATTAAATATATCACCCAGCATGAGTTGTTTTTTTTTACTCGATTAATAATGGATGTGTTGGTTGAAATGGTATGCAAATGCCCTAAACAGGGGTAGGGAAGAGGGGGGGAAATGCTTTATGGTTTTATATGCATATTTCAAAGTTTATAAAGCTGATTTTTAAGAATTGGCAATTTAGAATAACTGATATTTTGTGTGAAAGTTAGAAATCTTGCCTTTGCTTATTCAGGTATTTTCCCATAGTGTGAAACAGTGAAGATATCTATATGGAAAGAGTTGAAAGAAAATCCACAAAGTGTATTGTAGTATGAAGAGAGGAAAGGTATCCAAAGTATATAGTTTGTATGGTTCACTTCCCTATATGATATGTTTTTAGCAGGATAACTCTTAAAAGGACAGACTGGCTTAGAGTTATTTGAAGTGGCGATCAGGTTACCTTGAATTTCCCTTCCACTCCACTATTTTTCCTTTCCCTCAAATCCTTTTAAAAGTTTCATTAGCCTTATGCATTTATTATGGCATACATTAGTCTCAACTATTTTTTAAAATCAGTAAATATCATAGAATTACACCATGGTTACCCTTGACCATCATTGTTTTTCAGAGTAGCAACTTTCTATTGTATTTGGATATCAGTTCTTCATTACTTTAGTTTGGCTAGCGTACCTAAAGTATATAAAAAATGTGGGTGCAGAGCAAGTATATTCTACATAGTATTAATTATAGCCAAATGTATAGTAGTTTATAGAAGGTTGTATTATAGATTTGTATCATGGCTTTTAACTTAGAAATTAACATACAGGAAATTATTAACCTATGAATTTTGCTCTTTATAAAATAGAATTGCTTGGGGTGCTTTTTAACTTTATGTCAACTTAACTTTTAGTCTTCTATTATAATTTCGTTTGTGATGCAGTAGTTATATTTAATTTTTAATTTGTTTGAAAACATGCTTTACTGGACTTCTGAAATATAATTTTTTACAGAAAAAAATGTTCAGAACTATTCACAAATGTTGTACATGTTTTTCAGAGCTCATATTGTGTTATTTTGTAGCAAGCATAACAAACTGATAGAAGAAGTAGTTACTTGTCACTAACTTGTTATGGTAACTGTGAGGAAATGTCATCGTTATTGATTGGTTACTGTCTTCTTAGGTTCAAAATTGTAGATGTTATAGCTACTGCACAAATTTGTTTCAGAGTTAAATGAGAAAATATATGTGAAAGCACTTTGATAACAAATTATTATAGATTTGGAAAAGAGTTTTGAAAATCTTAGTTTTGCTTGCCCCCTGTATACTCAATTATAGTTCTTGTCACAGAGTAGATAATCAATACATCTTTATTGACTGAATGAACATATATGTGTATATATATATACATATATATATATATAATGTTGCGTGAATGATATTTTAAACAGATGTTTGAAGAACTTTATTGCTTAAAATTGAATGGTTGGCTGCTGTAAGTAAACAGATATCTTTTAAAAATTCTTAAAAGTATCATGAAGAAAATATCCTATTCTTTCCCTTTTTCCTCCCATAATGGATAATTTTGGGCAGTGTTGATGCCTGATTTGTTTGGGAATTGAAACTTGACCATCTCAACAAAAAGTCGAGAAAAAAGGATAATTTTAATGTGTGTTAGGCATTAAAATTAATAGGAAACATACTTTAATGAATAGGGAAGAATATTTATTTCAACTTTAATTATTTTTTTGTAGGTGCTTCCATAATGTTTAAGTTTAGGTTTGTTTTTACCATGGCTTCATACCATTCTCTGTCGACTTACAGTATTAATTTGCTTCGTCTTTATTAGGTATCTAAAGCTGCATCTTTGTTCTTTCACTCATCCATTCATTCATTTATTCCATATTTGTTGAGCATCTCTTATGTGCCAGGCAGCATTAAATTGCTTTACTAAATAATAATGCTATTGAATAAGGTAAAAGATGTGAAAATGTTTTGTAAATTGTAAAATGACATTCAAATGTAATTATTATCATTATCAAATTCTCAATTTTGTATGAAAATACTTTTAGTGTAACTGCTTTGTGTGAATTATAAATTGAATCTACTAAGAATTTTGTATGAAATTTTTTATAAGAATGGGAAAAATTAGATTACCCAGCAATGAATGTTTAACGCAATAGGTTTAAAAGAAAAATATACCAAATTTTCTTTCTTACAGCTCATTGGATAGAACACATTTCTAAAGAAGTTAGGACTGTAGGACTCTACCTTAGGAAGCAGATTACATGCCTGAAGTGCAGCTCATCATTTGGCAGATTAGTGTTTTTAGTAACATGGAAGACTGAGTGGGAGAGTGTATTTGACTTGGTGCAAGAGTGTTGCCACTGTAGGAAAAGTAGATCAAAGAATATAGTTTACTGCTTGAGAGTCGATAGCATTGGTTCTGTACTAAAGACAGCGTTTATTTCTAGCTTATTGATCATAATCCTAGAGTAGTATACCTTTGAACGTCTTTTAAATTGTGTTCAAATAATGTATCATTTTAGCCAGAGGTGACCCGAGCAATTTTAAAGCTGAAAATTATGAATATGGGTGGAATTTGGTAACATTTTAAGATGCAAAATGGATAAAGCCATCTCTGTAGTACCTGGTTCACTGGCCCTATTGAAGATGATAAATTTTGTCCTGTTGATTTAATATACATTTAAAAAGTTTAAATGTTTAGGCACTGATAAACATCTTTATCTAAAAAACTAGTTTTTGGAAACAGTTTCTTTATAAAATAGAATTCATTGATTTTGGGTTGATCTGAATATTTCAATATATTGTTTTGTCCTGAAGAGGCAGTGCTAGTGGAAAGTGTGTACCTGTTTTTGTGGTCTTGATTCTCTTATAAAGTAGCTGTATGACATTGGGCAAGTCACTTATCTGTCTTGATTTCTGTTTCCTCAACTGTAAAATGAGTGTCCCTTCTAGCTTTAAGATTCTTTCAGTGAAATGTCCACTTAAAAAAAAATAGAACCAATTTTGAAAATACTTTTGTTTTTCTAGTGTTTTATATAAGGGTATTATAATACAAATTATTTTAATAGGAAAATATTCTGTATATGTTTATTGGATGTGTATTATTTTTTGTTTATTACTAAGTGTTGGTCGCTGATGTCTTACCTTTCCAATCCCAAGGATATTAAGATACGAATTTTCATTTACCCAGAGTATACAATTTTATAGTCAGAAACCAAGAATGGCTTAATAGATGTGAGGCCTCTTGCTGTAAGTACTACCAAAGAGAAGGTCTAAGTGCAGTTCTTTTAAAGACATCATTTTGCACTAGTGTCCCTAATATTTAACTCCCTTTATACAGTTGACTCTTGACCAGTACTGGGGTGGGTTGCTTCCCTCATCCCAACCCCAGTGTCAGAAATCTGCCTACTGCTATCTCTGTCTCAAAAACAAAGGAATTGGTAAATGACTTATCCAAGGGCAGGAAGCTGAAACAGTGTGGATAAAATAAGGATTCAAACTTTAGTTCTTTTGATTCTACATATTGTGGTCTCTAATTGAACACAAACTTTTCCCCACACTTAGTTTAAAGATCTGTAAAATGAAAATGCAGGTACTGTATTTATTGAAAAAAAATCCATGTATAAATGGACCTGCACAGTTCAAACCCATGTTGTTCAAGGGTTAATTGTAATTATTTATGTTGTATAAAGAGTTAACCCTTTCAGTTATCTAGCTTCATATTAAGTAGCCAGTTGACCATGTTGAGTTCTTCAGGAAGTTACATAAATCAAATTAAAATGATGTTTTGATTCTTTACTGGAAGCTTTTTTGTTTTTGTTTTTTGCCTGTTTTTAATGGTGAAATGGGTCTTGTCTTGAATTATGTGGCCATTTCCTATGGCTGTTTTTCACAGTGTGTTCCCCTGGATTTCAATACATGTTACTAAAGGAAAAAAAAAAGCCCTGTGTGTTCAAGTAAGTTTAGGATTTGCTGAGATAAATAAGGTTATACATTATATATTTTGTACCTTTAATATGGTAATAGTGTTGTTTCAAGAGAAAGACATGGTTTATAGAATTTCGCAAACTTACTTGACCAAATAATTTTTTTTTCTTTTTTTAACCCTCTTTTTCTTCTTATTTTTCTGGAATTTCTCTTCGTATTCTGTCAAACATATTTTGGGAGAATACACCGAGATTCTAATATTCCTTTTGACTCTGAATGATTTTGAGGACAGTCTTGCTCCAGCCTGTAGTTGCTGCCCTCAGCCCCATGGCACATGAGTGGGGTGGTCTTCTATTCAGCCACATAAACTTTGTCAGTCTTTTCTTAAGAGAATGGTAGTCTTAATTCCTGACTGCTAAATTATTAGGCTCTGTACTTAATTTGCATTGGAAAAAGAACTGTAATTCATTTCAATACTAGCTAGGAAGTCTAACCTTGAACTTATTCCTATGCACTATTTATTAAAACCATATCTGAGAAAATAGTATAGTTATATAGTCCATACATCCATTTTTCTGGTTATCTGAAATTTATGTCTGGGTTCCTGGGTCACGTTTTTTGGTTCCTTTCTGTGGAAATGCTTTAATTCAATTTTATCTTGGCACTTTCCTTTTTAGCTTGAGAGGGACAATAAGAAATAGCCAGTAAAGCTCATATATATTGCTGTATATATGTGAGGATATTTTTGAGGGCTTTTTTTATTACACTACAAGGTATCTTATGAAGACCTATGGGTTAAATTTCAGATTTTTGTCCTAGAACAATTGTTTCCTTCTGAACAACTTCTTTTTTTCTTTTTTAAAATATTTATGGATACTGTAAATATTGAAACTGATTGTATTTCCTTATTTGTATTGCTTCCTGAAAGCTTCAAGTTAAATTTGTGGTCCACCTTTCACAAATATGTAGATTTTTACTCTGGCTTCTTTTTATCTTAAGTCAATAAGAATGCAGGCTCTGGAATCAGGTAGATTGGGTTCAGATCTTGGTGCCATCATTCATTAGCTGTGTTGAAATCAGGCAAGCCACTTAATCTCTGAGCCTCAGTTTTCCCATCTATGAAATGGAGTTAATTGTATAATAGATGTGAGCACCTGTAATAGTTCTTGACATGTCCTGAATACTCCATACTTTTTCCCACTTTCATATTCCCTTTGTTTCACTCCATCTACTTTAAAAAATAATTGATTTTATATGATTTATAATATTTTATTTATTGTAATCTACCTAAAATATTTCTTGGAACAAGGCAGAGTAAGCATAGATAAATGTTGGTTACTTAGCACATTGTTTTTTACATAAAATCTAGCAATTAAAAACATTCACAATTGCTTTGCCATACTATTTCTAAATTTACTGAGATTTTGAAACTAGACATACATGGAGATTTACTTTTAGTCCACCTCACTTTCATTCTCTTCCCTTTTCACCTCAAACACACATTACCAAGGAAATTTTCTGTATTATTTGTGTAGGTGTGACAGTGGTTTTCTTAACACATTTTTTTGTTGCAACCTTGTAGGTTAAAAGTTTCACTGTCCTTTGAAGTTCTGTCACAAGACCAGGGAAGTGCATTCATTATAAAACTACTTAATAAATAAGTTCCCCAGTTTGAAGAGCTAGACTTTTATGTGAGGTCAGGCCAGTTGAAGACATTTACAAAGAATTAGTTGTTTGTTATTGCTGTGTGAGTTGCAAGAATGGAAAAAAAAGAAATTCTTTCTTCAATACTTCCTTCCAGGCTGAGTCATCACTAGAGAGTGGGAAGGGCAGCAGCAGCAGAGAATCCAAACCCCAAAGCTGGTATCACAAAGTACCTTTTCTCCAAGTTGGGGGCTCAGAGGGGCGCCATCATGAGCGATGTTACCATTGTGAAAGAAGGTTGGGTTCAGAAGAGGGGTAAGTGTTCAACAAAACTGAAAATAATATGGTTGGTAAGTGTGCTAACACTAAGTGGTGTCCTGGAAGTTGATATTTTTTTCTGATGCTGTTAACAAAGTAAACTGTGACATACTGTGTCCACTAAGATAGAAATGATATTTAACATATGTGTTAGGAATTTTCTTGTTATTTAGGAATTCTTTGTAATTCTTGATTTTGATCATTTATAATCAAGAAGGTTTGGCTTTCTGGTATGTTGTGTGCATGGATGTTACAGAAAGTTCATGGTGTATTTTTCTGTATTGTCCACAGATTCTACAATCCAGAGAGGTGTCTTTAGAATGATTTAATATCTAGAAAAGTATCTAACTTGTATGCATTTAAAGACATGTAAATATATAAATAAAAGTATTCAATTATATTGAGCCAGTTTGGGCGGTGGCAGGGAAAGGGCTTAAAGTAGTAAAAAGGAAGGATTCACTCACAAACTCATGGATTCAGTAATCCCATAGTTAGATAAGTAAAGTCCTAAAGTAAAAGACCGTATGAGGAAAGGGATTGTGTGTGTGTGTGTGTGTGTGTGTGTGTGTGTGTGTATGTATGTTTAATTTCATATTTTAATTTTTCATGATCTACTTTTATTATTCCTTGTTAATAAGAAATAATTATTATTTCTTAAAGTTATTTAAATACTTTAGATAAATAATTCAAATGCATTATTATTTTTTAATACTAAAGGAACTCTTCAATGTAAAGCTTAGTTTATGCTCCATGAGATCACCTGCTTATGTAGTCAGTGTGTTTATTAGAAATCTAGACTAGAGTTTAGATTAGTTGCCAGGCAACTACTGTTTATCCACATGGCCAAATTCAGTAGGATGAAGATGGCTACATTCTCAGAGCTTTTAAGTTCTCATATATCTATTTTCTGGTTAAAAGTTACCTCTTAATAATTTAGTGATTTTTAATATTCTTTGAAGTTCTGTAGTTAATACTTAGGCTAAAAAGCTGTTGTCAATAATTAAATATGATTATGTGTTAATGAGTTTTTAAAAATCGGCCTTATTGGGCTTCCCTGGTGGCGCAGTGGTTGAGAGTCCGCCTGCCGATGCAGGGGACACAGGTTCGTGCCCCGGTCAGGAAAGATCCCACATGCTGCGGAGTGGCTGGGCCTGTGAGCCATGGCCGCTGAGCCTGCGCGTCCGGAGCCTGTGCTCCGCAACGGGAGAGGCCACAGCAGTGAGAGGCCCGTGTACCGCAAAAAAAAAAAAAAAATTGGCCTTATTGAGTTGTAATTTACGTACAATAAAATTCACCAATTTTAATCCACCAATTTTTACTTTGATGAATTTTGCTAAATTTATACACTAGTGTAACAAACCCTAAAATCATGATATAGAATATTTCTATCATCCCAGCAAGTTCCCTCATTCCCCTGCACAGTCAGTCCTCTTCCCTGAACTCTGGCAACCACTGATTTGCTGTTACTATAATTCTGCTTTTCTAGAATTTCATATAAGTAGGATCATACAATATGTAGTCCTTTGTGTCTGGTTACTTTCACATGGCATAATACTTTAAAGATCCATCTATGTTGTTGTATATATCATTAGTTTGTTCCTTTTTCTTGTTGAGTGGTATTCCACTATCTGGACATACCACAATTTACCTGTTTACCAGTTGGTGGACACTTGGGTTGTTTCTAGTTTTTGGCTGTTATGAATAAAGCTGCTGTGATCATTTGAGTGCACGTCTTTGTGTGATATGTTTTCATTTTTCTTGGGTATTAACCTAAGAATGAGATTACTGAGTCATATGGTAAGTGTATGTTTAACTCTATAAAAACTGCTAAACTGTTTTCCAAAGTGGCTATTCGTACTGTTGTTTAATTTTTCTCATGTTATTCTCATATTATACATTTGGAAAGCATTTTCACATTTCAGTGCTGTATAGAAGTTATTTAAAAAAATTTTTAACTTGTCCATTACATTTATATTATTTTTCCTATTTTGTTGGGGGGGGCTGGCAAATAACTTAAACCTTTTGGAGTTTTACTTTATTTATTTATTTATTTTTTTGCGGTACGCGGGCCTCTCATTGTTGTGGCCTCTCCCGTTGCTGAGTACAGGCTCAGGATGCGCAGGCTCAGCAGCCATGGCTCACGGGCCCAGCTGCTCCGCGGCATGTGGGATCTCCTGGACTGGGGCATGAACCCGTGTCCCCTGCATCGGCAGGTGGACTCTCAACCACTGCACCACCAGGGAAGCCCGAGTTTTACTTTATTAATCTCAAAAATTTGCTCTCACAAGACTGTTGTGAGGATTAAATGAGATAGTGGGTGTGGATGTGTTTTGGCAGTTCTAACACAAATGTAAGCTATTACTATCACCACATTTTTTCAAGGGTTTTGGGTGGTTCTTGAGTCTTATTTAATTAATTGTGTCTTGTTTGAAATACCAAAATAGAAGTTTGGTGTATAGTGCATGGAATATAGAAAAATGAAAAAGAATTTCTCAGTGTTTTTCCTGAATTGTTTAGTGAATGGGGATTGTAATGAGTGTGTGTGTGTGTGTGTGTGTGTGTGTGTGTGTGTGTATTTTGGGATGTAATAGTCATATAAGTATAAGAATTTGAATAGTACACAAGGTATAGAATGAAAAGTAACTCTACCTCTTCTAACTAGTTTCTTTCCTCAGAGAGACCTTTTCTATTTTTAATTCTTCTGCTGATTATTATCCCAGGTTTTTTTTTTTTTTTTGCCGGACGCGGGCCTCTCACTGTTGTGGCCTCTCCCGTTGCGGAGCACAGGCTCCAGACGCGCAGGCTCAGCGGCCATGGCTCACGGGCCCAGCTGCTCCGCGGCATGTAGGATCTTCCCGGACCGGGGCACGAACCCGTGTCCCCTGCGTCGGCAGGCGGACTCTCAACTGCTGTGCCACCAGGGAAGCTCTATCCCGGTTTTATATATAATATGCTAAACATTATTTTTGATGAATCTTAAGTAATCTAGTATATCTTCATTGTGAAAAAATGAAGAATTTAAACTTTTAATGCCTATTCTTGCCCTTCTTCCTTTTATTGATATTTGTTTATTTTTTGGTGTTTGTGATTAAACTTCTAGCACTTGCACCGTTAATTCTAGAAAGTAGAATTGCCACTTTATAAGTTGAGGAAAATTAGTACCCCTCACAATCTTTCCCTTGAATTCCACATTCCCTTCCCATTTTATGTCAACTGTAACATTGATTTTATATTTTTAAGGTTTATAATAGTTATATTTGCTGATTCTAAAAAGCATTAATCCATATTATGATTATGTACATAATACTGCTAAACAGAGTAGTATGATGGGATCCATAGAGAATAGATGGATTTTTTTTTTTTTTTTGGCCGGACGCGGGCCTCTCACTGTTGTGGCCTCTAAAAAGCATTAATCCATATTATGATTATGTACATAATACTGCTAAACAGAGTAGTATGATGGGATCCATAGAGAAGAGATGGATTTTTTTTTTTTTTTTTTTGCCGGACGCGGGCCTCTCACTGTTGTGGCCTCAGCCGCTCCGTGGCATGTGGTTCTTTCCGGACCGGGACACGAACCTGCGTCCCCTGCATTGGCAGGCGGACTCTCAACCACTGCGCTACCAGGGAAGCCCGGATTTTTTTTTTTTAACATCTTTATTAGAGTATAATTGCTTTACAATGGTGTGTCAGTTTCTGCTTTATAACAAAGTGAATCAGTTATACATATACATATGTCCCCATATCTCTTCCCTCTTGCATCTCCCTCCCTCCCACCGTGCCTATCCCACCCCTCTAGGTGGTCACAAAGCACCGAGCTGATATCTCTGTGCTATGCGGCTGCTTCCCAGTAGCTATCTATTTTACGTTTGGTAATGTATATATGTCCATGCCACTCTCTTACTTTGCCCCAGCTTACCCTTCCCCCTCCCCGTATCCTCAAGTCCATTCTCTAGTAGGTCTGCATCTTTATTCCCGTCTTGCCCCTAGGTTCTTCCGACCGTTTTCTTTTCTTTTTTTTTTTTTTGATTCCATATATATGTGTTAGCATACAGAATTTTTTCTCTTTCTGACTTACTTCACTCTGTATGACAGTCTCTAGGTCTGTCCACCTCACTACAAATAACTCAGTTTCGTTTCTTTTTATGGCTGAGTAATATTCTATTGTATACATGTGCCACATCTTCTTTATCCATTCATCTGTCGATGGACACTTACATTGCTTCCATATCCTGGCTATTGTAAATAGAGCTGCAGTGAACATTTTGGTACATGACTCTTTTTGAATTATGGTTTTCTCAGGGTATATGCCCAGTAGTGGGATTGCTGGGTCGTATGGTAGTTCTATTTTTAGTTTTTTAAGGCACCTCCATGCTGTTCTCCATAGTGGCTGTATCAATTTACATTCCCACCAACAGTGCAAGAGGGTTCCCTTTTCTCCACACCCTATCCAGCATTTATTGTTTGTAGATATTTTGATG
This sequence comes from Orcinus orca, assembly GCF_937001465.1. Lineage (NCBI taxonomy): Eukaryota > Metazoa > Chordata > Mammalia > Artiodactyla > Delphinidae > Orcinus > Orcinus orca. The sequence continues at coordinate 5,688,526 of NC_064559.1, read as the reverse complement.
ATGGCTATTCTGACCGGTGTGAGATGGTATCTCATTGTAGTTTTGATTTGCATTTCTCTAATTATTAATGATGTTGAGCATTCTTTCATGTGTTTGTTGGCAATCTGTATATCTTCTTTGGAGAAATGTCTGTTTAGGTCTTCTGCCCATTTTTGGATTGAATAGATGGATTTTTATACTCTCTTGGTACTCAAGATCATCCCATACTTTAGTTTGGCTTCTAGTTTGGCATATAACTTATTTTTGAATTTTCTAATTACTACATTTTCCCCCTGTTGGTAGAAGAGGGTGTCCCTTCTTCATCATATCACTTGGTTATCTAGCTTTTTAATCATACTGTTTGTTGAAGTTCTAATATGAACTGACTTTTTTCTGAGTATAATGCTTAGCTAATATCATTATTTAATTGCACTTTTGGAAAAGTGTTTTCTTAGCTCTCATGTCTTTTTTCTTTTTGTTTTGGATTTATTTTGTAGTTTTCTGGAGTACTTCCTGAAGTACCGTTTTCAGAAGGAATGTGTTTGGGTGCTTGTCAACACCATTTTTGAAGTGTCCTTTTCACTTTTGCACCTGATACATGCCCTTGGCTGGGTATAGAGTTCAAGTTTAAAATTATTTTCCTTCAGCATTCTGAAGGTTGTGTTTCATTACCTTTTAGTAACCAGTTTTACTGATAAGAGGTTTGATGCTAATATGGATAGTATTTTTGTAGGTAGCCTGTTTTTGTTTTCTGGAAGCTTTTTGTGTTGATGCCTCTTTATCCTTGGTGTTATGAAATTTAAGGAGGATGGGTTATAGTCCTTTTTAATTTATCCTATAAAGCATTTGGTGGATCCTTTGAAAATGTGGGCTGTTCTTCAGTTCTGAGCAATCTTCTGTATTTCTTTCATTATTTTTTCCCTTCTATGTTCTCTATATTCTTTCATGTTTTTTTCCTAGAGCTTCTATACCAATACTCTGTTTTGAAGTTTTTGTTTTTTTTTATCTTTGTTTTTTCTCTTTGTTCTGAGAGATTTCCTTGACTCTCTTGCCCTTTATTGAATTACTTATCTCAGCTTTTACTTTATATTTCTGGGAATTCCATCTAGTTCATAGTCACCAGCTCTTATTTTACATATATAATATAATCTGTAATCTTACGACACTAAAAACATTTTAAGTTTTTTCTCCTCATTGAATAATTCTTCCAGTTTGTTTATTTTGGTTCTTTTTTTGGTAGTGGTTGTTTTCTTCAGGCGTCTGGTGATCCCTTTTAGTCTGTGTATATTTCTGAATGAAAGACTGGGGTTACAGATAGTGTCCTCTATTTTTACAATTTATGTATTTTCCCTATACTTTGATAAGTTAGATTTCACTGAGTGAGGATTTGTGATGCTATTGTTTAACTGTACTCTTGAAAGGATTAGTTGAAATAGTTGGACATTTTTTTTTCTTCCACTCTTAATTTATCCCTTTAGAGATTTTCAGTATTATTTTAATAATAATTTTATGTTTTAGTCAAGCAAATTTCATTATATAGTCTGTTGTTGTTTGCTTATATTTCGGTTCAAAGAATTTCTTCTGAAAGGTTATTAATTATTATTTGCTCCTTGCTTATTACCCTGGGTAGATTATTATCACCTGAACTTTGGTATACTCATTTGAAAATGAATATATCTGCCTCCTTTACCTCACAGTGTGATTGTAAGCATTGCGAGATAATGTATGTAGAGGAGTGGTTTTAAACTATTAAACTATAAATAAAATAAATAAATATAGAAAAATTTATAGTTCTTACTTTGACTATCAGTCCTTTTTCTCAAACCTGTATTTATGAATCAGTTCTTAGCTCCTATCCAGGTATAATCTCATTTTATTTGTAATTTTAGTGTTAATAAGTTGCTCTTCAGTAAATATCTTCCTAGAAAAGGAAGAAAAAACTTAAAGATAATTACTGATATTATGTAGGATAAATGCTTTCCTAACTTCGGTTATTAGTGGTAGATCAGTAGTGAAACCTTTTTTCCTGTACTTGTCTGGAGCAATTGCAAAATGGTGAGTATTAATTGAGATAACACATTAATATAGTATTGTTGGTGTAAGAAATGACAATAAAAGAAACGTCAGTTGCAAACTGGAGTATTATCTGCATTTTCCTTCTTACTGGTCCTAGGAGAGCACCTCACAGTTTGACTGCACATCAGGATAAGAGGCATCTGCATATATATTAGACACTTCTTAATTTACCTTCTTCAAAGACCAGCCTGTAGGCATACTCTAGGCAACTCAGTCTTTAAACTAGATGTCAAAAGTTTTGCTTTCTTAGTTTCCATTACAGCTTAGTAGTAATATTTGCTCTTAAGAAAGTTATTGTATTAATAAAATGGGAAATTTAACCTGCTTAAATGGTTTAAATTATAGAAATAAGTATATTGTAATAATATTATATAAGGGTTTATTGTAATTCATAAAATTTTGTTTGGTTAATAGTACTGTTTCTTAAAAACCTAAGTAGTCTTTTATTAATGTGGAGAGCCAGTTCCTTTGATAACAAGTTAAAATTTGTAATGTATTTCTAGTCAACTCATCATCTTGATGTTTTGAAATTGGTACAAATCTAAGAGGTAGTTTTATCATTAAAACATTTTGATTGATGAAAATGCATGATATATTAATTGCTTACACTTTTTGTTGTATTTAACAAATCTAACTTTCATGTTGTGTTTTTTGTGTGTAACCACCTTGTGCTTTTAAAGAACTTTTTCCCTAGTTTGCCTTGTACTTATAGTTTCCAATTCAGGGATATCCATAAACTGTATCTATTGAATGACATTTGTCTTATATCCTATGAAATGGTTTGATTAGATGAACTAGAATGTTAGTATTTGTTGATTCTAAGCTAAAACTTTATATGTTTATGAGTTTTCTCACAAAACAGCTTAATCCCCACTGTGCAAAATATACCTCAGTAACGAAGAATGTAAGCTTGGTTATGTTTTTAACACGTGTTGTGATCTAGTCAATTGTAAGTTGTTACAGAAAACAAAGTGTGCATTTTTGGGGGTGCTTATCTAAGTCCAAGGGTCTTTCCTTCTCCTTTCATTTGTATGTACTTGTGTACATTTTGTTCATGTTTTATTCACAAAGTGACTTTTGAAATAAATTATAAAGTGATTAAGGAGAGAGAAAATGACAGTATGATTTCCTGTTTACTACTCAGCAGCAAGCGTTTTCCATAGAGAGTAAAAAGCAGTGGTAGTGGTGGTAGTGACTGTATAAACTACATGGTAGATTAGAGAAGCTCGCTTTGACTATTGATGTTATAAATGGAGAAGAAACATGGAAAAATTAAATGTATTTTCTAATAGCATTGAAACTTGGAGATTTAATGTATTTGCTGTAATGTGAAATTTGTTTTTCCTATTGTTTCAATATATTTGTTTTGAAAATTTTAAGTAAACCAAATGGAGAGAACCATCAAATAGCTTTCATATGCATTCTAGGGTTATATAATTATAAAATTGCCATTATACACCTTACTAATCAACAGTTGAGTCAGTGTATTGATTTTATATCCTACAGTCTCATTAACTTCACTTGTTAATGTTAGTTACTCTAAATATTTTGTGATGATAGTCATCTGCAAAGAGCCACAGTTCTGTTTCTTCCTTTCCAGTCTTTATGCCTTTAATTAACTTTTCTGGTCTTACTTCACTGGTTAGGACCTCTAGTATAATGTTGAGTATAATTTGTGAGAGTGGACATTTTTGCCTTATTTCTCATCTTATTGGGAAAGCATTTATTTTACCACTAAGTATCATGTAGGATTTCATTGTTGCCCTTTATTGGGTTGAGAAAGTTCCCTACTATTCCCTAGTTTGCTGAGAGTTTTTATCATGAGTGGGTATTCAGCTTTTTCAGGAGATTTTCTGGCATCTATTGAAATTACCATTTAATTTTTCCCATTATTCTTTTAATATGTTAATATAGTATACTACTTTCATTGCTGGAATAAATCCCATTTGGTCATGATGATCTTTAATATATTGCCAGTTTATTTTATTTTATTTTATTTTTATTTTTGGCTGTGTTGGGTCTTTGTTGCTGCGTGCAGGCTTTCTCTAGTTGTGGTGAGCGGGGGCTACTCTTGGTTGCGGTGCTAGGGCTTCTCATTGTGGTGGCTTCTCTTGGTGCAAGCATGGGCTCTAGGCACCCGGGCATCAATAGTTGTGGCACGTGGGCTCAGTAGTTGGGGGACATGGGCTTAGTTGCTCTGCGGCATGTTGGATCTTCCTGGACCAGGGATCAAACCCGTGTCACCTGCATTGGCAGGTGGATTTCTAACCACTGCGCCACCAGGGAAGTCCCATGTTGCCAGTTTCGATTTACTAATACTTTGTTAAGGATCCTTTTTTACATTTATCAGAATATTGATTGATAATTTTCATTTCAGGTTTTGCATAAGTTATGGTAGACTCATAAGATAGGTTGAGAATTCCCTCAAATTTTGAAGGAATTTGCAGAAGATGGGTTTTATTTCTTCCTTATATGTTTGATAAAATGCAATCAGTGAAGCCATCTGGGTTGGAGCATTTTTGTGAGTTTTTTTATAATACATTCAATTTATTTAATAGATATAGGACTATTCAGATTTTGTTTCATCTTGTGTCAGTTTGAGTAAATTGTGTATTGTGAGGAATTTGTCCATTTCATCTAGTGTTGTTCTGTTGTCTGCTAATTCTGACATTAGGATTTTCTTGGAGTTTGTTTCTGTTGATTGTTTTTTTTCTTTGCCTATGATTACATTTTCTTGTTACTTCACATGTCTGGTAATTTTCAGCTGTATACAGTTCGTTGTGGATCTCTTATTTCCTACTGAACACCACTGCTTTATGTTCTAATTGGTACTTAACTTGATTCTATTCAGTCTCTACAGTTCATTTCTCCTGTTGTGAAAAGCAGTTGAAATCTCTGCTTTTTTCCTCCCACTTTTTGCTTTATGCTTTCAGGCTCATTGGAGTTTTTCCTATGCATTGGAGTTTTTCCTATACATGCAGTATTTATCTAGAATTCGGGCAGAGTTTATGTGCAGGTTTGGGGGCTCCTCTGTGTCTCCCTCTCTCGTGGGCTATCCTTTCTACTTTCTAGCCATGAAAAGTTTTTGGCAGTTCTGAACTCCATCATCTGACTCCTTAAGCCAGCAAGACTATGATTTTTTTGTCTAAGTTTTTATCCACACTAATCTCAAGGAATGGAGGAGCCCCTCAAGCAAAAAGCCATATAAAAATGCAAATCTCATCCAGTGCAGTTCCCTTCTTTCAGGGGCCAACTTCCCCCCAGTTTCTGCTTGCTTTTGGTGCTTTCCACTGCCTTCAAATAGTTTTTTTTTAGTATTTTGTACAGAATTATAATTTTATGTATGGGAAAGTTAGCCTAATACAAGTCTCCCTACAATCACTGGAAGTGGAACTCTGCTAGGCATATGTTTTAATGTATAGATCTAAAATTGTTCAAGCTTTATAAGTCACTTAGTTTTGTTATTTGTTAATTTAATTACTTATAACAGATTAAGAGGAGTAGAAGTTTCATCTGCCTTTGTGGTTGAGGAAACAATGGTTTAAACCAGGTGAGCTCCAGTCACCTGTAAACATAGCTAAACCTTTTTTCCAAGTAAATTTATAGAACTTTAAGCTAGAGGAGACTTTGGAAGTTGTCTAGTATTATACCCATTTGTCGTACAGATTAGAAAACAGGTCATTTTTTGAGTCAGGGACAGAGCCAGGACCAGTAGCGGAATTTCTTTATTGCCAATTTTATGATACTTCATATTTTGTTTCTTTCTTGTCACTCAAGAATGTACTGGAGTTCTTTTAAAAAATCTATTATTAGTACCTGGTGAGGGGGTAAGAACTGTTGGACAGGAGGGTTTAAAACTCTCTAAGAACGGAAAAGGGGAGTATCTTCCATCTGGTGGAAACTTCATGTGCCATTGGGGAGTGCAGGGAAGCTATACCTCTTGAACTTGTTGTGTTAACTCACTTGGAGAAGCTACCTCCATAGCTTCTGTATCCTTTGACATGGAGAAACTTTCTTTAAATATTGGCATTCTGTTCGCATTGTCTTACTGATGTTATAACCATGCACCTACCACTGTATTTTCTTATAGGTATGTTTTTACTTATGCCAGTTTTTCTGCTTGGCATTTTTTTTTTTTCCCCTTCTGTCTTTGTTGGTGAAAATCTTTCATGACCCTCAAAGCCAAGTTTTAGTATCACCTCCTTGGTATTTTCCCACATCACAGTCTTACAAAGTTAGAATGAATTCTCTTGTCTCTAATATTACATACATCACTTTCATGCCTTTGCTTCCTTGAGGCTTTATATTGACTAGTTATTACATAGACCCATTATTTTACGTTCTCCATTATAAACTCCCTGAGGGCAGGAAACTTGTCCAGTATAACTATATTTCTTTCCCATATAGGGTCTACCAGTGCCTTGAACATAGTAGGCTCTTAATCTATTTTTGACGAATGAGTAAGGAAGAGGAAGAAGACAATTCTAGACGTTCAAATAGCAGTATGTCACAGATTTCAGGGCAAGGAACTCAATTTGGGTTCCTGCCTGCTGAAGCAAGGCAGGGCATATAGAATAGATCATCACAGTTGTGAAAGCAGCCTGTACCTAGGATAGAGTTTTGGGATTCCAGATCAGGTCATACATCTGGTGTGTTTTTGTGTGTAGGAACTAATGGGGTAGGAATTAGTAGAACTGACTAAATGGTTATTCCTGGCAGAGGTGGCTGGGCAGAACCCTCTTAGTCCCAGAATAGGTGAGTATATAAGTTATCTAAACCAGGTAAGTGGGACACTGTAGTGAAAATACAGTAGTGGTCATAGTTCTGGAAGGTTTATCCATATTTTAAGGGTAATTTTTGCTTTACTCTTAGAACTGAGAAGTGCTTCTGAGTTCATGAAACTTAACTTTCCAAGCTTATAAGAAGAATCTTTTCTGATGGGTTTCTGATGGATCATTTATTGTAACTAAAATCTAACTGTATAAGGCATGACTGTTTCATTATTTAACAGCTCTGAGCACTAGTGGTCTTTGTTTTGCCTTCCTGAGCAGTATAAAACAAGTTCTGTTTTCCATGTGATAGGCCTTCAGATATTTCAAGGTCACTGTGATGTCTTCCCTAAAATCTTCTTTTTAAGCAAAGTGTTCTCTTTTCTTTAATTCGTTTATTGTATGACATGGTTTCTAGCTCTCTCATACGTAATCTTGTCCTACTATGGAAATATCTCAGTTTGTCTTAGAATGTGGTGCCCAGAAGTGAACGTAACAATGTATTTATTATACTTTCCCATCACTAGTTTGTAAAAGTTTGTGGTTTCTCATACCATAGCCATCACTGGGTGTTATTCTTTTTTTTTTTTTTGTTTGGTTTTTTGTTTGTTTGTTTTTTTTAGTTTTTATTGGAGTATAGTTGATTTACAGTGTTGTGTTAATTTCTGCTGTACAGCAGGGTGAATCAGTTATACATATACATATATCCACTCTCTTTTACATTCTTTTCCCATATAGGTCATTACAGAGTATAGAGAAGAGTTCCCTGTGCTATACAGTAGGTTCTTATTAGTCATCTGTTTTATATATAGTAGTGTGTATATGTCAATCCCAGTCTCCCAATTTATCTCTCCTTCCCCCTGCTTCCCCCCCTTTTTAGTTTTTGCCATTATATTGCTATTTTATTTTACATTTCTTTGTTACTGAGGCTTAACTTTATTGTTACTGCTTTTAGCCATTGCTTTCCTCAAATAAATTGCTTGTTCTTATCCTTAGTCAGTTTTTGTATTGAAGCCTATGTCTTTAGTCAAGTTCATAAATTGTATATGTTCTTATTTATTTGTAAGAACTTTTTATATATTCCGGATACTGTTATTTTATTGATTGTTTTGTCACTGTTGCAAATATTGATATTTTCCTGATTTGTTTATGCCTTTTAACTTTAGTTTTGTCTTGGCAAAGGTTTTTAAGTGTTACATATTCTGCTGTATCAAACTTCTCTTCCAAGGAGGCCATTGACGTCATACTTAGAAACTTTTGCCCTGTTTTCTTTGAGCATCATTACGATTCTAAAAATTTGTGTTATGGAAGTCATATATGAGTTCTTTTTATAAAAGACCAAAGCAGCAAATAAATAGAGTACCATATAATTCCTCCACTATTATTTTCCTTCTCAGAAATATTAGTGTCAAGTATGTTGTGCCAGTATAAAGTCAAATTTTCCCTCAAATATTTGAGAACCAGAAAGATACATGCCAACTGTAAGTAGTATTTGTCTCTTGCCCAGAGATTGGGATTCAAGAAAATTGGGCAGGGCACAGGAATAGGAATAATTGAAGAAATGAGATTTCTGTGCTCTATTCTGTATAAACATTTGGATCTTTCTGTTTTGTCTCATTTTCCATAAATGGCATCATAATCACTTAACAATATGTCTTAGAGATTTGTCTATGCTGTTGCAACATGGTAATTCAGAAAAGAATGACTACTTTGATAGAACTTGCTTCTAGTGAACCTATTCTTATTTCTCATCCATCTGTTTTTCTCATTTTTAAGAACTCATACTGTCAGTTTAGTCCAGTGGTTAAGAGAATGGAACTTCAAGTCTTGGCTTTGCCTTTTACTACTGACTGGGGGCAAAATACTCAGTCTTAATATGCCTTAAATTTCTCATCTGTAAGATGGAGATGATAATAATGTCTGTTTTATATGGTTGTAAGACCATATAAAAGATCATAATGTTTGATTAGCTTTTATCACAGTACATGGGATATACTAAATAGTTAATAAACAGTATCTGCTATTGCTACTTAATATGTTATAGAATATTGCTAACTTTGACATCAAGTTTACTAATATTTAATATTTAGGCTCATCTATTGTTTTCTCCTATAAAAACAGTTAAGGATCCTTGCCCGTACAGGTTTTTATTTTGTTTTGTTTTTAATACCCTTCTGATGCTCTGTATTTCTCAAAGATTATTGATGCTAACTGGAACTCAAAGTGATAACTTACTATCTTCTCAGCACCTTTGGACATCAGTGTTTGCATTATGATGGCTCTCTTGTGAGAAGACAAGTGTAAAAGAGGAGTTAGTATTCCTTTTCTGTTGTCTGGCCTGAATGTTGTGCTCTCTTCCTCAGTCTTCATCTTTTATCATTTTAAAAGTTATGTGTGTCTTTAACAATTTTTAAAAATTAGTTTGTTTTCCTGTATTTGCTCTCTATTATGAAACTACTATCTTTTCCAACACTTTTTCTTAAATTAAATGAATTAGTGCTACAGCAACAAGTATGTATATTTTTTTCTTCCTCACTCAGGATTGGGTAAGGCCAAATGATAGTTGCATTTTAATCCTGTGGTTGACTAAAAATGTTTGCCATGTAAGAACACTAATTTCCTTATCTTCCACATTTGCATACTAAGACATTCTATCTAAAATTCATGTGTCAAGGAATAGAGGCTTAAGTATATTTTTTAATGTTATGATATCAACCAGTAGAAAAACTAAAAATGAAAATAAAAGTAGTAAAAATTGGGAACAAAGGTGAAGGGGAACAATTTTTCACCTTCATAGTGGGAAGTCAGTTGATACGGTCACAGGTGATAAGAAAAAGAGCTATAATGCCAGAAGTATTAAAAGTGGCTATTTTTGACAAGTGGAATGGTGAGGGTGTGGGGGGGTTGTGTGTGAATGGTGGAAGAGACACTTTATTTTTAAGTCTTATGTTCTTTCATCTGTTACTGAATTATTGTTACTTTGTGCATGTATTAGTTAATAGTAATAATAAACTGTATCCTGCATGATACCAGTTTATGAAAATAAAAAGCATAGTTCTGTATATTGATATAAGTGTAAAAATTGATTGGAAGGAAATATACCAAAATATTAAAAGTGGTTATCTCTGGGTAGTGGGTTGTTTTCTTCATTATATTTTTCTGTATTTTGTAAAATTTCTGAAGTTGAATGTGTAGCTTTTATAATCAGAAAAGTATTATTAAGGGAAAATATATAGGATTGTCATACATTTGGCATCAGTATGACTATTGTTTATTTACACAAGTGCTATAACTTTTTTTTACTTAAAGGAATTAGAGAACCATATTCTCTATATGTTTTAAATGTATTAGTAAGGCAAGCATTCTGCTAAAAATAACTGAATAAGGAGGTAGCCAACAGTAACAAAGGCAGGTTTATTTATTTTACCTAAAAAGGGTAAAGGTGGGCAGTAGCTGGTTGTTTATCAGATAAGGATAAAATCACCAAAGATTCAAGCTCTCTCTGCTTCTTTACCTTTAGTTTGTTGGCTGTTCATTCCTGCAGTTGTTGCTTCAAGGTTTCAAGATGGCTTTCAGTCTGTAGTGGGAGGTGGCCAGGGTAAGAGGTATTGGGAATTGATACTGCATTAGCCAACCAACAGTGTGTGCCACAAAAAGTATTGAGATACATATATATAATTATAATGTTTGTACTTCAGTTCTTAGATTTCTAGCAGAGACAATTTCCAACCTTTATAGAGGTCAGATTGAAAATTTGGCACACAGCATCCTCTAAAATTTACCCCTGTGGAGATTATTCTAAAATATAGCGATTTTTTCTGTTCGTTAGGAGTATTAGACTTGTGCCTCCTTCTGAAAATAAGGGTAGTTTGGGCTTCCCTGGTGGCGCAGTGGTTGAGAGTCTGCCTGCCGATGCAGGGGACACGGGTTCGTGCCCCGGTCTGGGAAGATCCCACGTGCTGCGCGGTGCACGGAGCGGCTGGGCCCGTGAGCCATGGCCGCTGAGCCTGCGTGTCCGGAGCCTGTGCTCTGCAATGGGAGAGGCCACAACAGTGACAGGCCCGCGTACCGCCCAAAAAAAAAAAAAAAAAAAAGGTAGTTTGGTATTCTGAGTTGATAGAGAATTAGGAAGTATGTTTGTAAAATGATCCTCAATTTGACTTGATTCTCCTTGCAGAATCCAAATTTCAGTTTCTAGCCAGTTTTCTGAGGATTGTGAGTTTTTAGTGTATCAAATCAATTATATAAAGGTTTTCCTTTTTGTTTTTAAGTCAGTATGCAATGAAATCGGTAGTCACAGGTTTTATAGCTGATGATTCCAACTCTACCAACCCAAAAAGACTCAAATTACATCGTTCAAAGTGTTAGGTTTTATATTTACTTGGATTTTATATTTACTTGGATTTTTTCATCCATATATTTTAATGAGTACTACCCCTTATTTTCTTATTCCTCTGTCACTGACTTCTTTAAAAAATTTTTTAATGCAAATTTATATAGCTTTCAGGGTGATATTTATGGCTTTCAGCATTAAAATGGTGCTGAATAAAAATACATTACTATCAAATTAGACTTGTTTGTAGAAGTTTAGGTCTTAATAGTTGTGTTTATCAATGAATTGATAAACTTCTTTTTTGTTAATTTTTCTTACCAGTTACCCAGAGATACTTATTTAGCCCCAAGCAATTTTATCTTAGTCTAAAAAGGTGTTACCACTTTATGCTTCTGAAGAGTGAAAAATTGTTCCTGTAAAATAAGTGAGCATATTTATTTCTAGTACTTGGATAAACTCATTTCTTTAATCAAATTAGAGAAGTATGTACTGGAGACTGGGGAGGATATGGAGATGCAGGTCACCTGCCTTCATAGAGTCTAGAGTCTAAGTGGGGGAAGAGACTCTTTAAGATGAGTTAATTTCCTCATCTGTATTATGGGGATAATAATAGTTCTTACCTTATGAAGATTATTGTGAGGATTGAGTTAAATCATGTGAAAGGCTTTGAATTACGCCAGGCACATAGTATGTGCTTCATAAATGTTAGCTGTTTTTACTATTATTATTAAAAAAGAGATTTGTATAAAGTGCTTTGGGGGCACAGACTAGGCAGGGATTGACTCCCTGGAAAAGAGAGGGGAGTGATAAAATTTTTACCTGCCTTCAATTCTGCTTCATAGTTACCTTGTTTATCTTTGCTATTGAATGCCTACTGCATAGTAAGTCCTCAAAGGAAGGAATCAGAGAAGTTACACAAGTGAAATTTTCTTAAAACATCTTAAAGTAGATGCCAGTAAAATTGGAAGATGTAGCATTAAAATTTATCTCAGTCTTCTATGCCTGACTTAATCCTAGGATAGAATTTAGAATATTTTTTCAAATAAGTAAATAACAGAGGATAATTTAAGGAATAGAAGAGCTATTATTTTTAAACAGGCTTTTGAAACAAGCTGGGTTTTCAAATAGTTTAAGATGATACTTTCTAACAAGGACTTGGGGTGCAAGTATCTTGCACTTCAGACTAGACACATAGCTATATATTTTGACAGAAGTACTGTGTCGTTTTAGAGCAGTATAGCTACATTGGTTGTCTGCCGCTATATAACAGATTACCCAACACTTAGTGGTTTAAAACAATGATTTATTATTTTTCATGATTCTGTGGTTTGACTCAGTGGTTATTCTGGTGATCTCAATTGGGGTCACTCAGTTGGCTGCATTTAGAGGGTAACTAGGCAGAACTGGGAGATCCCAGAAGGCTTTGCTCCCATATTTGGGTCCTTGGTGCTGAATGTTGACTGGGAGTAAATTGGTTCTCCTTCCTGTTGCCTTTCTTCAGCAGGACAGCCTGAACTTCAGAGCATTTGGCTGGCTTCTGAGAATGCAAACTACCAGCCCTACTAAAGGCTAGAACCAGAGCTGGCACAGCATTTGTTCTAATACATTTTATTGGTCAGACAAGTCACAAGGCCAGCCTAGATTCAAGAGGAGGAGAAACAGAGTCCATCTCGTGATGAAAAGAGTGGCAAAGAATTTGTGGCCCCTTAATCTACAGTAGTAGCATGGTGCATTATTTTTGATTGGCTCTTTGCATTCTACCTTCCATGATTTATCCCTTATGTTTCTTCCCTTATGTTTTACCTTTTTATTTTTTCTTTCGTCCTCAGTGAATTTTTGTAGTTTGTCTTCTGTTTCACTGATTTAAATTTCTGTTCTTTTGGTACAGTGTGGATTTTAGTTCAGCCTTTGTTTTTACTTTGCCTGTATGCATTTCTTTTCTAGTTTTCTTTTAATATATGCTACATTTTAACCTTCTCCCTTTTCTTTGTGCCTTTTATCTTTAATTTTATGGAATCTAAATCTTCATTCACAACATAAATCATAGGTGTGGTAGCTGGGCTAGAGTCATGTCAGAAACACTGGGGTGGAGTCTACCAGGTTTTGTTATTGACAGTAGGACCCTGAATCTTTGGTTTAGGAATCTAGTGGAAGATGACTAGATAGCCCCTTTTGACAGAGACAACCCTTCAGCTTTTGATAATCACTACTGAGTTTTTTTTTTTGCGGTATGCGGGCCTCTCACTGTTGTGGCCTCTCCCGCTGCGGAGCACAGGTTCCGGACGCGCAGGCTCAGCGGCCATGGCTTACGGGCCCAGCTGCTCCGTGGCATGCGGGATCCCCCAGACCGGGGCACGAACCCGCGTCCCCTGCATCGGCAGGCGGACTTCCAACCACTGTGCCACCAGGGAAGCCCCAATCACTACTGAGTTTTTACATGTTGTAAAAATGGTTTCAGCTGGTTACCCATAAAATTGTAGTGAAATTATAAATTGCTTAAATTTTGTGATTTAAAACGCATACGATAAATGCTAGTTTAGAAAGCATTTCAACCTGTGCATAACTTAAGTAAACTCAAGTAAACCCTTTTGATGACTGCAGCTGTGGTAAACATGCTGCCTGCAATCTCAGGAGAGATCCTGGTCCAGAACCACCTGACTATGCCCCTCCTGTCCCATTGAAACTGTGCAGAAGTTTACTGTATTTGAAACGTTAACTTTTGGGGTAGTTATATAGAAATTGTACAGATTTTGGTATCAAAAGTGGTTTTATTTTGCCATAACAACAACCTGAAATGGAGGCCTGTCTTTAGAACTCAGTGGTGGACACAGTCTAGAAAGATTTTGAGGCATTAGTGAAAGCCTGAAAAGCCTTGAATAGATTGTTAGTGGAAGTTTGAGGCCTTTGAGAAAACTGTGGGTAAGAGCTTAAAGAAAAGTAAGAAAAATGTTATCAGCAGTTTGAGGAAGGAGATTCTTGTTCTGTAGTGGCAGAAAGTTTAGGAACTCTGTCACCGGCTATAAAATGAGAAGCAGGAAAATGTACACAATGAACTAGGTGATCTAGCTAAGGGAATTTTGTAAGCAGAATGGTTTCTTCTTGCTGCTTATATATAAAATGTAAAAGGAGAGGGACCAATCAAAGGAAGTACTGTTAAACAAAAAGGAGCGTGGAACTGCTGAGTTTGAAAATTCCTAGCTTCTTCATTTGACCAGTGTTGCTAAAATTAAGGAGTAGATTCTGGGAAACAGCAAATCCAAGACACTCTCAGGAAAACATGTTCTACAAATGAAGCTGAGGATGTGACTTTAAAATCCTTCAAAACCTCAGAAAGATCCAAGTTGTTGTCTCAAAGACCTCTTGAGTCAAACAGTAGGGGTTCTAAGAGCATTTAGAGAGTTGTACCTCAGCAATCTCATCAGAGGCCTACCATATAGAAGGAAGGGCTTATCTTGAAGAGATTTATGGATATGGCGTTTGTCTCACAATGGAGTAAACTGTGATAAGATTCTCAGGAGATCCACAAAGTTTCTTCTCTCCTCTCTTCCTCCCTTTCCCCTCGTATTCTTTCTTTTAATGAGAGTGAATTGGCCAAAACACTGTCAGCTTGCACTGGACTTGGACAAAGACAGTACAAACAAAAAGCAGCCTTTGGATCCCTGAACCTCTGCAGGCGGGAAGCATGTTGAGAAAACTGCACAGCTGCAAACATGGGCTATCCTTTATGGAAAAGAAAGGATGACTTGGAAAGCAGAACCAAGAGCCTAGAGGACAGAAACAGGCCTTAAATTCTGATCCGGGATTGGCTGTACTGTGCTGGATTTCAGAATTGCTATGAGCCAGTGACTCCCATCCACCTCCTGCTTTCTCTCTTTTGAGCAGCAGTACTGTAGTAGTTTCCCTGTGCCTTTTGTGCCTTTGGTCCTGAGTTCCTGACCCACAGAAACTGTGAGATGATAAAGGCTTATTGTTATTTTAAAGCTCTAAATTTTGTGGTAATCTGTTATGCAGTGATAGATAACTAATGCAGTGACAAGTTGAAATATGGCAGGCTGAGAACGGAACCCTGCAGACATTTCAGCCCTGGAAGTGGGGGAGAACATGAACACAGAGGGAAAATAAGACCTCTGATTTCAAAGGTCTTCATCTGTTAGAATCATGGGCTGACTGTTTGTCATTGGAAAAACATGTAAAGTCAAGAATATTAATGTGTGTTCTGTTAAACAGTGGAGAAAGGAGTTATCAATAATTATTGCTAAGGACTAGAATTTTATGTGTAAAATGGGGAAGAACTCTACTTATGTTACCTTTAGTTTTACCATTTAACCTTGTTTCTTAGTAAGCAAAGTTGTTTACATAGTGTATATTCTCAGAGGTCAACTTATTAATTTTGTATAGAAGTATTTAAAATAAATAAATCTTAGATACAGTAGGGCTCTATACTCAGCTTTTATCAGTTTACTTATCTTCAAAGTGAATGAAAAGAGGAAATTACTTTCACTCTTTTTATTTGAAAATTTTGAAAATTTTAGTTATACAGAAAAGGTAAAAGCTACAGAGTTAATGAGCATGTAAACATCCTTAATGTTTTACCACATTAGCTTTATGTGTGCTTTTTTCCCCACCTTTGAAGGTACACTTGCTAAAACTTGCATATATTTAAGGTATACAATGCAGTGTTTTGATATATGTGTACATTGTGAGATGATTACCGTAATTAAGCTAATTAACATATTCATCACCTCACACAGTTACAATTTTACTTTTTTTTTTTTTGGTTGAATCATTTGAAAGGAAGATGCAGATGTTGTTCCATCCCTTAGTTCTGTTAGCCCAAATCTCCGAGAATGAGGTATTTATAACTATCATTAATACAACTAAGAAAATTAATACATTCAACAATCATATCTAATATGGCAGTCCAAAAAAGCTTTTATATGTTTTTAAAAATCTAGGATCTATACAGTATATTTGCTTATGTCTCTAGTCCGTTTTATTCTGGAATAATAAAAATGTGACATTATGTTGCTTTCTATGACATTGATTCTAATTTTCTTTGAGGATTTTATGCATCATGTTGCCTTGTAGAATATTCCACATTCTGGATTTGTCTAATTTTTCTTTATTATTACATCCAGGTTGAACCTTTTTTGGTGAAAATACTGTGTAGATGATGTATAGTTGATCAAGAAGGTGACTTCTGGATCGCTTCACTATAGATATGTTTTTTTCCCCATTTACAAACCTGTGGGGTCATAATTCCCAACAACTTTTCACTTTGGTTTTAAACTTCCATTGGTGCCACTGCCTGAATCAATTTTTACATTGTGAATTCCAAAGGAAAATTCCTTTGTAATGGCCATATAATATAGCCATATTCGCAGTTCCCTGCAAAAAATAAAATTCCTTAGCACCACTGAAAGAATCCACTGTTGTTTTTTCTTGTTAATAATAAATACGTTATTTGGACTGTGGATTTGAATATATTTATTGTCTGAGTTCCATGTATGTTTATTTTTCTTAATGAAGAATTTTGAAAAACTTTGATTTAATTTAAAACAATAAATTAATAACAGATCTGTTGGATAGTTTTTAGAATTCCTAACAGTGAGGCTCATCGAACAGTTGTGCGATACTTTTTGAATACCAGCTACAGTGTAAGGAGTCACACCAGATAGTATAATGTACTTAACATTAAAAGCTGTAGGCCTCAAACACTTATCCAGATAAGTTGAGAAGGTAAGACACATCTGCATATAAAAATAGAATAATATTCACAGCAGGAAAGCATATATGCTGAATCACTGGTATAGTCAGTAAATGATTTTTGTGTTCAGGAAACAGTCACTTTGAACTTTGACATGTGCAAAAGCAGTGTAGGTATATGAAATGTCTTAGGATGTCACTGACATTCTGAACCTGGGCTTTTTTTTTTTTTTTTTGTGGTACGTGGGCCTCTCACTGTTCTGGCCTCTCCCGTTGCGGAGCACAGGCTCCGGACGCGCAGGCTCAGCGGCCATGGCTCACGGGCCCAGCCGCTCCGCGGCCTGTGGGATCTTCCCGGACTGCGGCACGAACCCGTGTCCCCTGCATCGGCAGGCGGACTCTCAACCACTGCGCCACCAGGGAAGCCCTGAACCTGGGCTTTTGAAACATATATTCCAATAAATAATCTAGTGCCTACCATGTTGTAGCAAGAAGAAGCAAAAAGAATAAAACATGTCTCTTGCCCTGAAACACTATCATTGAGGATGATACTGTACTATCACAGGGATGTATACTATATAAAATCATTAAAAATTCTATAATAAAGGTATCTACTTAGTGCCAAGGCTGTATAGGAGAGAGAACTAGGAATTCACATTGCTTGGGAAGTGGGTGTGTGACAGGAAAGGCTTCACAGAGTAAGTGGCATTTGAGTCTGAGGGGAAGTTTTTAGATTGAGAATGGAAGAGTATTCTAGGCAATAGAAGATGGGCCCAAATGCCCAGAGGTGTGATATTGTGTGGCTTGGTTTTAGAGCCTGGTGATGCCATTTCAGGAAATTCAGAAGTGGTCCTGGTTTGGGGGAGGGGATGATAGAAATGGTTGTTCAGCCTTTCATGTGTGTAATTTTTTCTCATACAGGAGAACAACACAGTTGAATTTTAATGGTATGTATAATTTTTCAAAAAAAGTATACGGAAAGCAGTGGACTGAAGAATGAACCCGGGAAACACTTAACTCTACTAACAATTGAGGAATGGGAGGAAAAGGTGACCTCCTTAGGGAAGTACAAAAGGCGTTATTTATTAGGAAGGAAGAAAGCTAAAACAGTAGTGTCATTAGAACCAGTTGACAAGAAATTTTACAAGAGGATGGTTAATATCACAACAGAGTGTACAAAGGAAATGAAAAAATTTAAAGAGGCCATTGGATCTGACAAATAATTTTGTGAATTCAGTTTCAGTGATTTGGGGGAGGGAGCTGGAAGCCACTTTTCTGGGGAAAAAGAATGATGGATGCTTAAATACTGGATTTAAACCATTTGTTCGAAAACTTTGGCAGTGAAAAGTAGGGTAGCAATGGAATGAGTACAGTTTGGTCAAGTGAAATTTCTTTGAAAAGTTAGAGAAAGCCTTGTACATGTATGATGACAGAGTGGAACATGCCAGTGGGAAAGGACATACTACAAGTTGGCGGAGCATAATTGATGGAGCAAAGGGTTGGGAAGAGATGAGAACATAAGAGAAAGGATTAGCCTTGGAAAGGAGGAGAGGCAAGCTTCTAGTTGGTCCAAAGGGAAGGAAGTGATCATGAAGGAAGAACAGAAAAGGAAGGATTATTAAGGAAGAGAAGTGTAAAAAAGGAACTTACATGTCGTGCTATTACATTCTCTGTGAGTTTGGATAGAGCAAAATCATTTTGGTTTTTGAATTTTCTATTTGATTTATGTATTCCAGGAGCATTAATAGAGGAATTACCCACCCAGCGTAATCTAAAGTTGGAGAGCGGCATGGCAGAAGGCTAAAGGGCAAAGGGGTAGACACATGGTATTTTCTACCATTAGAAACATTTTAATACAAAGAAAATATTGAACATCAAAATACTCTAATATTTAAAAATGCAATTGTTGTTAATACGTAAAGATTTAAAACCCTGTTTAGGAACACAATATTACTGGGTTTAATTTAAAAAATTTTGTTAGTATATAAATTTAAAAGTATATATAGATAAAATTACTTATCCAGTGTTTAAAATTTTGCAGCGTTTTTTTAAACTAAGGACTTTTCTCTATGAGAATAATTAGGACTTTTCAAATTCTAAGCAACAACAACTCAACACAAGCTTAAGCAATGAAGGAAAAATTAAAAAGAGGGGATGGATTTATTAGATTATGTAAATGGGGAATCCAACATGGACTAATTTCAGGTATTCCCGAATCCAGGAATCCTGGTGATGACGTCAGGTGTTCTTTTTTCTGCTCCATTCTGCTGTTTTCCGTCTGTGATGTTCTCATTTTCAAGCAAGGTTGTGCTCTGTAGTAGGCATGTGGTTACTAGAAGCCCGAGGGCAATATCATCATGGCTCACTATCCGAAAGGAAGATAGGCTTTTTCCCACCAGCCATATAGCAGATACCAGAGTAGATTGTGTCATTTTTTTCACCCCTAATTATCACTGTAGCCAGGGGTATACTCTGCTAGTATAGAGCCTGGGTTATGTGATCATTTCTTGAAGGAGGTCACAATAACTGTGAGCTGAAGGGTGGTGGCTCAAAACTTTGGCACGTTTCCTTCTAGTTGTATGTATGTATGTATGTGTGTGTGTGTGTGTATGTACTTACTTGTTTTGTAACAAACCAAGTAGTGTAATGAATGCCTTGTGTCAAATTCCTTAGGAAAGAATCAGCCTTTGATTGCTTATATAAATGAGTCTTAACAGCTTTTTAAGTTTATGATTTCATAAAGATACTGTAGAAGCCTTTTCTTTTTTACAAGTAAAAGTGTTTTCTATGCTATATATCATAGTATTTCCAGGCCTTCACAAAAATGGAGCAGTCGTTCATGGGTTGACTTCAATAGTAGCAAAACAAACGTTGTGTGATGCTGAAAAGACCTGGATGTGTATCTAGCAGGAGTCTTGAGTTTTAATCTTAACGCTTTCAGTAACTAACTGTATGTAAACAACACATAAAACTACTTACACCACTGGGACTGTAAAAATAGATAGGTGGATTAGAGATCTTGTGAAGCTCTAAATTTCTGCTATTTTTAATAGAGTAATTTGGGTTACAGAAAAATGTTAAATAGGAGGAATCTTAATATACTGTAAAGAAAATTAATGATCCTAGTTTTCATGTTAGACAGACTTGGATTTGAATTCCAGCTCCTCTACTCACCAGCTGTGTAAACTTGGACAGATTGCTAAACCTTGTCTCCTCATGTAAAGAATGGAAATAATAATAATAAGAAGAAGAATACCACCTGATTTGAAGTGTAAGGATAGAAATGCATTTGATTTCTGCTCAGTAAACTTTTACTTTTATTAGTTTCTGTAAAGTCCCCTACAAGCTCCAAAATTTGATATTTGGAATTATTTTTGCTACATGAATGTTCATTTCTCCCATAATAACTTTTCTGATAAATTCTATCTAGGAAAATTACTGTTAAGTTACAAATGTATAGTTATAAATGTATATTTATAACAGCTGCATTATGCCTGTGACATGCTTCCCTTTGAGACCATGTAGTAGAGAATTCATATGGACCATTTCATAACAGGATTTGAGCACTTAATGGTTAGCTATCTTACCAAGAGTTAGGCTTAGTAGGAGATTGTATTGGAATATACCTGATAAAAGGCAAATTATGCTAGCAAAAATGAGGCATACAAACTTAAGAAAATTCTGACTAGGCCATTGGAAATAAGCTGTGGACTTGGGATCTACTAAGATTCCCGAAATCAAGCTAGATAGATATCACTTAAGATTATTGTAAAGATTAAAGGGCTTAAGCCCTTTAAGCATAGTATTTTTCTTATACATTAGCTACTACTACTGATATTTTTATCTTCTAAGTATTTTTATCTTCTGAGTATGTTTCCTCATGACCAGCAAACCACATTTAGTCGAGAACAAATGCCATGGAAAATCCAATGCAATTTTTTTTTTTTAACAAGTTGGCAGTTTCTTTCTTTCCCTTTTTTTAAATTAATTTATTTTTGGCTGCGTTGGATCTTCCTTGCTGCGTGCGGGCTTTCTCTAGTTGCGGTGAGCGGGGCCTACTCTTCGTTGCAGTGCGTGGGCTTCTCATTGCGATGGCTTCTTGTTGCAGAGCACGGGCTCTGGGCGCACGGGCTCAGTAGTTGTGGCATGCAGGCTCCAGTAGTTGTGGCACGTGGGCTCAGTAGTTGTGGCTCATGGGCTTAGCTGCTCCATGGCATGTGGGATCTTCCTGGACCAGGGCTTGAATCCGTGTCCTCTCTGCATCGGCAGGTGGATCCTTAACCACTGCGCAGGGAAGTCCTCCAATGCAGTTTTTATCTAAGGAGTCTACTGGAACCTTCAATCGAAAAACAAAACCCCCACAAAACTGAAGAAGCTCATCCAAAATCCCAAACTAGGGTTTTATTTTTTTTCTTATTTTGCTTTAGTTCCTGAAATAATTTTTCATGAGAAATTTTTTAGTATTCATTCAACAAATATTTATTCATTATGGGCTAGGTACTGAGGAAAAGAACAGTGAACATAGATAGATAACATACTTTATATTAAGAAAAAAACGAGTGGCTCGTTTAAATTTTACTTTATAATAGCTTTGTAGTTGCAAAATAAAATTGAAGCTATAAGATTAATTAAGGCTTTAGTATACCAATGACTTTTCGGTAGGCTAGATGGAAAGAAACTTGTTTAACTTTGTTTAATTTGATGTTTCTGAAACTTTTTGACCTATTTTCCCTTTTTTTCTCCCCCACTGAACCCACTTTCAGAGATAATGGTATATAAGTAGGTTTCTTTAACTGGAAGTGAACAATATTAGGTTAACTATGTGATATTTGTAGGGCAGAAACGGTTGCATATCAACATTTGTAGTTCATCTTATACTAATTGGATTACTCTGTCCTGATTTGCCTGGGATGGTTCTGGTTTATGCCCTGTTGCTCCAGTGGGATTATTTATAGTCTTCTCTTTAAATCTCAGAAGTGCCCTGGTTTGGATGATAAATTTTTTGGTCCCCCTCTAGCTAACACTTTTGAACCACTTATTATGTGCCAGGCAGCATTCAACCCTGTGAGGTTGGTACTATTTTATCTTTCTTTTTTAAAAATGAGTAAGCTGAGGTACAGAGAGGTTAAGTCTTAAGATTACACACCTAGTAAGTCATGGGGTCAGGATTCAGATGCAGGCACACTGGTCCTAAAGGGTGTGCTCCTAGCCATTATGTCTTGTGACACAAGAACGCTTTGCGAATATGCTTAAGGGAAGAGGGGGAGGACAGAACTCTGGAGAAAAAGCAAGTAAAGGGAATAGAAACTTGGAGATATGGCAGAGAGTAGGAACTAAAATTTGTTGAAATTGATTTATTTCCTCTAATTATCCTCATCCTCTTTTTAACTAGAAAGAGGTATTTTCCTTTTCACTGTTTAATAAGTGCCCCAAAGTATTAGACAGTTTTCTCTTGAAATATAGTGAAAGAGCATTTATTTAAAGCAGTTTGTTTACATGTACTTTGTTTTTAAATTTAGGGATATCTTCTTTTTCCTTAAGTAACAGAAATCACACTTTTGAAAAGGCTTTTAAAAAGCTATCAACTTATTTATCACAGTTTCTTCATAGATCTAAAAGTTAATTTTAGGTAGGGAATTTATGGAGCTTTTTTTTTTTTTTAACCTACCTTATTGCCATATTTTAATGTTGTCCTATTTCTACCTCATATCATATTGACTCCAGCCTAGCTGTGTCTCCCTTTATCCCATCTGGAAGTTAAGGAATGCTAAAGTATATTTTTGCTTCACTGACTAATAATTTCTAGAACTATGAATTTATTATTGTCTACAACTATAGTTAACAGTTTGATTTTTACAACCACACCTTTAAGGTAAATGTACAGTTCTTAGAATTTTAAATGTAAATATTTAATGAAACTGAATAAAACAAAACTATTAAATAAGGTAGTATGTAGCCGTTCAGTTAGATTTACCAAACATTGAGGCTCCATTATGGTTAATTTTTCTGCTTTGTACTTAGGGATAAAAAGGTTAAGTGTAACTGTTTTCCTGTATCATCTTTCCCCTCATTCTCCCTTGTTCTCCCTTCCCACCCCTCCCCTTTGTCCTTTCTTCCTGCCCTCCCACAAACCTTATTGAGAGTCTACTATGTGCCATTTGAGCTCAGGGATATAAAGATGAATAAGTATTGCCTGCACTCATGCCTTAGGGAGACAGACCAGCCCCTGAGTGAACCAGCTCAGAAAAGTGTAGCAAGTGTTAGAGCCAGGCTCGCACCCAGAACTGTCTGGGTTTTTTTAAGGATGAAAAGAATTTAAGTCATCTGATAGGAGGAGCAGAACTTAAACAGATAGGGAAATATGATGAGTATTAGAAAGAGGGGAGCTCATTGGTCACTGCTGAGAGGGCAATTGCTGTGTTAAGGGGTTGACAGCCTTATTAGTTGCCTTGGAGTTGAAGGTTGAGGAATCAATGGGAAATGAGAAAGTAGTCTTCTAGGAAGCTTGATGTGGTGAAGGGGATTAGAGAAGATGGTAGCTTGAGTTTGTTGTATGGTCAAGTGACTATTTTTTATAGTGAGGAGATGAGATGAATATATTTGCTGTCTAGGAGTGAGCTAAGAACTGGCAAGGTGAGATTAAAGGACAAGAGAGAGAAGATGATAGAAAAAATTCCTGTAGGAAGTTAGATAATATCAAGTACACAAATAGAAAAGAGGGTTGGTTTTTTGTTTGTTTGTTTTGCTACCTTGATGTTTGAATTACATAATAAAATAGATCAGTAAACATCTTTATGATCTGGAAGCTCTTCTAATAGGCATATGTGCTAAAATCATTTAAAAAGAATTAAAGGAATTATACTGACTATGTTGTCTGATATTCCTATATGAAAATAATTAGAAACTCCTTTTATCCGTAACTTCCCTGTTGTTCAGTGCTCCAAACCAAAGCAAATGGGTCTTCATTGGTAAGAAAAAAGAGTATCTGTTTTAAGGGTCAGATGTGTCAAATTGTTCTAACTGGAGGGAGGGGTGCTACTGTGTCATAAATAGCAAGTTTTCTGTGTTTATAAATCAGTGTCTGAGAATCCCAGGATTCTCATTCAGGGGGTCTGGGTTAGGACCCAGAAACCAATTAATTTATGCATGAAATATTTTTTTTAATATTTAAATATTTATTTATTATTTTGGCTGCGCTGGAATCTTAGGTGCGGCATATGGACTTCTTAGTTGCGGCATGCATGTGGGATCTAGTTCCCTGACCAGGGATTGAACCTGGGCCCCCTGCATTGGGAGTGCAGAGTGTTACCCACTGGACCACCAGGGAAGTCCCCTACCAAATGTTTATTGATTGCTTTCCTACCATTGTCTTATTACCATAATGTGTAGGTGATGTCAGAAGGTGGCCCAGGTGCCTACTCTCTAATTGAAGGACAGAAATAATAAATAAGTAGTTAAACAGGATAATTTCATACAGCCATAAGTGCTACAAAGAAAGTAAACCATGGTATGTACTATGAAAACTAGAGTTACCCTGGTGGGGGAGAGAGAGATAACTTTGCAGACGGTGATCTTGGAAGGAGACTTTCAGGAAGTGAGTTTTTTTAAAACCTTGCTTTTTAAAAATTATATTTTAAAATTGTGGTAAAATCTACATAACATAAAATTGACCATTTTAACCATTTTTAAGCATATACAGTGGCGTTAAGTATATTCACATTGCTGTACAGCTGTCACCACCATCCATCTCCAGAACTATTTTTATCTTGCAAAACTGAAACTTTGTACACTTGGCTCCTTCCATGTCCAAAGGTTCTGCATCTCTGGATTCAGCCAATCACAGATTGAAAATATTTTGGAAAAAAAAAAAATCCAGAAAGTTTCTAAAAGCAAAGCTTGAATTTGTCTTGTGCTGGCAGCTATTTACATAGCATATGTATCATTTCAGATATTTTAAGTAATCTACAGATGATTTAAAGTATATGGGAGGGTATGCATAGGTTGTATGCAAATACTATGTCATTTTATATAAGGGACTTGAGCATCCACAGATTTTGGTATCTGTGAGGGTCCTGGAACCCTGTGGATACCGAGGGATGACTATACTCTTTAAACCAGGGGTCCCCAACCCCCGGGCCACAGACCGGTATTGGTTGTGGCCTGGTAGGAACAGGGCCACACAGCAGGAGGTGAGCAGTGGGCTAGCGAGCAAAGCTTCATCTGTATCTACAGCCTCTTCCCATCGCTCACATTACCGCCTGAGCGCCACCTCCTGTCAGTTCAGCAGCGGCATTAGATTCTCATAGGAGCACGAACCCTACTGTGAACTGAGCACGCGAGGGATCTAGGTTGCGCGCTTCTTATGAGAATCTAATGCCTGATGATCTGAGGTGGAGCCGAGGCGGTGATGCCAGCACTGGGGAGCGGCTGCAAATACAGATTATCATTAGCAGAGAGGTTTGACTGCACAGAGACCATAATAAATCAGTTGCTTGCAGACTCATGTCAAAACCCTATCTGTGGGACTTCCCTGGTGGTGCAGTGGTTAAGAATCGCCTGCCAGTGCAGGGGACATGGGTTTGAGCCCTGGTCCGGGAAGATCCCACATGCCACAGAGCAACTAAGCCCGTGAGCCACAACTACTGAGCCTGCACTCTAGAGCCCATGAGCCACAACTACTGAGCCTGCGTGCCACAACTACTGAAGCCCATGCGCCTAGAGCCCGTGCTCCGCAACAAGAGAAGCCACTACAATGAGAAGCCCGTGCACCGCCACGAAGAGTAGCCCCCGCTCGCTGCAACTAGAGGAAGCCTGTGCACAGCAATGAAGACCCAACACAGCCAAAGATAAATAAATTAATTAATTAAAAAAACAAAAACAAAACAAAATACGTGTCAGTGAGTGGCAAATGAAAACAAGCTCAGGGCTCCCACTGATTCTGCATTATGGTGAGTTGTATAATTATTTCATTATATATTACAATGCATTAATAATAGAAATGGAGTGCACGATAAATGTAATGTGCTTGACTCCCCCCCCGCCGCCTCCCCCCCCACCCCACCAGCCCGGTCCATGGAAAAGTTGTCTTCCACGAAACCAGTCCCTGGTGCTGAAAAGGTTGGGGACTGCTGCTTTAGACGGTAACTCTCCATTTCCTGCTGAATGAGATACAGCAGGAGTCAGAAATAGCTGATTTTTTGAAATCAGAAAGCAGATGGACAGGCAGTAACTGATTAGCAGAAAGGAAAAGTTACAATGCCTGTAAGTGCACAATACCTGTAAGAGGTGTAATACAGTTGACCCTTGAACAACACAAGGGACCCCCATGCAGTCGCAACTCCACGTATAACTTTATAGTCAGCCCTCCATATCTGGAGTTCTGTATCCACAGATTCAACGAGCTACAGATCATGTTACACTATAGTACTTATGTAGTGAAAAAAATCTGTGTATAAGTGGATTCGTGCAGTTAAGCTCATGTATTCAAGGGTTATCTGTATTGTGTCTTTCTGAAGCTCCCAAGAGGCTCAGCATTGGGAGGCACCAGATACTAAGGAAAGTTGAGGTCAGAAGTGGAGCTGAAAACGGAGATTGGTCAGAAAATAGGTACGTTTATAGGTTCTTTCTGTGTATCCTTATAGGTAGGTGACTGCCTCCACCACCAATCCTGGCCTCAGTAGACCAAGGTTTATTCTTTATAAAATTGAAGAAGTGCCTGCATTTTGAAACCAGGGGCAGTGGATGGCTGATTATTTAAAACAGGAAGATTAAGGGAAATGTACATCCAAACTCTGGAACTTCTAGCTTGCTTCCTCTTTTCTCCTTCCAGAACTTCACAGTTTATCCAGCTCATCTCCTGCAGAAAACTGAACTATCTTAAGGTACTGGTAGGCTTGCCACAAGAGACCCCAGAGTGAATTACACCTGTTGACAAGCCTATTCCCCCACACAGATCTTTCAGTCAATTCTTTTCAGAATGTCATTCTTAACTATGAACTAAGAATCCAGGACCATCAGACATTTGAGGAAAGCCTCCATAAAAAAAGAGAGGTCAAAATAAGCAAACAGAAATAAAGAGGTGGAGGAGGGGAGTGATACCTGGAATATTGGAAGAAAACAGACACCATAGGGATCAAAAAAAAGCCTAAAAAAAAATCCTCTAATATTATTATCAGAGAAGACACCTGTTTCTCTCCCTACTAAAATGATAGAGAAAACTAAAGCATAAATCCATGAGGGTAAGGAGAACTGGATGAGAGATGACAGCAGAAAGAAGATATCAACTATCAGAAGCTGAGTACCTGATGTAGATTTTGCAGAGCTGGGAAAGCAGAAACTTAGTTCTGTGATATGTGTAGTTGTGCAATCAGAAGTCGGTCTTTTTTCAATTATGATGTGCTTTGCTTTACTTGCACTACTAGTTCTTATTTTTTGAGTAGTATACTCTCTTCTGATTGGAGCTGTTAATGGGTTATCCACCAGTGGAGAAATCAGAATTATTAAAATGTAGTTTTTGTTTTCATGTGGTTCTCTTAAGTGGTCATGCGTTGTACCCTTCTCCCTATTCGTGAACCAACATTTCATAGGAATGGGTAGCTGATGCTTTTCTGGGTGGCAGTGACAGTGGTATTGAAAAGGATGCTGAAAAGAAAATACAAACAATATTCAATCTAAGAATGTGTTCTAAATTTTGCTCGTAAAGTAGTTGTTTAAAACTTGGTTCTTCCTTGTAAAATAATGTAGTAAATGGTTATGAGATTCCCAGACCAAACTTAAAAAACTTTTCTTCAGTAGTTAAATGGACATTGGTGAGTGCTCCGGGAGACTGAACTGTTTTGTGTAATATTTTCCTGTGAAAAATTACTTTTTTGTGGTAAAGTGGCTACGTGGATTTAGAGTCATACAGATTTGAATTCAAATCCTGCCTCTGCCATTTTTATGCTGTGTAACCTTGAGTAAGTTATTTAGTGTTTCTGAATCTAAATAAAATCTAAATCAGTAAAATGAGATTAATAATATCCTACTCAGAGGGTAGTTGTAATGATTTAAGTGAAATTAAAATAGATAAAATCACTCAACCTAGCTCCTGGACCCTATAGGGTCAGTAAATGTTCGTAGTTTCCTTCACTTTTACCCTTGAGGTATGTAGTAAGAGGGAACATTAAGAGGGACTTAAGGGAACCGCGTGTCAATTGAAGGTATGTAACATTTTTGAAATGGAATTCCTGTGTTTTTAAACTTTTCCTTATTTATTTGCAACACGTGTGTTCCTTGTCATTTGATATACTTGCTATTGTAATGCCGTAGAAAGAGCATAGGACTGGGACTCAGGAGATCCAGGGTCTAGTCAGCTTCCTTACTAACTAGATGAATGATGGTTGTATATGTTACTTCCCCACTTTGGGTCTCATGTTTGATTTGAAAAGTGAAAGTGTTTTATCGTAAGGTAACATCTAGAAATTTGTTTCTACTCTAATATCATATGATCCTGTGATCTGTGAAGCTGAAGTTGTCTTTTTGCGACCTGGGTTTTGTGAGGTGTTAAGGCTTGGGATACATGTATTGTTACAAACTCAATATAATTGTTTGGAAGACTTGAGATTATTGGCGATTATAATAACTAGATTAATAGCTGATGTTTGGCTTTTTCATTGGAAAATAGTTCTGGCTATAAAACCTATTTTTGACTGGAAATATACCAGGACTAGCCATTGTTTTTCTTCCTACAGAGATAAGTGATCTGTTAGTGCTGTTCACATGAAGCTATCACTGTTATTTTTTTCGATGTCATATAGATTTTACCATTGCCCCTATAAACCCTTTCCTCCCGACAGTCGTGGACATTTTTATTCCTAGCATGATTTGGGATATGTGTGTGTATGTGTTTGTTTTAAATCATGTTTAATGTTTGTTATGCTAATTTTAGTTCAGTTGTCACTACCAAAGCAGCCCCCAGGCTAGATCATGTTATTTGTTTACGTGGTGGTTTTTTTCTTCTCATAGTCTGCATTTTATATTTGTGTGTGTGTGTGTGTGTATATATATATATATATATTTGTGTATATATATATATTTATATATATATATATGATTTTATAGTATCTTTTTTCCCAGCTGGATTGAAAGCTCTTGGAGAGCAGTAACCACATTTCTTTTGCTGACCTTCATCTATAATGTCTGGCACATAATTGACATTCAGGATGTATTTTTGAATAAACTAATAAATTCATATTGTTTCTCAAGAAATATTAAATGAGTAGAAATATAGTGGTAAATAAAAACTCAAAATACTTACTAGAATTAACTGTAGCCTTTGCTCTTATAAAACAGTGAATCTAAAATGAAAGGAAAAAATAACCAAGGTGGTTGTATAAATGACTTTTATTATTGTTTGTGCAAGAACAGTGAACATTCCCTAGTACAGGAAGCAAGTTTTAGAAACTGCTGGCAGAACTAAGAAGTCAGACTGTCCTTGACCCTTAGATCAAATGTTTTAGAGCCTGAGTTTCCTCAAATCTTCTTCAGTTTGGAGTAAACATTTTGACACAATGAAAGATTTATTCTGTAATTTTGGTCTTTATAAACAAAGAGCTTAACTAAATTTGTAGAAACAAAAAACAAAACTTTCTCATTTGCACTAGTTTCATTTTTAAAAAGTTCATTTCCTTTCAAGTGCATAATACTGTAAAGTGAGCTCAGCTGTATTAGTAGATAAACATGTTGATTCATTTGGCCCTGAGCTACTGAATGAAGCCTGGAGGGGCACACTTTGTTCTTTCCCCCACCCAGTGGCAGAATGTTTTTCTTCCTCTTCTCCTTATTGTGGGAAGGAGACTGGAATAAGTGACTATTTAGGTTTACCTGAATTGATTAGGAGGTAAGGGAAAAAGATTTCTTCACTACTTTTTCTTCTTTTAATTCTTGTCATTAATATAAAGCGTATGTTTTTCATCCAGTTCTCATACTTTAATGAGTATGTGGAATAGTAGTTTGCTGTTACATATTAC
This sequence comes from Orcinus orca, assembly GCF_937001465.1. Lineage (NCBI taxonomy): Eukaryota > Metazoa > Chordata > Mammalia > Artiodactyla > Delphinidae > Orcinus > Orcinus orca. The sequence goes on along the minus strand of NC_064559.1, from coordinate 5,658,656 downwards.
TTCACAGTTTTTATGAAGCCATTTTACTTAATACTCTATTTTGAGTTATTTATTGTTATGCGTCAGAGGTGTCTTCAGGTGTGTTGAGGGTGGACTTAATTTTGGAAGCAAAAAAAAGTATGCTTATATCCAGTGGTATTGGGATAATATACTCATATGATTAATTTATGGTAGAGATTTTATGAAGTATATGAAGAACTTTTATAAAACACCTAGGATGATCCTTAGTATTTTGGAACAGATTTTAGAAAAGGACCAAAGTATGTGGCTTTTACATAAACCCTATAAGTAGTTGTTTGTTTCAGCACACATTGTTTCCTGTGTGTTTCATATCAAGTTAGGCACAGTGAATAGGCAAAGATTAATAAGAAATTCTCTGCCCTCAAGTAGCTTACTATCTGTGTACCATTTCCCAAAGTCATTATGGGTAGGTATTCCTCAAAAATAGATTTCTGCTTTTGAATAAGTTTGGGAAATACCTGGACTAAACAAAATAGAAGGTTTCCTTAGTAGGGTTCTCAAAAGTGTACCTTGTAGAATTCCAAAAAGTAATTATAGTTTGTGAGATTCTCCAGAAATTCCTGTGACACAATTTTTTTTCTCATGAAACTTCTCAGGTGGGATCTGAGGGGATGGGAGGATGTGAGAGATAGTGGCAGTAGCATGTTCAGAAAGAAGATGATTAATGTGTCATGGGACACCTTTTGTGAAACAGTGGACTCATGTAATATTCTTATCTAGCCCATGCCTTTGAATACGTCTCAGAAGTCTAGCATTTGCTGCAGATTCTCTATTTATGCATCTTAATCCTTTATAGTTGGATGAAGGGCTTGATTCTTTTGATTGAATTAGTTAAGTGGAAATGGGAATTAGTAATTAATATGAAAAATGCTACCTGTTATCTCAAATTCAGCCTGTCTGAAAGCAGACTAACCATTTCTTCCAAAGTAGTTATACCTCCCAGCTTTTCTATTTGATTATACTGTTTTATCGCTTTTCTAGCACTTAGACATGAGACCACAGTCATTATTGACCTTTTCCTTTGTCTTATCCAACCATAACCCCAATGCCTATAACCAAATACTGCCTAATTTTTCCATAATGTTCATCAGTGTTTTTCCATTCCCACTGCTGTCATCTAGCTTAGATACACATGAAGTAAATGATCAGTAAATATTTGTCAAATGATGGAATCTGTGTGTGATGTTTCCCAGTGCTAATCCAACACTGCTTTTATTCTGTCTCCCACTCCTAAATTTATATATCTGTCTGAATTATGCTCTTCTGTATGTGTTATATTACACTTTGTTCTCAAATCAGTTCTTATGTGCCCCCTCCCCCTTTTTACATTCCTTAATTTCCTTTTCTTTGCAGCTTCTATTTCTTTTGCATTTCAGTAGCAGGAGTATTTTGTGTGGTGAAAAGTTGCTGTACTACTCTCATGACACTGTTCTCCAAAGCCTGGATCAAAGGGCAGCACAGGAGACTATGGGTGAGTTTCAAGGGCTGAGGAATGCTGTCACCCTCCAGCATTTCTGGTTCAACAGCGTCTAATCATTTTTGACAACTCTACCCCCAATGCTTTTAATGACTTCAGGGTTCATGATTGACTGGTTTGCTCTTATTTGCTTATTGAATACTTATCTGTTAGATACAGAATTATTAATTGTTTGTAAAAACTAAGTTACTAGTTAAATTTTGCTAATTTAAGCAGAAAGGAGGTCTCCTGGAGTTGATTGATGGAGAGGCCAGGCTGTCAGAATTGGGGCTACACAGCTGGGAAAGTGCCTCCATTCCCAAAACAGCTGTAGGAGAGAGAATATTCAGTAACTGAGTATTTTGCTTTTTTAAATTACATTCATACAGCTATTATATTCTTTTCTTTTTCCTTTCTTTTTTTTGCGGTACACGGGCCTCCCACTGCCGCGGCTTCTCCGCCGCGGAGCACAGGCCCTGGACGCGCAGGCCCAGCGGCCATGGCCCACGGGCCCAGCCGCTCCGCGGCACGCGGGATCCTCCCGGACCGGGGCACGAACCCGTGCCCCATGTATCGGCAGGCGGACCCCCAACCACTGCGTCACCAGGGAAGCCCTATTATACTCTTTAATTATAAACTTGTAAATTGAGAAATTATTACTTTTCTTTTCAAGCAGAGGTTATTGTAGGGGATATAGTGGGATGACTGGATTTGTATATCCTGGGATTTCAAATCCAGAGATGGGGAGAAAGAGGAAACACAAATTTTCAGAATATGAAAGGATAATTTTGGTCTACTTCCTGCTTGAGTACCCCTTTTTGAGCAGGGTTAGAGGATAGCCTTAGGTCAGTACATTTCTCAGTGTGTACTTGTTTAAACATAATTCAAATCTCTTGGTGAAAATTCTACCGGTTTCTTGTCTCTTACAGAAGAAAAAACAACCAAACTGCTATCAATAATCTTTAAGGCTCAGAATGATCTGGACAGAGGTAGAGTTACCATGAAGCTAATTAAAGCTTGAGGTCTCTTGCTTGTGCAGGCTGTTTCCTGGACGGGACCTAAATTGGTTAAGGCCACCATAGTTTTATACTTTGACTTCCTCCCTGTCACACTCCGCATCCTTGCAGGTTATGTTGGAGTGGACATAGGGAGTTTTGGAATCCTAAGGAGAGATGTGATTTGCAGTACCTTTCACATATAGTTTAGTTATTGCGGGTTGACCCAGTTTAAGAATGCTTACCAGCTGGGATCCTCACATGAAGGTACAAGGCCAGAGGCTGAATAGTGATATGAACTTGTCCCGTCACACCCAGTCAGGACTGGAAGAATGTGGGTAATGGAGGAGAAACCAAGATGTCCATTTTAAAGTTTGTTAAACATTCTTCTAATCTTAGAACTCGTGAAAGAAATGTAGAAGAGGTTTTCACAAATTCAGTAATTTGAAGTATTTAAGCTGGGACAGAGTGAGCGTCATCAACAGGCAGTTGTGAAGCTGAAAGAAACTTTTCTAAACTATCAATTATAAAAAATAAATTTTCACCCTCTATTCTAGGTGAAAGACTGAACTGTTCTCTCTGATGACTCTATAGAAAATGATATTACAAAATCATTGTCATGAAGAGACAGTCAAGTGCAATACAGCCAAGATATGTAGGAAAAATTATTATGAAGGTGTGCCAGGGAGTTAATTATTTAAAATATTATGTTAGGATTGTTTGATGTGCTTGAGAACTATTAAAATTTTGTAATTTAATGTAGTTTTCTTTCTCATTCTGAAGAAATACTCAATTTAGGACTTAATTTTGTTTTTATAGTTTTGTATTCTCTTCCCCCAATTTATAAACTTCAATCTCCATTAAAACCTAGATCTACCCTGGATTTCCTCTTGTCTGCCTCTTTAACCTCATCTCATATACTCATCCCCTCGTTCATTGCAGTCCAGACATATTCATCTGTTTGTCCCTCAAATGGATTATGTTTGCTCTCATGTCAGGCCTTAGGCACTTGGGTATTCCACTTTTTCCTTATCTTTTTTTAATGTGGAAGATTTATTTATTTACTTTTTTAAACATCTTTATTGGAGTATAATTGCTTTACAGTGGTGTGTTAGTTTCTGCTCTATAACAAAGTGAATCAGCCATACATATACATATATTACCATATCTCCTCCCTCTTGCATCTCCCTCCCACCCTCCCTATCCCACCCCACTAGGTGGATACAAAGCACCCAGCTGATATCCCTGTGCTATGCAGCTGCTTCCCACTAGCTATCTATTTTCCATTTGGTAGTGTATATACGTACGTGCCACTCTCTTACTTTGTCCCAGCTTACCCTTCCCCCTCCCAGTGTCCTCAAGTCCATTCTCTACATCTGCATGTTTATTCCTGTCCTGCCCCTAGGCTCTTCATAACCTTTTTTTTTTTTTAGATTCCATATATATGTGTTAGCATACAGTATATGTTTTTCTCCTTCTGACTTACTTCACTCTGTATGACAGTCTCTAGGTCCATCCACCTCATTACAGATAACTCAATTTTGTTTCTTTTTATGGCTGAGTAATATTCCATTATATATATACGCGACATCTTCTTTATCCATTCATCTATTGATGAACAGTTAGGTTGCTTCCATGTGCTGGCTATTGTAAATAGAGCTGCAGTGAACATTGTGGTACATGACTCTTTCTGAATTATGGTGTTCTCAGGGTATATGCCCAGTAGTGGGATTGCTGGCTTGTATAGTAGTTCTATTTTTAGTTTTTTAAGGAACCTCGATACTGTTCTCCATAGTGGTTGTATCAATTTACATTCCCACCAACAGTGCAAGAGGGTTCCCTTTTCTCTACACCCTCTCCAGCATTTATTGTTTCTAGATTTTTTGATGATGGCCATTCTGACTGGTGTGAGGTGATACCTCATTGTAGTTTTGATTTGCATTTCTCTAATGATTAGTGATGTTGAGCATCCTTTCATGTGTTTGTTGGCAATCTGTATATATTCTTTGGAGAAATGTCTGTTTAGGTCTTCTGCCCATTTTTGGATTGGGTTGTTTGTTTTTTTGATATTGAGCTGCATGAGCTGCTTGTATACTTTGGAGATTAATCCTTTGTCAGTTGCTTCATTTGTGAATATTTTCTCCCATTTTGAGGGTTGTGTTTTTGTCTTGTTTATGGTTTCCTTTGCTGTGCAAAAGCTTTGAAGTTTCATTAGGTCCCATTAGTTTATTTTTGTTTTTATTTCCATTTCTCTAGGAGGTGGGTCAGAAAGTATCTTGCAGTGATTTATGTCATGGAGTGTTCTGCCTATGTTTTCCTCTAAGAGTTTTATAGTGTCTGGCCTTACATTTAGGTCTCTAGTCCATTTTGAGTTTACTTTTGTGTATGGTGTTAGGAAGTGTTCTAATTTCATTCATTTACATGTAGCTGTCCAGTTTTCCCAGCACCACTTATTGAAGAGGATGTCTTTTCTCCATTGTATATTCTTGCCTCCTTTATCAAAAAGAAGGTGACCATATGTATGTGGGTTTATCTCTGGGCTTTCTATCCTCTTCCATTGATCTATATTTCTGTTTTTGTGCCAATACCATACTGCCTTGATTAATGTAGCTTTGTAGTATAGTCTAAAGTAAGGGAGCCTGATTCCTCCAGCTCTGTATTTCTTTCTCAAGATTGCTTTGGCTATTCGGGGTCTTTTTTGTTTCCATACAAACTGTGAAATTATTTGTTCTAGTTCTGTGAAAAATGCCATTGGTAGTTTAATAGGGATTGCATTGAATCTGTAGATAGCTTTGGGTAGTATAGTCAATTTCACAATGCAGATTCTTCCAATCCAAGAACATGGTATATCTCTCCATCTATTTGTATCATCTTTAATTTCTTTCATCAGTGTTGTATAGTTTTCTGCATACAGGTCGTTTGTCTCCTTAAGTAGGTTTATTCCTAGGTATTTTATTCTTTTTGCTGCTGTGGTAAATGGGAGTGTTTCCTTAATTTCTCTTTCAGATTTTTCATCCTTATTGTATAGGATTACAAGAGATTTCTGTGCATTAATTTTGTATCCTGCTACTTTACCAGATTCATTAATTAGCTCTAATAGTGTTCTGGTAGCATCTTTAGGATTCTCTATGTATATTATCATGTCATCTGCAAACAGTGACAGTTTTACTTCTTCTTTTCTGATTTGGATTCCTTTTATTTCCTTTTATTCTCTGATTGCTGTGGCTAAATATTCCAAAACTATGTTGAATAAGAGTGGTGAGAGTGGGCAGCCTTGTCTTGTTCCTGATCTTAGTGGAAATGGTTTCAGTTTTTCACCATTGAGAATGATGTTGGCTGTGGGTTTGTCATATATGGCCTTTATTATGTTGAGGTAAGTTCCCTCTATGCATACTTTCTGGAGGGTTTGAATCATAAATGCGTGTTGAATTCTGTCGAAAGCTTTTTCTGCGTCTATTGAGATGATCATATGGTTTTTCTCCTTCAACCTGTTAATATGGTGTATCACATTGATTTGCGTATATTGAAGAATCCTTGCATCCCTGGGAAAAACCCCACTTGATCATGGTGTATGATCATTTTAATATGCTGTTGTATTCTGTTTGCTAGTATTTTGTTGAGGATTTTTGGATCTATGTTCATCAGTGATGTTGGCCTGTAGTTTTCTTTTTTTGTGGCATCTTTGTCTGGTTTTGGTATCAGGGTGATGGTGGCCTCATAGAATGAGTCTGGGAGTGTTCCTCACTGCTATATTTTGGAAGAGTTTGAGAAGGATAGGTGTTAGCTCTTCTCTAAATGTTTGATAGAATCCACCTGTGAAGCCATCTGGTCCAGGGCTTTTGTTTGTTTGAAGATTTTTGATCACATTTCAGTTTCAGTGCTTGTGATTGGTCTGTTTATATTTTCTCTTTCTTCCTGGTTCAGTCTCGGAGGGTTGTGCTTTTCTAAGAATTTGTCCATTTCTTCCAGGTTGTCCATTTTATTGGCATAGAGTTGCTTGTAGTAATCTCTCATGATCCTTTGTATTTCTGCATTGTCAGTTGTTACTTCTCCTTTTTCATTTCTAATTTTGTTGATTTGAGTCTTCTCCCTTTTTTCCTTGATGAGTCTCGCTAATGTTTTATCAATTTTATTTATCCTCTCAAAGAACCAGCTTTTAGTGTTATTGATCTTTGCTATCATTAACTTCATTTCTTTTTTATTTATTTCTGATCTGATCTTTATGATTTCTTTCCTTCTGCTAACTTTGGGGTTTTTTTGTTCTTCTTTCTCTAATTGCTTTAGGTGTTCGGTTAGGTTTTTTATTGGAGATGTTTCTTGTTTATTGAGGTAGGATTGTATTGCTGTAAACTTCCCTCTTAGAACTGCTTTTGCTGCATCCCATAGGTTTTGGGTTGTCGTGTTTTCATTGTCATTTGTTTCTAGGTATTTTTTGATTTCCTCTTCGATATTTTCAGTGATCTCTAGGTTATGTAGTAGTGTATTGTTTAACCTCCATGTGTTTGTATTTTTTACAGATTTTTTCCTGTAATTGATATCTACTCTCATAGTGTTGTGGTCGGAAAAGATACTTGATACGATTTCAGTTCACAAAGGCTTGGTTTGTGACCCAAGATATGATCTATCCTGGAGAATGGTCCATGAGCACTTGAGAAGAAAGTGTATTCTGTTGTTTTTGCATGGAATGTCCTATAAATATCAATTAAGTCCATCTTGTTTAATGTATTATTTAAAGCTTGTGTTTCCTTATTTATTTGCAGTTTGGAAGATCTGTCCATTGGTGAAAGTGGGGTGTTAAAGTCCCCTACTGTGATTGTGTTACTGTTGATTTTCCCTTTTATGGCTGTTAGCATTTGCCTTATGTATTGAAGTGCTCCTATATTGGGTGCATAAATATTTACAATTGTTATATCTTTGCCTTGGATTGATCCCTTGATCATTATGTAGTGTCCTTCTTTGTCTCTTGTAATAGTCTTTATTTTAAAGTCTATATTGTCTGATATGAGAAGTGCTACTCCAGCTTTCTTTTGGTTTCCATTTGCAAGGAATATATTTTTCCATCCCCTCACTTTCGGTTTGTATGTGTCCCTAGGTCTGAAGTGGGTCTCTTGTAGGCATCGTATATAGGGGTCTTGTTTTTGTATCCATCAGCCAGTCTATGTCTTTTGGTGGGAGCATTTAATCCATTTACATTTAAGGTAGTTATCGATACGTATGTACCTACTACCATTTTCTTAATTATTTTGGGTTTGTTATTTTAAATCTCTTCTCTCTCTTGTGTTTCCTGCCTAGAGAAGTTCCTTTAGCATTTGTTGTAGAGCTGGTTTGGTGGTGCTGAATTCTTTTAGCTTTTGCTTGTCTGTAAAGGTTTTAATTTCTCTGTTGAATCTGTATGAGATCCTTGCTGGGTAGAGTAATCTTGGTTGTGGGTTTTTCCCTTTCATCACTTTAAATATGTCCTGCCACTTCCTTCTGGCTTGCAGAGTTTTTGCTGAAAGATCAGCTGTTAACCTTATGCGGATTCCCTTGTATGTTATTTGTTTTTTTTCCCTTGCTGCTTTTAATATTTGTTCTTTGTATTTAATTTTTCATAGTTTGATTAAGATGTGTCTTGGCATGTTTCTCCTTGGATTTATCCTGTATGGGACTCTCTGTGCTTCCTGGACTATTTCCTTTCCCATATTAGGGAAGTTTTCAACTATTAATCTCTTCAGGTATTTTCTCAGTCCCTTTGTTTTCTCTTCTTCTTCTAGGACCCCTGTAATTCGAATGTTGGTGCATTTCATGTTGTCCCAGAAGTCTCTGAAATTGTCCTCAATTCTTTTCATTCTTTTTTCTTTATTTTTCTCTGTGGCAGTTTTTTCCACTATTTTATCTTCCAGGTCACTTATCCATTCTTCTGCCTCAGTTATTCTGTTATTGATTCCTTCTAGAGAATTTTTAATTTCATTTATTGTGTTGTTCATCATTGTTTGTTTGCTCTTTAGTTCTTCTAGGTCCTTGTGAAACATATCTTGTATTTTCTCCATTTTGTTGCCAAGATTTTGGATCATCTTTAGTATCACTACTCTGAATTCTCTTTCAGGTAGACTGCCTATTTCCTCTTCATTTGTTTGGTCTGGTGGGTTTTTACCTTGCTCCTTCTGCTCTATATTCCTCTGTCTTCTCATTTTTCTTATCTTACTGTGTTTGGGGTCTCCTTTTTGCAGGCTGCAGGTTCATAGTTCCTGCTGTTTTTGGTGTCTGCCCCCAGTGGCTATGTTTGATTCAGTGGGTTGTGTAGGCTTCCTGGTGGTGGGGACTGGTGCCTGTGTTCTCGTGGATGAGGCTTGATCTTGTCTTTCTGGTGGGCAGGACCATGTCCAGTGGTGTTTTTCAGGGTGTGTTTGACCTTATGGTTTTAGGCAGCCTCTTTGCTAATGGGTGTGGTTGTGTTCCTTTCTTGCTAGTTATTTGGCATGGGGTGTCCAGTACTGTAGCTTGCTGGTTGTTGAGTGGAGCTGGGTCTTAGCATTGAGATGGAGATCTCTGGGAGAGCTTTCGCCGTTTGATATTATGTAAGGCTGGGAGGTCTCTGGTGGACCAATGTCCTGAACTCGGCTGTGCCACCTCAGAGGCACAGGCCTGATACCCTGCCGGAGCACCAAGACCCTGTCAGCCACTCGGCCAGGTACGTGGGGCGTTTCTTGCCTTTTATGAAGTCTGAGGTCTTCTGTCAGCGTTCAGTAGATGTTCTGTAGGAGTTGTTCCACATGTAGGTGTAGTTTTGATGTATTTGTGGGGAGGATGGTGATCTCCACGTCCTATTCCTCCGGCATCTTGAAGGTGCCCCCTCTGCCCGGAGGTGGGCGGCAACAGCCAGCCATCTCTAGGCGGCGGTGAAGTTGGGCAGCGGAGCTCACGGGCTCCGGCAGATCAGGGAGAACAAGGTACCCAGCAAGAAGGTGGCCGCAGCGCAGCCCCGGTACAGGCTGAGCCTGAGGAGGCGTTCCTTACCTCTTCGAAGGATTTTTTATTATTTACTTCTCAGGACAAGTGTACTTCTTCTAGAGTCTTTGAACACCCAAAGTATCCTTTTCTTCCTCCCTCGTTTCTACCACATCACCTGTTCTAATATTTTTAAAGCATTTACCAGTACGTGACTTTTTGTTTGTTTATATTTTTATTGACTGCCTCCACCTTCGAGAATATGAGCTTCATCTATGAGAGTTATATCGTTCACTGCTGTATTCCCAGAGCCTGGAATAGCGTCTGGACCTTTAGTCACTCAATGGATATATTTTGAATGAAGTGTTATTAATGAGCTTGAGCTTGTACGTTTTGCTATGTACTTCTGTGCTATGTATTTACAGTTTCTAATTTTGTTAATTTTTCTTGCATGCCATTTGTCTCTTACAGAGAAAAAAAAACTTTGTCTCTTACAGGTTGTATTCACTGAATGTAATGCTGGGTTGTCTTATCAATTTGTATAAACGCTCTTTTGATCTTTTCTGCAAATATTGCTTAAGTTTGTTATCTGCCATTGTATTTTGATTAAAAGCATTCTGTTTTGGAATATTCAAGCAAACAAAAAACTATGGAGAATAATAAGATGAGCACTCATGTACCCATCTTGTAGCTTTATAATATTTTAGTATCAGATACTTTTTTTTAAATTAATTGAGCATTACAGATGCACTTGAAGTTTATGCATCCCTCTCATATTACTCCATCTCCTTTTACCCTGCTTATCCAGAGGTATACCTAGTTCTGTGTTTGCCATTCTCATGCATTTATATTTAAAATATTTTCTTATGTATATATGCATATATTAATAATAGAACTAGTATGTTTTCAAACTTTGTATAAATGATACCATACTGCATGTATCTTCTCCAACTTTTTTTTTAATTTAAGTAGGTGATTTACATTGTTGTGATAGTTTTAGGTGTACAACAAAGTGATTCAGTTATACATATATATCAATTCTTTTTCAGATTCTTTTCCATTATAGGGTATTACAAAGTATTGAATATAGTGCTATACAGTAGGCTCTTGTTTACCTATTTCGTATATAGTAACATGTATCTGTTAATGCCATACTCCAAATTTATACCTCCCCCGCTTCCCCCTTTGGTAACCATAAGTTTGTTTTCAGTGCCTGTGAGTCTATTTCTGTTTTGTAAATAAGTTCATTTGTATCATTTTTTTTTAGATTCCACATATAAGTGATATCATGAGTTTTGTATTTTCTGTGTGACTTACTTCACTTAGTATGGTAATCTCTAGGTCCATCCATGTTGTTGCAAATGGCATTATTTCGTTCTTTTTTATGGCTGGGTAATATCCCATTATATATATATATACATACATATGTATATATACACACATACACACACACATATATATATGAGATATATATATATATATATATATATATATCATATCTTCTTTATGCATTCCTCTGTCAGTGGACATTTAGGTTGCTTCCATGCCTTGGCTATTATAAATAGTACTGCTATGAATATTGGGGTGCATGTATCTTTTTGAAATAGGAGTTTTCCTCTTTTCTGGATATATGCCCAGGAGTGGAATTGCTGGATCATATGGTAACTCTATTTTTAGTTTTTTAAGGAATCTCTATGCTTTTCTTCATAGTGGCTGCATCCATTTATATTCCTATCAATAGTATAGCAGGGTTCCCTTCTCTCCACACACTCTCCACCATTTATTTATGTAGACCTTCTGATGATGGCTATTCTGACTGATGTGAGGTGATACCTCATTGTAGTTTTGATTTGTATTTCTCTGATAATTGGCGATGTTGAGCATCTTTTCATGTGCCTGTTGGCCATGTGTATGTTTTCTTTGGAGAAATGTCTCTTTAGGTCTTTTGCCCATTTTTTGATTAGGTTGTTTTTTGATATTGACCTGTATGAACTATTTGTATATTTTGGAAATTAATCCCTTGTTTGTTGCATCATTTACAAATATTTTCTCCCATTCCTCAGGTTGTCTTTTTGTTTTGTGTGTGGTTTTCTTTGCTGTGCAAAAGTTTAATTAGGTCCCATTTATTTAATTTTGCTTTTATTTTCATTACTCTAGGAGATGGATCCACAAAAGTATTGCTGCAATTTATGTTAAAGAGTGTTCTGCCTATGTTTTCCCCTAGGAGTATCATAGTATCCAGTCTTACATTCAGGTCTTTAATCTGTTTTGAGTTTATTTTTTGTGTATGGTGTTAGAGAATGTTCTAATTTCATTCTTCTGCATGTAGCTGTCCAGTTTTTCCATCACAACTTACTGAAGAGACTGTCTTTTCTTCATTGTATATTCTTGCCTCTGTTGTCATAGATTAATTGACCATAGATGTGAGGGTTTATTCCTGAACTTTCTGTCCTGTTCCTTTGATCTATGTGTCTGTTTTTGTGCCAGTATCATACTGCTTTGATGACAGTAGCTTTGTAGTATAGTCCGAAGTCAGGGAGCCTGATTCCTCCAGCTGAGTTCTTCTTTCTCAAGATTGTTTTGGCTATTCGGGGTCTTTTGTGTTTCCATATAAATTTAAAAATTATTCGTTCCAGTTCTGTGAAAAATGCCATCAGTAATTTGATAGGGATTGTATTGAATATATAGATTTCCTTGGGTAATGTGGTTATTTTAACAATTATTGACTTTTCCAATTGTGGAAAATGGTATCTTTCCATATGTTTATGTCATCTTCAGTTTCTTTCATCAGTGTCTTACAGTTTGTGGGGTATAGGTCTTTTGGCTCCTTAGGAAGGTTTATTCCTAGCTATTTTATTCTTTTCGATGTGATGATAAATGAGATTGTTTCTTTAATTTCTCTTTCTGATATTTCATTGTTAGTGTATAGAAATGTAACAGATTTCTGTATATTAATTTTGTATCCCGCAACTTTATCTAATTTATTAGTAGTTTTTAGAGCTCTAGTAGTTTTTTGGTGGCTACTTGAGGATTTTCTGTGTACAGTATTATGTCATCTGCAAATAGTGACAGTTTTACTTCTTTCTTTCCAATTTGGATTCCTTTTATTTCTTATTCTCATCTGATTGCTGTGGCTAGGACTTCCAAAACTGTGTTGAATAAAAGTGGTGAGAGTGGGCTTCCTTGTCTTATCTTTTCACCATTGAGTATGATGTTAGTTGTGGGTTTGTCATATATGGGCTTTATTATATGGAGGTATGTTTGCTCTATGCCCACTTTCTGGAGAATTTTTATCATAAATGGATGTTGAATTTTATCAAAAGCTTTTTTGCATCTATTTAGGTGATCATATGGTTTTCATTCTTCAACTTTTTAAAAAAAATTTTATTTTATATTGGAGTAGAGATGATTAACAGTGTTCTGTTAGTTTTAGGTGTACAGCAAAGTGATTCAGTTATACATATACATGTATCTATTCTTTTTCAAATTCTTTTCCCATTTAGGTTATTACAGAGTATTGAGCAGAGTTCCCTGTGCTATACAGTAAGTCTTCGTTGGTTATCTATTTTAAATATAGCAGTGTGTACATGTCAATCCCGAACTCCCAATCTGTTCCTCCCCGTGCACCCTTTCCCCCAGTAACCATAAGTTTGTTCTCTAAGTTTGTGTGTCTGTATTGTAGATAAGTTTGTTTATATCATTTTTGTTTTAGATTCCTCATATAAGCAATATCATATGATATTTGTTTTTCTCTGTCTGACTTACTTCACTTAGAATGATAATCTCCAGGTCCATCCGTGTTATTGCAAATGGCATTATTTTATTCATTTTAAAGGCTGAGTAACATTCCATTGTATATATGTACTACATCTTCTTTATCCATTCATCTGTCGATGGATGTTTAGGTTGCTTCATTCTTCAATTTGTTAATGTGGTGTATCACATTGACTTGCTGATATTGAAAAATCCTTGCGTCCCTGGGACAAATCCCATTTGACATGGCGTGTGATCTTTTTAAGGTATTTTTGGATTCTGTTTGCTAGTATTTTGTTGAAGATTTTTACATCTATGTTCATCAGTGATATTGGCCTGTAATTTTCTTTTATTGTGATATCTTTGTCTGGTTTTGGTATTAGGGTCATGGTGGCTTCATAGAATGAGGTTGGAAGTTTTCCTTCCTCTGCCATTTTTTGGAATAGTTTCAGGAGGATAGGTGTTAATGCTTCTCTAAATGTTTGGTAGAGTTTACCTGTGAAGCCATCTGGTCCTGGACTTTTGTTTGTTTGGGGAGTTTTTAAATTACTGATGTAATTGCATTACTATTAATTGGTCTGTTCATATTTTCTGTTCCTTCCTGATTCAGTCTTGGGAGACTGTACCTTGCTAAGAATTTGTCCATTTCTTCTAGGTTGTCCATTTTATTGGTGTGTAGTTGCTTGGAGTAGTCTCTTATGATGTATTTCTGTATCTCTATGGTGTTGTTTATAACTTCTCCTTTTTCATTTCTATTTTGATTGATTTGGGCCCTGTCTCTTTTTTTCTTGATGACTCTGGTTAAAGTTTTATCAATTTTGTTTACCTTTTCACAAAACCAGCTTTTGGTTTCATTGATTTTTCTGTTGTTTTTTTAGTCTCTATTTCATTTATTTCTGCTCTGATCTTTATGATTTTTTTCCTTCTACTAACTTTGGGTTTTGTTTTTCTTTCTGTAGTTGCTTTAGGTTAGGTTGATATTTTTCTTGTTTCCTGAGGTAAGCTTGTATTACTCTAAACTTCCTTCTTAGAATTGCTTTGCCGTGTCCCATTGTTGTGTTTTCATTTGTCTCTAGGTACTTTTTGATTTCCTCTTTGATTTCTGCAGTGATCCATTGGTTGTTTAGTAACATATTGTTTAGCCTCCACGTGTTTGTGTTTTTTAGCAGTATTTTTCTTGTAGTTGATTTCTAGTCTTACAACCTGGTGGTCGGGAAAGATGCTTGATACGATTTCAATTTCCTTAAATTCACCAAGGCTTGTTTTGTGGCCTAGCATGTGATCTGTCCTGGAGAATGTTCCATGTGCACTTGAAAAGAATATGTATTCTGCTGCTTTCAGGTGGAATGCTCTCTATATATATCAATTAAGTACATTTGGTCTAATGTGTTACTTAAGGTCGGTGTTTCCTTATTGATTTTCTGTCTGGATGATCTGTCAATTGATGGTAAGTGGGGCATTAAAGTCCCCTACTATTCTTGTATTACCGTCGACTTCTCCTTTTATGTCTGTTAACATTTTCTTTATATATTGAGATGCTTCTATGCTGGGTGCATGTATTTTATAATTGTTATATCTTCTTCTTGGATTGATCCCTTGATCATAGATGGATGAGTGTCCATCTTTGTCTCTTGTAACAGTCTTTGTTTTAAAGTCTATTTTGTCTGATATGAGTATTGCTACTCCAGTTTTCTTTTGATTTCCATTTGCCTGGAATACCTTTCTCCCCTCACTTTCAGTCTCTATGTGTCTCTAGATCTGAAGTGCGTCTTTTGTAGGCAGCATATATGTGGGTCTTGTTTTTGTATCCATTCAGTCAGTCCAAGACTTCTGGCTGGAGCATTTGGTTAGTTCATTTACCTTTAAGGTAATTATCAGTATGTATGTTCTTGTTGCCATTTTTTAAATTGTTTTGAATTTGTTTTTGTAGGTCTCCCCCCCATTCTTCTTTTGTTCTCTTCTTGTGATTTGATGAGTGTCTTTATTTAGTGTTATGTTTGGATTCCCTTTTCTTTTTTGTGTGTATATCTGTTACAGGTTTTTTTTTTTTAAACATCTTTATTGGAGTATAATTGCTTTACAGTGGTGTGTTAGTTTCTGCTTTATAACAAAGTGAATTGTTTGTGGTTACCATGAGGTTTTTGTAGGGCACTCTCTATATATACTTGGTTGTTTTAAGTTACTGATCTCTCACTTTCTAATACATTTTAACAACCTTACATTTGTACTCTCCTTCCCTCACAGTTACTGTTTTTGACACTGTATTTTTCATCTAATTGTTCTGTGTATCCCTTATTGTAGATAGAGATGATTTTACTGCTTTTGTCTTTTAACCTCCCTACTAGCTTTGTGTGTGTTCATGATTTCCTACCTTTATTGTATGTTTCCCTTTACTGGTGATGTTTTTTATTTCGTAATTTTCTTATTCCTAGTTGTGGCCTTTTCTTTTTCATGTAGAGAAGTTCCTTTAACATTTGCTGTAAAGGTGGTTTGGTGGTGCCGAATTCTTTTAGCTTTTGCTTGTCTGTAAAGGTTTTGATTTCTTCATCAAATCTGAATGAGAGCCTTGCTGAGTAGAGCATTCTTGGTTGTAGGTTTTTCCCTTTCATCACTCTAAATATATTGTGCCACTCTCTTCTGGTCTGCAGTTTCTGCTGAAAAATCAGCTGATAGCCTTTATAAACCTTTTTTTAGTGTTATGTTTTTAAGGTGTATTTACATTGATACACGGAGTTCTGATTTCTTCATTTTCACTGCTGCGTGGTTTTGCATGAATAAACCACGCTTTTTAAAACTGTTCTGTTGAAGAGCTTTAAGAGGTTGCCAGTTTTTTACCTATTGCAAGCAGTGCTGCAACGAATGTTTTTGTATGTTCCCCATGTATATGTGAAATTTTTATTGCAAATAGAAAATTGCTAGGTCATAGGGTATGCTCTGCCTTCACCTTTACTAGATTTTGTATATTTTCTGAAGTGGTTGTTAACACTTTACTTCCACCAGCAGTTTGTGAGACTTTTCTTGTCACACATAAGTTTTGTCATTCTGATGTGTGAGAATTGGTATTTTGGTGTTTTAAATTTGAATTTCTCAGGTTATTAATGGGGTTTCTAGTTCTTTTCATATGTTTATTGCTACGTAATTTCTTTCATAAATTGCATTTTCTACTCTTTGCCCCACTCCCTTTTTTGTATTAGATGGTTTGTCCTTGTTGATTTGTAGGAATTTTTCAAGAATTGATATTCATTATTTGTTATTTGAATTATAAATATTTTCTTTTAGTTTGTGGCTTGTCCTTTTAGTTGTATGAGTACTAACTTTTTTGTACCAAAACCTTTCATTTTCAATATAGATACATTTGTCAATCTTTTCCTTTATAATTTTGCTTCTTATAATTCTTTTTTTTTTTGTGCTTCTTATAATTCTTATAGTTCTTATAGTTCTTATAATTTTTAAGAACTTCCTTTCCTACATTGAGGTTATAACAATAGTCTTTATTTATTGTCTATTGCTGCATAACAAATTACCAGCAAAACCTATTTGGTTAAAAGAAACAATAAATATTTATTATTTCTTTTCATTTCTGGGAGCAGGGTGTTTGTGTGGTTATGATCTTGGTCTCTTATGAGGTTGCAGTCAACATGTCAGTCAGGGCTTCAATCATCTGTAGGTTTAATTAAGGCTGGAGGACTTGCTTTTAAAGATAGCCTGCTCAAATGGCCAGTGAGTTGGTGTAGGCTGTTGGTTGGAGGACTCAGTTCCTCTTGATGTGATCCTTTACTAGGGCCACTTGAGTGTTATCATAATTTGGAGGCTGACTGCCCCTGAATGAGTGAGCCAGGAGATCAGAGTGGAAACTAATGTCTTTTATGATCTAGGCTTTGAAGTCACAGACTGTCACTCAGCCTGTTCATTGTGGGAGGAGACCATACTGAGACTGGAATACCAGTGTGAGAGGATCACTGAAGGCTGTCTTGGAGCCTCACTACCAGAGTGTCTTACATTTTTTAATAAGATATCTAAAAGTTATTTCACATTTAGTTCTTCTTTATTCCACCTTGAGGATGTTATGTTTTGTGTGTGTGTGTGGGGGGTGTTAAGAAGGGGTTCTAATCTTATTATGTTTCTAAAAGTATAATAATTGCCTCAATCTCATTTGTTGAGTAATCCATCATATTGTTTTTTTTATATGTGGGTTTGCTTCCGGGCTCTCTCTACTCTCTTTTAGCCTGCTTTTTCATTCCTGTACCAATACCACTTTACAACAAGTACTGATCTCTCTAAGGCAAGTCTCAAACTCTTTTTACTCTTCTTCACTATTGGCTTAGCTCTTCTTGTCTCCAAAGGTTATTAAGAGAGAAATTGTTAAATAAATCCATTTGATTTTTAGAGTCAGGTTCTATGAAGAGTTCTGCTGGGATTTTGCTTAAGGAATATAAAAGTATAACCCTTTTTTCATTAAAAAATTAATAGGTGCTTAGTAAAGATTTGTGAAATACAGATAAGTTAAAAAAACTTAAAACAAATAAAGCATCCATAACCATATCACCCAAACATCATCATTATTGTAGCATTAAGAATTTTTAAAGTTTTGATTTTGTAAAAACTAAATCTTCTGTGTAACAAAAACCATCACATATTGGGGAAAAAAATAAGGATTAACATTTTTATTATAGTGTGTGTCCATAAAACATTAAGAAAAAGATAAATAGAAAAATGGACAAAGAATATGACATTTGACAGAGGCGGATGTACAGAGAAGTCCATATGCTCATTCCTCAAATGTTAACATTTTCCACATTTGCATTTCTTTTTTCTCTCCTTATCCTCCCTGTCATTTCCTCTCTGTCTCAGTGCTTTGTTCCTCCTTCCCCATCAATATATGGTATTTAAAATATATAGAAATATTTTAAATATATTTAAAGATACTTAGGTTCAAATACATAGATTTTCTGAACCGTTTGAGACATGATGACCCTTTTACCTTTATATACTTAAGTGTGTGTTTCTTAAAAGTAGGACGTTATCTTACATAATTGAAGTATAGTTATCAAAATTAAGAAATTAACATTGACACAATGCTGTTATCCAGATATTGTCAATAATAACCTTTATAAGCCCTCCCTCTCCAAAAAAAATCTTGGATCATCATGCAAGAGTCATTATGTGACATCGTGATGTCTGGTCATGCAACTGATACATCAGTTGTCATGTCTCTTTAGTCTTCTTTAATCAGGAAGCACATGATATTGCTTCGTCCCAATCCTGGTGATGTTAACTTTGATCACTGGTTACAGTGGTGTCTACCAAGATTCTTCTCCATTGTAAGGTTATTATTATTCCCTCTGTAATTAATAAGAATCTTGTGGTATGATACCTTTTTTTTATTATTGATTTTTTATTTTTGGCTGCACTGGCTTTTTGTTGCTGCGGGCAGGCTTTCTCTAGTTGTGGCAAACCGGGCCTACTGTTTGTTGAGGTGTGCGGGTTTCTCACTGCGGTGGCTTCTCTTGTTGTGGAGCATGAGCTCTAGGCACATAGGCTCAGCAATTGTGGCTCGCGGCCTCTAGGGCGCAGGCTCAGTAGTTGTGGCGCATGGGCTTAGTTGCTCCGTGGCATGTGGGATCTTCCCGAACCAGGGCTTGAACCTGTGCCCCCTGCATTGACAGGTGGATTCTTAACCACTGTGCCACCAGGGAAGTCCTGTGGTGTGATACTTTTGTGACCATATAAATATCTGGTTGCTCCTCAAACTTTGGCCCACGAGTTTCACCATCCAATTATTGTTCTTGTTTGAGCCAGCTGTTTGTTATTCATGGTGATTTTCTAATATTGTTGTTCCTTTCTAATTTTAATTGACTTTTCACTACAGAAAAAGGTTCTCCTTCATGAGAACTTTTATTCAAAAAAGTTCTCCTATTTTTATGCTAATTTATTCAATGGATTATAGTCTTTTCCCATCATTATTAATTCTGAAATGCTCAAATTATCCTAGATTTGGCCCATGTAAGCCCTGAAAAGCTAGCTCTATATTCTTTTGACATGTTCCCATCAATTTGTGAAGACTTTCTGACACAATAAAATATTCCAGGCTCACCATATAGTTTCCCAGCTCTAGAATCAACTAATTTCTCCAGGGAGCTCTGATTCCTTTTCGTGGGGAGTAGTATTATCTTTGTTTTATTCTTAATTACCTTTATTCTTCATTACTGTATGTTTTTTATTCTATCTTGATTTGTTCTATTTTTGCATGGCTAACCATACTGCTTTAATTATTTAAGTTTTATAGTTTAGTTTATTAATTATTAGATCTCTCTGGTAATATTTGACACTAGAGACCAATCATGTCTTCCTGCTTGTACTCCAAAACCTCATAATTCCTGTTTTTTTCTTGACCTGTTTGATTGTTTATGTCATGCTTCTTCTGGATTCTTCTTCCTTGATTATGATTTTAAAAGGTAGATTTCCCTAGGATCCTCTGAGGAACCAGGCAGTGTCACTGCTTATTCATTGCTGGTGGGAAATCTACACTGGTTCTGTTTCTCTGGGGACAATTTGATAATATATATCAAAATTACAAATGTATATTCCCATTTCGGGAATGTATCCTTCAGGTATATTTTCACATTTTGTAATGATGTATGTACAGGGTTATTCATACAAATATTGTGTGTAATAGCAAAAGATTTGGAGATTATCCACAATAATCTGAAAACTTTATTAACGTTTTTCTCCCTTTTTCTAGTCATATCTGCATAAGGCTAGATTTTCTTCATATGTGTCAACCAAAACAATATATTGTAGTAGAGTGAAACAAAAGCTCAAATGTCCATTAATAGTGGATAGGTTAAGTAAATAATGATACAGCAGTATAATGGAATATTATGCAGTTGAAGAAGAATAGGAAGAATAGTATTTATTTGGAAAATCATGGAAAAATCGTTGCAAGTAAAAAGGAAAAGAGTAAGGTGCAGAACATATTATACAGCAGTTTTTGTGTAAAGGAGGGGAACTAGATTTATTTGCTCTATTGGCATAAGGAACTCTGGAAGGAAAAAGAAGAAACTAACACTTTTCCCCAGGAAGTAGGGTATGAACTGAGCAGATGACAGAGGTGTGATTAGACTCTTTACTGTATACCTTTTTAATCTGTTTGACTTTTGAGACTTGCAAATATCAGTACCACCTGTTTAATTCAATTTTTTAAATGTCTTACAGTATAACTTACACCTGGTTTTGGCGAAGTATGAATTGGGGCTTTTTACTAATTCTAAACCACTGGCCCACAGCATAAAGTGTTTCTCAACACACTGTATGCAGCCTTTTTGTCTCTATAGCTTTATAACTTAGCCACTTCTGGCTCCATATTTTACATTCTAGCAACATTGAATTTCTTCTAACACGTGGCACTGTTTCATACCTGTGTGTGTATGTTTTACCTATGTCTTCTTCATATTCATCTTTTAAGAATCAATTAGTCATGTTCTGTGGGAAGCTGTTCTGCACCTCTGCAGGCTGAGTTGGGTGATTGTCGTAATACTCTGTGTATTTGTCTAGTAGTGCTCTTACGATATTGCATTTTAACGTTCAGCTCCTTGTATAGTACCTAGACATATAGACTCAAAGATTTGATTCAATTTTTTTTTTTAAATAACTCTGTAGGGTAGGAGTCATCTCTCAAAGAGCTTGTAGTCTTTAATAGAGACATACATGTAGGAATGTAACTAACATAAGACAGAGTAATAAGTGAGACAATAGGCAAAGTTATATTTCCAAAGAAGTTCTTTTACATGGGCCTTGAAGATGTGCCATGGTCCAGTGGGGGACATTTTAACAGGGCCTGCTTAAGAGCAGCAAACAATCCGGTGTAGCTTCAGTGTAGAGGAATCATGACTCAAGGTGAATTGGGAAGGAAAGGAAAAACAGGGACAGATTGTGAGAGACCTAACATTCTAGTCTGAGGAATTTAAATAGTATCTTGTAGGCAGAGTAGGACTATCGAATGTTTTTGAACAAGGAGCCAATCTGATCTGTGTTTTAGGATGATTACTTTTATACTTTCTGTAGAGTGGTTTGAAAAAGGAAGCTATGAGAGACAGGGGCATCTGTTAAGATATTTTATACTGTAAACTACAGTGTTGAATATGGGATCAAAAAGGAACAGGCAGCTACATTTTCAGACTCCATGTTTTTGTCCATATAGTCCATTTAACCTACAATGATCTCTTATTCCAAAAGTGATATTCTATTCATCTTTGAAGAGACAGCTTATATGTAACATCTACTAGTAATCCCTGATAAATTCCCACCAAATGTAATTAATTATACCCTGTTCTGACTGCCTTTCATTTACTTATGACTTTTTTCATACTCTACCTATCTTATAATAGTTGTCTTACTCACCCCTGGAATTAATTGCTTCCTTCTGGAAACCTTTGTGTTACTTTATTTGACTTACTCATACAACACTCAACACATTGTATTATTGTTTGATGTTTTTTCTGTTTATTTCAATAAACATTTCTTGGGTACCAAACCTGGAGAAATTCATACTTTGGCAGTCCATATGTTTGTTTATAATATATGATTAGATGTATGAGTTTTTAAAGGCAACTTTATTTTGATCTCTTGCACATAACATAGTTGGTTACTTATTAGGAACTCAATATTGTAGAGACATTAGTGGAACAGTATTAGCTAAAAGCCAGGTTTAAATCCCGACTCTACCACTGTAGCCTGGATCCTCTGTAGGAAAGTTATTTAGCCTATTTAAGCCATAGTTTTCTCACTCGTAAAATGGGGAATTAGCTTGGGCTGCCATGACAAAATATCATAGACTGGGCAGCTTAAATGACAGAAAGTTATTTCTCACAGTTCTGGAGGCTGTGAAGTCTGAGAGCATGGTTTCAGCATTTTTGGGTTCTGGTGAGGACTTTCTTCCTGGCTTGCAGGTAGTACCTTTTCGTTGTGTTCTCACTAGGTGGAAAGAGACACAACAAGCTCTTGGATGTCTCTTCTTATAAGGGTACTAATGCCATCATGAGGGCCCCACCCTTGTGACCCCATCTAAACCTAATTTCTTCCCAAAGGCCCCATCACACTGGGGGTTAGGCTTTCAACATATGAATTTGTGGCGGGGGCACAAACAGTCCATAGCACTATCTTATACAGTGGTTTTGAGAATTAAATAATTTATGGAAAGCATTTAGCACTGTGCCTCTAACATAAAAAGTGATGTGTTTAACCTGTTGTCATCATTGTCATTATTTTGACGGCATAAATTTTGCATATGGGGTAATGGAGGAAAATTGCAGATGCATTAGTGATTTTTCTCTTCATTGATGGAGGATATGTAATTAATTATGAAGAGAAATGTAGGAAGAAGAGCAGGATTGCAGGCATTCTGATTAGAGGTGCTTTCTTCACTCTATCAAGAGACAAGGAGAAGATGGATGCAAATGTTAGGTTTATAGATGTAGCATAAAAATTCTAAGAGTAGAAGAAAAGAGAACCTTTAATATTGTTTGTATGTATATGATCTTTAAAATGCAATTCTTAATTGTTTTTATTCAAATCTTTATTTTTCTTTTCTCTGATTTCATTGATAAGGATGAGTTTTTCTGTGAGCCCAGGAAGGCAGAAATATCATTTATATCTTCATCCACAAATAATACTAAATTTGTTTTGCTGGATTTTGAAAAGTTCTGTTTTAGACATTTTGAATCTTAGACATATTTTGACATTTTAGAATTGGAGTATAATATATTCCTATCCTCTAGCTTGTGGATTTACTTTCTTCTCTCTAAGTTAATGAATCAAAGGTTTATTAGCCTTTCTAGGACTTTAAGTATCTCTAATTCTTTCACTTTTGGCAATAATTCTCCACATTTACTTTATAGAGTCCCTTTGGTGGAGGCCACAGGCGGAGAGGAAGCACAGGATTCATAAGATGGAGGGCGGGTGAGTGACTGAGAATTTGGGCTGGACTTGGAAAAAAAAGTGGTAGTGGTTGCACCTTCATAATAGGAATAAATTTGAAGTGTAAGTTGGGACATTACATTGTCTTGGTCAGGTCTGTAAAGATAATGGAATGGTTTTGAGTTTTTTCTTTATGTAAATTTATTAATAATTTATATGACAGAGCTATCATGCCATCTGTACTACAATTTTATCAAAATTCACACTGTGAGCACACAGTCGACAGTTTGCAGGAACATAGAGCCAATAGTTTATCCCAGACTACATCTTTTCTTTGGTAATAGTGGTCAGAAATACATCATTAAATTGTGGTTTGGGACTTATCTTTTTTGTTTTAATAACAGAAATTTCACTTCTTAATAATATAACCTTAAATTGGCATGCAGGTTTACTGATGAATTTATGGATTTTCTATGAGTGTATGTAGTGGTATGTAGTTAGATGAGACTGATTGTAATATTATAAAGTAGAAAAAGTTTTTCTCTAGGACCCTTTCACTGCTATTTCCTTGTTTCTTCAACCTCCTTATTTAGGAGTTATCCTCCATAGATAGGCCTTTCGCTGTTTTATCTTTATCAAAAGAAATCCCCCAGTACTTTAGGGCCTTGACAGGTTACCTCTGAAAGACAAATAGATACATTAAGTGGCAGATTTTTTAACATTTAATTGGGGCTTTTGAAAATCCAAACAGAATTTCCTTTTGGTGAAACTTGAAACATTGACTGACATCTGTTGGGAGAAATATTTTCAGCCAAGAGAGTTTTCTGACTCTGCTCCTTAAGTGACAACATGTTGCCAGGTAGGAAGGGAATGAACACTGTTACATGCTAGTGTCTGAGCATCTGTGCCAGGTCCTTTATACAATATCATTTGATCCCCAAAGGGAGCTTTGTGAGATAGGCATTCTTATTCACATTTTACAAAAGAGGAACTGAAAGAGGCACAGACAGGTGAAGTGACCTTCCTAAAGAGGTCACATCAGAGGCACATCTTTTTTTTTTTTTTTTTTTGCGGTAAGTGGACCTCTCACTGTTGTGGCCTCTCCCATTGCAGAGCGCAGGCTCCGGATGCACAGGCTCAGTGGCCATGGCTTACGGGCGCAGCCACTCCATGGCTCATGGGCCTAGCCGCTCCATGGCATGTGGGATCTTCCCGGACTGGGGCACGAACCCGTGTCCCCTGCATTTGCAGGCGGACTCTTAACCACTGCGCCACCAGGGAAGCCCTAGGCACATCTTAAAATCAGGACTTTCAGACTCCAAAGCTTTTACATTTACCAGTAGACCAGTATTTGACAGTCATTTTATTTTTTTTGTTTAATCTATAATTCTTTTTGGTGAACATAGAATATCTTGCCCTCAAGAATTCCTTTACGTGTTTCTATAGAGAGGGTTCCCCATCTCCTTCGTAAGACACCACTTAGATCCTGCTGCTTGTGGTTGATTAGTCTCGAACTTTTTATTGTGTTTTTGGCTAAGAGTATAAAATTGCATTATTAGCAGAGATGGTGAACACTACAACATTCAGCTCTAAACATATTGAATTAGATTTGTTTGTTTTTAGCAGATTGGCCAACTTTGAAGTTTGTACTTAGAGTAAGGAAGTGTATGACATATACTACCTAAGTACGTATACTCTAAGTGTATATACAGTATGACAACTGTATATATGTGAACTATAACATTTGGGAATTATCACAGCAAGAATGAATACATTTCTTCTTGATACTTTTGAACAGGTATGTTCAGTGTTACAAACATTTTGAAAATGTTCATTCGACAAAGAAATATAAAGTGCTTGCTATGTGCCAGGGCTATGCTAAATTCTACGCTGAACACAACACTAAAAACACATGGTTTCTGCCCACAGTGAGATGATGGTTTAGAAGGGAGACAAACTTGTGAGGTAACTATTAAAATACGCTATAATCAGGGCTTCCCTGGTGGCACAGTGGTTGAGAGTCCGCCTGCCGATGCAGGGGACACGGGTTCGTGCCCCAGTCCGGGAAGATCCCACATGCCACAGAGCGGCTGGGCCCGCGAGCTATGGCCGCAAGGCCTGCGCGTCCAGAGCCTGTGCTCCGCAACGGGAGAGGCCACAACAGTGAGAGGCCCGCGTACCGCAAAATAAATAAATAAATAAATAAAATAAAATACGCTATAATCATTACAGTTATGGAGTCTGTAGAAGGAAGAGTGGGTGCACTATGGAAGGACAAGTTAATTGTGCTTGGGTGACTCGGGAAGATTTTGAGAAGAGGTAGTTTAAACTGAAGGCCTAATATATTCTTGACTATAGGAAAATTCATGATCTGCTCATACATATTGTATACACAACATTTGCATGGACAGCATTTCCCTTACTTGTATGCATAAATGTAGTATTAAGTTTGAACACTTAGTGTCTTCCCTTTACCTCTAAATCATACATCCTCCGTATATCTTTTAGAAGGCTTCTCCTGTATTTGCTTGTTTCCCTTTATTTTTCTGTTCTGCTGCTGTAAAATTTCTCTGGTTTTTGGAAAGAGGCAGACTAATTGCTGGTTGGTAGAGGAAAGTTACATTTATGATGATTGCTCTATTTCTACATTCTTTAAAACAGTTAGTAGTGAGTGAAGCATCACAATGATGGTGGGAAATGGTAAGGAGAGCAGGGTAATGGAACTAGGTGCCTGATTGCTTTATTATTTTTACTGTCGCACAAATGGTTTTCTTCTATTTAGAATAATCTAAGGACTGAAAGTATGACTAGCTACGTTCTTGAGCTGAAAGTGAAGTTAGAAGACAGTTGTCTGGAGGGAAACATTACATTCAGTGGTATATTAATGATTTCCTGGCCCATTTTGATTGTAAGGCTTTTTGGTGAATTATACTTATGAAGAGTTCCCCTATGATTAAGTATTAGGATACGTGCCTGTCTCTAATATACATGCTGGTTCTCATAGGCAGACACATTGGCAGATGTTAAGGCAATTCAGTTTAGTGGAGAAAGCCGCATGATATTATGGAAAGAGCCCTGCACCAGACGTTAGGAAAGCTGAATTCAGGTCCTGCCTCTGGCTCTTAGGTAATTTGTTCTCTGCCTTTGAGCTAGTCAGGTGACCTCTCTTAGGCCTCAGTTTCTTGCTTTTTAAATACTGGGTTAGGATAATGCTCCCTAAGGTATTGCTCAACTCACACTTTAATCATTTTATTATTGACAAGGGATTTATTCACCTACCAAATCTATACTGAGTGCTTTCATATTTCAGGTTCTGTGCTAGGTGGTGTAGTCAAAAAGAGACATGGAGGGTAGTCATAGATCAATGGGAGAGAACTGAGAGTTGAGAAACTTATACAACTCTGGTAAATTTTTGACAGACATAGCAAGACCATTCACTGCAGGAGAATAGTCTTCAACAAATGATGCTGGTACAACTGGATTTCCACATGCAGAAGAATCAATTTAGACCCCTACCTCATACTGTGTACAAAAAATAACTCAAAATGGATTAAAGACCTAAACATAAAAGCTAAAACTATAAATCTCTTGGAAGAAAATGCATAAATCTTTGTGATCTTGGATTGGGCAGTGGTATTTCAGATTTGATACCAAATGCACAAGCAACCAATGAAAAATGGATAAATTGGACCTCATCAAAATTAAAAACTTCAAAATAGACTTTAAAATAAAGACTATTACAAGAGACAAAGAAGGACACTACATAATTATCAAGGGATCGATCCAAGAAGATAAAACAATTGTAAATATTTATGTACCCAACATAGGAGCACCTCAATACATAAGGCAAATACTAGCAGCCATAAAAGGGGAAATCGACAGTAACACAATCATAGTAGGGGACTTTAACACCCCACTTTCACCAATGGACAGATCATCCAAAATGAAAATAAATAAGGAAACACAGGCTTTAAATGATACATTAAACAAGATGGACTTAATATTTATAGGACATTCCATGCAAAAACAACAGAATACACATTCTTCTCAATTGCTCATGGAACATTCTCCAGGATCGATCATATCTTGGGTCACAAACCAAGCCTTGGTAAGTACAAGAAAATTGAAATTGTATCAAGTATCTTTTCCGACCACAATGCTATGAGACTGGATATCAATTACAGGAAAAGATCTGAAAAAATACAAACACATGGAGGCTAGACAATACACTACTTAAAAACGAAGTGATCACTGAAGAAATCAAAAATACCTAGAAACAAATGACAATGGAGACACGACGACCCAAAACCTATGGGATGCAGCAAAAGCTGTTCTAAGAGGGAAGTTATAGCAATACAATCCTACCTTAAGAAACAGGAAACATCTCAAACAACCTAACCTTGCACCTAGAGCAATTAGAGAAAGAAGAACAACCCCCAAAGTTAGCAGAGGGAAAGAAATCATAAAGATCAGATCAGAAATAAATTAAAAAGAAATGAAGGAAACAATAGCAAAGATCAACAAAACTAAAAGCTGGTTCTTTGAGAAGATAAACAAAATTGATAAACCATTAGCCAGACTCATCAAGAAAAAAAGGGAGAAAACTCAAATCAATAGAATTAGAAATGAAAAAAGAGAAGTAACAACCGACACTGCAGAAATACAAAGGATCATGAGAAATTACTACAAGCAACTCTATGCCATTAAATTGGACAACCTGGAAGAAATGGACAAATTCTTAGAAATGCACAACCTGCCAAGACTGAACCAGGAAGAAATAGAAAATATGAACAGACCATTCACAAGCACTGAAATTGAAACTGTGATTAAAAATCTTCAAACAAACAAAAGCCCAGGCCCAGATGGCTTCACAGGTGAATTCTATGAAACATTTAGAGAAGAGCTAACACCTATCCTTCTCAAACTCTTCCAAAATATAGCAGAGGGAGGAACACTCCCAAACTCATTCTATGAAGCCACCATCACCCTGATACCAAAACCAGACAAGGATGTCACAAAGAGAGAAAACTACAAGCCAATATCACTGATAAACATAGATACAAAAATCCTCAACAAAATACTAGCAAACAGAATCCAACAGCACATTAAAAGGATCATACACCATGATCAAGTGGGGTTTTTCCCAGGAATGCAATGATTCTTCAATATACGCAAATCAATCAACATGATACACCATATTAACAAATTGAAGCATAAAAACCATATGATCATCTCAATAGATGCAGAGAAAGCTTTCGACACCCATTTATGATAAAAACCCTGCAGAAAGTAGGCATAGAGGGAACTTTCGTCAACATAATAAAGGCCATATATGACAAACCCACAGCCAACATCGTCCTCAATGGTGAAAAACAAACCATTTCCACTAAGATCAGGAACAAGACAAGACTGCCGACTCTCACCA
The DNA here is from genome assembly GCF_937001465.1 of Orcinus orca. NCBI lineage: Eukaryota > Metazoa > Chordata > Mammalia > Artiodactyla > Delphinidae > Orcinus > Orcinus orca. Next base: position 5,630,164 of record NC_064559.1, on the reverse strand, counting down.
CTCTTATTCAACATAGTTTTGGAAGTTTTAGCCACAGCAATCAGAGAAGAAAAAGAAATAAAAGGAATCCAAATCAGAAAAGAAGTATTAAAGCTGTCACTGTTTGCAGATGATGTGATACTATACATAGAGAGTCCTAAAGATGCTACCAGAAAACTGCTAGAGGTAATCAATGAATTTCTTAAAGCAGCAGGATACAAAATTAATGCACAGAAATCTCTGGCATTCTTATACACTAATGATGAAAAATCTGAAAGTGAAATTAAGAAAACATTCCCATTTACCATTGCAACAAAAAGAATAAAATGTCTAGGAATAAACCTACCTAAGGAGACAAAAGACCTGTATACAGAAAATTATAAGACACTGATGAAAGAAATTAAAGATGATACAAATAGATGGAGAGATATACCATGTTCTTGGATTGGAAGAATCAACATTGTGAAAACGACTCTACTACCCAAAGCAATCTACAGATTCAATGCAATCCCTATCAAACTACCACTGACATTTTTCACAGAACTAGAACAAAAATTTTCACAATTTGTATGGAAATGAAAAAGGCCCCGAATAGCCAAAGCAGTCTTGAGAAAGAAATACAGAGCTGGAGGAATCAGGCTCCCTGACTTCAGACTATACTGCAAAGCTACAGTAATCAAGACAGTATGGTACTGGCACAAAAACAGAAATATAGTTCAATGGAACAGGAGAGAAAGCCCAGAGATAAACCCACGCACATATGGTCACCTTATCTTTGATAAAGGAGGCAAGAATATACAGTGGAGAAAAGACAGCCTCTTCAATAAATGGTGCTGGGATAACTGGACAGGTACATGTAGAAGTATGAAATTAGAACACTCCCTAACACCATACACAAAAATAAACTCAAAATGGATTAACGACCTAAGTGTTAGGCCAGGCACTATCAAACTCTTAGAGGAAAACATAGGCAGAACGCTCTATGACATAAATCACAGCAGGATCCTTTTTGACCCACCTCCTAGAGAAATGGAAATAAAAACAAAAATCAACAAATGGGCCCTAATGAAACTTCAAAGCTTTTGCACAGCAAAGGAAACCATAAACAAGACCAAAAGACAACCCTCAGAATGGGAGAAAATATTTGCAAATGAAGCAACTGACAAAGGATTAATCTCCAGGATTTACAAGCAGCTCATGCAGCTCAACAACAAAAAAACAAACAACCCAATCCAAAACTGGGCAGAAGACCTAAATAGACATTTCTCCAAAGAAGATATACAGATTTCCAACAAACACATGAAAGAATGCTCAACATCATTAATCATTAGAGAAATGCAAATCAAAACTGCAATGAGATATTATCTCATACCGGTCAGAACGGCCATCATCAAAACTAGAAACAATAAATGCTGTAGAGGGTGTGGAGAAAAGGGAACCCTCTTGCACTGTTGGTGGGAATGTAAATTGATACAGCCACTATGGAGAACAGTATCGAGGTTCCTTAAAAAACTACAAATAGAACTACCATACGACCCAGCAATCCCACTACTGGGCATATAGCCTGAGAAAACCATAATTCAAAAAGAGTCATGCACCACAATGTTCATTGCAGCTCTATTTACAATAGCCAGGACATGGAAGCAACCTAAGTGTCCATCAACAGGTGAATGGATAAAGAAGATGTAGCACATATATACAATGGAATATTACTCAGCCGTAAAAAGAAATGAAATTGAGTTATTTGTAGTGAGGTGGATGGACCTAGAGTCTGTCATCCAGAGTGAAGTAAGTCAGAAAGAGAAGAACAAATACCGCATGCTAACACATATGTATGGAATCTTAAGAAAGAAAAAAAAAGGTCATGAAGTACCTAGGGGTAAGACGGGAATAAAGACACAGACCTACTAGAGCATGGACTTGATATGGGGAGGGGTAAGCGTAAGCTGTGACAAATTGAGAGAGTGGCATGGACATATATACACTACCAAACATAAAATTGATAGCTAATGGGAAGCAGCCGCAGAGCACAGGGAGATCAGCTAGGTGGTTTGTGTCCGCCTAGAGGGGTGGGGTAGGGAGGGTGGGAGGGAGGGAGAAGCGAGAGGGAAGAGATATGGGAACATATGTATATGTATAACTGATTCACTTTGTTATAAAGCAGAAAAGTAGCACACCAGTGTAAGGCAATTATATTCCAAGAAAGATGTTAAAAAAAAAATTAAAAACTTATGTGTCAAATGGCACTCTTAAGAAAGTGAAAAGACAACCCACAGGATGGGGAAAATATTTGAAAATCATACATCTGATAAAGGTCTAGTACCCAGAATATATCAAGAATATATGACTCAGTAATAGAAAGACAGCCCAAATTAAAAATGGGCAGCAGATCTGAATTGACATTTTTCCAAAGAAGATACACAAATGGCCAATAATTCATGAAGAGGTGCTCAACATCATTAACCAGCAGAGAAATGCATATCAAAATCACATGAAGTATCACTTCACACTCATTAGGATGGCACTAATCAAAAAGACGGATAATGAAAAGTGTTGATGAGGATATGAAGACATTGGAACCCTCATACACTGCTTGTGTGATTGTAAAATGGTGCAGCTGCTTTGGAAAACAATTTGGCAGTTCCTTGAAAACTTAAACAGTTATCATATGACCCAGCAGTTTCGTACTTAGGTGTATATACCCAAGAAAATTGAAATCTTATGTTTATCCAAACCTTGCATATGAACATTCATAGTAGCATTATTCATAAAAGTGCCAAAGTGGAAATAACCCAGATGTCCATTAACTGTTGCATGGGTAAACAAAATATGGAATAATCCATAAAATGGAATATTATTTAGCCAGAAAAGTAATGAAGTGTATACATGCTATACCATGGACGTACCTTGAAAACCTTATGCTAAGTGAAAAAAGTTGGATATGAAAGGCCACATATTGTATGATTCCATTTATATGAAATGTCCAGAATGGGCAAACCCACAGAGACAGGAAGTAGTTTAGTGGTTTTCGGGGCTGGGAGGAAGAGGGAATGGAGAGTGGCTGCTAAAATGGGTTCAGGGTTTCCTTTTAGGGTGATGAAGGGTTCTGAAATTAGTGGTGATGGTTATACAACCTTGTGAATATATTAATACTAAAAACAAAACTACACTTTAAAATGGTAATTTTATGGTATGTGAATTATATCTCAATAATTTTTTTGTTTTTAAAAGACATGGTCCTTTCCTTCATGGTGCTAAAATGAACTGTTAATATGATAGGGATAATAAAGGGTTCCATGGGAGGGATACAGTATGACATTCTGTCCTACTGTGTGGAGTTGGGGGTCAGATTCCTGGAATAAGTAACATTTAAATGGAGACCTGAAGAATTCAAGAATGAATTGAAGTTACGTAGGTGAAAAAACTGGTATAGTGGAAATTAGGAAACAGGGACGAATATATCAGAATTAATAACTTAAAGCCAATTTTAGTTCCAACAGGTATAGGCTCCTACCTCTGGCACTATGTAAGATTGTCACAGATCTTTTACCTTGAGTAATTTAATTATCCTATAATGTGTATTATGAAAAAATTATGTATCTTAACCTTCTGGGGAAAACATTTTTCATGATTTGATTCTAAATATTTAAAAATTTTAGTGTATGACATTTTATAATTTAAAATTTTCCTGAAACCAGAGCTAGATTCTATAATTTGTTTATGCTGGGTTTTTTTTCTCCCCTTTATCTGTTTGTAGATTTTATAAGCCAAGTTTTCAACCTTCCTTCATATAAAAATTCTACTGTTTTCTTTCCTTTTGACAGTTTGAGGTTAATTTCAGATCTTTGTAAGCATTATTTGCTATAGAGTTGGGATAAATACAAATGTTTGTTTCTCTTTGCTGTTAGGTAATAAAATATTTTATTAAGAAGAAATTTCAAACATGTACAAAAGTAGAATAATATAGTCAACACCCCTGTAATCAACACCAGCTTCAAAAATTTCCAACTCATAGCCAATCTTATTATATACCCACCTAGTCCTTCACTTCCTAAATTATTTGGAAGCAAATCTCAGAAGTTACATCACTTTATATGCATGTTCATATATCTCTTAATGAAAAGAATTCTTTTCTTTTGAGTATTTTTTAACTTGGAAATTTTTCCATATGAAAACAAATTATTTAAAAAGTTGTCTCTTGCTGGAAATGAATAGCTAATTTGTTACTCTTTTTTTTGCTTATATACAGTGTTCATTTTTTCTAATAAATATTAGGTATGCTTATAAAATGATAAAGTTGATGTTATGAGAATGTGGTTCATAGTCTTTATTTTCCTTGTTGTGATTAACTAGAACTTAGGCATGGTGAAGCTTTACAGCCAGTAGTTATGTCCTTTTACCGTATTCAATGGGCTTTTCTGCTTCGCCTTATAGGAGTGTCTGTATCATTTAACATTATGGGCTACCAGTCCTTGTTGAACACACATCTCTCTTGGCTTCCCTGACATTTGGCTTTCTTGGTTCATCCCTGTATTGGAGTGCTCTTTTACTGACACATTATCTTTTGATACCACTACATGTGACTATATCTCATCCTTATTCTATTCTTGAGCCTCTTCTGTTCTCTCTGCAAACTGTTTATTTCTGCTGTCATGCTGCATGACATCATAAACATACATTATGTATGTATTAGTGAATCCCAAATATTTGTTACTAGTCAATGAAAGAACCTCTTTAATGTTCTAGTTGATTATTTAAAATGTTCCCATGGATAGATATCCCATTGTCATGATAAATTCAGCTTTTCAAAATTTTCATCTTTTTTTTGATTAATACTGATTCCCCTTCACCTTTCCTCTATTGACAAATTATTAGACTTCTTCAAATCACTAGGCTAGAAATATTCATATCTTCCTCCTCTTTCAACCTCCTATGCACATCCTATTATCTTGTTCTGTTAACTCTTCCTTCAAAATACGTTATTTGCATTTTCATTATTATTACCTATTCTAAGCATTTCCTTTAGGAAATTTCCTAACTACCTTTAGGTCATCTAAGTGCTCTTCTCTCTGATTCCCTAAACCCTGTGTGTTCTCCACAGTCAAGATGATGTATATACATGTCTCTCCCTTATTAGAATTCATACTCTTCAGGGGCTAAGATTGGATTTCATTCATGCTGTGACCATAATACATGAGACATAGTAATATTCATTCAATTGTTAATTGAATTGAATTGGATTTCTAATCTCTTTACCTACTATATAATATCCTGTAATATCTATTTAAGGTCTTGTCTTTCCCTTGCAGTGCATCCTATATAAAGTACTCTTTGAGAATCCAATAAAAGCACTATAGTCTCTATCAATGTGCCCTGCAAATTTCTGTCATGGAACTTATTGCAATCTAAAATTATTGTTTATTTTCTTTTTTATTATCTTTCCCCCCTTTGAATGTATTTCCTGTGATGGTAGGGACCATGTCAGCCTTACACATTTTATATATACATTCTAATATATATGTAAGTATACATTTTAATATAACCTTGCACAGGGTAGGACCTTAATAAGTACTTATTGAATATGAATGGGTATGCTTCCTGCTTAGTTGAGAGCAGTGTACTTATACATAATACAAATAATTTCACAGCAGTTACAAACCTTAAACTTTGAATCTTTGTTTTATTATTGTCAGACTGATTTTTTTTCTTTCTTTTTTGGCCGTGCTGTGGTGCTTGCGGGATCTTAGTTCGCTGACCAGGGATTGAACCTGGGCCCTCAGCAGTGAAAGCGCAGAGTCCTAACCACTGGACTGCCAGGGAATTCCCAGACTGATTTTTTCTAAAACTTTCATTGGTAAAAAGTCTAGTCAAACTCTTCTACCAAACATAAGACGGGTTCTGGGAATACAAAGATAAATAAGAACATTATTCCTGATTTTTATGGAATTTTGGAATAAAGAGAAAGAAATGCTTAAATATTCTTGTGGAGGTCATGGAAAGCTTCCTAGAGGACATCTGGTATCTCTAAGGTTTTTTCAGCTCAAAAATTGTATAATTCATAGGTGCCATTTTCCTTAGCAGTAACAAAAACTTCGGTAGCCGCAAAGCAAAGACTGACTGCTACCAGCAGGATATTCTTGGCTGTTCCCATGGCTGCCCTCATTCTGATTAATTTGAATATTTACTTCAACCTAAGTAGTAACTTTGGAATTTAAATCTAATTCCTTACTAGATAGAGATTATTTTTAGATTACCCATTATTTTGTTAGCTGAGAATAACTCAAAGGAGAATTCAGCAGTGTTGTACATGGCTTTACTGAAGCCAGTGCAAGCTTTCCTTGTTTGTGGTTTGTTTGATTTTTGTTTGGTTAACAAGGGAATTAGGAGATATTTGCACTTAGCACTACTAATACACTATTTTTATACTTCATTTATACAACCGATTTACTTATTTTTGTTTTCACTTTCATTCCCATTAGAAGGTAGGCTCTGTGAGAGCAGAATTTTTGTCTGTTGTGTTCATTGCTCAATAAATATTTGTTGAATGAATACTTAAGAAGTCTATTGGTAGCCTTAACAGAGTAGTTTCAATAAAATAGTGGGGATGGAAGCTAGTTTACATGGTTGAGGACAGCCTGAGCTGATAGTGATTTAAAAATCAAACAGGAATAGGTTTTTTCCCCTCCTTTTAAAACATGTGATAAAGAATATTTATGAAAATTCCCTTCTTAGCCACTTTTGTTTCTTTTTACTGCTGATAGCTTGTCAAATCTCTTTAAAATGAGCATGTCCTATTAGGTTTCTTTTTTGTAATTTATATGTGTCCTAATCATTAAATTTATTTATTACTGTAAGTCATATGATCTCAACTTATTATGACTTTTTAGATTTTTGAGAAAATGAAAATTTTAGCTGTTCTTTTCTTTAACCTAAATATAGCTGTGAAATGATGTATCAGTAAATAGTTTTAGACCTTAGATTAATTTTATTTTTTAAAATTGCTAAGCAAATGTGTACCGAAAGTAAATATGTGTATAAATGTCTTTACATTATTCAAAATTCTAAAATTAGACATCTGTCTAATGAATGTTGTTCTACATTTTGCTAAATGATTAATAGTAATTAAAAGGTTAAATATAAGCTGAAGAAAGCTTTGAATTTTGAAATGTTTGCAACAGCTAGTAATCTGACTGATGCAGACGTTTTTGTCAAAGTTGAAAAAGTTAGAGCTAATTAATTTCTTGGGAGACATATGATGAAATTGTAGGTGTGATAACATATTTGAGTAACATATGGTAGTTATGGGGCACCTTTCTAATGATTGAGCAGCCAGTTAAATACAGACTTTTTTGGTTGTTTTTCTTTTATTATCATTCTTTGTTACTGTGTATTTTTAAATTAATTTAGCTTTCCGGAGGTCAGTACTCAGGATTTAATGATTTATATTTAAAATATTAACATGAACACTTTACTCTGAATTGGCATAAATTTAGTAAAAAGTTTTCTTAAAAATACATCCCTTTTTTTCCCTCAGCATATGCATGTATTATACTTACGTGATTAAAAACAAATCCAGGGGCTTCCCTGGTGGCGCAGTGGTTGAGAGTCTGCCTGCCGATGCAGGGGACACGGGTTCGTGCCCCGGTCCGGGAGGATCCCACATGCTGCGGAGCAGCTGCGCCCGTGGGCCATGGCTGCTGGGCCTTTGCGTCCGGAGCCTGTGCTCCGCAGCGGGAGAGGCCACAGCAGTGAGAGGCCCGCGTACCACAAAAAAAAAAAAAAAAAAAAAAGAATCCGCCTGCCAATGCAGGGGACATGGGTTTGAGCCCTGGTCCAGGAAGATCCCACATGTCGCAGAGCAACTAAGCCCATGTGCCACAACTACTGAGCCTGCACTCTAGAGCCCACGAGCACAACTACTCAGCCCGTGAGCCACAAGTACTCAGTCCGCGTGCCACAACAACTGAAGCCCACGCGCCTAGAGCCTGTGCTCTGCAACAAAGAGAAGCCACTGCAATAAGAAGCCCGTGCACCACAATGAAGAGTAGGCCCCGTTCACCACAACTAGGAAAAGCCCGTGCGCAGCAACGAAGACCCAACGCAGCCAAAAATAAATAAATAAAATAAATTCATTAAGAAAAAATACAATATGCTCTTTAAAAAAAAAAAAGTAAATTAAAAAAAAAAATCCAGTGTTTGGGGGATTATACTCTCAGTACACATTGTTTAACTCAAATTACCCTTGAATGAAGATCCCCCCCAATGTTATGTGGTTACCTTTGATATACATACAGCACATATAGATACATATTTTAAAAATTTAGCTGTATTTTTCTCTCATAAGGATTCACTATTTGTATTTGGACTAATTTCCTTCCTTCCGGTCTTACTTTCTGAATACTGCTTGATTACGACAACAGATTAAAAAGGAAATAACCATTCTGTTATTAAAATAGTATCTAATACCTTGGTAGAGGAAGTTCTGAGTTAAGAATTTTGCAATAGAGACAAGTTAAGTAGTGACTTAGAGTTTTTCATTTTTTTAAAAGTTGGATTTTTACCAGCATTTTTATGATTGTAATCTAGTGTATAAATTAAAAATTTCTAACTATCATTCAAAAATATGCACAGTAAAATAAGTTCAGGATGGAAATGCTTCTGTTGTGCTGCAGAGCCATCCACTGGAGGGTGTTCAAGTTAACTTCTCTTGGTCTCAATATTCTGCTGATTAGGTTGATGAAATGAAAAATAAATGTGAAGGCTGTGCTTTTCTAAGTCTTCTGATATTAAATGAAAAGTGGTATTTGCATCTAAAATGAAATAAACTGAAAGGGAATATAATTTTAAACCTTAAAGGAAAGGTATTGTGAAAATTCTAGAGTTATGAATGAGATAACTGTAACATTCCTTTGGTTTCTAATCTAGAAACTATTCAGAATATTACCGTATTTTTTAATATTCTTACTTTAAAAATTTGCATACAGTTAGAGGATCTAACGTGTCTAGAAACCTCCCAAATTGATTTACTAAACGTTTTTTATATTACCACAATTGTTTTCATTTAAATTTGAGTATCCTACAAATAATTTTGGTATGGACATCTGTTCTATGAATTCTTCCCTGTTCTGAATCTGTTGCAAAGTTTTCCTTGTCAGTTGACATGCTTTTTTAGCCCATGGTGACAAAGACAAATATTCATGAGGGGACTGCTGGAGTATTTTGCTCCAGTTGGGCTCTGAACTTAAGCCTTAAGTTAAGTAATAAAGGTGAACTTTCAAGTCACTCACAATAAAGCACTTACTTTCTCATTAATTTAATAAAATTTCTAAAATTTGCATTATTACCTAATTATCTGTGAACACTGAGTCTTAAAGATAGCAGGATTTTCTGAATATAGCTTACTTTGAAAATGTAAGTTTGAAAAATGACTTTAGAGATTTATTCCAGTTTGAAAAATGACTTTAGAGATTTATTCCAGTGCTGTAAATTTTAAATAATTTAATTGGTTAAATTGTTATGGTGATTAGAATCTTCAGAAACAAAATCCTAGTGAATAGACTATTTGCTTTTTAGAACTTATGAGAGTTTCAGTAGAGTAAAATAATGATTTAGAAATTAATTCATTGGTTTTGTTAATTATCAACAATAATCATTAAATTGGATAATTTAAAAAATTAAAGTAATAATCCGTATAATTCTAGTAGTAGGCAGTATTTATTGACAAATGGCAAGATGATAGTTTTTCATTCAGTAGGAAAATTTGATATTTGATTTGGTTTCATAGTTGAATAATTATACTTAGAAATAGCATTTTTTTGCTTTATAAGTTGTTAAAATATTTTTTATTCTGGTAAGTCTTTATGTCATAAAGTAAGTAAATGACAGATATCAAATCCATAAGCCAACATTAAAATTCACTATAAAACTTGGCCCCAATTCTGAAAGCTATGGTTCATTCTAGAAATGTTTCTGGAACAGTTAGTGAATGATTTCGGAAGATGAGATTTACATTTTAAATACAGTGTCAACAGTCTTTACCTTGCCATGCATAATTTGTGTTGCCAGATGTGCTGAGGTCAGTGTTTTAACCATTCATATCTTATTTTCTGAAATTACTTAGTAACTCTGGAAGGGATTTATGATCAGAAAGAAGGTTTTGAAGGAAAGTATGTTAAGAGTCTTATTAATAGTATGGAAAGCAGTCCATTTTGTGGAGCATGATGTGCTCTGTCACATGGAAACATTTTTTTTGGATGCTTTCATAGCCATCTGTAGAGGGTGGATATTTGATTATACATAAGTCAGATAAAAAATAATTTTGACATTGTCTTTGCTTCCCTAAATACCTTGCTTCTGTGAAATGGTGTGTTAGCTTGATCACATCATTACAAAGGAGTTTCATAGTTGGCAATTAAAAGTATGTATAGTAAATTCATTGTGATTTTTAGTATTTTCTGTTGACAAGAAAAATTTTAAAAACAGATGATCATCAATCTAGCCTGAGGATTAATGATTTTTTTTTGCCTCTGGAATGAAAGATTAATAAACATATTTAAAGTCTATCCATTTCATGTAATTTATTCACTAAATACGTGCCAGAACTTCTCAGAAACTCAGAATTACTATGAAACTATTACATTTATTCTTTTGAAACTTGGGGGAAAATGTAGATGCTTTATTCATTTACAATTACCAGGTATACTGACAAAAATATGTTATTTTGACTTTTAGAAATTATCCTAGCATCATAATTTCTAATGAAATATTGGATTTGGACTAGTTCAGGCAGCAAGAAAGATTCTAAGATAAAGGAACTTAAATTCTGTGCACTTTGTCTTCAACAATAAAATATTTACATTTCTTAAATGCATATATATTACTATATTCTTTAAAATACATTCATATTATTTTCCTTGAAAAAATTGTCTTTAAGTTAGATGGTATCTCTTTGTGGCTAATGTTAAATCCTTACTATGTATCAAACATGGTGCTATGTGCTTTGCATGTAGTATGTCATTTTATGTGTTTAAATGTTAAGAATAGAACAGAGAAAGATCATTAGACCTCTGACTATAGTCATGGGGATGATCTGTCTTATTTAGGCTCAGACATTTAGATAACTGGGACAGGTCCTTCATTGGTGCCTATTGATGATGCAGATGACAGATGATCACCCAGGGTTTTAGGAAATCTTTCTAAACTATTGTTCCTTGCTTGACTGAGTTTTCAGGAGCCAGGGAAGATATTCTATCAACTCCCAAGTTTTAAACTTAATATTTGGGATTCAGTAAGTACTTGGAGCAAGGGTGAAGGGGAAGAAGGGCTTACCAAAATGGGAGCTGAGTCTTTTCTCTGCCAGGTGTTCTCCATCTATTCATTTCTTCATTCAGTCAAGAAATACTTGAGTACCTACTGTGTTTATGAAGCTCACATACAAGTGAGGGAGATAGCAAATAAAGATAAATACATAAAGCATATGATATGTTAGACAATAGAGAAAACTCACGTCTGGGAGAGAGGATATGAAACATCAAAGTTGGCAGCGGTGGGGTGGGGGTCATCTTGGTTGAAATTTTAGATAGGATGGCCTGAAGGATTAAGTTAGTACTAGCCATGTATGGGGGACATCCATTCCAGAAAGAGGTTAGCTAGTGTAAAGACCTTGTGACAGGTCTGCCCCACATATGACCCGCATATGACTGCTGTGGGGCTTCACTAAGTAATTCCCTCAGTGTGCTTCATCATATCCTGTTGCATCTCAGGTTGATAAACATGGGCCAGGGGAGAGGTTTCATTTGGTAAGATGTACCTACTATGATGTATACCTTATTAGTGAGCGAAGTCTAGTCCTCCAGTACCTGATTGCTGGGCTTCTTTGATTTGTGCAGGAAGTTAGGCAGGGCATGTAGCACAACCATGGCTCCTTCATACCTGGGGATGCACATTCTTAGGCAGAAGCCATTGCCTTTGTTAGCCAGGTGTTTTCTCAGCTGACAGGATGGGCCACCTAAAGTATAAAACCACATCATGTACCAACAGTGCAGTTTGGGAGTATTAGGGTAAATTGTTTAGAAGTATTATGGTATAAAAGTTAGGTGCCTTTATTAATATATAAGATGCATTCTATCCATATTTATTGTCTGAAGAAATAATATTTAATCCATAGTAGTATATATTCTTTAATATCACAGAAATGTAGCTACCTTGCTGGTAGGAGTGATTGTAAAATAGCAACTGATTCTCTTAGGTTACACATAAAATCAGCATCTTTATAGGTGCTTATGGCTCTTGGTCTAGTTTTTTTCCCCTCAGCTCTTAATATTCCCTTTCTACTTTAAAAAATTATTGTGTTTAAAAATGTAATACATTGGGCTTCCCTGGTGGCACAGTGGTTGAGAGTGCGCCTGCTGATGCAGGGGACACGGGTTCGTGCCCCGGTCTGGGAAGATCCCACATGCTACAGAGCGGCTGGGCCCGTGAGCCATGGCCGCTGAGCCTGCGCGTCAGGAGCCTGTGCTCCGCAATGGGAGAGGCCACGGCAGCAAGAGGCCCGCGTACCGCAAAAAAAAAAAAAAAAAGTAATACATTTAGACCAGAATAGTGCTTCATACATAGACTTACAGTAAGATGAAAGAATATGAATTGAACTTTCAACTGGTCACCATGCAAATGAAGAAACAATATTTCCAGTACGCCAGGAGCCATCCGTAAGTCCTGCTCACATCCTCTTTTCCTTCCCCTAAAGGTAAATGTTCTCCTTACTTTTATGGTATTAAATTACCTAGTTTTTACAATATATAGCTTTAGCAGTTATATATCTCTCCTTAAACAATACAGAATTTTTCCTTTCTTTGGTTTATGTAAATTGGGATAGAACTTTATGCGTTCTTTTGTATCTTATTTCTTTCACTCAATATTAGGTTTGTAAGATTCATCCATATTTAGTGTAGTTTTAGTCCATTAATTTTCTTTGCTGTATAGTATTCCATTGTGTTATTGTACCACAACTTACTTATCTTTTCTATTGCAGACGGGCATTTGAGCTGTTTCTAATTTGTTATTACAAACTGTGCTACTCTGAACATTCTTATACATGTCTTCCTGGTGAATATATGTGCACATTTCTATAAGGGTTTGTATCCAGGAGTGGAATTACTGAGTCACAGGGAATATATATACTCAACTTTATTAGAATATGCAAAACTGTTCTCCAAAATGGGTGTACCAATTTTCCATTTTTGCCAACAGTGTTTGCTCTGTATCATCTCCAGTCTTCTATATTACCAGATTTCTAGTTTTTGCCAAAATGGGGTATGTGTGTGTGTTAGTGTCTTATGGTGGTTTGTATTTGTCATTCCCTGATTGCTAATGAGGTTGAACATTTTTTTTTCACATTTGTCATTCTTTCATTTATTCTTATATCTACCATCTTTTATCTGGGATTGTATTTTTTTCCTCTTGAAGTATATCCTTTAGAACTTCCTCTACTACATCTGCTGGTGGCAACTCTTAGTTTTTTTTTAATATACTGTTTTATTTTATGGTAAAATATATATAACATAAAAGTTACCATTTTAGCCATTTTTAAGTGTACAGTTCAGTGGCATTTAGTGCATTCACATTGTTGTTCAGCCATCATCACCATCTGTCTCCAGAACTCCTTTCATCTTGCAAAACTCAATCTCTGTACTCCTTAAATAACTCCCCATTCTCCCGTCCTTTGGCAACCATGATTTTACGTTTTATTACTGTGAATTTGACTAAGTACCTCATATAAGTGGGGTCCTATAGTATTTATACTTTTTGACTGGCTTATTATGAACCTTAGAATAATGTCTTCAAGCTTCATCCATGTTGTAGCATGTGGCAGAATTTCCTCTTTAAGGCTGAATAATATTCTGTTGTATGTATATACCATATTTTGTTTATCCATTCATCTGTTGATGTCTTTTAATTTTTATTTGTGTGAAAATGTATTTATTTTGCCTACATTCTTGAAGGATATTTTTTACTAAATAGAGAATTCTAGGTTGATACTTATTTTCTTTTTACTCACTGAAGATATCATTCCTCTATTTTTGGGTTTCCACTATTACTATTGAAATGTTAGCTGTTAGTGTAACTGTTGGGCCATGGAAAGTTATCTTGTTTTTCCTCTGAGTAGTTTTAAGATTTTTCTCTTTGTTTTGTGCCTAGACATGTATTTCTTCTTTTTTATCCTGTTTGAATATTCATTAACTATCTTGAATATATAGGTAGATTAATGTCTTTCTGGAAAATTCTTAGCCATTCACTCTTAAGGTACTTTCAGTAACCCATTCTCTCTCTGATCTTCTAGGATAACAATAAAAAAAACTTGTAAAATCTTCCCTATGTGTACTCTATGCATCTTGTACCCTTTCTGTGTTTTCCATCTTTTTTTTTTTTTTTTTGCTTCATTCTAGTTTCTTCTGATGGTTTCCCAGTCTTTCTCTCTATATTGGTATCTAACATGATATTAAGCTTACCCATCAAGTTCTTATTTTTGGGTTATTGTATTTTTTAATTCCAGAATTTATATTTGTGTCTTTCAGATTAGCTATGTCACTTGCATAGTTTTATATTTCACTGCTGAAAATTTCAGATTTGACTTTTATCTCCAGGAACATGGTAGGTTTGTTGTTTTATTTACACTCTGTGATATTTCAGTATCTGGAATCCCTATAGGTCTGTTTTTGTAATTTGTTGTTTCTGTTGGTTTTTGCTTCTGGTGTCTTAGCTCATCTAAGACACTTGTTATACTCATTGTAAATACTGTTGATTCTTGTTATTCATGGTTGCTATGTTATATAAAGTAGCCACAAAAACTGAATCATTGCTTCTAGAGAAAATGCAGGATTTGGGTTAGTTTCCTGCAATCTTGTCACATTTTCATCAAATGAGCAATACATAACCTTGTTTTATGTGTGTTTCTGTTTAAAGACATTTAATATGTGTTACTGATTTATTAACATTGAACTCCAAGCTAAAAGCACTAACTCATGCATGAATGAACCTTAGTTATCACCTGTATTTTTTCTCCGTAAAGCACATGACAGCCTTTTTGTGCTTAGGAACACTTGACAGCACTTTAGCGCTATTTTTGTGGTTCATTTTAAATAGTGAAATCATTAACAAAAAGCAGAAAAGTGTGAAAATTGGGGCACTAAGTATACTGTGGAAAGGACACTTGTTTACAGTCGGAGAGCTGAAGCAAGAAGGCAGCATCGCCTTTTTCAATTTCACCTGGTGGTTCAATTTTTTTGCAGGTCTGTTCTGTGTGTCTGGAAATAGCTGCAAGAGCACCCAGTGCATTGATTTTTGAATTACAAGTAAAATTTAGTGAGTAGACAAATTTACAAATCAGAATCCTGGAATAATGAGAATAGACTTTGTATACTTGAAAATTATTGGTAGAAATACGAAGCCTTGAATAATGTTTTCTTCTCTCTGAGGGGATTTGATTTTGTATCTGCCAGATTCGTTGGAGGCATTAGCAATCTAGGGAACACCTTAAATTAAGTTCAGGTCTTGAGGTTTGCTGGTCCACTCAGATGTCATGAAGCTAGACTGCAGATCTATGTAAGATCTAGTTTATTTTTTGGTTTTCCACTACCATCAGCGAGTAATCATTGTGATTCCAGCTTAGCATGGGAGTTAGTTTATCAGTCTTCCTTTTGTCTGACATTTAAAATTATTCTTGGTGGAGTATCCAGCTGAATTACCTAATCTCACATTTACAAAAGTAGAACCTCCCTTCCTTTTTCTCTTCTTAATTTTAATCTCTTCTGCCTTCTCATGATTTTCACATTTCTGTCTCCCTCTTTCCCTTCTTTTGTGTTTTCTTTCATATTTGAAGCATTTGCTATAATTGTTATAAGATTGAATAAATGTTCTCAGTTAAGTACATTTTTTAGATTTATGCTAAGATTTGGTCTTCACATTACTTTAGTAATACTGGAAATAAATTAACTGATTTAAAAAAAATGAAACCTGGGAGTTGGAACAAGACCTTAATTTTTTTACTTCTGTTTTTTGCCCTTTTTTTAAAAATAATTTGTGAAGTGAATCCTCAGCCTTCATATTATTTTAGAAAGAAACAGTGTATAACATGACTTCTTTGTTTTCATTTAGGTTTTTATTGTATTTTATAATAGATGACTGGCTATTGTGGAGAAGTTAAATTTGTTTAACATTACCCTCTTGTCAAAACCATCTTTGTCCCCCTTTATTGTATTTTCTAGCAATAGCCTCAGTGATCCTGCTAAAACTTAAGTCAGATGATGTGGCTTCCCACATCATGACTTCCCATCTCAGTGAAAGCCGGAGTCCCTTCTGGGAAGGCTCTAGGTGATCTGGATCTCCTCATTACCTCTCTAACCTTGTTCTTACTAGTCCCTCCCTTGTTCTTCAGCTCTTCATGCTCTAACCATTCCAGCTTTTTTGTGTTCCTGGAACATGTTAGGTATGTTCCCATCTCAAAGCCTTGCTGTTCTCTATGTCAAGAAGACTCTTACCCCAGATATCTGCATCTAGCTTCCTTATATCTTTTCAATTTTCCTTAAAAGTAACCTTCTCAGTGACTACCGTCCTGGGTTACCGTATCTAAAACTTTAGCTCCCCCATCCCCTCCAAACTCTTTGTATTCCTTCCTTCACTGTTTTATGTTTTTCTCCTTAGCACTTATCAGTATCTAACATTTTATGTATTCATTTCCCCCCCATCAAAATATAAACTTCATGAAAGCAGTGATTTTTGTCCACTTTTTCCTACTATGTTCCCAGTGCCTGTCATAGAATAGGGTACTCAATATTTGTTGAGTGAATAACATATGAATGAAATTTATTACTAGAACCTATTTAAATAAGATAAATCTATATCAAAATGCAAATAAGGAACACAAATGTAAAAACCTTCACATTTTATGTATTTTTTATTTGTATTTTGAAATAATTTCAAACTTACAGAAAAGTTGGAACAATAACTCAGGCTTTTTTTCCTGATCCATTTGAGTATAAGATGCTCCATTACCCTTGAATACCTTGGCGAATTTTTCTTACAAACAAGGGCATTCTACGTGAGAAGAGTATAACTATGAAGAAATTAATACTGATACATCAATCACTACCATTTAATCCTCAATGTCTCCATCATTTTTTGAACACATGTTTACTATCTGCACAAGATGCTCTAGGCTCATCTTGCAATATCCCTACCCTAGCTCTGGGATCAGTGTGCTCCAAGGAATCATTTTTGTGTAGAGAATGATGTTTAGAACCTAAAATATGAATAGTAGTTTTGTACGTTGTATTGGGTGCCACTGTTCTCAGGCCCTTTCAGTACATAGTCAGGAAGTGTGTGTGTGTGTGTGTACGTACATATAGGTATATATGTATACATATCTGTGTAGTTATGTATATATACATTTATATGTATATTAATTTCTGTTATATCACTATCTCAATTTCTGCTTAATATTGCAGAGTTCCTTGTAGTTTGGCCTTTCTATATTTATAATTTGCAGTGAGAAACTAGGTCCAATTATCTTCAATATGTTACTTATTTGATGATTTCCTCTGTGTAACTAATCTATTTTGATAAGTCTTATAAGAACTTTTATTCTGGTCTTTATGAACATTGTTTGCTATATCCTGAACTTATCTAATGGCTGACCTAAAGCAAAGCTGGTTGTAATAAAATTAGACTATACTTCGTAAGAAAATGGTGTGGCGAATACTGAGAGTTTTCTTTATAATTAATAATTCTGATAACATGGAGAACATGATTAACATGCAGCTCATTTAACTAATAAAAACTATCTTTAGCTTGTTAGCCAATCTATCAATATATTAGTAATTAGAGCATTTCAAATTCGTACTTTAATGTTTAATTTCTAGTCTCATGTGAGTTTACAGATGTGACAAAAGGGAGGCAAGGAGCAAGAAGGAACCAGTATGAGAATTAGTAAAGGGTCTTGAGTGATGTGTTTATTCATTAACTTGGCAAATATTTATTGATTATCTCATGTGCATCAAACACTGTTCCCCTGGGAAGGTTGTCTATTTTGAGTCAAAATAGGCAAACTTTTTACCCTCATAGAATAGATTTTCTCAACCTTAGCACTTTTGGACCAGGTAATTCTTTGTTATAGGAGGCTGTCTTGTGCATTGTAAGATGCTTAGCAGCATCCCTGGTTTCTACCCACTAGATACCAGCAGCCTGCCTCTACTCCCCGCCCCGCCTTCCCGGCCCAGTTTGCAATAACCAAAAATGTCTCTAGATATTCCCAAATGTCCACCAGGGGTGGGGAGCAAAATCACTACTCCTGGTTAAGTGCTGCTGATCACAGAACTTAAAATCAAGTGCAGACACAGATATTAAACAGGTAATCATTCAAATATATGTATTTATTTATTATAAATATTTATATTCAGTGATATATATAATTATCAACTGTGATAAATGCTAATTAAGAAAAGTACAGAGAGCCAAGAAAAAGATTACTCCATACTGAAAACAGAGGAAAGTTTTTATTGATTATATATTAGGTACTTGATGTAAGAAAATAAATGGTCTTTAAGGGTAGGCTGGCTATATAGTGAGTCATACAAAATAGGAGGCTTTTAGGAGTATAAGAGTGTACTGTTAATAACCAAGTTGGAACAAGAAGTAGAAATGAGGCAGCTCGTACAGGAGGACTTCACAATCTAATTCCAAGTTTCTATAATCTCCTCTGGGAAAAAGACCAATATATGAAACAAGTAGAGAATAATTCAAGGACATATATTAATTAAGTATTAAACTTTGTCATATGTTAATGTAAGAGGTGGTTCATTGTTATTTCTCCATTTTGAGTCTATGAAGGCTTCATGAAGGAAGCTGGGATTCCAAGTCTTTAATTTAGTACTTGAGGTTCTCTCTAACATGACTCAACTGTAAGAACTGTTTTCAGTTCTTACATGCTGCTACATAATTTCCTAACCTGTTGAAGAGTTTGAACTTCATGTAGCAGATAATAGAGAACTGCTGGAGAGTCTTGATGAGGAATGTAACATGATGAAATGGTTATCTGCTCTGGAAGAAACCATTCCTTTTTATGCCAGCCTTGATAGTATCAACATTGGGTTATCAAAGAACAATATTATGTAACTATCAAGTATGTATATTGAAAGAAAAAATTTTTCTTAAACCAAATATCTCTGTTTTTTATAAAAAACTGATCTCCAAGGATTATTCTTTTATCAACTTATCTTCATATTCCCTGGTTTTCTTTATTAAACATTGCTTATATTTTAATTCCTTATACTACTTAAGGCGCCATAAATGATAACTTTTAAGTTAGTGGCCAAGGTATTTAAAACTGTAAATTATCTTTTAAAAGGTTTAGGCATGGCTTTTCACCCACTCCTTTAAATCTGTTTGCATTCTTTTTGTTGCCTTGCTGAGATCAGGGGTTGGTGTAGGAAAGATCGTAAACTTTGAAATATGGAGCATTTGGGGAAGTTAAGGCTGGTCAAGATGGTACAACATGATGGAAAAAGCATGAAAACCTTGAAACTTACAGAAATAACAGCAGAATGTGGGAGAAAAATATGTATTGGGAAAAGGATGCAGGAATTATGTCGAAGGTACACTTGCCCATTTTGAATATTTGCTTACTGCCAATTTTGTGCCTGGGAAGAGGGATAAAAACTTTAACTTCCTTTTCCCCACCCTTCCATTTGAAGGACCTTGATTTAAGACTGGTTTAGTTGGTACCCGTTAGTAGTATTTAACCAAGTTAAATAGACCTTTGTGATGACATCCTCAAATATAATGACTACTTACAGCATTGTTCTCTGAAACAAAGCATTCAGAGTACCCACAATCTACCTCTGAAGTTAAAAGAGTACAAGACCACTTAGAAACCTGCAAAGTGTTTCTGATATTAAAAAGTTTAAAGTCTATTGAGTTTGAAAAAATAAAATAAAAAGTTGAAAACACCAAAACTAATACTTGTGTGTAATTGAAATGAGGTTTTTTAGAAAATTAAATTTGGCAAATGATTAATCCTTAATAAGGATTAATTAGTTTGTCTATTTTAGGGAAAAATTAATTTAACAGACCTATTATTATGTGAAATTTACGTAATGAACATGGACAGTACATAATTTCTGTAACATTTATAGCATCAACTACAGAAAAGGCTGAATTAGTATCATCAAATACAAAGAACATTTATTTCAGAATCAAAGCTATTCGTAAAGCACTGCTCATGGTCACTATAATTAACTCAACATTTCAGGGCTTTTTAAAATGCCATGCCGTATCACTTTACTAGATACACCTTTCAGGTGCTTATGTGCTTCATTTTGGATAAGTATCACTTTTTTTGTACCTTCCCATGTTGTGTAGATTTTTTTCTTAGTTGAAAATATTCTCTCATCTGGTGACTTCTGGTTTCGTACCAAAAGTAAAGAAACTTGTAGTTATATTAAATAATAGAGGTCACCCAAAAAGCACTGTTACAGACTCTATACACAGCGTTAGCCCTGGCTCAGCCGCTGGTTGTGATTAGCCAGCCAGGCTTCTATAAGTAAGTTCTCCCACCTTTCCCTGGAGACAGTGGAGTCTTGGTTGGGTGGAATATCAGTGTGAATAGCAGATTGGCTTAGCAGTTGTAGGCCCCTAGGCTGAAGTTTCTAGAGGCTAGCCAACCTCCTGAAACCTCCTTGATACCTAGGAACTTAGCTTTTACTACCTATCTAGGTCCTGCTTTTCTGTGTCCCCCCCCCGCCCCCCCACAACCCTTTTCCTCCCAGCCCGATTCCCCTGTGGGCTGGATACTGTTTCAGTTCTTCCATTTATATCTCAGGCCTGTTCCTGTAGACAAAAGTTCATTCTGCAATAAACGTTTCTGCCTTCTCCATTTTGCATTTCTGAGTTGGATCCCCCATGTACCTCTCAGATCAACAAAACACCATTCTCCCTTCAACAGTGAACAAGGGCACATAGCAGAATATCCTGTCTTTCTCTTAAGTAGGCTAAGGAGAAAAAGAAAACTACAAAACAAAGACTGTATCATTTTAAAAGATGCAAATAGCACTGCCCCCTCCAAAAAAAAGGAAATGAGAGTGTATCATATATATAAAATTTAGATATAATTGTATTTCTTAGAGTATTACTCATTTAAGCTTTCTTAAATAAGTAATAAATCCAAATCCAAACATTGGGTGGAAAAGTCCAACTTATTTATAATTGCTTTAGATACACTTTAAAAGTTCTGTCACATGAATGGGTCTTGGTATTTGCCTTGTGGCAAATGTCACGTTATATTGATAGAAGTTGCATAGATACTTAAAATGTATTGTTCTTCATGATTCTGTGGTAATAATTTTCTAGAAGTTCTTTTTTCCCTTTAGTAGTCTTTCTTTGAGAAACATTTAAAAAATGTATGTGTGCATTGATGTAAATTAGAGTTGTGACGTATTATAGAGCAATTTTCACAAGTAAATTGGGTCAGTTAGCTCAGAATTAATAATCTTTTTTTCCGAAACATTAACTCATTTCCTATATGTGTTTATAACCTAGTAGTGTGTGAGTACCAGCAACTAAAACAAAAGGAAGTTTTCTTTTTTTAAAGTAATTTAAAAATATGATTTTATTATTTCTTAGCAGTAAATTATTAGACAGCCTTAATCAATAGTGTTTAGTAAGAACCGAATGTGTAAAGGGTAGTATGTTTAGAAATAACCCCAATTGGAGGACAAGGACATTGAACTTGCTGTCCTTGTAAAATACAGTGTGTGTGTGTGTGTGTGTGTGTGTGTGTGTGTGTGTGTGTGTGTGTGTGTGTGTATGTGTGTGTGTCTGTGTGAGTGGGAGAGAGGGCAAGGAAGGGAGGGCTGGAGGAAAGGAGAGGGGTAGGTTAGGGGGTGCATATAGTAGTTGCAAGTAACCATTATGGTGTGAAATTAAAAAGACTTAGGACACATCTAAAGATGACAAAATATATGTTAATGCAATATAAAATTTGGTTTATTAGAGATAATGAATTATGATTGGAAATAATTGGGGTAAGTTTAAATGAAGGAGTTTTAAAGCAGTGTTTTGAAGGAGGGAAGGCAGATTAGCAGAATGTGAATTTGAGCT
This sequence comes from Orcinus orca, assembly GCF_937001465.1. Lineage (NCBI taxonomy): Eukaryota > Metazoa > Chordata > Mammalia > Artiodactyla > Delphinidae > Orcinus > Orcinus orca. The sequence continues at coordinate 5,608,036 of NC_064559.1, read as the reverse complement.
AAGTTCATGGGCAAATTAATTTCCACTTACTAACCGAACCACTTTATTCATAGAAACAATACTTTGCCTCTTTATATTGAAGTATATGGGAGGCCATATTGCATTTAGGCAATATGAGAAGAAGTAGGCAGGGAAAGATTTATGAAGGAGTGGAAAAGATAAAAAGATTGCTGTGCCATAGAAGCCAAGTGAGAGCAATTATCACAACATCATGTATGGATTTAAGAATGAGGCCCGAAAAGAGGTCACTGATGGCCTCATTAGTGACCTTCTAGAGACCAGTTTCAATAGAGTAGTGATGATAAGCAAATTACAGGGAGTTGAAGAGTGAATAGATATTGAAGAAATGGAGAAGGTCACTATAAATTATTCTTTTGAGTTATTTTTTGACAAAAGGAAAGAAAACAGATTGCAGCAGGTCAAAGGCAGATGATGTTTGAATGGGGTGAGCATGTTCATAGGTTATAGGGAAAGAGTCAAAATGCAGAGTGAAATTCTGAAGATTCAAGAGACATATAATCATTGACATAACAAAATGTTTATAGATAACAATAAAAATGGGACACAAGAACAGGGGATAGCCCTTGAAAAGGAGGATGTATATGGTCTCCTTTGAAATAAAGGAAGAGGGTATTCCAAATAAAGAGACTGTTTCAAATGGAGAATTGAGAAGTTGAGATTATTTACATTCTGTAATTTCCATGTTTTCTAGGAAGTAAGTTTATTATAGAATAAGAGAGATGGCATTTGAAGGAGATGGTTTTGAATAAAGAAGATGTCTGCTTTTGGTAAATAATCATCTATCAATTTGACTTGTTAGATGGTCAAGTCAACTAACGATGAGTTAACTTCCCAAGGTTACATGAATTACAGTGTATTCCTTTGACTTAGTTTCATGAATTAATGTACTACTACTCAGAACAATTACACAGAAAATAGATTGGATAGTATACCGAGGGTGGAGATTGATAAAATGTGTGCAGTAAAAGAAAAAGTAGATGAGAAAAATATAGGCTGACCAAGGATTCCATAGAGAAAGACAAATGAGTAAGGGTAGAAGGGAACTTGTAGACAGGGAAACTAGGGAGAGAATGAAGGACTAGAAATGGTAAGTAAAAGGAAGAAGTTCAGTGAGAGTGGGGAAATGGAATATTAGCTTAAAATACTAACGGTAGAGTAGTTTATTCCTTCAGCAGTACTTGAGTGCCCACCGTTTCCTGGGCACTGTTCATAGTAGTTTCTTACAAGAGATGTAAGTACCGAATAGGTACTGTTCAACAGAGTTGCCACTAGATGTCACTCTGACTCATGTGGCAAGTCTAAACTTGACACTCCTCAAGATACAGGGCTTTAAAAGTCAGACATAAATAGGCAATCTTTACAAGTTTATGATGATTCGTTCTAATTCAGGTATCTTATTTGTACAGGTACATCCAGAGAAAACCTCCTTTAAAACAAACCCTGAAAATTTCATGTGATTAATACTGTCTTTGCATTGTTGATTTATTTTTACTATGTTAATCACACTTAAATAGTAGTATTCCTCTAGTGAGCTTTAAATTTTTTTGAAATCCTACACCAGAGTTTGTGCAGGTATTTTCTTTTCTTAATACTGTTTTTAGTTGTTTGCTAGATTGGTTGTGGTTTTATAGGGATGAATGAGTTTTTATAAGGACTAACGAAGCTTCTTGTTACTAACTGTTCAAGATTGTGCATGTCTATACTATACTGTGAGTGTGAAGTTTTGCTTGTGTGGCCTTTGTGTTCTCAACTCGAAGGAAGCACATAGTATCTATTCAGCGTATTACCAAAAAAAATCTCATTCTTGTTTTCTATCCCAACCAGATAGGATCACCAAATAGTTTTGCTTCCTTGTCTTCATGTTCAAATAAAGGAGTCATGTTTAGAAAGCTTGTCAGACTTCCTGCCTACCCACAAGATTTTCCAACTTGGTTCTTTCAAAACCTCTGAACAATCTTGGACAGCTTTGCAATATGATTATTTAAACAAGCATGCAAAAAACAGACAAACTGACAAATGATGTTGACTTTCCCAGAAATACATATATAAACAATACCCAGGCACACTGTATATGTTATAGGATCTGTTTATGTTCTTATGTTTTCATTTATGTTAATTTTTCTTCATTAGACTGAAGAGCCTGAGGAGACATTGCTTGAACCATTGGGTCTCAGTATAAACAATTTGAAAACCATTATAGTAGAAAAAGCATAGTGTCACACTTTCTGCATATGATATGCCTAACCATATATACCAGTGCTTTTTACATAACCCATTTTATTGCTGACCCTTAGTTACTTGTGATTCATTATGATCTTAAATGATTTTTAGCCATGTTTGCAAAAAATCAATACTATGTCTTAAGTATGCTGTTTTAAATTTCTCTCTTTTGAATTTTATTGTGTTTATGGACAAAGTCAGTTTATATTTTAAGGTGATTTTCTGTGGTACTTCCCAATGTAATATTAATACTTTCATTTGGAAAGGTAACTGTTTGCTAATATCATTATGGTCTATATAAAGACAAGTATTAATCAGGAGAGCCCTTTGCATCAAGGGGCCAGGAACAGAACTTGTGGCACAGACTTGGGTAGCTGCAAAGAAGGAAACAAATACATTATTTGGAATAACTGGAAATAGGCAGAAGATGCAACTGCAACTTGCTTTGAGCATTTTACAAAAGACTTTTCCTTGACTAGAAAAATATTTACTGTTTCATTGGTTCTTAAGACCAGATGTTGTTAGGTAATATTTTGGTCTATTAAGTGAAGATATCTTCCTTTAATCTCTAAATGTCTCTTGAAAAAAAAATTATTTTGCTTTTTGGACAGGTAAACATGAACATTGCATTTACTGAATTATACTAGGTAGAATGGTAAAACAGGAAAGGAGGTCAGTAAAAACTTCCCAGCAGTTGCATCATAATTTTGCTTTCTCAAAATTATGTTTAGTTAATCATTATGAGTTATAGCCTCTATGGTAAAAAAAAAAAAAAAGCATTCAGCTATGATGCAACAATGCTCCATTAATGAAATTCCTCTGGGAATTTTTCTATAACCACATTTTTATTCTTAAATTCACTTTGCCATATAATTTTCAAAATAAAACTTTTTTCTGACATTTATATTGGAATATAAAAAGTAAGTTCATTTCTTTGGGGCTTTACAGTGAAAATATTATATATTCCTTTTTAGGAATATATTCCTTTGTTGTACTGAGAATAATAAGTTTATTTAGATAATGGCCATCTATGCTCTCTATCTCTAATCCCTAAAGGCCTTAACCTCCATTAGGAACAAATGTAGATTTTTGTTTGCTTGAAATAGCTTTCTAAGCATGTAAAAACTCTTTCGACATCATTATTTAGGGGCTCCCATCCTCCCTTTGGAATCACAGCCTAATACAAAAACTTTGCAGCTGGTGAGCTCCCAAAGCCCCTTTTGATGATTGTTTTTAAGCTCAGCATGGCAGCTTGCAGTTGTTCCTTTCCTGTACTGGTACCCACCCCCCCCACCCCTCCTCAGCCCACTGCCATGTTCATGTTCTTCTAGACGATAAGAATTCTCCAGTGGTAAAATACAGGGCTGAAAATTTTTGATGCCTTCTTCATTCTCTGTTCCTCATAATTCTTTTCCATTCATAAAGTTTACTGGAGATTTTCAAGGGAAAGAGCATGTGACTGCTCTCTCTCTCTCTCTTTCTCTGTGTCTTCTCTGATGCCTTACTGTCTTAAACTCATTTATTAAATTAAGTAATATGTATATCGACAGGCAGTAAGTATCCAGAGGTTATGGGATTCCACCTCTTCTCAGTAAAGTGTCAGGGATCAGAGATTCAGTCTGCAGTTCTGACTATGGCCTAGTTATCAAACTTTGAAGTTTCATCTCTTATTATGTTCTCTATTGAAAAAAATAAGGGTACAGATAACCCAAGCAAGTGGCAGTTAATGACTTAATTCCCTGACAAACTGGTTGACAAGAAATTGTCTCTAAAGTTTTTTTTGTTTTGCTTAGCTAGCTTTATCATCTATAGGCTTGTATTGGTATTATTTAGAGAAAAAAATATCACTCAAGATAAATCATGTTTAGCTCATTGAAATGTAAAGACAGAATGCATTTTAATTGAATAATTAAATAGGGTGTGATTCAGATATTATGAAATATATAACACACCTGTAATTGAGAGATCTAAAAAGACATGGAACTGATAGGCCAAGTTAGAGATGGATGTTAAACTACTGAAAAAAAAGATACAGAGAGAAAGTTTGAATATAAAGTACTACCTATATTTGAACTTAGTAAAATAAGTGTTGAACTAGGGAAATAGAAAGAAAGCAAAGTGAAAAACTGTTCAGTGAAAGATCTTTTCATTTTGGTTCCACACTGGGAATTTGTGCTTTTGCAGTTCGTTGATAATGTTTATTAAAGTTATGTTTCAGAGTTAATGCAGATTTTGCTAAATTAATTTTTTGCAGGTCTACATAATACATTTTTAAACTGATACATAATTGACATACAATATTTTATTAATTTCAGGTGTACAACATAATGATTTGTTATTTGTATATATTGTGAAATGATCACTACAGTAAGTTTAATGCATTGTTTCTTTGAAAGCTATTTTCAAGATAAATATTATTGAGTACTGTTGATGCTTATTTTATATAATTAGTATATGTCTTGAATTCACTAAACCCAACTTCAAAGGCATCTTCTAGGAAATCCCTAGAAGTAGTAAAATCTCCATTCCTAGTACCAGTGATCACATGGGCAGGAGAACAGTCCAGAGATGAGATTAATAATCTGTCATTCAGGAGACCAGAGTACTGATATCATCTATTGCCACCAAATTACTTTACCTGTTTTTTGTAAAATAAGAGGGATTGACCTAAATCATCTCAAAAATTCCTTCATGTTTTAGCATAGTGTGATATTTTAAAATCAATGTTTTTAGTGTTGTGTTTCATTTTATTATATAGATATGCCCCATACTTCAGTTTTAGAACTGAGATCTTGAACAAGATCATTACAAGAAATTAGAAAACCTCTCCCATTACTTGCAAAAGAAATATCTTTTGAGAAAATAATAAGCATATATATTTTAATTCATAAGGACTAATATGTATAGTTATCACAAATGAGATCCCCCCACATGGCGATAAGAATAGCCATTTCAAAAATTACCATTGAATATAGTAAGGAATATTGGAACTAATACATCATGGTGTAAAATATAGTAAATCAGGAGATTCTATTTCTTTTACCAGTAATAATTTTCTGAGGTAAATTTTTCATTAGGGTATGAGATACATACAGAAAAGTAAAAGAATCATAAGAGAGAGAGAAAAAAAAAGAGAATCATAAGAGAACCCCTCTGAATTTTCAGAGTGAGCACACCATGTAACTAGCATCCATACAAAAACACAGAACATTACCAGTACCTTCTACGTTTTCACCTGCTGTCCCTCTAGTTACTATCCTCCACCACGCTAATAGGATGGCTTCTGCACCACAGATTTGTTTTGCCTGCTTTTGAATATGGAGTCCTGTGGTGTCGTTTCTTTTTATGTTTGTTAAGAGTTCATCCATATTGTTGCGTATAACATTAGTTCTCTCATGCCAATTGCTGTATAATGTTTCCATTGTATGACTATACCACAGTTTATCTGTTCGATTGTTGGATATTTGGATTTTTAAAAATTTTTTGCTATATGTCTTTCAGTATGCTATAGACACACTTCTGTTGAGTATATACCTAGAAGTTGGACTGCTGGACCACAGGATATGCTTATGTTCAGCTTTTGTAGATACTGTTAGATACTTTCCTGAAGGATTGGGGTTTTTTTTTACATTCTCATCAGCAGTTTATGAGTTCCATTTGTTCTGTATCTTCACCAACACTTGAGATTGTCTGTCTTTTTAATTTTAGTCTTTCTGTTGGATATATAGTGATATGGCATTGTGGTTTTAATTTGCTTTTCCCCGATGACTGCTGAAGTCGTTGAGCCCCTTACTTAGTTTGCTATTCATGTGGAGTACTAAAATAATTTTATGACACTGCATCAAAAAAAAATTAAACTTATGTTAAGAAGGGGCATTGTAAATTAGATATTATATAAAACATTTGGCATAATCACTTGTTCTGCCTCTTTCTGTTAAATTGTGAAATGCTTTGAAAATCTTTTCTAACTTAATAAAACATTCTCTGTATTTCAAACCATAAAGTTAATTTCAAATGCTTATCTTTTAAGTGTTCTTAAAACTAATTATTGATACCACTTTTGGGGAAAAGCTATCAAAATGAAGTAGTTTAAACAAATAGTATAATTTTTGTGGTTTTTTTTTTTGCACCAGAAGAAAAATACTAGACTTTGTAGAGAGTGTAATTTAAAGTTGATCTATCTAACTAATTTTAGTTTTAGTGGCCAATTACATAAAGCCTTATCTTCTAACACAGAGTTTGAAATTTCTTTGAGCAGTATTTTAGAGCTATGTTTCTGAGGTAGAGACTGACTTTTCCATGTGCTCCTGCATTTTCTACCTTTCCATGTAATTATATTGGATGCATATGACTAGTTTCTGGCCAGTGGACTGTGTGCAAAAATATTATGTCACTTCTGGACTGAGGCAGTGTACCTCCTCCCTTGATCTTTTCTCTTGCTATGGTGACTTTGAAGGCTATGTACTCCAAAGTCTCTGTAGTAAGCCAGCCAGCTCTGTTCTGTTCTAGCAGTCAGGGTTAAGTAACCTAATACAGTTTGAATTCAGTAAATGGTGTGTGTGTGTGTACATATATATATATATATATATATATATATATATATATTTATTTAGAAGATACCGTGAAGCCCCATCCATGATTTTTGTGAGCCAGAGTGCTGTCTTTTAAATACTAGAGTTCAGAGAATATGTTTATGAGGAGAAATGTTTCTGATGGCAAAATAAAAAAGACCAAAAAGTTTGTTTTACTATACTACCAAATGAGAAGAAAACACAGACAGATGTTTAAGGTTTCTGACTGTCACAGAGTCATATTTATCATTTATGTCGAATCCCATCATTTCCACGTGATTCTAACTGGTTTGCCTTTTTTTTTTTTTTTCAGTTTAGGAAAGTGACAACTCTCTCAGGAGGTGTATGTCACAGAATATATTGAAGGATCATGAAAAAAGTATTGTAGTCTACCAGCATTTGCTGAACATTGTGAATACAAAGAACACACCCTAATTGAGATTAAAAACACTTTATTTAGAAAAATAAGTCCCTTTTTTTTTTTTTTTTTGCGGTACGCGGGTCTCTCACTGTTGTGGCCTCTCCCTCTGCGGAGCACAGGCTCCGGATGCGCAGGCTCAGCGGCCATGGCTCACAGGCCCAGCCGTTCCGCGGCATGTGGGATCGTCCCGGACCGGGGCACGAACCCGTGTCCTCTGCATCGGCAGCCGGACTCTCAACCACCGTGCCACCAGGGAAGCCCAATAAGTCCTTTTTATCTTCATCTATCATTTAAAATTTTTTATACAGAAGTGATTTCTTTGAAAAGCTCTAATTTGCTTATTTCTTATTCTTGGTTTTGTTTTAGCAAGAATTCCCAGCAACCAAAAATAAGCCTTAGTTAATAACTTGAGGTAAAAAAGTATTTTATATACCATCATGTGTCTGCTAATCTTCTTGTATTAAATTCCTTAAGCGACTTGAGTAGAAAACTTTGAAAATGTGAGATGTGTGGTACCAGGGAAATGATCTTAAATAGGACAAAATTGGTTAAGAAATTGAAATGAATAAGAAGCATGTGATATGCAGCACTCTCACTGGACTATTTAAATATCTTATGTAAGATTATTGTCGGACTGTGTTCTATAAACTTATAAAAGGAAAATATCAATTCCTTCTATTTAACCTCTTAGAGGATTGTCAAGATTAATATTCTTACATGTAAATTTTCACAGGTAAGTGTAATAGAATTGTCACTAGCCAAAAGGTTTTAGTTTAAACAACATCAGTATGATAAAAGATAAATGCTCCTCAATAAATTATTGGAGTAGTTTTTTACTAGTGTTATTGGAAATAGGCGATGTAGTACTACTTTTTGTGTAATACTGATTTGTTTTGAAAGACAGAGAAACATTCAAGGAGACAAAAATCAATAATGTCTAAAGACTGACAAACTTTTTACAGAAAATACAGGTATAAATTTTTATAAAATGAAAGACCTAACATACATTTCCCAGATGTATGGCCAACATTTCCTTCAAAAAATAGATTTCCAGGTACTTCATAGCTTAAGCAAGTACTTGACTCAGCCCCTCCCCTCAAATTTCATTTTTGAGCTTAATAAATATGCTTAGAAAATTTACATAGATGAAGTTTTAGAGTTTCTAGAGGGCACAATATAAATAATTACTCTCTCCAATCTGGCCTTGTATATACTATTAAGCATAAAATGAAGAGCAAAGATGGAGGCCAAAATATACTACCGATAATTGGAGGTCTTAATGTGAGAGACAAATGGCTTGCTGACTGAATTACAGAGTTAGGCAGACTTTCCCAAGCACATTTCAGGCAGTACAAATAAGACAGTGTCATAGAACTTGGGTCTTTTTTTTTTTTTGGTAAAGGACCAGATAGTAAATACCTTTGCAGTTCGTATGGTTTCTGTCACAACTATAGCTACTCAACTCTGATTGTAGTGCAGGAAAGCCACCAGACACAATACCAGACTAATGGGCATGGCTGTGTTCAATAACACTTTACTTAGAAAAACAGACTGCAGGCCTTGTGTAGTTAGTTTGCTGATCTCTTAACACGTAAGAACAAAGACAGGAGACTAGCTTCAAAAGGAAGAAAAAGGGCTGAGCTTAATTTTGCATACCAAGATTTTTTTCCCCCAATTTTATCCACCAGATAAATTACTCCAGAATTAGAGTGAGTAAAGGGAAAGAAAGAAGCCTGGAATTATACTAATGAACGTTCCTTATAGGAAACGGGGGGGAAAGTTTTCCTCTGATCTTCAGGCTTGCTACCCTTCCAGTGAACACACACAAGAACCTGTTAGGTACAAAGCATTACTTCATACTGAATATTTCAACTTTGAGAGTCTTGGTGTTTGTCAGTGTCAATTTTGGCATAGTTTTTCATCACCAGTTTATTTCTGGCTAGTGATAGTAAGACCATGTTAATGAGCTCACAGGAGGACTCTTAGCTTTCTGCCACATGTGTTGACACGAGGGCATGCTTTAAGAAAGCTCAGATTACTCTGTTGATTGATTCATATTTATTGAGTGCCTACAGAGTGCCAGGCATTTTGATAAATGCTAGGGATGTAACAGTGAGCAAAAGTGACATGGTTCCTGCCCCCACAAGAGTTTGTGTCATGCACCTGGGAGGGATCTGAGGAGAGAAAATGATCTCTAAGTTGAAACCTGAAGGATGAGCTGGAGGTGGCCAGCTGACAGGGATGGGGAAGGAAAAAGAGTGTTCAGTAGGACTAACAGCACAGGCCAAAGGGGACAGCTCAGGGGCTGGGGCTTCCCTGGTGGCGCAGTGGTTGAGAGTCCGCCTGCCGATGCAGGGACATGGGTTCGTGCCCCGGTCCGGGAAGATCCCACATGCCGCGGAGCGGCTGGGCCGGTGAGCCATGGCTGCTTAGCCTGCGCATCGGAGCCTGTGCTCCGCAGCGGGAGAGGCCTGCGTACCGCAAAAAAAAAAAAAAAAAAAAAACCCAGCTCAGTGTGTCCCCTGTAAGGAACATTGTTTGAGTGGAAACGGATGAGGCTGGAAAACGAAGAGGAAGCCAATGTTGCAGGGCCTCTGTGAAAGTCTGGTTTGTCTGAAGATGACTGAGAAGTGGTTAAAGGGCTTTGAGACATAAGGTCTTAGAAGTTTGCATTTTTGCATACGTTGGGTTTGGGTCAGAAGAGACAAAGATTGAAACCCTACTGCTGCGCTGCCCAACACGGTAGCCACGAGCCACAGGTGCTTGTTGAGCGCTTGAAATGTGGCTGGATGGCTGTGGTAGTGGATTTTTTTTTTTTTTTTTTTTTTTTTTTTGCGGTACGCGGGCCTCTCACTGTTGTGGACTCTCCCGTTGCGGAGCACAGGCTCCGGACTCGCAGGCTCAGCGGCCATGGCTCACGGGCCCAGCTGCTCCGCGGCATGCGGGATCCTCCCGGACCGGGCACGAACCCGTGCCCCCTGCATCGGCAGGTGGACTCTCAACCACTGCGCCACCAGGGAAGCCCCTGGTAGTGGATTTTAAATTTTATTTAATTTTAATTAAAAATGGGAGCAATAAAAATACTTTAACTTTTTTTAAAGGATTGTTTATTGTTTTGGTAGGATTACATTCCACTTAACCTGTTGAAAATACAGCATCTGAATTGAGTTGTACTGTAGGTGTAAAACACATACTGGGTTTTTAATTCATGCTTTGGGAAAAAAAGAATGTAAAATATCTCAGTGTTTTTACTGATTACTTATTGAAATGATAGTATCTTGAATATAGTTGGTTAATTAAAATATATTATTTAAAATAATTTTACCTGTTTACTTTTTTAAACGTGGTTTTAGAAATTTTAAAATTGCATATGTGGCTTGCATTATGTATCTGTTGGATGACTTTGGCTGGAGATCAGGTAGGAGGCTCTTAGAAGAATCCAAGTGAGACATCAGGATGATCTGAGTTAGGGTTGGGGCAACAGGGTAAGGTGGATAACTTTGAGAACTATCTAGGAGGTAAAACAGATAGGATTTGGCATTTGATTAAATAAGAGAGGTGGCAAACTAGTTGTAAGGAGAAAAAGGGAGCCTCAAAGCACTAAAATATAAGTAAATGCATAGTAGTACCTGAATAGCAAATTAAACAAAAAAAAAATACATGTTATTTTTCATTGACAATTTAAATCAATGTAGCAGTTTTTTTCTGCTTGTACTATTGAATTTTTTTTAGCATTTTTAATGTTTGCCGTTTAGTAGGTATTACCTAAGAATTGGCTCTTTAGAGTTACATAATTTTGCATTTCTTAGATTATAGCTGGAGGCCAAATTTTACAGTGTAATCAGTTTACCATCTTTTTTTTTTTTTTTTTTTTTTTTTTTTGCGGTACGCGGGCCTCTCACTGTTGTGGCCTCTCCCCTTGCGGAGCACAGGCTCCAGATGCACAGGCTCAGCGGCCATGGCTCACGGGCCCAGCCGCTCCGCGGCATGTGGGATCTTCCCGGACCGGGGCACGAACCTGTGTCCCCTGCATCGGCAGGCGGACTCTCAACCACTGCGCCACCAGGGAAGCCCCAGTTTACCATCTTTATATCGTCATTAATCTCCTTCCATCAGTTACCAAGTAGGAAGTGTGGGGCACAAGGTTTTTATATAATTTTGAGTATATGAAGTCTCTCAACACCATCCAATTTGATATAATTGAAAATTTTTTACATGTTTTCTTTAAGATTAAGCTTATTTCTATTTAAAAGAACAAGCACTTTATTTACATGTGAAGGTTTACTAGCCCATCTTTAAAGCTGAAGCCCTAAAATATCTGATGAATGTTAAACATTAAATACTTTTTCCTGCTGGCCTTCTAAGAAATAGGATGCATTTCTAGCTTCATTTTCCAGTCTCTTAAGCTTATGAAAGTAGTTGAGACAGTTTGTTGACCCCAAAGAGATCTTTCAGTCTCTGACTTGTTAGACAACAGGGTCTGTAGTCTTCATTGGCATTCAAATCACAGGCAGCCACTGGGCTCAGTGCAAAGCCAAGCACAGCTTTAGGATTTAGACAAAGCCAATCTGGCAAAGGAACCCAGTTGTCAGGGAAGTTGGCTGTATTGTAAAGAACTGTTGCATAATGGGGAGACCAAGTAGAACTATTAGGATGCAAATGTGAAAAAAATGGTGGAGCTAACCTGCAAAAACAAACATTTCTTTTTTGGTGACGAGTCTATTCATTGTTGCTTTCTTCTGTTTAACTTTGCTGGGCTATAGATGTAGTTGGTGCAATTTGAGTATATTAGTTTATCTTAATCACTGGTCAGAATGCTACTCTATGTTGTTTTTAAGTGAACAGCTAATTTGTATAAAAAGACTAAAGTACTACAGTATTCTGGAATCTTTTTATAATTTTCAACTGTGTCCTACTTCAGCACTGATCAGTTTTTATGTGTGAATTTAATTCGCAGATTAGGATGAAGACACTTTTTGACCCTTGATTTCATTTCATCTGATTCATAGCAAAATATTATTCTCATCATTGACACCCAGTTACTTCCCTAGTGGACTCTGTTGTCTTACCTAATGTAAAACCTTTATCAAGAGGAAAGTATTGAAATTCTTAAAACAGGACTTTAGTTTTGTTTTACTAATGTCCCATTAAGGAAATCTACCCTTTCTCCTTTCTTACTCTGTTCATCCCTGCCTTGAGTGCCCACTTTTCCTTTTGCCTTCTACTTCTTCATTTTTCTTTTTCTCTTTCTACTTATCATCTTCTTTAGTTAAATATAACTGAATCCACACTTTGGTAAGTGCTCTGAAGTGACTTGTACAAGCTCATATGTCTTGTACATGATAGAGTCAAGAAAGCTTTCTAGAGGTTGTGATGGTAAAACTGAGACTTAAAGGAAGAGTAAGTTACCTGCTACAGTGTGAGGGGAATCAGGTTACTGGAAGGGGACCAACAAAAGTATGACAGAATGGAATCTCCCACCTTTCTGGAAGGGAAAGTAGATCTGTTGGGCTGGGTAGTCGATGAGGAAGGGACTGTATTCAGATAATATTTTACATATGCTATTCAAGTGTGCCACAGTTCATTTATTCAGCACATATTTGTAAGTATCCACAAAGTGCCACTTGCATGGGTACTCTCCATTGGGAAGTTGGGAAGAAAATAGAAAAATATGGGTAGCATCCTTCTGAATGCAATCAGATGGACTTTGAGGTTTTTGAAAGTAGAGGAATCTTTTTTTTTTTAATTACATGAATGAATCAACAGTTTAAATTTTATTTATTTATTTTACCTTTGTTTCTGTGTGAGGGCTTTCTCTAGTTGCGGCGAGCGGGGGCCACTCTTCATCGCGGTGCGCGGGTCTCTCACTGTCGCGGCCTCTCGTTGCGGAGCCCGGGGGCTCCAGATGCGCAGGCTCAGTAGTTGTGGCTCACGGGCCTAGTTGCTCCACGGCATGTGAGATCTTCCCAGACCAGGGCTCGAACCCGTGTCCCCTGCATTGACAGGCAGATTCTCAACCACTGTGCCACGAGGGAAGCCCATAAAGTAGAGGAATCTTGAGCAAAGTCTTTGTACCTCTCTCTGTTTTGTTTTGTTTTAAATTGGCATATGCCTTGACTTTCTCATTTTGCAGTTAGGCTTCCATCTTTATCTTAGCACTTTCCAAGTTTCCTGATTTCTTTAAGATTCTCCTATTACTGTATTCTCCATTCTTGTTTTCTTTTCCCTTTGAAATATCTTTAAGAACAAAATTGCTCTACAGCTGGTGTTTTCCTGACTTTTAAACCTTTATCTGTAGAGCCATTTTCTTCCTAATTCTTGTTTTTCATTTTCTTCTGCGACTTTGCTTCGTTCAGCCTCCTTTAGTACCTTTCTTTTCTAGGAAATTTCATTAACACTGGGCATCAAGCCTAGCCATTTTTTTCCTTGACCTCAGTTTTTTGGAATTTGAATCTTGATTATTGAAGCTGCTAATGGTTAGTGGTTGTAATTTCTAACGTTTATCAGTCACTCAATATAGTACGTACCATGCACTATGCTGACTGCTTTATATATATTATGGAATTTAAGCCTTGTAACAACTTTGTGTGGTAGGCATTATTATTGTCCAACTTTATGGAGAAAGAAATAGAGCTTCAGAGAGATTAACTTTATGCCACACTGTTAATAGTTGGAGAGCCAGGATTTGAAGTCAAGTATCTGACTACAAAAGCATACACTTTTGGGCTTCCCTGGTGGCGCAATGGTTGAGAGTCCGCCTGCCGATGCAGGGGACACAGGTTTGTGCCCCGGTCTGGGAAGATCCCACGTGCTGCGGGGCAGCTGGGCCCGTGAGCCATGGCCGCTGAGCCTGCGCGTCCGGAGCCTGTGCCCCGCAACGGGAGAGGCCACAACAGTGAGAGGCCCGCGTACCGCAAAAAAAAAAAAAAAAAAAAAAAAGCATATACCTTTTTACCTCATCTCAAGCTTCCTGCCTGGTATTTACATTTTCTTATGTTTACAGATTTGTATTTTTAAAAATAAATATTTGGCAGATAGTTTAGACTAAATATAACCAATGCTAAATGTATTTCCCCCTAAATTACCATTATACTTAATATTTACTTAGGACATATTTTGCATTTAGCACTAGCAAAAGGATGTAATGTCACTTTTTTGATAATATTTGAATTATTAATTTTCAACCTCAAATTCATTCTGCCATTCTGCTTAATTTCCCATGGCACCATCTCACATACCCATCATTTTCTTCCTCTCTTTTCTGGTACTTCTGAAATGTGTCCCTTGTATTGAATTGAAATTTTGTTTTCACATATGATTGTGTCAAACATGTGTTTACTTCAGCTCAGTCTAATTCAAAAGGTTAGAAATTGCTGGAAAGACTAATAATAATGACAGTGATGACAATGACAGTGATGACTACGAAAATGATGATGATGCTAGGAAGACTTAGCCACTCAGATGCTAAAGTTTGTTTCTGGGCGTGCTATAGTAATGTCTGATAATGAAGGAACATGTTATGAGGGGAAAGAGAACAGTATTTTTTTTTGCTGTAAGATAATATTACTAATTATTTTCAGTATGATTAGCCTGTAAAGTTTTAAATATCTTACAAAAATGATATTTTAACAAATATTTTAAAATAATAGTATGATCTAGTTTTCCTTTTCATAGCTCACATGTTTTAAAAACAATATTCTAGCATTTCACTTTATTTGTGACCTTTATGCACTCATTCACGCACTCATACATTCTTTCATTCATGAATTCTTTTTTGGTCAGATACTGACCGTTTACTGGAAGTGTTAGCGAGGCACAGGAGATATGCTGACACACAGGGTTGACACAGCCTCTGCCCTCATGGACTTCCCGGCATATCTGTCACTGAATTGGATTTTAGAAGGATCGGACTAGCCATATTTTTCCTGTTCAGAGGTCTTGCCATGTTTGACTTCTTGTGGGTTTTAGGTTTTGTGTTAATATATTTGAAAATCCTGACTTTAGACTTACATCTATAGTTATACAGATATGGATTTTATTACTGGATATTTTTTATGATGGTTAGCTTTTACTTCTTAGCATCCTGAAATTTTCTTTGTTTCACTCTGTATTTGTGTTTCTGGGCAGTATCCATGCTATGTATTAGAGCTATAACTATTGGTAGGTCATGCCTTTTAACTACTGTTTAGTGTTCCAGTTGAATAACTAGCACTGCATTTTACTTGTTCTTTGACAAATTTTTAGAGTATTTCCCCCTTTCCCCTTCTATTTAATCAATACTACAGTATTGATTTGTCTCTTCAGTCAAAACTTTAAATAGCTTTTGAAAAAGAACTATCTTTGGGCTTCCCTGTTGGCCGCAGTGGTTAAGAATCCACCTGCCAATGCAGGGGACACAGGTTCGAGCCCTGGTCTGGGAAGATCCCACATGCCACGGAGCAACTAAGCTTGTGTGCCACAAAACTACTGAGCCTGCCCTCTAGAGCCCGTGAGCCACAACTACTGAAGCCCGCGCGCCTAGAGCCTGTTCTCCTCAACAAGAGAAGCCACAGTGAGAAGCCCGCGCACCGCAACTAGAGAAAGCCCCTGCGCAGCAACGAAGACCAGCACAGCCAAAAATAATTAAGAAAATAAATTTAACAAAACAAAACTATCTTTTGTGTCAGTGTGTGCTTTAAAACAAAAGTTTTGAGTTTCGACTTTGGTATTTTTGATTGCGTTGTTTTTCAGAAGGTTCCAGTTAAATTAGCTTGAATTGATTCTAGTGTGTCCTCTCTCTATACCTTAAGAGCGAAAGCCCCGAATTGGTCATTTTACTTAGAGTGTATGAGTTGGCATTGCATGATACTGAACAGGTAAAAGGAAATAAAGTGTAGGAAAGCAGCTAATTATAGTAATTGCAGCTGGTTTCAAAGTACTTCTGACAGTTTGTGTATTATGCTTACTTGAAAGCATCAAATGGGTGCTAGTTGTGAAATAGAACACCTGTTTGTTGTTGAGCATGTGTTTATGCAGATGATTGTTGTTGTCAAAGCACCTTGATGTAGAGTAGTCCTGTTTACATTTACATTCTCCCCAAAGGATTAACAGTGTTCTCTCAATAAATTTGCAGTCTATTCTCCTCTCAAAGGCTGCTGTTTGGAGGATGGTGTGAAAGAGGCAACAAGTGCTTGCTAATCACTTGAATATACATAATTAGCTACAGTCTGGTGCACTGGAATCTTTGTAGAACCATAACAATACTGATTGGAAAAAGCACATAACAATAGATGTGTTACCACATAGTTTTTGAGGGTACTTGTTTGTTCATTGGTATTTAGTTCTCGTTTTTTTTAGAACTTGAGTTGTTTTTATTTAAAAGTACACAAACTCTTGTTCTTTTTAATGAACTAGTTAGTGTCAGTTATACAACATCTCTTTAAAGTCACCACTAAGTAGCAAATTTCTAGACCAACTAGAGTCTGAGGATATTACTTTTAAAAACACATTAGACATATTTAATAATTCCAGAGATTGAGAAACATTTAAGCTTATTGGACAGCTAAATTCAATCCACATTGGAGGATTTTTAGACCAGTATAAAAAAACTGTAAGATGAGTAGATCTATATGCAAAGAAACAAAATACATTCTCTTATTTCCTAATGTTCTAGCTTTGTATTACATCGTTGAATAGCTTTGTTGTGGGAATATTTAGACCTCAAATTTTGCATCTTGAAATATGAGTGCAAAGGGAGGGTCATAGGCATTTCAGGCAGCCTTCCATAAAAGCTATGAGGCTGTGGTAATTATTTTCCTTTCCCACTCCCTTCCACAGTCACATCCACTCAGGCTTCCATTCCTGATTCCTATAGAGTTGTAGACAGATGGTCACTCACTAACTTAGCATTCTAGAGGTCTAAGTGTGGTTTTCCTCCCTGCATAAAATATTCTGTTAGTACCGTCAAACTTCAGAAGTTCTGATTTAGAGGTGTTAATAAAGAAGAGACTTTTCATATAGTAGCATAGAAAAGAAGCTTGTTAACTTCATCTCCCTAGGAGGTTACAGTGTTGGCCTATTTGAGACTCCTGCAGCGGTTAGCAATCCTGCCCATAACCCAGGTACAATGCAGCAGTTTAGGTGGTACATGGGGGAGCATTTTACATTTTATTAGTGAAGTATTTATTTTTATATATTAGAATACAGCTAGCCTCTCAGACCTGTACTTTTGTGTTGTGGAAATTGACATAGACTACCCTGAAAAGAGAACAAAGGGAGACTATTTACTCAGAACTTGAGCAGCAAGAGAGTCAGCCACTTTCACTTACATTTGCCTGATACTCCAAGGCAGGCAGGGGAGTAAAAACAGGGAGGCTTCAGGTGTGCCCTGATTGGAGATTATTGGCATGGGGAAGCTAGAGGTGGGCATCTTATGTGATTGGTTTGGGGAGCATGTTTAGCTTTCTCTGGTTGGTCCTGAGTTAGAAGCAGAGGCAAAAATGAGCAAGGTTAGTCATTGCCCAGGTCCTGACTGTTCCGGGCTCATTGCTGTAGAGCTTGTAGTTTGGCTTCCTGGGCTGGTTGCAGAGGTCAGAGTTCTGTTGTCATAATGTGTAGTCTGGTCATTGTTTTCATATTCAGCCTCTCAGGTAGTATTGTTAAGGTGAGACTAAATCTATTAAGGAAAAATATTTCCTTGTAATTTTTAGGATATGTACCTTAAACTCATTAATCTTAGAAAGCTTTAAGATTTTAGTGTTTCAAAGTTTTCTTTCAGCTGGTTATCCTTTGAAACCTTGAGGAATTGACAGCTTGTGACCTGAAGTTTTTCTAAAAGAGCATTGTGATTGCCTGTCTAGCCCTGTTTCATAAGGTTTTAGGTAAAATAAGCTCTATAATCCAAATTCACAATTGCTAGTATGATGCATTAGCAAGCTGAAAGTTCTCAAGAACTCTATAAATATTTTCCTGATAATTATTAAAATTTATAATTGGTATAGTGTCAAATGCTGCCTTTCCAGATATCTCCCTCACAATGTGTTGGTAAGACAAAGCTGAGTTTTTTGCTTGCTGCAGTAAGTGAGAATACCACCTGGACAGAGCTTTGGCAGTGTCTTAGAGGGAAAAAGGCAAGGTTGTTATGTATTGAGGACCAAAGTTTGGTTTAAGGTGGGCCGATACAGGGTGTGTGTGTTTGTGTGTGTGTGTGCGCGCATGTATGCGCATGTGTGTGTTTGATTAGGATTGTATAAGAACCATGATAACATGTAAGGGATTCAAAGCATCTTAGCAAACTCTCTGTTGATAACTTTCCATTGAATAGCTTAGTGTCATAGGGTTGCAGCATGGTACTTTAAGCTGTTGGAATGGTGATTTTTCACTTATTTTAAAGAGATGTAGCTGAGGGCCACACAGTTGAATTCTTATAAAATATCAACATTGCACTATGGGTAACTATCAAATCAGTATTATAATTGTATTATTTTTATTATTATTATAAAACTCAGGTCAGCATCAGATCTATTAAATTTTTGAGTAAATGTTTCTAAAATATTTATGATGCTTCATTTTCTTGGTTTTACTTTTTTTCTTTACTAGAAATACTTTGAAATAAGAGGGTGGAGTTTCTTTTTCTGTAGCCTAAGAGGATGTGAAACTTGGTTTCCTGACTTCTAAATACCCCTAAGTCATTGTTTCAAGAAGAATAGGGCTTCAGCTTTGCATGTTTCGACCTTATAAATTGCAGTTAAGGGCAAGAATCCTTATAATAATAAACCTTTGGTATTGTAGGCTGATTTATGAAGATTGACCCTAGTTAAATGTTGTCTGTTGTCTGCCCTTTATTTTTATTCCTTTAACAGATGTCAGGTTGAGCTGCCTTGTCCTGATTTTGACCAGTGGTGTGTGTATTCAGCCCCAGTGTGTATTATCTAGGTTGGGATCCTTTTGAATGTTAATTCGTTCACATTAACCAAAAACATTTATACTGTGTGAATTGCTCATTTTCTATCATGACCTGGGGGAGTGGAAGTAATCTGTTGGAGACTGAGTGGACCCACCACAGGAGGCAGGTTTTACCACAGTGCTGACATTCTCTCCTCAGCTCAGGCAGGGAGGCTTGGCCAGGCCACCTGTGCAACCGTCTAAACAGCATAGGATTGGCAGAACCTTATCTGCCTTGCTTTGATTTTATATGGATATATTGGTTGAAGGATGTCAGGTATTTGGGTAAAATGAGTTCCTCTTTGCTCTCTATCCCTATCACTACCAAATTACCTGCTTTTTCATGAGGATGCTTTGGCTTTTAAAGGCTATGAGAACCATAAAAGAGGACAAATTTGACTCCCAATTTGAGCATGTTGACCCATCTGGAACCTTATATCTTTGGTCCATTTTTTTTTCATGTTGTTTTGACAACTCTTTTATGGCTGTGGGGACTGAGGACTTGCCCATAGATAAAGAACTTTCTCTTGGGTTGAGAAAGAGAATATTGGTTGATAAGTTGAGCAACTACAAACTTTTCCAGGAAAATTGTTTTCTGTTATTTTGAGAAGTTACCTTTGTAAGTTATTATAGAAACTGAATTTAGGTATTACTAAAAGACTGTATTAAATATTCGCTGTAGCTTTAGGTTGTTATCTGCATTAGTTGAATTCACTTTATATGTAGAAAATTATTTTTACATCTAATAGGTAGGTCAAATGATATTAACCCAACTTTTTGGGGCAGATGAGAAAAACTGACTTTTCATCCAGGATATTTTTCCAGATGTTACCGCCAGAATTTACTTAAGCATACTCTAACACATATAAAATCAGTCTTATTCTTTTATTATATACCTTTCATAAATAAATGAAGTGGATTTGACCTCTGTATTGAGGAGTAGGTTATCCCCCAGTTGGAACTCCAAATTCAACAAACTTAAGATCGGTTATAATGCCCAGCAGCAGAGTAACCAAAACAGACTTGGAAAGACCAAATATCTTCTCCCAGTAGAAATTTAGCACTTAAGTTAGTATTTCTTAAAGGATGGGCTATAGTCCACCAGTATTAGAATCCCTTGGGATACTTATTAAAAGTGCAATTTTCCAGAAACAGGAATTACAATGTCTTCGTTTGGGATCCTGCAAGATAAGTATATTTATATTAAGTGCCCCTGGTAATTCATATTTACACTAAAGTTTAGGACTCATTCTCTTAAATTATGATGAAAATCAATATGAAAAAAATATATTTCAGCTTATATTTATTTAATACATAATTTTGTCAAAAGTATAACTAATTTTAAGGTACAGTAAGTTTTATAATGTGGAAAATTTTTCCTCATTTTTGTATTTGAAAAATCTATGTCTTTAGAAACTAACTTCTTTATTGATTCTCAATTTTTGATATTGACTACTGATTTGTTCACTTAATAGTTCTCTAATTAGGCTTAAAAGTATGTAGGCTTGGGCTTCCCTGGTGGCGCAGTGGTTGAGAGTCCGCCTGCTGATCAGGGGACACGGGTTCGTGCCCCAGTCCGGGAGGATCCCACATGCCGCGGAGCGGCTGGGCCCGCAAGCCATGGCTGCTGAGCCTGCGTGTCCGGAGCCTGTGCTCCGCAAGGGGAGAGGCCACAACAGTGAGAGGCCCGCATACCGCAAAAATAAATAAATAAATAAATAAATAAAATAAAAAAGTATGTAGGCTTAAAAAACTGAAAATAGAGATATCATCAGCCAATTTTGTTATTGATTCTATGTAAAGTAGAAAATAGTAGTCTTACCTTTCTCTGAATTCTTGGTGGTTTTTTCCCCCTCTTTCTTGATTTTGGGCCTGCCTCATATTGTCTTAGTTGTTCCTGGGTGTAGACTTTTTCCTTCGAGGACCTCAGGGACAAGGACCCTGTCTTCCCCACCAGTCTAACACAGTATTGGTACAATGGCTCAGAAAACCTTTTTTTTTTTAATTGAAGTACAGTTGATTTACAATGTTATATTAGTTTCAGGTATACAACACAGTGATTTAATATTTTTATAGATTCTACTCCATTTAAAGTTATTATAAAATATTGGCTATATTCCCTGTGTTGTATGTAATCATCCTTGTATCTTATTTATTTTATACCTAGTAGTTTGTACCCCCTAATCTCCTTCCTATGTTGCCCCTCCCCCGTTCTTCTACCCACTTGTAACCACTAGTTTGTCCTCTGTATCTGTGAGTCTGTTTCTGTTTTGTTATGTTCATTCCTTTATTTTATTTTTTAGATTTGACATATAAGTGAAAATATACAGTATCTGTCTTTCTTGGAATTATTTCACAAAGCATAATACTCTCCAGGCCCATCCATGTTGCAAATGGCAGCATTTCATTCTCTTTATATGGCTGAGTAATATTCCACTGTATGTATGTACACCACATCTTCTTTATGCATTTATCTGTTGAGGGACACTTAAGTTGCTTTCATATCTTGGCAATTGTAAATAATGCTACTGTGAACATTGGGGTGCATATATCTTTTGGAATTAGTGTTCTCATTTTCTTCGAATGTATGCCCAGGAGTAGATTTTGGGATCATGTGGTATTTCTATTTTTAATTTTCTGAGGAACCTCCATACTGTTTTCCATAGTGGCTGTACCAATTTACATTCCCACCAACAGTGTACTGGGGGCCCACATCTTTCACCAGTGCTCATTATTTGTTGTCTTTTTGACTATAACCATTCTGACTGGTGTGAGGTGTTATCTCATTTTGGTTTGATTTGCATTTCCCTGATGACTAGTGATGTTGAGCATCTTTTCCTGTGCTGGTTGGCCATCTGTATGTCTTCTTTGGAAAAATATCTATTCCAGTCTTCTGCCCATTTTTTAATTGGGTTATTCGATTTTTTGATGCTGAGTTGTATGAGCTGTTTATATATCTTGGATATTAACCCCTTATCAGACATACTGTTTGCAAATATCTTCTCCCATTTAGCAGGTTGCCTTTTCATTTTGTTGTTCCCCTTACTGTGCAAAAGCTTTTAAGTTTCACTAGGTCCCATTTGTTTCTTTTTGCTTTTGTTTCCCTTACCTAAGGAGACATAACCAAAAAAATATTGCTAAGACTTGTGTCAAGAGTGTACTGCCTATGTTTTCTTTTAGGAGTTTTATGGTCTTACATTAAGGTCTTTAATCTATTTTGAGTTTATTTTGGTATATGGTGTGAGAAAATGTTCTAATTTTATTCTTTTACATGTAGCTATCTAGTTTTCCCAACATCACTTATTGGAGATGTTCCTCCATTGTGTCTTTTGACTCCTTTGTCATAGATTAATTGACCATATGTGCAGGGGTTATTTCTGAGCTCTCTATTCAGTTCCATTGATCTATGTGTGTGTGTTTGTGCCATACTATGCTGTTTTGATTACTGTAGCTTTGTAGTATAGTCTAAAGTCAGGAAGCATGATGCCTCCAACTTTGTTCTTTTTTCTCAAGATTGATCTCGCTGTTTGGGGTCTTTTGTGTTTCTATACAAATTTTTAGATTATTTGTTCTAGTTCTGTAAAAAGTATTATGTGTATTTTGATAAGGGTTGCATTAAATCTGTAGATTGCTTTAAGTGGTATGGACATTTTAACAGTATTAATTCTTCCAATTCATGAACACAGATACCTTTTTTTTTTTTTTTTTTTGCGATACGCGGGTCTCTCACTGTTGTGGCCTCTCCCATTGCAGAGCACAGGCTCCGGACACGCAGGCTCAGCAGCCATGGCTCACGGGCCTAGCTGCTCCATGGCATGTGGGATCTTCCCAGACCGGGGCACAAACCCATATGTCCCCTGCATCGGCAGGCGGACTCTCAACCACTGCGCCACCAGGGAAGCCCCATGGATATCTTTTCATTTCTTTGTGTCACCTTCAGCTTCCTTCGTCAGTGTCTTAGAGTTTTCAGACTATAGGTCTTTCACCTCCTTAGTTAAGCTTATTCTTAGGTATTTTATTCTTTTTGATGTGGTTGTTACTGGCGTTGTTTTCATGTTTTCTCTCTCTGATAGTTTATTATTAGTTTATAGAAAAGCAACAAATTTCCATATACTGATCTTGTACTCTACAGCCTTACTGAATTTATTTATTAGTTGTAATAGTTTTTTGGTGGTGACTTTAGGGTTTTCTATTTATAGTATCATGTAATCTGCAAATAGTGACAGTTTAATTGTTGCTTCCAATTTTTATGTCTTTTGTTTCTTTTTCTTGTCTGATTGCTGTGGCTAGGACTTCCAATGCAATGTGAAATAGAAATGGCAAGAGTGGGCATCATTGTCTTGTTCCTGATTTTGGAGGAAAAGCTTTCAGTTTTTCACCATAGAGTATGATGTTAGCTGTGGGTTTGTCATAAGTGGCCTTTTTTTTTTGAGCTGTATTTCCTCTATACCAATTTCGTTGAGTTTTTATGATGAATGGGTGTGAATTTTTATCAAGGATATTCAACCGTCCTTACATCCCTGGAGTAAAATCCCACTTGATCATGGTGTATGATCCTTTTTTTTTTTTTTCTTTTTTGCGGTACGTGGGCCTCTCACCGTTGTGGCCTCTCCCGTTGTGGAGCAACAGGCTCCGGACGCGCAGGCTCAGTGGCCATGGCTCACGGCCCAGCCACTCCGCGGCACGTGGGATCTTCCCAGACCGGGGCACGAACCCGTGTCCCCTGCATCAGCAGGCAGACTCTCAACCACTGCGCCACCAGGGAAGCCCTATGATCCTTTTTATATGTTGTTGAATTACATTTGCTAATGTTTTGTTGAGGGTTTTTGCATCTATATTTATCAGAGATAATGACCTATAATTTTCTTTTTTTGTAGGACCCTTATCCTGGTTTTGGTATTAGGGTAATGCTGGCCTCATAGAATGAATATGGGAGTGTTCCCTCCTCTTCAATTTTTTGGAATAGTTTGAGAAGGATAGGTATTAACCCTTCTTTATATGTTTGGTAGAATTTCCCAGTGAAGCTGACCAGTCATGGACTTTTGTTTGCTGGGAGTTTTTTGATTACTTATTTAATTTCAGTACTACTAATATGTCTGTTCAGATTATTTTTTTCATCCTGATTCAGTCGTGGAAGATTGTATGTTTCTAGGAATTTATCCATTTCTTCTATGTTGTACAATTTGGTGTATA
Source organism: Orcinus orca (assembly GCF_937001465.1). Taxonomy (NCBI): domain Eukaryota; kingdom Metazoa; phylum Chordata; class Mammalia; order Artiodactyla; family Delphinidae; genus Orcinus; species Orcinus orca. The sequence goes on along the minus strand of NC_064559.1, from coordinate 5,583,688 downwards.
CCTATTTATAGTATTCTCTTATGATTGTTTGTACTTCTGTGATATTGGTTGGAACTTCTCTTTCATTTTTAATTTTGTTTATTTGGGTCCTCTCTCTTTTTTTCTTAATGAACCTGGATAAAGGGTTATCAATTTTGTTTATGTTTTCAAAAAACCAGCTCTTGGTTTCATTGGTCTTTTCTACTGTTTTTGGTTTTTGTTTTTGTCTCTCTTTTCACTCAGATCTTGATCTTTATTATTTCCTTCCTTCTGTTGACTTTGGGCTTTGTTGTTTTCTTTTTCTAATTCCTTTAGATGATAGGTTATGTTGTTTATATGAGATTTTTCTTGTTCCTTCAGGAAGGCCTGTATTGCTATTACTTCCTTCTTAGAACTGCTTTTGCTATGTCTCATAGATTTTGGAAGGTTGTGTTTTCATTTTCATTTGTCTCAAGGTACTTTCTGATTTCTACTTTTATTTCTTTGTTGACCTGTTGGTTCTTTAGTAGCATGTTGTTTAGTCTCCATGTGTTTGTGTTTTTCCCAGTTTTCTTCTTGTAATTTATTTCTAGTTTCATACTGATTTGGTTGGAAGAGATTCTTGATATAATTTCTGTCCTCTTAAGTTTGTTGAGATTTGTTTTGTGTCCCAGGAAAGCATTTCTGAGTGATTTGAGAACTGTTTGTATGTTTGTTATGAAATGTAATTTGTTTTATATGATGTGGGGAAAAAAGGATGTACATTTCATAGAAATCAACTTTAAATGAAGTTTCTTGAGGGAGACAACTTTATTTAACTTGAATTTTATAGTGTCATCTAAAAATACTCTATCTTTTGTTGTGAAAATACTCTATCTTTTGTTGTACCATTTTCCTTAGGGGTTGATGGCTGCATTGTGCTTTTACCTTATATCTGGTTATGAAAATAATGGCGAGGTATAGGCTTTGAGTATAGGGGTCAAATCCTTGAATCAGTAACAATATAAAGTGAGAAGTATTAATAGGACCTAGTGAATTATCAGAAGTCTCAAAATATTTAACTTGCATTCTCAGATCTGGAGGTGGAGGGGCAGTTGATTCAGAGTTGCCTGGGTTTAAAGTGATGGTGTTTACCTCTACTATGTCATATAGAAAAAGAAAATAGCTTTGGAAGTATGGCTTTTTATTTATTATTTTCTCCTTCTCCTTCTCCTTTCCCTTCCCCTTCCCATTTTCCTTCTTCTTCTTTTTTTTTTGCATAGTGACAGGGAATCTATAAATAGTGGTTAATACAGGAAAACTCCTAGGCTAGACATTATCTTGACAGTTGGTGGACAGATGCTCCTGGTTTGAGTGTGAGACTGAGGTATACAGAAAGCACTTCAAAATACTCTCAGAAGCCAGCCAACTTTATTTTCCTTATATTGGGATTGAGTTTTTGGCTGCTCTGTAATATGCTTCTGGTAAGAGCCAGGTCAAATATTTATGGTTTGTTTATTTTGAATATAGCAGCATCTAGTCATTTTTATAAACCTTTCAGACCTTACTATTACTTATAAACTGATATAAAAAAAGACAACATATACATATTAACAGTTTCACTTTGAGTGTTTTATTTATTTAAATTTTTGAGATAAGTTTTATTTCTTTATTGATTTTTAAATAACGTGTGTTCATTATAATCAAAAACTTAATAATGTATATAACTGTTGATATTTTTCTAAAACATTATTCACTGTCAGTGCTAAATGACAGAAATAAGGAAAATAAGCATCAATTATTCACTCTCAGTGCTAAATGAAAGAAATGGAAAATAAGCATTTACTTTGCTCAATCTAGCTCTGTGATTTTTTAGAGAATAAAAAAAGAACAGGTATATGTTCCTAATGGGAACTTGGAAAATAAGGCCCGAGGCATTGAAAGAAATGAATTCCAAATTACCCCATCTTCATATTTTAAAGAACTTTCTTTTTTTAATTTTTTTTTTTATATTGGAGTATAGTTGATTAACAATGTTGTGTTAGTTTCAGGTCTACAGCAAAGTGATTCAGTTATACATGTATCTATTCTTTTTCTTTTCCCATTTAGGTTATTACAGAATATTGAGCAGAGTTCCCTGTGCTATACAGTAGGTCTTTGTTGGTTATCTATTTTAAATATAGCAGTGTGTACATGTCAATCCCAAACTCCCAATATAATGTTGAATGAAAAGTGGCTTTGATAATTTTCAAAACAAGTACCCGGATTTATTTCATCCATTTCTTAAAAAAGATTAATTACTTCCTAGACAAGGTACTTTTTGTAATACTTGTTTTATATTACTCATGATTAATATAATATTTCAGGCATGATTTGTCATGATATTTCTTCTTCTGAGTTGGTTGACATTTTATGGAACATATGAATCTTTATTTTTCTGCATTTTGGAAGAAGTTTTCTCTTCCAGTAGGGATTGGGCAGGGCACTCTCATCCAGGGTTCTCCAGTTTGGAGTTTTTCTTCTTTTTAGTTGGAAAGAATTTGTTGACCCTCTATGTGTGATATAATGGCCCTCAGACTTTATTTAAAGACTTTGGCCTGGGGAGGTATGGTGGTCACTGGAAAACAGAAAGTTTTGTGATTGAGGAATGTCTTCTGTAAAATAAATTTGACAATTATATTGTTTTCTCCTTAGCATTTTTGTTCATATGTCTGAACTCAAAGGAATGCATAAAATATGTCTTAGAAATGTAAAAAATTAGATGGAACTGCTTTGATGGAATTATGACTGTATATTATAAAGTAAATCTAGGTCATTTCTGTTTCAATTATAGATGTCTTTCTCTAAAATGTTATAGCATGTTTCTCTTTTACAGTAACAAGTTCAAATGTAAGCAATAAAAACTTAAGCCAGCAGTCTAGTACTTGCAGCATGAATTTAGTAGATGTGTCAAAATGTATGAATTGTTCTTACTGTTAGACATTTTGTTCATGAGAATAACATAACACCTGCTGTGACCTTTTAAGCTATGTAAATTTTAGTGACTGTAAAATTAAAATGTTTTCCTTTCCAAAATGTGTTTGGAAATTACTTGGAATGTTTTATGCTTGGCTCTTTTAGAGATTTTATTATGTATTTAATGTGAAGAGATTCAGATTTGGTATAAAAACTGAAGCATATCATAGTTCCTAGTTTTAAAAATCTTTTTAAAAAAGTTATCTGTAGGATAATCTCATCTCTGATATACCTTGTCCAGGAGCAACAGAAAGTGTTATCTAACACTACACTAATATCTGTTTCCTTTTAGCACTGACCATTTTGGAGTCTGTGAACATACTGATACTTTGTTAAAGAAAGTATCAAATAGGATTACATTGGAATAATAAAATTTCCAGGGCTATTAATTCCCTTTTCTCACCATGATATAAAAAACAGTAAGAAAATATAAGAATTGTAAGAGTACTACTTATTTTTGTAACCCTGTTTGCCAGTGGAATGTGTTGCAGCAGGTACTTTAAAAGAATGGTTTACGTGCTTATTTTTTCTGAGAGGTACACTGTGAGTTAGGAAGATGTTTAAAAGAAAATGGTGATTCGCATTTTGATTTGACACAAATTTTAATCCATAATTTTATTATGCTTATAGTTTTGAAAGATATTTGTATTTCAGGAGAGTACCTCTTTAACTTGTTAAACTCTTGAATTAGGGCAATATTGTGATATTACCAAGTCTGCTTTTTTTCTCCTCACATCTTTTAGACCAGATTAAGTAGGCTCAGTCAGGTTGAGACCCTATTTGGATAAAAATCATGGAACTCTGTAATACGGGTGGTAAAGCACATGAAGACTGTACTTACATTTGACACTTGCTCATATTTGACTTAATACTTTTTATGTTGAGATAATGATTTTGAGTGTTTCGTGTGTGTTAACGGAAAAAAATTTACGCTCCTTAGTGGCAGAGACTGGTTTCATCCCTTTATTTCTTTTTCAATTTTTTTATTGTGGTAAAATGTACATAAAATTTACCACTTTAACCATTTTTAGTTGTACATTTGCTTTCATTTCTTATGTGTCCCTTGTAATGTAAGGTAGTTCAGAATTTATTGAGAATATATACTAGATGTTCAATATAGCAGAGATTGGCTGCTTGTTCACTAAACTCATTTGAATACCCCTCTCACCCCAACCCTACATAGCCAGGCTCTATTCCCCAGTTGTCTTGATAGTAGGTGTAGCCATAAGTCTAAGTTCTGATCCCTGAAATATGAGCAGCATTAAGTTTTGTGACTTCTAGGCATGGCTTATAAATGTCTCCTGTGTTCAGTCCTCTTTCTCTTGTCTCTTCTAATGGCAATCATGAAGCCAAGGAGATGGTTGAGCCTCTAGAAGGAAGGAGTCTGGGTCCTTGAATCACTGCCTGGAGGAGAGCCACCCACAGATCAGGAGTATTTGTTTGACTTTACATGAGCCCTAAATAAAATTTTGGTTGTGTTAAGCCAATAAGATCCCATGGTTTATCTCTTTAAGCAGCTCACGAATACACTGAACATTTGTTATAGTGAATAATTTAGTTTACTCAAAATTTAATTCTCTTTGTTAGGAATTGGAAGTGGAAGTCAAGAAAACAAAGTGGAACTGTCAGTAAGAAATTGAGTTTGGCTCCAGTTGGAGGAGGAGTCAATGTGAAAGTAACTCAAAGGATGAGAGATGAATAAAGGATAGTGAGAAAAATTTAGAATGATGTGTTAGGAAACTGATAAGAAAAAGAGAGAGAGAGCAGGGAGTTACGGTATAAGCACATATAGGAGAGCAGTCCTGGGAGCTGGAGGAGTAGGGTCATTGTTAAATAAGAAAATCAAATCTCAGAGTTGGATAGCATTTTAAACACTATTGGTTTTAAAAATAGGAATTTTGCCTCACTCCATATGCAGTTTACAAATGTGTTTTTTGCTTATTGCAGGTTTGTTTAATGATATCTTGATAAAACATGATATTCAGAAAAAAGTGTCATTATTAAATGAGCAGAGTTGCAAACCTACGTGTGTGTGCTGCAATTTAGATTCATTACTCGGATTATTTCCGAAATGAGTCATTCTCTTATGTACATGAAAAGAATTGAATTATGACTATGTTTTATGCCTATATAAAATACAGTATATCATACTTTTACAATGCCTAAATATAGGTGAAGTTTATCTTGTGTTTTAGACGTAAAATAGTGCATAGAATGTTTAAAAAGGAGAACATTTATGAATTCATTTTACTAACATTTACATTTACTATTCATATTTTAAGTTGATACCATTTAACCTTTTTGTGCCTCAAACCTGGATTTTATCACCCAATAAAAAAGCAGATTGGTTAAATATTGTGGCTTAGATAGCTTTTTAAGAAAAGCTTTAAAAATGAAGAGTTAATAATACATGTAAGTTAAAAATATACTACACGACTGACCTGATGTTTCCAGTTTTCATCTCCTGTGTAAATTATAACGAAGAGAATATGTGCAATCACTGGCTGATGAGTACTAATGTCCCAAGTCTTATGTATGGTGGCAGTGGCTGTAAGGTGTGACGGTTTTCTTACCCACTGTTTACAGCAGCTCAGCTGCAGATGAAATTACCTTTTATCCAAGTGGTAAGATACTACCTGACCTGCACTTTGGGCATTGTTGAGGTAGCAATGGCAACCTTTGATTGAAGGGAAAGGTCCTCTCTCTTCCTGGGCATAGCATCCAGTATGAAAAGAATATGGCTCTCTTCCTTCAAGCTACACTTAGTCCCGTGCATGTTGAAGATCATGACATTTTGTAAATTCAGTGTCCTGGTTTCATTATCATGCATTTTAAAACAGAAATGCTATTAAAGGTGATTTGAGTTTCCAGGATTTCTTACAAGTATAATGTGGAATGTATGCTGTATAATCTATAAGTTAGCTAGAACTGCACTGGGCTTAAAGTCAAAAGGACTGGTCCATGGGTGTGTCTCTTAACAGCTGTCAGTCTTGGTTTCCTAATCTGTAAAATCATAATATCCTAAAATCTTAGTGTTAAAAGTGACCTAAGGAGCAATTTGGCACAAACTTTCACTCCAATTTCTTTTATAATATCTTTGGTATATGGCCGTCCCATGATAGGAAGCTCAAGATCCCATTCTCTTCTCCCACTGAGTGCTTACAGTTTTCAAACTCTTGAGCAAAACATCTCCCCATTCTTTGTGTGCCATCTACAGGAGCAGAAGCTACTGATGGGAATATTAATACCTGACCTGTCTGTTTCACAAGTCAAGGGGAGGATCACATGAAATAATGGGAGTGAAGGTGAAGTATGGTGAAAATATCAAATCTTATGATTAATACTGGATAGTGATTTTTCAACTAATGACTTGTGTAGGAATTAACTACCATTTATAGTAGCGAAATTATTTCTGTGATAAACTAAGTTTTCAATCCCTGACAAGTTAAATAACCTTTGGAACCCTGTCTGTCAGATGGAGTCTGCCAGTGCCCTAGTATTTTTGATGATACCTAGTCTCCAAAAATTAAAAATCTTGACCCACAATTTAAAAACTACTGGACAAGACTTTTGGGGAGGCATTTAGATTCCCAGTGTACAATAGTAGTAACCTAAAGACTATAATATAAACTGAACTTGTAGTCATATGGAAGTCACATACACTTTTGCCACAGGATTAGTGTTATTCTTGAATATATTGTGTAAAAACTACTTGCATAAAAACATGACTGTGTTTCGTGTACTAAAAGTGGATGACGGACTCAAGTGAGTTCTGCCTGGATGCCTTAATGGTTCTATCTAGTAGTCATACGAAACATAAAGCAGTTTTGGGTAAGTTATTGTTTTTTACCATGTTCATTGACTTATTCTTGAAAGCTTTTAATGAGTAATTTTCCAGTTGCTGAAACTAATCCAGTAAACTAGAAATATGTTTCTTGAAACACACGCACATGCACACAGCTAGCATGGCTAAGTGTACTAGAGACGCCAAGGATTTATTGCTCTCTTGGTAGGTAGCCCTTTCTAAGGGAAACTACTCTACCTTCACTTCCTATTATTTGGGATAGATACTTCTGCCCCAGTCAAGCTGATGAGTGGACATCTGACCCAAGAGCTTCTTCAAGGAGTTGGAGAGGTGAAAGACTGAAGTAGCTAAGAGATGGAGAGGTGAAACCGTAACATTGTGTTGGGGTTAGAATTGGTGTTAATTTATGAGGGAACCAAACCTCTAAGCAAGGTGAAGACCTAGTGGGCAGAGAGAATGTGAAAATGTAGCAGACATATTGAGAGAGATGCAGTGGAGTGGTAGGGGGAATGGGAGAGAGAGAAAGAAGAGAGACTGGAGACAGAAAGAGACCAGAACATCCACAATCCCTGAACAAGACAAAGGGAAGTGATGTTTGTCATTTTCCAGATCTAAATTGCCCAAGTTCTACCTATACAGCTCTTTTCCTTGGATGAGATTTTTGTATTCTTACAATAAATAACCCTTTGCTTGTATTAGCTTTAGTGGGGTTTTGTTCCTTGCAACTGAAAGAGCCCTAAAAGAGCACTAAGGGTAGAGACAAAATATCGAGGGTAATCTTTGGCTGAGGCCTGCTTCTGACTACTATTCTAAAAATAGCCTCTTTTTCTCCCATTCTTTTCTACATAATCATAATAAGATGTTAAGTAATCGTTGCTTTTTAACTTCTAGGCCCTGTTGATTTGAAATTCTGTGAATTCATTCTTATTGCTTGATTTGCTTTTATTATAGAAATGAGAAGTTTGTTGTAAACTGATGCATTGCTTTTATTTCTGCTGAAGAAGTCTGTACGCATGTTATTCTTCTTGAATCTTTTAAGTCTTGGAGCAGGTTTGCCATCATTGTTAGGACATCAGCAGACCAATCATTGTTTTCTTAGTGGTGTGTCACAGACTTTGACCAAATATATGCAGGTATTTAATAAGAGTATGCTATACAATATAAATTGTATTTGGTACCTATTATGAGGACTTCAGTTATTCACATTTAATAAGAAAACATCAGCTTTTTACTTCTGTGGCATATATGAGCTCTTAAAAAGATATATTGTAGATAAACCGAAATGAGAATGTTATTGGACATACTAGTATCATTTGGTTCTGTAATTCTAATTTATAAACATTTTCTTAACAGTTTAGTTCAGACTGAATTTTGTTCTCCCCATTGCCATCCCCCGTTAGGTAAAGTCTTCAGAATCGTGATTACACAAAGAAAGCATTCTTCTTAAACTATTCTTTGTACTCTTGACAAATGCTTCTTATTAAAAGAGACTTTTAAAATCATCTTAATTTATCCCCTTGGACAGTTAGATTTTTTTGCGTTATCATTACATAATGCAAAATGGTTTCAGATAGTTTAGAAGTTGTTGGTAGATTTAGCTAAGAAAAACTGATGATGAAATGCTGTAGCACAGTTTTTCTTAAGTCAAGCCAATCTTTAATATTTGGAAATGTTTAGTTAACTAGAAAGCAGAATACAAAAATGAAATATTTTAATTTTAGGGTAAGTTGGTCCCGTGGCTCAATACTAGTAGCATAAAGGAAAGCCACTATACCAGTAGTGGGTGATAAGGTTTTTATTTTCTAAGTTTATATCTTCCAAGGTAGAGATTTATTGTAGGAAATTATTGGTGCAACTTGTTGGATGGGCTGATCCTTCTGAATGTAATTATGCCTGCCTTCCTTGGTGGGATCACAGTCCTCTAGGATGGTATTGGGATCTTATTACCATTGATATAAACATAGTGTACTGTTAATTGAAGACACAGATTACCTCAGGCTTGAATAGGGACTCTTGAGTTCTATGTTGAACTAAAAATTACTTAAAATATTTTACTTTGTCGTGTCCCTAAAGTACTGATCAGAACAGTACTTGTGGATACGTGTAAATTGTGAAAATTCAGACCTATGATTTTATTTCACTTCACTAGAAATTTCAGTGATTCATGAGTTCTAGTTGAATAGTTCATTGTTTAAAATGTAGTTCATAGAAGATAAACACTTTACATTTTTATCTAAAGAGGCACACAACTGACATCAAAATGAATTTACTCTTGATTAGAGAAAAACGAATCTTACAATTTTTTTCTACACATTTCTTTTTGTCAGAAAAATGTCACTTATATTGGATTTGTAAGCAATGCCCTAATGTTACTGAAGACTTTTTTGAAATAGTGAGTTTTTATAGATTTTGAAGTAGACCGACAAAAAAAAAGTCGATTTATGTAAAAATTTTTTTTTAGAAATATGAAAACTTTTGGATATTATATCCTCCCTGTGCCTATATCATGGTGCTTGGCACACGGTAGTTAAACTATTTAATAACTGATAGATTTTCTTGAAGAAAATTTTAAGACACATACAAGGAAATTTAAATCTAGGTTTACTGATACACATGGAGAAGAGTTACATCTCCATCAGTGAAATATAGACTTGAACCACATGATCTCAATGAAAGGTCACTTGGTGATTTGGTATCTTGAAATGTGTCAGTAGAAATCTTTCCAACAGCCATAGCTTATTCTTTTGGAATTTTCAAAATATACTGTACCTTAACAGCAACACTCCAATGAACCTGTATTCATTCTTTTTTACTGAGTTAAAGAAAAACATTTTACAAAGTGGACACATTGTTTAATTTTGTTTTGCATTTACTAGGTTGGAGTGCAAGGCCAATAAATTAAACCCAGGCAGTTCTGTTGCTAATTACATACAACTTCTCTTGAGTATCAGATATTCAAATCCATTTTATGAATATGGTAGAGAGAATAACAACTGTAAAACAAAGCAGTGTGCATGTAAGTGACTGTTAGCGTGCATTTCAGAAAGGATAAATGCTCACCATATGGTACAATTACTGTGTCCAAGTTTTCAAATTAGCTTCTCTCATCCTCCTTATTACTGTCTTTAAAAAGAGAGGAAAAAACCCAACATGATTTATCTACTCTGCAGCAGAACTCTTGACGCAAAACAGCAGCCCAGTTCTGTCCAGTTTTTTTTTTCCTTTAGCATAATAGAGGCTGTCGGACTTTTTTATACTAATTACTGTGTGAGCCTCAGATGAACCCCCTTCAATTCACAGGGCTTTGTTAAGGGAGGAGCTGTCAATGTGTCTGCCCGTTTGCAGCTGTGCTGTGGCTTTAGCTTGCTTAACATTATGCTGCTTTTTAGACTTGACAGAAGGGATTTTTTTTTTTTTTTTTTTTTTTTTGTATTAAGGCAAAGCAGCCTTGTAGCGAAATGGTTTAAGCAGCTGCATTGTAGGGAAGCACAAAGAAGTTATTATTGTGTCTGTTTAGGGGGGTAGAATGGAGGGGGAGATATTCGGCTGCTGTTGATGCCGATTGTTGACTTGCCATCTGCCAGATAGGGAGAAGAAAAAAATGACAGCTCCAGCAGGGTGTTCAAGAGGTTGTTTGGAGAGACGCATAAACATGTGCAGATGTCGAACTGAATAATGGCTAGAACTTGAGACGGTTTATGATGCTGCTGATGTTTGTGCATATACAGAATGAATGTATGTGTGGATTTGGTTAACCAAGGCTACATACTAATTATCATTGTCTTCCTGCATGCCCCTTCCCCTTAGCTTGTTAATTAGTTTAGGAGTTTAGTACTTCCTCTTCCTTCTCTTGTTCACATCTAGTAGTAGAAAACAACTTCTCTTAAAATGGCAATAAAACCTTTCTTATTTCTCCATATAGATGATAACTAATCTATTTCGTTGGTATTAGGTGTGAACTGCTAACTGATAACAGGAGATTTTGATAAGGAAACAAGGCAGGTGGAACACCATGCTCTTAATGCATACATATATTAACAGTTTAACACTAGTCAGCATGTAAACTATTATTTGAAACTGAATTGATTTTATAGCCTACCACTAGGGGTGAGATGGAGAACCAAATTCACTTTGCTCAGTAATTCCATCATACTTTGAACTTAGATGTTACTAGTTGTGAAACAAAGTTATATGGGAACCTGGCCTTCTTGGTTACCACTCTTTTTCTCTTGGTTGTCGTTGATTCTGTAAATGAAAGTTACACATTTTCATTATGGAGTAATGAATTGGTTGTATATTTCCTTCTCATCCATTCCTGTTATTAGGTATTAGAGATTTGCTATATCTGTAATGTTTTTAAATGCTGTGATAACACTTAACTTCAGGGTGCAGTGTATATGTTTATTTAATGTCTTTTTTTTTATTACTTTGACCTTAAATAATTGAGAAGGAATAGTGATGTTGGGTAAAATTTCTCAAAGGTATGTATGTTGTAGAACACTTCAAATTTTTGTGAACATCAAAACCAATCACAATATGAGTGAGAAAATGAAAAGAGAAGCTCTGACTTTTTTTTTTTTTTCCTATTTGGATTCCTATTACCAAAAAAAAAAACCGTGGGGAATTAAAGAGTTTTTATTTTGACTTTTTGTAAACTCATGCTTTCCTAAAACATTTAGGGTTTTGTTGCCTAATTATTAAACAAAAAACCTTAAGTGTGGTTGAAAGGCAAACATACCGACAGAGCTTTGTGTCCAGAGTAATGTCTTTCTGAAAGGACTAAAGGGAGATTATCTGTTATTTCTACTCTTCATAAAGAAATAGAGGTCAGGTCTATTTAGAAAAACTTTCTGTCTTACTGTCGATTTTTCCACAAGTGACTCTAATCTGTATTTGCTGAAAAGGCACAGAGAACCATCAGCTACATTGGACCTTTCCTTTGCCTCGTATATTTAGTTTTTTCTTTTATTTGGAAGGCCACACATATGTCCATATTTTTGTATGTAGAATTATGTACATATGTTTATAGTTTCATAGTCAGTCCTGATATCCCTCTGCTAAGCTTGGGAGGAAGCAACATGCCATTTTTCAGGTAGAGGTGTTAAACTGAGAAGAGGTGATTTGACAGCAGCCAGGATGTTAGTAAGAGGCTGAGCAAAAGCAAGCTTGTATAAAAGCAGGCTTGCAGTTCTGTGCTTGGTTCATCATATCATATTACTTCAGAACCATTTGTAAAATCTTAGTGCAGGCAAATATACTTACTAAGGTGATTGAAATATTCAAGGCAGAGTGTCTTTGAAGTTACGTCCACCAGATTTAATTGTCAATTAACTTAGACGAGGGACTTTATGAAAGTCCCTTTAATCTGTTTAAGTGTTTTCTTCATGTGTTGGAAGAAGGAAACAATCACTGATATTCAAGGATCTTGTAAGAACTAAATGAGATAATAGTATATTTGGAATGCCTGGAACATGTGCAATAGTAGCTGTTACTAATATTTTATTTTTGTTGGGTATGATGTGTAAGTCGAAAGGCCTGTAACTCTTGTAATTGAAGTGCTTATATAATGCTCTGTTGCAAAGTGAGCATACAAAGTTCTAGAGGCCATCTAAGATATATAAGGTGGTTTTCTTAGAACCTTATATTTATTTAGTGATTTATGTGATTATTTCATAAATCTGAAGGGAAATCAGTTATTTCAAGAGAATATCAAGAAAATTGTTGAATGTAACTTTTTTCCGGGTGTGGGATCAGTGGTTATTCAGTAATGATGATTTTATATTGTATCCTGTAAAATCATTTTTCTACTTAAAAAATTTAGCACAGGATTGCTGAAAATTGTATTCATTCCCTTAATTCAATATTAATCTCATTATTTTGGAGCCATATTTTTCTCTGCTATGGCCAGTACTTAAGCTGTATTTGGGTTATAATTATTTTTAAAGTAAGGTGTTGGAACACATTACAGTTAATAAATGTAATAATTGTAGTGAGCAAACAACACTAAAAAGAATGTTTTATCTCCTCTGGGCGTTTTAAAGCATTATTTGATTTTTCCAACACTTTATTTTGCAGACAAAGAAACTGATCAAGCTCATATAGTGGTGAAAGTCCTGGGGTAAGCAGAAGTGTTTTTTTAGAGGAGTGAAGAGGAAATGGCTTTGATTGACCTGAGGGAATCAATATATTCAGTATAGGATGGCTAGTTACCACTCAGATGTTGGTGGTTCTTTAAGGTGTTTCTTTTAAAATTGTTGTTTCTGTCAGGCATTCTCTCTTTACTAAATATTGCTCAATTTTGGATGAAGGGCAAGGGATGTTGCACCTGGGAAAGCTGCCTGATCCAGTTTCGAAGAGTGGTTAATAGGACTGGGTATAGTCACCAAGGACTTCTATTTTAGTTTTGAAGAATAAATTGGTTATATTAAAAAAAATAAACTTCAGTTTGAGCAATGCTAGCTTCATACTAGTATATTTGAATGTTTAATAGCACATGGGTAGTGGATGCCAGCATTCAGATACAGATAGTTGTGTTGTACTCTAATATTTTTTTTAAAATTGTATGTTTACCAAAAAAAACTTGTAATACCAAAGAAGTGGAAATATCCCATAGCCTATGAAACGTATCACAGATTAGGATGAAACTGTTTCACAGTGAGGACATTTCACATATGAATGAAACTGTACTTGGTGATTTTCAGGATAATTCAAAAAAACTTTAGGAATTTCTAGCTTTAATGTTATATAGATGTATTTGAATTGTGCCTCAGAAAAATACTGCATGAATAGTAATTTTTAAAAATATTGGCCAGTATGTTGAAAGAATAGTTCATTGTTTAAGGCATCTTGCTAAATGTTTTGGCTTAAAATTTTTAATGTGTTTAGTTTCAAGAAAATCTGATTAAAGATCTTGGTAAACTTGATAACACTTTTTAGAACAGAAGATGATTAAGATACAAAGGCACTAAGGCATAAACCGTGAAGTTCATGTGTTTTTTTCGCTAGGCGAGTCACTTATTTGCTTTTAGACTGGAACACAGCATCAAAGTTCATAATTTTATACTTTTAAGTGAAAGCACATAGAACAGCAGCTGTTGTTTCCTGGCATCTTTCTGAAGAGATATTTAAGCTTAAGTATATATATTTGTTATAGAAAAGAATTTTATGAAATGATCTTCTTTTCTGTCTTTGCATTTGCATTATTTTCAACTGACTCTTTTAAGATAGCTCTTTGTACTTTCTGTTTTAGTAAAATAGGACTTGGAATTTAGTTTAAAATTTTTTTTTGACCTTAGAAAACTCCATGGTATAGTATAATTTAAAAAGAATAAAACTGTTTAATTCCAGTAGTACATATTTTTAAAATCTAGTTTACCCAAAGTTATGCCAAGTAATGGCATAGTTCCTAAGTGGAGAAATATACCCTAAATTTTAGAAGCAAGGACTTTTCTTAAAAGTAAATACAAATTCTAAATAAAAGCATCTTTCTACTAAGTGGAAACAATATGTCAGGAGATCTTACTGTCCAAAAGAAAATTTTATTTACCTGCTTCTGATAATTTTTATCTCCTTTCAACAGGTCATTCACTATAAGACAGCTCTTCGTTTTCGAGGCTGTGTTTATTTGGGGGGTGGCCGGGGGAGGGTGGTGGTGATGCGCAGTTTGGACTTGGATAGTCACTAATTAACTTACACCTAAAACTCTGACATGAAGGTTAGCACTTTTCACATTCTTAAATTAAAAGTCTGTCAGGCCACTGGTCTATACAGGGTGAGTTATCCAGTGTTTTGTACATCCTAAAAAAATCTTTGACAAGTGAATACCAGAAAATGTTTTTCCTACTTTGTGTGAAATAGGTACTTTCTGAGGAAAAGGAATAAAACACCCAATGCACATTGCATTGGATTCTAGAAAGTAAATTGATAATCCTTATGCTATGTAAAGATTTTTATAGTTTCAGAATCAGCATGAAAATTAAGTGGGTGCTTTGATCCTTCACTGCCAGTTTGTCATTCATATTATACTTTATTAATAAATGAGTGGTTCATAACAAATGAGCCTATTGGCTGTTAGCTGCTTATAAGAAGAAACTGGAACCCCTATTTAGTTTGGGACTGAATGTTAATCTCTGTGAAGTACTTTATCTTTACTGAAAGATTTGTATGTTCTCATGTCCTGCAATTTTTAAAAAGCAAATTATTCTACAGAGACCATTATAATAGAAACTTAATATTTAAACAGCACAGAATCATTTATATAATTTTGCATTTTATTATATTTTGAATAACTTTCATGATATTGAGTCTTCAAGTCATTTTCCTTCATGATGCCTTGGTTTTAAGAAAACCTTTCCTCTCAAACTTACTGGAAACATTTGAAAATGAGTGTTATTTGCTTGTAGAAGTATGGATAATGACAAGAAAAGAAATCAGTGAGCAAATATACAGGTTGTTTTATTAAAATTTATTTTTATTAGAATGGTAGGTAAAGACTGTTTTCTGTAATTTCTGTCTATGTGTTAGGTAATACTGCCCTCAGAGGGCCAAGGTAAGTAAATTCATTTTTAACGTTGAGAAGCAGCTTTTCTGCTGTTTATCTGATCTTTAAACTTGCTCTGGGGAGGAAAAATGGACTTCTTTGAATCATTGAATAGCGTTTGATTTATGGTTGCATCTCTTTGATTTGTTCTGTTCTTTAAATGTGTTAGCTGTATCTGTGTACCTCACTTTGATGACAGCCTCTAAGCATGTTCAGTTCTTTTCTAAGAAAATTATAACAGACGACTGGCCACATATTGCCAAATTAGATTGGTTTACAAAGAGGATAAGAAAATTACCTAGAAAAGTTAAGATGATTTTACTGGGTGTGTGGGTGTGTTTTACTTTTTGTCTCTTTGATAGCAAATATTCTGGTATTCAAAATTATTTGAACCACGCTTTTGAATGTATGGCAGCATTCATTGAAATGGAAGTATTATATTCCCTTCAGTTTTATCAACTTAAGCATAATCACATCTTTCAAATACAATAAATCCAGAATAATGTACTTCACTGGATATATAATTGTTATATGTAAATATAAATATACTAAAAGTTGAAATACACTATTATTCCATTTATAAAAGCCTAACATTAATGTGTGGTTTAACATGTCTCTGAATTCAGAGTACTTAAGATTAAATGATAATTAACTTGTGTAATAAAGAAGTAAAGTGGGAAAGGCCTGATGTGAAAATAATGAGTTGCATGCTTTTGCCTTTTGCTTTTTGTATGTAGTAACTTTCTTATGAGATAATTTGAAACAAACATTGAGATGTTTAGTAGTAAATCCAAGGGAGTGCTTGCTTTTGTTTTTTCCCCTGGAGTTAACTTGATACTGAATTAAGAAGGACTATTTCTGTGACAGCAATACCAGTTTTTAGTGAAAGACTTCAATTGGTCGAGCATAAATGACATGTAATTCATTATTATCAGTAATAATGGGGGATAAAAATAGGATATAAGCAAAGTGAATAACAAAAATTGAAACTTTATCCACTAAAAAACAGCACGTACTTTGCTCAACTAATGTGGAACAGTGATAGTCTGTATAAATGAAATTAACAAATTACATTTGAAATTTTTTTTGTTGTTTTTTTTTGTCTGTTTTGTTTTGTTCTGGGGGGGGGGGCGGTTGGTAGCCCGTACAGGGAACAAACCCTACATTTGAAATGTTTTAAAATTATATGTTTCAGGTGTATAGCATTATAATTCAATATCTATATATACTACAGAGTGATCACCATACGGTTGATCCCCTCTACCTATTTTGCCCATGCCCCAAGCCTCCTTCCCCTCTGACAGCCGCCAATCTGCTCTCTGTATCTACGAGTTTGTTTTTGTTTGTTCATTTGTTTTTTGATATTCCACATATGAGTGAAACCATATGGTGTTTGTCTTTGTCTGACTTTAGCCTAATACCTTCAAGGTCTATCCATGTTGCTAATGGCAGGATTTCATTCTTTATTTATGGCTGAGTAGTATTCCATTATATATATTGTGGTATAGATTGTGTATATATACACCACGTCTTCTTTATCCATTCATCCATTGATGGATACTTAGGTTGTTTCCATATCTCGGCTATTGTAAATAATGTTGCTGAACATAGGGGTACAGATATCTTTGTGAATTAGTGTTTTCATGTTCTTTGGATAAAGCTACCCCAGAAGTGGGGTAGCTGGGTCATATGGTAGTTCTATTCTTAATTTTTGGAGGAAACTCTATACTGTTTTCCATAGTGGCTGCACCAGTTTACAATCCCACCAGCAGCAGCCTGGAGTTCCCTTTTCTCCACACCTTCTCCAGCATTTGTTATTTCTTGTAACAAATCACGTTTTATTTTATTTTATTAATTAATTTATTTTTACATTTTATTTTAAATACTCGATTTACTTTTGTGCAGTTTAATACGTTGTACATATTAGGCACTCACTAAGTCTTTTTTGACTAGCCGTACTTTTAAGAGGTTTTATTTATTTAACAAATGCTTGTGTAATGCTTACTATGAGCCAGATGTTCTGTGTGCTTTACAAGTACTAATTTATTTCTTCTTCACTACTGTTGTCCCCACTTTCCAAAAGAGGAAGCTGAGGCACAGAGAGATTAAACAGCATGCCCAAAGGCACACAACTAGTGAGTGGCAGAGTTGGCATTTGAACTCTGGACTTCACATAATGTGTGCTCTGATTTTTATTCAGATCTCAACTTTGTCCTTTACTTGTTACCAGTGTCTCAGAGCCTTGGCATCACTGTCTGTGTAACGTGAGGACGTCCTAGCACCAGTCTCTCCATGCCTATGTGAAGAGGTCTCTTGTGCATAATTCCTGAGCACAGTGCTTGGCTCAGTACATTCAAGTGCCCTTGCCTGCCTTGCTTTCACCACTTACATACTGTGATACAAGTCTCAGTAAGTCTCAGTAAGTATGTCGCCTAGGGAAAACAAAGGAGGGAAGAGAGAAGTTACGAAAGGCCATGGATTCATCCTCAGAATGTGATTTGATGCACTGCAGTTTTTGGGTCCCATGCTATTGGGAAGCTATTATAGGAGACACTCCATTGGTGAGGTAAACCTGATTAGAATCAGGTTCTAGAATCAGGTAAAACCTGATTCTATTTTGTTGAGTTTTGTTCTATAAGGCAGTGATTTTAATATAGGGGTGGGAAGGTTGAATCACCTGAGGGTTTTTTCAAATGTCACAGGCCTCCTTCTGATGAGCAGGCATACAACTTTCTCTGCCAACTCCCTGTCCCTGCCATAGTGAGACACTATTATTGTATATATTGTTGCATATTTTACCCATCAGGTGTTACAACAGAAAAATGGATTGAGCTTTGCAGGGTTGTGTTATAGTGGGATTTCTATTTGAAAGAGCTTTTCTGGCATGAGTGTAGTCCCTGTTCTGCATAGTGGTAGGTTTATTCATCCATTCAGTTACTAGAAAATGCCAGCCTTCTCTGTGGTAGGTGCTGGTGGTACATGTAAGTAGGTTTGCAAATGGACTCAGCCCTTCCATGTTTGATACTCATTAAGACTGTTTATTGCAATGTAAGATATTACGTTGATTTTAATATTTAGAGAATATGATGTGGTGAAATGCAAAATATTTACAGTAAGGAAGTTGTAAAAATTTCTATTAAAGTCTTTTTAAATTGGTCCATTTCTTTGAAATAGTTTAAAATTCTGTTGGCCCTAGCTACTCTGTTAAAATACTGCAGGAATGACTGTATGCTTAATGCAGTGTGTGGAGTTGGAGACTTTTTCCTTATAATGCAGGAAGCAGATTAAAAAGAAAGCTTTGCTTTTGCAATCTACAAGGGCATAAATGTAAGCAAAATAATAATTTAGTTCACATTTAACCCAGCAGGAAGCTGAGTACAGATTGAGTAATTCTCCACAACATATCTACTAAGTAAACTAATCTCACTGTTTATTCTTCATTAAATTGCCAAGATGCTGTTTTTCTGTTGGCTAGTTTGTATGTGTGCTTTGTTCTCTCTCTCTCTCTCCATTTTCCTTGCTTTTCTCTCACATTAAAACTTAATACTATAACTCTATTAAGATATTCTTATGTTTAAAAGAATAATTAGTAAGTATCACATTTTTGGCTTACAGTGTAATGTTTCCTAAAAACAAAGGGAACCAGGATTTGATTAACTAATTTACAGAATACCATGAAACAAGTTCCAGAATGTTTAAAGGTAGATGGTAATTGTGCAATTTTCTGGATAACAAAAGAAAATTATAAAGTAGACTAAGTACTGGCAGACCCGGCATTCTGAGATCTTAGAGAAGCTGGCATTCCAACATCTTGTGGTATTCAGTGCATAGGTACTTTTCTCATGATTGCTTCAAGCTTCAAAGCAAAACATGGATCCCAGGCTTCTTTAGGAAGTAGATATGAAAACTATATTTAATATAAAAATGACAAGTTCATGCATTATGCAGTGGAAGCAAAATTTCTTGACTATAATATACTTTTCAAAATAATCATGAAAGAGCATATGTGGTAAAGCAGAGGAATGTGGGTACATCTGGAAAGCATTTAAGGCATCTTGGAAGCATGATGCGAAATTACCAAAATTGTAAACACCTTCCATCTGGCCAGTTGCAGTGGTAACATTGACTAGTACAAGAGCAGACAAATCTCTCAGTGACCTTATGGGATAGTCATACAACCTGGGTGAAATCATCATAAAGATCTGATTGTTTTGCAATATGACCTCATGAATCAATACTATACAGAAAATCATGAGAGAAAAAGACAGGCCTGGGCAGTATCTTGAAATATGAAAGGGAAAAGTGTGTTATATGTTATGCTGGATGGAAATAGTATCATAAACTATATAACCGTGCTTCTCTGCTTGCATTGTCATGAGGCTTCAAAGAGGAAGGGGTGCAGGGCCTCATCTTGAATTAACACAGCAGCAAACCTGGATTGACACAGTTCATTTGTGAAACGTTGAATGACCATATGCTGATACTGCTTCCAGTCTCTTCCCCCACAGAAATGCATCAAACAGCAAATATTATTGAACACCTTTTTCACAAGGCACATAGGTTGCTATTTGGAAATGCCAAGGCATAGGAGATATTGCCATCCCTCGGTATGACCTCCTGGAGCATTAAAAATGATTAAAGAAGTGGAAGAAGTTTTCGTTTTGAATTGTAATTGCTCAGTCATCTGCTTTTCTCTAGCTCTATTTTCACTGCTGCCTACTATACTTAAAGCTCCATGAGGGCAGGTGCTATGCCTGTATCATTCATTGCTGCATTCTCAGTGCTTTTTTAAGTGCCTTTTTTTAGTAAGTATTTTGACACTCACTAAATATTTTTGAATGAGTGAATCTATTAGAAGCCCATTTCCCCAAATTTTAAATAAAAATGTTTAAAGAACCTTATTTGATCTGTGATGCTCATTGAGCAGTACCTTAAAATGACTGAGCTGGGCAAGAGTCATTAATGCTTTTGGCATGTTTTGCAGACATCACCTAATTTTCAGAGGCTGGCAACACACATCCAGAGCTGGTTAATGGCTGTTTGTTGAAGAGATTGTATAGAAGACACCATAGAATTTTAACAATTTTAATTTACCCAAGGGCAAAGAAAGAACATCCTTGAAAAGGAGTTAATGAGAGGGGAATGATAACCTAAAAATTTAGGTTTGCAGGAGCTTGAAAAGAGTCAACATATATTTAGTAAGCACCTACAATGTTCAAAAGCACTTTCATTTATTAAAATTTCAGATTGTCCCTATGCAGTTGAAAAATTGTTATTATGCTAGCTCATTGCAATGTAGATAATATAAAAAAAATCTTTAAGATTATTTTCAAGACATCTATAAAACAGTATGATGATAATTTCAGTGAATAGAATAGAAACTCATTTCTTCTATTCCCTCAGAGATAGAAATAGGGCTTTTACTTAGAACTAATTGGAATATGATACTTGGATCTGCTATATAAAAATGTAACAGGCAATTTCAAGAATTGCAAATATTTTATTATGTTTATCATTATACATTTCTTCAGTAACTATATTTAGTTATAAGATATTTACAATATAGCACACTATTATGAATTATATATTCGGTATTCATTTATTTATAGTGCTAATATTTATTTATGAAAATCCACTAGTGGAAAAAAGATTCTGCTGTGTTTTCTTTGAGGAAGTTCACATGTGTAAATTTGGTTGGCATCTGTCAACAAGCAGCAGAATATTTACAGTATTGTGAACCATAAAATTAAATAGATTTTATATTGAAATTAACATTAAGGCTCTTTTTGTCTTAGGTAAAAATTGACCCATGAAGACTTTTACTTAAGACCAGTGGTTTCTTAAAATCATATAAATTTATTTTTATTGAAAGCTGTCATTTTTTGATTTAAAGCACTTTTTGGAAATTCTTAAAATACTTGTATTTTCATGGTATTGTACCCTGTGTATGTCATTTAATAAAAATAATTCAGAGAGATCTAAGACTTGTGCTTTTTTCTTTGGAAGACTAGTTACCTCTGTGATATCCTACCCCTATCTTTAAAAAAAAAGTAAAAGGTATTAAATCAGTGTTGTGTTTTGGTATTGGATAACCTGTTTTATTTCTTTAGCTAGGCTTTGTTTGATATACCTGAAACTAGTTAAAGAGACTTTTTTTTCTGCTGATGGAGTAAACTTATTACTTATTGCTGCCTATTGCCTCATTTATGTAAATACTCCTGAATAAGTGCTGTATTGAGTAGTAGAATGTTTAACGTGAGGTGAATTGTAAATATTACCATAAATGATAATGGCTTCATTTAATAATAACAATAATAATCTAACACTTGTTATATGCCAGGTAATGTTCTAAGTCCTTTTTATGTCCTTCCAAACCCTTCAGGTAGGTACTGTTATGATTCTCATTTTTCAGGTGAGGAAACTAAGGTATAGAGAGGTTAATTTCCTGCAGCTGATAAATGGAAGAGTCAGAATTCAAACTCAAGCTATTATCCCTCAGAGATGACAAAGACAAATAATATTACATCCTAAATACTTGGATTGTGGGACTTCCCTGGCGGTCCAGTGGTTAAGATTCTGCACTTCCAATGCAGAGGACACGGTTTCGATCCCTGGTCGAGGAACTAAGATCCCACGTGCCGCGTGGTGCAGCCAAGAAAAAAACGTGGACTGTGATTAAACAAGAAAATACAATATAAAAAACTCAATATTTTCAGGAAAGCTAAGTTTCAGCTTTATGATGAGTCAACACAATAATGCCTCTTTCCTGCCATGCATGTGAGAATGCCTTCAGCCTCTTCCTTAGCGAGTGATTAGCTTTTGAAGCCTCTGTTATAGCAAGTATGAGTGGCCATTGGTAAATTTAAAAGCTATATCACCTGTCTCTATAACAGAAACCATCATTTCAGTTTGCTTTAAGAAATTACAAGAAGTAAATTATTAAGTAAGGTAAGAAAGCTGGCAAAAGTCCAGAATCTGAAGTCCTCATAACTAAGTAAAACTGTGAACTCCAGTAAACAGCTCCTTCCAACCCCACATTTCATAAATAGGATTCTCTGCTATTTATAGAAGTGATGTGGATTTTTCCCTCTGTATGCATAAGGTATTAACTATGAGTCTCTATACCACTCATGCCAAGAACTTAATCAGTAGGGTTTTGTTTGTTTGTTTGTTTGGTTTCTGTAAACAAGCCTTTGGTTATAGTGTTGAGACGCTGCATTAGTTTTCTAGGGCTGCTGTAACAAATTACGGAAAATTGGGTGGCTTAAAACAACAGACGTTTATTCTCTCACAGTTCTGGAGACCAGAAGTTAGAATCAAGGTATCAGCAGGTGTAAGCAGCAGGTGTAAGTTAGAATCCAGGTGTAAGGCTCCCTGTGGAGACTTCAGAGGAGAATCCTTGCCTCTTATAGCTTCTGATGTCTTCAGATAGTCCTTTGCTTGTGGTGCATCATTCCAATATCTGTCTCCGTGGTCACATTGCCTCTTCCTTTTCTCTATGTGTCAAATCTTCTGCTTCACTTTTATAGATATTTGTAATTGGATTTAGGGCTCACCCAGATAATCCAGGATAAGCTTCTCTTTTGAGAAGCTCCTCTTCTCAAAATCCTTTTGCCATGTAAGGTGTTATTCCCAGTTTCCAGGGATTAGGGTGTATACATACATTTTGGGTTCACCATTCAGTCTACTACAGAAGCCAAAATATCAGAAACTTTGTTAGAAATTATATGTTGTGATGTTCGTAATAGCATACTTCAAAATATATAAAGCCTCCAGCCAAGGAGTATGAAAGAATTGGAAGCACGCATTAAGGTAGATAGAAAGTTGTGATGGAAATCTTGTCCAGGTGTAACTGTGGTGCTTGCTGACAGTGCATACAAATTTCGAATGTATATTGATGGGTATCAATAGAACAGTCTCTTCAGAGGCCTTGGTACCCCATAAATGCTGCTGCTTTATTTAACAAGACTTTCTCCCCATTATAACCAGGCTGTCTCTTAAATTAGTTGAAATCTATGGGCTATAAATATAAAAATATGATGCAGCTTGGTTTTAATGCAGCAGGTATAAACTTAGGTGTAAATGCTATGCTTAAAAAATAAAATGTGGTTGACTTTTAGCAGTCTATCTAAAAGGATTTGTGGCAGAGAGGGTAACTTTATTCTAGGCACTTAGCGCCTGTAAAAGCCAGGACTTTTTGGCCATATTTTTAGAGCAGCCTGAGAAGATGTGCCTTATTTGAACTTTCACTGCCTCAGCTGAGTGAATTAAGAAAGTGTTCCATGACCAGCTGGACAAGATCCGGTTTTCTTGGGAACCCCAAGGCTGCAGGAACAATTCTACTTTGCCATCAGTTAACACAGTGTCTTGCCAAGGTGTTGTGAAAAGCTATAACTTTTTTTATTCTTTTAAGCTAGGAATATTATCCTTCTTCTGTACTGGGTCTGGAAGGTGGCAATAAGCTCACTTTTTTCTTTTATTAATACCTTATGAGTTTGTGTCCTCATAAGGCCCATTTCTTTGAGCCTCGGTTCCACTTTTGGAACTAGAAGATGAATAATTAGGCCAACACATCATGCTATTATATGAGCTTTAGTTAAGAATGTTTATAGGAACCTATAAAAAAGGATCCACTTTCAGGACCCTTCTGCAAATTTTAGGGGGCACCGGAAATCTTGTGTAATACTCATAAGCTTTATGAGTTAGAGACCATTTTTTGGGGGGAGTCTGTAACTGTGTTCCTAGCACCTAGAATAAATTAGTAAATACATGAATGCATCCAAGCACTTTCTCGGAAAGTCCATTCATACTATAGATGAAAAATGACAAGAAAATAAAAATTACCGTCAGGAGTCTTCATTGAAAGTTTGAGATCCACTATTAGCTTAGCGTGACAGTACAGTTGTTGATTAACTGAATCAATTCAAAATTAGTAATAAAATTTTGTGAGAAATACTTATTTTTATTTAATAAAGAAGGGAAATTTTGACTTTCCAGCTTTTCTTCTGGGTAAATGACTATCTCATAGTCTGGGTATAATGTATTACCTGTCAGGGATGCATAATAAATTTAGTTTTAAGAACTTTTTGGTAACCAGAAGTCCTGCTATAAACCACATAAAATACTTTAAATTTCTTAAGATTTGTTTAATAAAAAGATAAAATTTTGTGGTGATGTTTTGTGTCTTTCATCTGCACATGTAAATACTTAGTGGCAGACAGGAAATTGTTCGTAGAAATGAAAACTTTTATTTCTTTCAATTATACACTTTTTTTTGTTTGTTTGTTTTGCGGTACGCGGACCTCTCACTGTTGTGGCCTCTCCCGTTGCGGAGCACAGGCTCCGGACGCGCAGGCTCAGCGGCCATGTCTCACAGGCCCAGCCGCTCCGCGGCATGTGGGAGCCTCCCGGACTGGGGCACGAACCCATGTCCCCTGCATCGGCAGGCGGACTCTCAACCACTGCGCCACCAGGGAAGCCCTACACTTTTAAAATAAATGTATTTAGTACTCTTAAAAAATAAGAAGAAATGATGCATGAGAAGAAATGGTGTTATCCGATTTTTTCTTTAAAATTTCCAAAATGAATTTGTTTCATTTTATCTTTGGTATAATTATTAAACCATTATTATTTAGCTTATCAGACTTATAGCACTTTGTACCTGTATAAATTTGTTATTGTTTTAAAATAGCATTTGAACTCTAAATATATTACTAATTAGAGAACATTTTATATTTTAAATTTTATATAGGAATACTTAAATATGAATGGAAAAATAAAACAATAAATACAATCAAGAAAGGAACTGTTTCATTTTTTCATGGGGACTGTGGGTTTAGCATTCTGGTTTTATAAATTTGGCCTGTGTTTATTCATATTAGGGCCATTTATTTTTAAGTAAATTAAACTGAGGAGGGGTGTCAGGTTTTCCTTTTCTTTCCCTTAAGTTCCTCTTGTGTGCTTATATACTTGTGGGGAAGATATTCATATACATATTTATTCATTTAGTACGTTATTATTGAGCATTGATAAAGTGGCAGGCACTAGGTTGGGCACTTGGAGTGTATCACTTTAAGGAAAAAGAACTGACGATGTTTACTTCTGACGGTTAAAACTGAGTTTTAAAGCAAAGAGTAGAATTTTGGAGAACATATCTGCCATCATGAGCCTCACAGCTTCCTACTGCTTACTTTGATTTGTAGTGATAATGAATATGATTGTATGATGAATTGTGTCAATATTTGGAAGACCAGTATAACTTGGTGGACTAGTGTTTTCTAAACGAACAGTGAGTGATGTTACAAAATCATGCAGAGTGTAAAAGATTCATTCAGTGTGAAATACAGACCAGTGGACTTCACATAGCAGAGTACAGAAAGTTCATTGATAATGGTTTCAAATTCCACATTGCAGTTAACCTTTTAGAAAGTGACTGTTTGTCAAATGCTGGTGTAGTATCAAAGAAAGACATCCATAACTATCTGAATACTCTGCCCTTTTCCAGCTACACATCTGTTTGAGCCAGACTTTTTTTTTTTCTATATTTCAATCAAAACAACATACCATAACAGGTTAAAGCAGGTATGAGACTGGCTGTCTTCTGTTAAGCTAAAGATTAAAGAGACTTGCAAAGATGTAAAGCAGTTCTGCTCTTCACACTAACTTTTTTGTTTTAGAAAATAAAACTATTTTCATAAAAATATTAATGTTACATATAATGAGTCTATTGTTACTATTAAAGGAAGTAATAAGAATTTAAATTTTCTTTTCAGTTTCTAATACAGTAAACATTATAGATGTAATCTACATACACAAACTTTGTTGGGTGTATTTAAATATTAAAAGTATTTAAGGGTGTAAAGACGTCTGAGATAAGAATTTGGAGAATTGCTGATTCAGAGGAATGACTCCACATCTGAAATACATGTTTGGGGTGAGATTATGGAAGAGCTCACATTTTATACTAAGAAACTGACACTTTACAGTAAACAGTAAGGAGTCAGAATATTTTTGAGCACAAAATGATATAATGAAAGCAGTACATAACAGACATTAGAATTATCTGGAGGTGATAGATGTATAAGATGGAAGGAGGGGGATGAGTAGAATGGGAGAGCAGTCACAGTGCATTAGCAGAAGGGCAGATGTAAGGTGTTAGGGCAGTTTGGGTTGGCTAAATGAGAGAGAGAGAGAGAGAGAGAGAGAGAGACTTGTGAAGGCAGTATTGACCTACCTACTGATAGGATAAGGAGAGGGAACAGTCAAGTGTTAGGTTTGAGCTTCGATAACTGGTGTCGAGAAACGGATTTGTAGGGAAAGCTGAACTGCTTTCAAATTTTTGTAGTGCTGTGATTAAGCACTTGAGATTGAAAAGCCAGGTAGAAATATCCAGTAGAGAACTGAAAATTGAGACCAGGGAGCCTTCTAGCTCTTAGAGTATCATGGAACACCGCTGTTGCTTAAAATTTAAAAGAAGTATGAAGTAAGCAAATGGTGATCCGGTTGTTAAAAATTTATATTTTGGTGACTAGGTGATCGCTTATATCAAAATCTGATAAAATATACATTTATTGACTATTATGTGCTTGGCACTACCATGTGTTCTTAGTTATTACATTTGTGTGCATGAGTGTGTGTATGGTTTTTAAGCTCTATTAACCCATGTTCTTTCATTTCTGTGACTTGTTTACAGCATTTATACAGTTTTTTCTCATTCATAACAATAAAATGTTGTTTAAACAAGTTACGATCAAGATTTAACAATGAAAACAGAATTTTTCCCTTTCTTTTAAAAAAATGACACAATTAGTTGTACATGGAAGAGAAACATCTATTTCATGTCCCTCTTATGATAAGTGTTTTTTCATTGAAATTCCTTGATACTGTGTGTATGATTTATTTTCCAAGGCTTTTTAAAACGGCTGAAAATATGCTCTAACAACCATCTGATATGAAAAACTGAACAAAATGTGTACTCAGTTGAATGATTCTCTGAAGAAATAATGGTGCAAATGAATTATCAAAGTGTGAAATCATTAAAAACAAAACATGTTTGGGTTTTTATTGAATCTTAATTGCAGGCTTATGTATTTTCTTTTGTAAACTAAGTTAGAAGAAAATTGCCTATCTAAATTTTTGGAGGCCAGTGTTGTAGGACTTATATTGTACCATAATTTATTTTTCACATAAAAGCTGCTGTTCCTTTTTTCCCCCAGCATTAACATGCATGCTTTCCTCATGTAGGAGAATATATAAAAAACTGGAGGCCAAGATATTTCCTTTTGAAGACAGATGGCTCATTCATAGGATATAAAGAGAAACCCCAAGATGTGGATTTACCTTATCCCCTCAACAACTTTTCAGTAGCAAGTAAGTTAATTATAACTGTTGATTCACCTTGTATTTATTTATTTGTATGGCCTTATGTGTCACATATCATGGGATATATGAAAAGCCTATGAAAAAGTTTAGGTTTGTATTTAATAGAGAAATTTTCCGCTTGGATAGAATTTCAGTTCCTTAGCATAGGGATTATCGATAATATGTGGTCTTATATAATGCAAAATAGTTTAATATTTTTTATAGTTAGAACTTTGTGATAAAAACAATTCCTCAAATACATACCTCAAGTTTTTCTCTATAAAGTGTAAACAAAGACCTTTGAACTTGGTTGCTGGACTGAACTTCGTTGTAAGATGTTGCAGTACTTAGTGCATCTCTAATCAAAGTTTCCTATCATAATTGTAGCTCTTTTGATGGATTGTATGATAAGAAACAAGTGATTTACATTAGACATTATTTTCTGGGGAGATTTTATGTTTGTAGTAAATTTTTCTTCCTTACAAATATCTAAAAAAATGTTTGTAATTTAAACTTATTTAGAAGTTGTATATTTGCTTGAACATAGCACAAAATAAACTGAAAGATGATGATTATAATTGTCATGACCAGGCTTTCAGATTGTTCAAATTACTGATTAATCAATGAAAGGAGTTTTCTGTGTTAATTTAGGAGTAAAGCATTTTAAAAGTTATGTTAACTTAAAACAAACTTGCCTAAGAGATAAAGTTTGTACCATTGGGATAAAATCTTTAACTAGACACCATT
This sequence comes from Orcinus orca, assembly GCF_937001465.1. Classification (NCBI taxonomy): domain Eukaryota; kingdom Metazoa; phylum Chordata; class Mammalia; order Artiodactyla; family Delphinidae; genus Orcinus; species Orcinus orca. The sequence continues at coordinate 5,555,285 of NC_064559.1, read as the reverse complement.
CTTAATTTTAATTTTGGCTGTATGTTGTTATCTATTAGCCACATTTAGAAAAGATGTGAGGGAAAATTAAAGCAAAAAAATAAATTAAAAATATAATAAATAGCAACATCAGAAAATGCAAGGTAGTAAAAATCCTTGAAGATTATAAAAGTCATTTTATCATTATATAGAGCCCCAGTTGTTTTTATGGATACTTTCTTTCAATTTTTTTAAACAAAAAGGTAAAACAGTAAACCAAAGAGTTTGTGAAATCTTACTTAAAAAAAAAATTCTCTGTTTATATAAGTGGATTGTTCCGTAGGGAATTTCATGTTTTAAAAAGTGAGAATACTGTTGTATTTGTGTATTAATTAAGAAAATAATTTTTTCTCTCCACCAAATTTATGGCTTTCTTTCAGAAGAAAATTATTTTAAAAATCCTATTGTCAATTGAAATAATATCTTGTACTTTGTATTGACTTTAAGAATGCATTTTCTTTCTAAAGATCTTTTGTGCAAGCATTTGCTTTAAAGTGATAGAAATTGGCTTTTAAAACATAAGCAACATACATTATCATATCTGACCTAAAGCCAGTATGGTTTCTTAGTTTCTTCTATTTTACTAGCAAATGCTATTATTGGTTTGTCTGAAATAATTTATAAAGTACAGAACTCCTGTATCTGCTGATCAAAATGCAGCATTCTTTGACCTTATGAAATTTCACACCTCAACAAGTTTTAAAGACATACTGTATGTCACAGTCTGCCAACATCTGCTCTGACACTTCCACTGGCAGAGGCTGAAATAAATGCTGCACTCTTGAGGAGAAAACCTATTTAGTGACTGACAGTCAACTTATCCATGAAATTAATATTAGTCGACATCTGTAATCTTTGTATAATCAAGTAGTTGTGGATAGTTGACTCAAACTAATAAGTGAAGTTATAGACCGGCTCCTTAATTTTTGGAAGGGTGTTAATGTGGATCTTACACTAAATAAACTATTTTAAATTGATTATTTTTAACGCCTGACGTATTGCAATTGTAAGTTTTATAAATAATAATTATCTGAGGAAATAATGTGTAGTGAAATGGGCCCTGGTTGAAGAAATAGTTCAAATTTAAGCTCCACCAAAAGCCATGAGTATGACCTTGGGCAGGTCATTCTCTGAGACGCTGTGGTCTTTAGTCCCTTCATCAGCATAGTGAGAACATCTGGAGTCAATGAATTTGTAAGGCCCTTTTGTCTCTAACATTCTGTGATTCTGAGGGGAGTTTGAGCAGGCTCTTGAAGAGTGAGTAGGAATTAAGCAAATTAAAATAGAGGTGAAGGATATTCCAGGCAGAGGGTAACAAAGAATGTTTTCATGAGATATTAAGAGAAGGAACAGTTGGAGCCAGAGAGGGTTACTCCACTAATAGTTTCCCTTTTGTCCTAGCCCACTTTAGTATATGAAAAAAGATACTCTTATATGAAAAAAGAAACTAGAAATACAAGGTATTTCGAAGCTACTTTGGGAAATGTTACATATACACATGTATTCCATTCATAGCTACAATGAGTCCCCTATTTTTCCTGATAATTAAAAATGGTACTTCAAAAATTAATCTTTGTGGGTGTTAATGAAATTTTACCAAAATAGGTTTTTTATCCATATGAAAAATATAAAGTATGAGAACTAGAAGGGACTTGGAATTGATCTTTCCAATCTTCATGAAGTTTCAAATTCCTTTTCTTCTGATTTAAAATTTCCAAACAGATAAGTCTTTATACTAGTTGTTTCTACTTTCCAGTCCACTGCAGCCTAACTTGCTTTCTTACTCACTTGATTGAAACCACTTTTTAGTAAGTTCTCCAGTGACCCCTTAATTGCTAAGACTAGTAGACATTTTTCAGTTCTTTTTTTCCTGAATTTATATCTGGGATATATTTTATACTTCTGATTACTACTTCCTTTTTGGGATGATCTCTCCCATTGTGTTCTAGGATGCTTTTCTTTCCTGGTTTTCTTCCTTTGCCTATTGCATGCATTTTGATATCTAACTGGATTCTGGCCAAGGGCTGTTCTCACTATGTACCCTCTCCCTGGATGGTCACATTCACATTAAGGTTTCAGTTACTCCTATTATGCAGCTTGCTCCCACACTTATGTATCTTCAGGGCAGGCCTCTTTTCTGAGCATTAAGGTACTATATTCAACTGACTGCAAGACATCTCTACCTAGATATTCTTTTGTAGTCAACATATCCTAAGCTGAATTGAAGATAATTTTGTCAACTTTCCCCCCTGTAAGTCTCACTACCTCAGTTCTGTCTTGAGCAGAAACCTGCCTTCCATGCCTTTTTTTTTTCTTCAAATCTTCACCCCACTCCCAATTCATTTCTAGTCCTGCTGGTTTTGCTTATTTCTTTAACTTACGTCCTTCTCTGTAATCACCCTCGAATAAGCCCTCATCATCTCTGCTATAGATTCTTAACTATAGATCTCTGCCTGTAGTTTCTACCACTCATATTCTTCCTTCACATGACTGTCAAAGTGATCTTTCTAAAATTAAGTCCTAACTATGCTGCTTCCCTGTGAAAGCCCTGCCCTGGATCTTCATTGCCTACTGGATAAAGTCCAGATTCCTTCTATATCACATGAAGATCTCCTCAATCTGGCCTCTGCTTTCAACTCTTGCCTCATCTCTCTTTTGCTGTCCAATTATACTTTGGCAGTACTGAACTGCTTATAATTCCCTATATAAACTATGCTGCTTTCCTACTCTGAGCCTTTGTTTTTGCTGTTCCGTCTGATTGGAATGTCCTTCTGTCCTCTACTTGCCGGAATAATTTTTTTTTCGTCCTTTAAGACAATTCAGATTTAAATCCCTATCCTCATTCCTTGCTAAATTATTCCTCTCTGCTCTTTACAATGCCGTTATCTTTTGTTGTTATCACGTTGTTTCTTGGTTGTCTTGTTCATGTGTATGTCTCGTCCACTAATCTGTGAGTTATTTTAGGGGAAAAAGCCTAGTGTTATATCTCCTAGTGCCTACATACTAGGGTTTAATAACTGTTTTTGAATGAATGCCTGAAAACATCTAGTCCAGATTTCTTCTTTTTTAGATGAGAAAAAAAAAGCCTTTGAAAATTCAGTGATCTTTTTAAGGTTGCCCTACTAGGTAGTGGTAGTTAAGTATCAAGATTAAAACTCAAATCTCTCTACCATCATTTAGGTGTTATCTCCCGCTCTGCGCTAGCCCCTTGGCCCGCCTCCCCCCACAATTCCCCGCCTCTATTCTGTGACATTTTCCCTATCTAGAGCTTTGAGATCTGATTTTGGGTCAGATTCCAACTCTTAAATTCTAAATATCCTTTGGCATGTGGATTGTAAACTCTCCAACACCTATAAAATGCGGATATCAGTATTTGACCTTTATCCTTTTTTGGGTGGAGCAAATGTGAACTATATGTGTAATTGCCTTCTAGATATACTATAGAAATGGAAGTAAAATAATATTTTTTTCAAGGAAATTATATCTCTAATCAGAATTATGGTTAGGTAAGTTACTAATTATATATTGAGATTTATCTTGGCATAGGAAACATTACACTTTGACTGAAAAATAATATAGGATACATACAAGCATTGTTGCAAAGCTATTTTCAAAGGTACATTGAGCACAATAGCTTGTCTACCCAGTTAGTAGACATGGTCTGACATTTTGACAGTTATTAGCCCAACTCAGAAGTGGGAACAAATGCCCAATGGAGAACTTGAACATTTGCCCAGGTCTTGAGGCTCATCCTACTTTTGATCTAATCCTTCCTCCTCACAGTGGTGGGAAGGGAGAAGTGCCAACCTGTGTCCCCAAGAGCACCTAGTAGAATTCTCCCTTATTCCATGTTGCAGAAACTGGCCCACTCTGACAATATCCCTTTCCTCTCTGAAACCTTTCTTCTATCTTCTTCTATCTCTTTTAAAAAAGAAATTGGTCAGTCTGAACTTCGTAGGCCAGTTTTAAAAGTGAAATGACATGTTTACTCACTAATCTGTTTTTCTTCTTCTCTTTGAAAGAAAGTAAGGGAATTATGGGACTTTAACCTACCAAAAACCATTTTTACCTCTGAATAAATATTAGAGATTTTAAATGTGTAGAAAAATCAACTGATTCCTACTAATGCTTTCATTGTTGTTGTTCACGGAGATAGAGAAATAGCGTATGACTTGATTCTTAGTCTTACACAACATGTAATAGAAAAGTCTGCAATCTAGAAAAGCAATCCTGTAAATCTAAAATAACCCTATGCTATATAAATGTATACAAGGATTATGAGAGATCAGAATAGCTTACTTTTAAAGGGCTTATTGATTATTAGAACCATACTAGATTCTAAAAGGAGTATAAAATACAATTTTTGTTTGTAGGAATTTATCATTGACTCTGGAACACATTTGAATAGAGCATATAGCAATGGGAGGAAAAATGAGATGAATTTTATAGAAAATAAATGCTGTAGAAGTTGAGAGAGTAGGTAAAGGTAAGGTAAGGTGACTAGATAAGAATTTACACATGACATAAGGTTAACATGAGCCCAGAAGGACAGGTGATATTTAGATTTTTGGAAGAAGGAAGACTTTCTCAGTGAGGTTAACAACAAGCAAATATGAAGTCTGGAATTAAGGAGTAGCCTGTTTGTGAATAGTATAGGCAATATGCTAGATGGATAGAGAGTTTTTGTTGGAGGAAAAAAACGTTACGATTAGATAAATTGTAATCAGGTTGTGAAGGATCTTGAATACCAGTTTGATATTTTTAATGGAAACCTGTTGAAAACCATTGGTGGCTTTTGAGCAAACCATTGGTGGCTTTTGAGCATTAGGTGTCCAATCACTGTTTGATTAAAAAAGAACCTATATGGTTATAGTGTACAGTAGAAGGCATTCATCCATAGATGAATAGTTTTCTTTCTTTTTCTACCATGAGTCAATCAGTCAGCTACGGACCTTCTTATTTTCCCTATTTTCCAGTCTCACTGCTACCATCCTAGTTCAGTACTTCATCATTCCCCCCCCCCCCGGATTATTTTGATAGTCTCTTAATACATCTCTTGCCTTCAAGTATTCTCCTCTCTGGAGTATTTGGAAGCAATGCATAGGATAGATTCATCTTCAGAAAAAAATCTTCCCTTGCAAATATCATCTTGCTCAGAAGAATCTTAAATTTTCTCCATTTTCACAAGAGGAAGATGAATTTTTTCATATTTATGTTTATACTGTATATATTCAAGTATTCCTTTTTTCTTCTATTAGTCCTCAATGTTCCATACATTTTTGGGACCTAAATTGCTAGATTTTATTAGGTTCAATTGCATGTGGAATTCTAACCCTGCTTTTGTTTTGAGTGATTTTTAGACTATATTATGTATTTGATCATTTGAAGATTTGGTGCTTTTTTCCCTCTAATTGGGTTCAGATTTTTAGGAAAACAGACAGTTATATCTGGTACTAGGTGCATCTATCTCACTGTAAGGAATGTCTTACTTAAAAATTAAGTGAATTACTATAAATTTAATCAAAATTTCTTCCTATCCTTCATTTTTATGGGTGGTACTATATTCATATATTTGCAAAATTTAACCCATAAACTAAGTTTAGAATTGGGAGTGGAGAGAACCTTTTTTAAAAATTACTTTAAAAGGATATAGTTTTTAGAAAATGTTAAACAGTATAATGCCATATTTAGTCACATATTTCCTTCCTGTCATTCAAGTCACACTTCAATCTGATAAGAAAAAAATTTTCAATAGAATTTCTACTCCTTCCTCCTTTTTTCTACATTGTACAACGAATGTGCACAAAAGAAAATGTGTAATACCATTTTAATGGATTTAGAGTTTCAAATCCAGCTCCTCCTACATGTGAGAACAACCCTCTGTATCTCTGAAAGATTTAATCGTTACATGTCCTTTATAAACATAAATTTATGTGTGTATCATTTGAGTTTCCTATTAGATAATCTCACGATTTTAATCAGGTGACCTGCTCAGATTTTGGTTAGAGCCTGTATTTCCCCTAATACAGGAAAAGATGATCTCTCACCCCTCTTTTCTGATTTACTCTAGAGCTAATCTATTTAGTTGTAGTCTTTACCTTCTGAGCCCCATTCATCAGCATATAACTTACTATGGGATCTTATGTAGAATCAAGGGAAATGATAAACTTCCAGAGCACAATCACTGTGTATTCTCATTTTAAAATTTTCCTATAACATTTATTATAAGATCTGGTATATTGGAAGGTCACTTGACTTGGAGTCAGTAGACCTAAGTTTGAGTCTTGGTTCCGCTACTTTACTAGCTATGTGACCTTGGGCAAATGGCATAACTTTTCTGATCTTCGTTTTTCTCATTAAACGTGAGGTTATCTACTTCTCAGGATTATGGTGAGGGTTAAATGAGATGATATAAGTGAAAACACTTTGTAAATTATAAATGCTATACAAATAAAAGTAATAACATAAGATAGAATATGCTCAGTAATATTTTCTTAATTGAGTTAAATGGCAGCCATTTTCCCCTCTCGAGCTAAGTTACATTGGAGTAGGGTGGAAACTACTCTATTGGGTTTTCTTTAAAGACCATTACAAGTTTTAAGTAGAACCTGTCTACAACGAGGTTGAAGTTGAGACCAGCAGCTCTTGTTTGGTTTGGGGAAAATTTTCAGTTTTATTTAATGCCGAAGACTATTGTCTGTAGAGGCTAGTCTTCCTTATAACTAAACAACATGAGCTAGACCCCTAAACCATGCCCGTAGCCTTTCTGGAAAACCAAGAAGACATCACTGCAGCTGAAAGGGCAGCACCATTTGGATTGACCTCAGAGGAACTGGGTGCAGACCAAATTCTTTAATTAGAAGTTTTAGTCAGAAGTTTTTTGTTTTTTAATAAAAGTAATAAATCCTCAAATATCTTTCTGACTGTTCTAAGAGGATCCTTTGGTTACCATCCACTGTGGAAAATTTTTTAATTAATTTGGTTCTCCCGTTAGATAATTGCATTTTTGTAAGATGGAGTTTGCAATGGGGATTGTTTTTAGGGGAAGCCAGGCAAGGAGTGATCAATGTTAATAGCTTACGTTAATGTGAGGACATAAAAGAGATCCCAGCAGAACCAACCTTACTTCCTCCCTTCCTTCATCCCTTTCTTTTTCCCTTCCTCCCTTTCTCATCTTCTTCCTTCTCTCTCTGCCTCCCTCCCTCCCTCCCTCCCTCCCTCCCTCATTCAACTTCCCTAAGGTCAGCAATCAACTCTCACTTATCCAAAGATACTTATGTAAAGAACACCATACATGTAATAATTTTCACTGAATTCTTCTTAAATACTTTTAAATTAAATTGTTTTTAAATATTTTTACCTTTCTTTACTTCCTTTTCTCATCATCCTAAGTAACAACCTCACACGCTTTGTTCTGTTTTGAAATTTCTTACCTTATGTGCATATGATTTAAAGTGACACAATTTGGAAACATAGGAGTTATCACAATTAATAATTAAACATATTTTTAGGAAATCTAAGTTCAAATGAATATTTAGAAAGTTTTTATTGAGGGTTTATTGTGTTCTCAACATTGTACCAGGTACTGAGGGAAAAAAGAAGGAAATAAGGAAGGAAACCAACCTTTCTTTGAGCGTTACTATGTGCCAGGCCCTTTCACATATGTTATCTCATTTAATCTTCACAACAACATTCTGAGGTAAGTATTATGTTCTCCATTTTAAAGAGACTGAGAGAGATTATGTGACTTGCTTTAGGTCACTTATCTGGCAAATGGCAGAGCCAGAATTTCAACCTGTGTGTAACAGAATGCTAATCTTAAAGCCTGCGTTCATTTCATTAATCCACAGACATACGATGTAGCTCTTGGATTTGAAGAATTTATAATCTAGTACCAAAAATATGCCACAAACCCTTGGAGTTAGTATTTTGTGATTGGTATTTTGATGGTTCAGTTCTGAAGTAAGTTTATAATTAATATATTCAGTAAGAGTTTAGGAAAGGGAGGTGTCATTAAGGACTAGATCATCAAGAAAAGCCTCATTGAAAACTGAGATTGTTTGGAGAAATAGTAAGATTTCAAAAGATGGCATATATTCCAGGTAACAGGAATAGCAATAATTTGAAAAAATTATTTCTAAGAAACTTCAGCTGAATCTCTTATTGTTAATTTAAATGGGTATGAAATCCTCAGATATGAATGAAATCTCCAGATGGTATGTTATTTCTTTATCCCTTTATAGAGTGAAAAATATCAAAGGAGAAAGAAGGATAAATGATACGAATAAATATGGCACTTGAAATATTTAGCAGAATGCCATAATCATACCAGATACTTTGTTTTCTTAGTGTCAGAGTTAGGCATTAGGTCCCCTATTTGCTTACTTGGCGTTTTACATGCAGTTTCTGTAGTAACATTGCTATTCATCTTCTCTTCTAGTAGAATATAAAATAATCTTACTGATGCAAATAAATATTCTATTTTAAAATATCATCTTAAAGTCAATACTCTTTTTTTAGCTAAAAATATTTTGAACTGTAGCTTTTAGCTTGGAAAGGGGCGCATCATCTATGTTTATTTTTTCAAAATCCAACCTATTTTGTGTAAGAGAGCTGAGGTGGTGTGAATGCAGAGTGATTACTGGGTGTGGGGTGGGAGGATAACCACCTGCAGCCTGTGTGTAATAAGCAGCTGTGGTGGATTTTCGTATAATTTTTTAATATTAAATTAATTATTAATAGGTCAATTTACTTCAGTTTTTCAAATAAAATTTTACTGAATGTATAACACTCAGCTAGCCTTTGGTGCTAAGGATCCTTGTACTGTTGTTTTATCTTATTACTGATCCTAGAATTTTCCTCTATGATACCCTTCCATATCTGAAGAGTAAAAATAATTCTTTTTACACACATTTCTGAGTATACTCATTTATCACCAGATTACTTCTATAGATTATTTTTGGTTAAGTTAAATGTAAATAAAACCTAGCTGCCTTATTTGTTTAATATTTGTTTTTTAACTTAATTCTTTTTTCTAAAAAGTAGAGCTTTATATGTAATTACTTTTTAAAAAATGTAAATTAGGGAATTCCCTGGTGATCCAGTGGTTAGGACTCTGCCCTGTTACTGCTCTGGTCGAGGAGCTAAGATCCTGCAGGCTGCATGTTGCAGCCAAAAAAAATCCCAAAATTGTAAATTAAAAAATGATTATATGCCCATTATATTTGCTGCTTTAATCCCATCTTACTTATAATTAATACATATGACATTAACAGAGACTTAAGGAAGTAAAGGAAGAGAACTAACATTTTTTAAGTGCCTACTATGTATGAGGTGCCTTATTTACAGGAACATGACAAGAAAAACATGAAATGAATATTACCTTAAAAAAACCAAACTAAATAGTGAAACTGAGACCTAGAGAGATTAAGAAACTTTCCTAGAGTCTCAAAGCGAGTACATTGAACAATTAACTATGATTTGGATTCTGGACTAACACCCGGCTTGAATGCATTTAATCATAAATGGGGTTCAGAGATAACGACACTCTTCAAGTAATGTATATTCAGTACCACAAAAACTTCGTTATATGTCAAGTATTATTAACAGTAGGTTAATAGCAGACTGTCATTGTTCTCAAGAGGTATATTTTATTTAACTGTGAAATTTATTTATACTACAGCAGAGGGACAAGCATGGAGGTGGTAGCCAGGTGGCTGATTATTTGATAGAAATTTATTATGTAATATTGGGCCAGTCACTTCACCACCCTGGTGTTTTATCATCTGTGATGAGAAGGAGTTGGAATGAAGAATCTCTGAAGTCTTTTCTTCTAGAAGTCAATGATTTGCCTATCAGCAGCAGATAATAATTTCTTGGAACATTCAGTCTATTGAGAAGTAATAATAATAATAACCACTTGTTGAGCACCTGTGTGCTATGCACTTTATATGTATATTACTCCTGCTGACATTTTTTCAGGATACATAATATCTCTATTTTATAGCTAGGGAAACTGGGCTCATAGAATTTGCCAGTGGTCATGCATCTAATAAACTTTGGAACTGAAAGCTAAACCCACAGCTTTCAGGTGTCAAGGCCAGTGCTTTTATCACACCACTGCTTAACTAAAACATCTCTGGCTGCTGTAGGGTCTTCAGGGTGCTGAAAGCAGCTTCTGGCTGCTGTAGGGTCTGCATAGGCAGTTCAGAAGGTGTGGGCTTTCCATGCCCCTAGACTAGATTATATGTTAGCATCATAGATCAAATCTTGTCATTCTCAACTAGTATATGAAAATATATTTCAGAGCTTTTGGATATTTCCATTTAAGGAAACTGAAGCTTAATGCAGAGAATTTAGTAGGTGAAGATTTCAGCCTTCTTCTTCCAATTATATCAAAGAAGTCATAGGAGAAACACTAATTTTTAGAGACAGAATCATCGGATATTAGTACGTATTATATTATCATTGCATTTTTAACAAACTAGATTTGAGGGACACATTTTTTATCCCACTGCAGTTATATACTAAATCGCTGCCTTTCTGTTTTTCCCCCTATATCTTTATGCTATTTTAAAGCATTTGTTATATTTTGAATAAAGTTAAATGAGGCTCAAGGCCACAGTCAGGGGAAGGACCTTTAAGCCTTGGAATTTAGGAAGGATAGAGAGGCATTCTTTGGGGTTGGAAATAATACATAATCAAGCAGATGCTAATGAAAAAATGAAATGCAGAGCATGAAAAAAGAGGCAAGGGTGCCTGTTTGAAAGTTTTATGGAGGAGAGTACATTGCCCCTTTATTACAATAATGTTTCTGCACTATAATAAGGTCTTTCATTGCAAGTTCAGCTTTTTTCATTCATTTGTTTTGTGCTCTGCTTCCTGTTACTAATTGTCAGCACAATGGTCTTCCAACTATGAAGTCTCAGTGTCCTTTTGGACCAATTTGTCATTGTCTTTCTCCCTCACCCCCAACCCGTGCACTATTACTATGGTTGCATTTTTAGACATTTTTAATGTTTTAAAATGGCAGTGCTTTTGAAACATGCCAGAATAGTTCATGCTAATTGAATCATCCAACCAGCAACAGTTATTGCTTCCAAAAGCACACTGATAAAGTTTCTGTCTCTATAGGATATTCTTATAAAGTAATTAAAATATATAATTCTGTATAACATTATTCCATTTGCGTTGTTTCCTTTGAGCTTTACAATCGTCCTATGGAAATAGGACATTTTGTTAAAATATTTTTGTTAAATGTATTATTTGCAGATCTACTCTTACCTCCTAAATTCTTTGGGATTTCTGTGCCTTTAGGAACTTACATTTCTACGGTTTTTCTGCTAATGGCTCTCTATTCTTATAGCTAGATTATTTTACATGACTAAGGAATCAACAATGTTGGCTTAGATTGACAAACCTGAAGAAGTTACGATTCCGATAACTCTAGTTACATGTTAATTCATGTTAGGTTTTTAACATTTTGGTCAATAAATATTTCAAATGTGCTCTCAGCTTTGTATCAATAATCTAATATTGACAGAAAGACATTTTTCCAATGTAACTTTGGCCAGTTTTCTTTGGGGGAAAACTGTTTCAGTACTCTGCATGTCACCTGTTTCTATCACTTTAGTATTGCAGAACACTTGAAAGTGAAGTATATAAATACAGCTTGTTATAAATAAATAAACCTTTCCTTCTCTCTTATAAGCAGCTAACATTCCTAAAACAATATGTGACATACTAAGAAGATCCAAGAATTTAGAGCTAGAAAGCCTGGATCAGAGACTCAGCTTTACAACCTTAATGACTTGATGATTTTGAACAAGTGACTTAAAAATCAGACAGCTTTCATTTTCTTTTTTCTATTTGTGAAATGGAAATGATGAAAATACTTTAGAACTTTATTGGGAGAATTAAGTGAGAAATAATGCATGTAATATCTTAATGTTGTGGTTAAGCTGCTAATAATATGCTAAAATAAAGACTTAGTAGTTATTTATTGAAAAAGAATGAATTTTGGAGAAATATATAATGGAAAGCATAGTTTCCCTATTGACCTAAGTTGGCAAAGATGAGATTTTTTTTTTCTATTCTGCTAGAGATGAATGAGCAGATTATCCCAATGTATGCTGTTCATTTGGCTTGCAGTGTATCAAACTAAATTATAAATTAAGTATTTTTGTACTGTTACAAAGAGGCAGAGACCTGTTTATGGCTGGGTTGAAACTTTTTAAATGAGTTTGAGTAAGACTAATCAGGCTAATAGTATGTAGGACAACTTGGACAGGGAGAGAAGGCTGGAGAAAGGGAGACCATCCAGGAGGCCATTTCAGGGATCCAGATTTTGGTAATAAATTCTCTGGTTGGGTGTTAGCAGTGAAAAGAAGGGATGGTTTGTTACAAAAGAACTGTTACAGTGAATGTTGCAGACTGGGTTGAAGGAGAATCCAAGACGACTGAGGATGTGTTTCTTGGATGATTAGGAAGGTGATACAGAAATAAAATGAATGGAAACATTGTGTGGACGTTGTAATTTTCAGTTTGGAAGATTAAAAGAAACACCCTTTTAGATATGTTGAGAATGAGGAATAATAGGTCCTCAAAAGAGAGATGCCAGTTTTGCCATATGGAAATGGAGCTCGATGGAAAGGCTGGCACTAGAGGGGCAGGTTTAAGAGTCATCAAACGTCAGGTGATAATTGTGGCAGAGCCATGAGAGAGACTCTGCAGAATGACATCCAAAGTCCTTACCAGGTCATTGAAGGTCTTTTTGATCTCATCTCCTACCACACCCACAACTTACTTTACTCCAGTCACACTGGACTTGCCATTTCTCAGACATGTCTGTGGGCTCTCTCCAACTGTGGGTCTTTGCTCTTACTGTTCCTTCAACCCAGATCACTCTTTCCACAGATGTCTGCATTGGTTGCCCATTTCATTAAGGAATACCCTTTCTAAATAGTCTTTCTAAAATAGTACCACCTTCCCTGTCATTTTAACTTGTTGCCCTGCATAATTTTTCTTCATAGTACTTATTATCATCTATTATGTTATAAATTGTTTTAATTGTTTATTGCTTGACCACTTATCTCCTCAGTAAAATATAAGCTTTATGAAAAATAAGGACTTTGTTTTCTTCACTGCTGTATTTCCAGTGCCTGGCTTGTTGTCAGGCATGCTATGAGCACACAGTAAATATTTGTTTAATGAATATCTAAATTTACTAAGGATAAAATTATCATTAAAGAAAAGCATAACACAAAGTTCTCAGCATAAGGGAGCAGCTCAGTTCTAAGGAAGAATCCTTAAGAAAGAAGATTAATGAATGGTCAGAGAGTTGCAGGTAAAATCAGGCAAGTCTGTGTCATGGGGGCCTGGGAGAGTGACTCACAGGTAGGGAGCCAGGAGCATCAGAGGCAGCAAAGAAGTGAAAATGAGAAAAAGGAAAATGTATTTGATGAGAAGATTTCAGGAGACCGGTAGAAACCACAACTTAGCTAAATGGTTAAGGAATATGTAACAAAGACCACTCTTGTAAATAATGTCTTTTAAAGGGAAGGAAAGCAGCATTCAATACATGTGCATCTTGCTCTATGTGTATATTTATTATTTGTTTACCCTGGTATGCATTGATAAGCAACTATGAAGATGAGTAGAAATTGTCACATTGATACATGGAAGCTTGAGGTATTTAAGTTGTAAATTAAAGTTGATACAAAATAAATTGATTATTCTAGTAGTGATACCTTTAAACTTCAATGCCCAATGAAATATTCTGAAGTTTAACTTGTGTTCAATGAGTTTAATTCACTAGAAGGGTCTTTATTATAGGTATTCAAATATACACTTTATTTTTAAAAAATAATTTCCTTGGACATTTTTGGTACATACTTTGAGGAAAGAATCTAGTAGTATTTTGGAAGGAGTTTCTGTTTTTGACTTCTTATCGTAAAAATTTTCAGACATACAGGTAAGTAGAGAAAATAGCTTACTGTACTCTAATGTCTATTGTATTGCAAAACAAACAAACAAAAAGAAGAACCAAAAAATAGCTTGCCTAATGGTATATTAGATGTTTACATGACTCTTACAACTCTGTTAGGAAATGCCTCATGTCATTTTCATTATCTTAAACATTGTTCCACAGTGACCACAGTGTATTTTTACCTGAAATTTCAAGTATGTGGAGGGTATGCAGAGAACAGTTGTTCTAGAAGACTCTTGAAGTATTTGTTTGATTAATTAGAAGCAGGATATGGTGGACCAACAAGATGGAGATATGTTGATGGGGAAAGTGTTGGCTCTAAATGTACTTTTGGTAAATGGTGGTATCTGTGGTTACCATATTCATTAAAGAAAAACATATTAGGAGAAGTTCACGTTAACATGTTGTGATTTCAAATACAGTTTAAATCCACAAGTAGTATCCATGTTAAAACCAAAGAAGTAAGATTTATGATAATTAAAATGTCAGAATTTGAAATATGTATCATAAAGTGAAAACATCTCCTAGAGTGGAAATAATGTTAGTGACCCAGTCTTACTCCCCTCTTGTATAGAATTTTGTATTTTATAAAATAACTTTTTTTTTTTCTTCTATTTCCTTATATGGAGAAGGATATGTTGACCCTGGGTAATAGGTAAATGATTCAGACCCAAACACTAGAAACATGCAGCTGGACCAATGCAAGTTTGGGAGTCACTTTTCTATCATTAGTAATTGAAAGTTTTTATTACCGCTAGCTTTACTGGTATTGCAGTTTGTGAGATCCAGCAGTGAAAACATCCGGATGCTCTGCTGCCCTCCTTGCTGCGTTCTTTCTCTTCTGTTCCTCATTTGAATCCACCTTTCCCTTACATGCCTACTTGGAGAAACAAAAAGTGGCAGCAACAGTGTCCTACGAAGGGTAATCCTCATCGCTAACCATCCCTATGGTGTGTTCAGAGCCAGGAGCAAATACATTGGGGCCCACCTCCCTCTTCAAACATTGTTATCAGATGAAAGCCTGGATTTCTTTGCAGAAGAAAGGATGTCACAGAAGGGAGAACAGTCAGGCACAGGAAGGTATGGGGAAGGCACAGAGGAGGGAACAGATAGGGCTTTTCATCTGCAGATTTTTTTTAAAGGCAGTTTTCCTAGCAGTGTATTCTTTCCAGATGAGCATGGAATGTGGATTCAGACAGACCTCAGGTAAATCCTTATACAGTTGCTTACAAGCTATGTGTTTGTGAGCAAGTTATTTAGCTACTTTCAGTCTCAATTCTCTCATTTATAATGTGGAGGATAATAACATAACAGCTCTTAGGTTTGGCCTGCACATGAAATTAACATTTAGAAACCTCTAATCAGTGCAGTGCCCTGGTACATAGTGATTGCAGTACACATATCCTCTACTGATCTTGCTCTCTACCAGGGTATCTGCCACACCTAAGCTATTATCCCCTCAGTGGAATTAATAAATCTCTTTAAGGTTGATGTGTTGAGTCTTAATTGGGTGCTATGCTTTTTTGCTCCCTGGATAATAAAACCTTTAAATAAAAGAAAGAAATGTTTTTTCCCTCTTTTAAAGAATATCTGTAATAGTATTATATCTGGGGCCTTAAAAATAAACTCTCTTTATGGTCATTATAACTTAAAGAGCATTGTTTAATTTTGTGATTTAATTATAAATAGAATCTATTATTATGTGTTTGTTTTTCACATTGGATGTTAGTGGAACTATTTTTAAAAGAATATAGTTAGCACTTAAAGGGTTAAAGCATTTGAAATAAAACCTAATCTTTTAAATAAAATCTGAACAGGTGATGTCTAAAAATTTTTTTGGTATGTATTTTCTTGATTTTGCATCTTGCATTTCCTCTATTTATTTGGCTTTCAGGTTTACAGAGTAATTACAGCTTTGAATGAAACTGGTCATCTGTGGTTCAGAGTGGTCTAAAAGTAAATAGGATGTTTGAAATTCAGCTTAGAGCTTAACTTGGTCAGGTGAGTGTAGCTAGTGTATCTATTTAATTTAAATACTGGTGTAACAAAAACTTTATTGAAAAATATCACCTACCTGTAAAATAATTCAGAATAATGGTAGTAAAGATGATCCAGGATCTCAAGAAAAAATGGAGGCATGGCTTGAGAAGATACAGAAAGGTAGACGAACTAAGGAACAAACAAACAGATGAACAATACAATATCTGAAATAAAAAAATACACTAGAAGGAAACAGTAGCAGAATAAGTGAGGCAGAGGAATGGATAAGTGAGCTGGAAGACAGAATGGTGGAAATCACTGCTGCAGACAAGAATAAAGAAAAAAGAGTGAAAAGAAATGAAGACAGCCTGAGACCGCTGGGACAATGTCAGATGCACGAACATTTGCATTATAGGGGTCCCAGAAGAAGAAGAGAGAGAGAAAGGACCTGAGAAAATACTGGAAGAGATAATAGTGGAAAACTTCCCAAACATGGGAAAGGAAACAGTCACCCAAGTCCAGGAAGTGTAGAGAGTCCCAGGCAGGACAAACCCAAGGAGCAACACGCCAAGATGCATAGTAATCAAACTGACAAAAATTAAATACAAAGAAAAAATATTAAAAGCAACAAGGGAAGAGCAACAAATAACATACAAGGGAACTCCCATAAGGTTATCAGCTGATTTCTCAGCAGAAACTCTGCAGGCCAGAAGGGAGTGGCATGATATGTTTAAAGTGATGAAAGGGAAGAACCTGCAACCAAGGATACTCTACCCAGCAAGGCTGTCATTCAGATTCGACAGAGAAATCAAAAGCTTTACAGACAACCAAAAGCTAAGATAATTCAGCACCACCAGACCAGCTTTGCAACAAATGCTAAATAAACTTTTCTAGGCAGAAAAGAAAAGGCCAAAACTAGAGACGAAAAAATTCCATATGGAAAAGCTCTTTGGTAAACGCAAACACACAGTAAAGGTAGGAAATTATCCACACACAAATATGATACCAAAACCAGGAATTGTGAGAAGAGAGCACAAATGCAGACGATTAGAAATGCATTTGAAGTTGAAAGACCAGCAACTTAAAACAGTCTTGTTTATATATAGAATGCTCTATCAAAACCTCATGATAATCACAAATCAAAAATCTACAGTAGATACACACACAAAAAAGAAAAAGGAATCCAAACACAACACTAAAATTAGTCATCAGCTCACAAGGGAAGAGAACAAAAGAGTAAGGGAAGAAAAAAGACGTACAAAAACAAACCCCAAACAGTTAACGAAATGGCATTAAGAACGTACATGTTGATAATTACCTTAAACGTAAATGGATTAAATGCTCCAACCAAAAGACATAGACTGGCCGAATGGATACAAAAGCAAGACCCATATATATGCTATCTACAAGAGACCCACTTCAGATCTAGGGACACATACAAACTGAAAGTGACAGGATGGAAAAAGATATTCCATGCAAATGGAAATCAAAAAAAAGCTGGAGTAGCAATACTCATATCAGACAAAGTAGACTTTAAAGGTGAGACAAGAAGGACACTACCTAGTGATCAAGGGATCAATCCAAGAAGAAGATATAACAATTGATAATATATATGCACCCAACACAGGAGCACCTCAATATATAAGGCAAATGCAGCCATAAAAGGAGAAATTGACAGTAACACAATAATAGTGGTGGGCTTTAATACCCCGCTTTCATCAGTGGACAGATCATCCAGACAGAAAATCAATAAGGAAACACAGGCCTTAAATGACACATTAGACCAGATGGACTTAACCGATATTTATAGAGCATTCTATCCAAAAACAGCAGATTACACATTCTTCTCAAGAGCACATGGAACATTCTCCAGGATTATTCACATGCTGGGTCACAAAGCGAGACTTGGAAAATTCAAGAAAATTGAAATTATATCAAGCATCTCTTCTGACAACAGTGGTATGAGATTAGAGATCAACTACAAGAAGAAAAGTGTAAAATAAGTAAACACATGGAGGCTAAACAATATCCTACGAAACAACCAATAGATCACTGAAGAAATCAAATAGAAAATCAAAAAATACCTAGAGACAAATGAAAACAAAAGCATGACGATCAGAAACCTATGGGACACAGTAAAAGCAGTTCTAAGAGGGAAGTTTATAGCAATACACTCTTACCTCAGGAAACAAGAAAAATCTCTCATAAGCAACCTAGCCTTATACCTAAAGCAACTAGAGAAAGAAAAACAAACAAAACCCAAAGCTAGTAGAAGGAAAGAAATCATAAAGATCAGAGCAGAAATAAATGAAATAGAGACAAAGACAATAATAGGTCAGTGAAACTAAAAGCTGGTCTTTGAAAAGGTGAACAAAATTAATAGACCTTTAGCCAGACTCATCAAGAAAAAAGGGGAGAGGGCTCAAATCAATAAAGTTAGAAATGAAAAAGGAGAAGTTACAATGGACACCAAAGAAATACAAAGGATCTTAAGAGACTACTAGAAGCAACTATATGCCAAAGAAATGGATAACCTAGAAGAAATGGACACATTATTAGAAAGGTACAATCTCCTAAAACTGAACCAGGAAGAAACAAAGTATGACCAGACCAATTGCAAGTACTGAAATTGAAACTGTTTTAAAAACTCCCAACAAGCAAAAGTCCAGGACTAAATGCCTTCACAGGCAAATTCTATCAAACATTTAGAGAAGAGGTAACACGTATCCTTCTGAAACTATTCCAAAAAATTGCAGAGGACGGAACACTCCCTAACTCATTCTAACTCATCATCCTGATATCAAAACCAGACAAAGAGACCACACACACACAAAAAAAATTACAGCCCAATATCACTGATGAACATAGATGCAAAAATCCTCAACAAAAGTACTAGCAATCCAAATCTGACAATACATTAAAAGGATTATACACCATGATCAAGTGGGATTTATCCAAGGGATGCAAGGATTTTTCAGTGTCCTCAAATCAGTTAGTATGATACACCACAGCAACAAATTGAACCATATATGATCATCTCAATAGATGCAGAAAAAGCTTTTGACAAGATTCAACACCCATTTATGATAAAAACTCTATAGAAAGTGGGCCTAGAGGGAATATACCTCAACATAATAAAGGCCTTATATGACAAACCTACAGCTAACATCATACTCAATGGTGAAAAACTGAAAGCATTTCCTCACAGATCAGGAACAAGACAAGGATGTCCACTTTCACCACTGCAATTCAACATAGTTTTGGAAGTCCTAGGCAGGGCAATCAGAGAAGAAAAAGAAATAAAAGGAATCCAGATTGGAAAAGAAGAAGTAAAACTGTCACTCTTCACAGATGACATGATACTATACATAGAGAATCCTAAAGATGCCACCAGAAAAGTACTAGAGCTCTTCAATGAATTTGGTAAAGTTGCAGGATACAAAATTTGTACACAGAAATCTATTGCATTTCTATACATTAACATCGAAAGATCAGGAAGAGAAATTAATGAAATAATCCCATTTACCAATGCATCAAAATGAATAAAATACCTAGGAATAAACTTACCTAAGGAGGCGAAAGACCTGTACTCTGAAAACTGTAAGATGCTGATGAAAGAAATCAAAGATGACACAAATAGATGGAGAGATATACCATGTTCTTGGATTGGAAGAACAAATATTGTCAAAATGACTATAGTACCCAAGGCAATCAACAGATTCAATACAATCCCTATCAAACTACCATTTTTTACCAAACTAGAACAAAAAAATCATAACACATTATAGACTGGAGACATATCAGTACGTGTTTTGTTACCCGAACATTATTGACTGGAGATGTATCAATACGTTTTTAGAGAGTAATGCAATTAATATCACTGGGGGAAGTTGTTAGAAGCCTAAAGTTGATCAAGGGTTCATTTTACAACTTAACGATTGTCATTAGTATTTACATTTTGCTCTGTTAGATTTTTGTTCTAACCTTGTGTATATTATCAACACAAGTTTATTACCATAAAATTTTCAAAAATGAAGCATCGTGAAATTTTGAGTGAAGAAGAATTTGTGGGTGAATTTCATGCACCGAAATTTCTCTGATTGTCCAAGTGTCATATATACTACTGTCTCAGAAGACGATCGTTCTTCAGAATATAGTTCTGATTCAGACAGTGTGAACATTAGACCAACAAAAAGATAAAAAACCTTAGCAATTGATTCTGATTCGGAAAGTGAAAATGAAACCCACTGTGCTGGAGAATGCTCCTTTGCTTCTACAGAAGTGGATTGAAGATAACATTTCATGAAATTAGAAGACTTTACAGGTGTGTCAGGTGTAAGTATTGAATGTAATAACCTGCAAAGTGTTAGTGAAATAACAGAATTAATTTTTGGTAAGGACTTTTTCAAGTTGGTTGCTTCTCAAAGAAAGTTGTATCATGAACAGAATGAAAAATCATATAAGAAGTATGAGAAGGCTTTAAAATGGAGTGATGTAACCAATAGTGACATGAAGAAGTTTCTTGGATTAATAATTTTGATGGGACAAATAAAGTCACACTGGAAAGAATATTGGTTGATTGATCCCTTACTTGAAACACCTATCTTTCCAAAGATTATGATGAGAAGAAGTTTGGAACAAATAATGATATTTCTTCACTTTAATGGTAGCTTGGAAACTCTGCTTCCTGCAGACAGAATTTCAAAAGTTAAACCTCTTCTGGATTATTTTCCATCTGTATACCCAAACAAGAGCTATCACTTGTGGAGAGGATGATTTAGATTCAAAACCTATAATCCTGGAAAATGTACAAAATATGGAATTTTGGTCAGGATGGATAGCAAATGTGAAACTGATATATATGCAAACTTGAGATTTACACAGGTGAAGGAAAGAAATTCCAAGAAACAATATTATCAGTCCTACAACCTTATCTTTGTTCGTGGCACCATATTTACCAAGACAGTTATTACAACAGTGTGTCCACATCTGAAATGTTGTTGAAAAATAAAACCAGAATTTGTGGGACTATAAGAGAGAATCCTGGTCTACCAAACCAATTAAAGGAGAAATCTAAAAATCTACAGAGGGGAGAAATGACATTCACGTGGAAGGGAGACGTTATTCTTATATGGAAAGACAAGAGGTTAGTCCGCCTGGTGACAAGAATTCATGACACCTCCATAGCATCTACAGGAAAGGAAGACAGGAGGACTGGTCATCAGATAACTAAGCCCACTTGTATATTAGAGTATAATAAATATATGAAAGGAGTTGATCGATTGATCAATATTTGGCAAACTTCAGTATCCTCCAGGAAACTTGAAAATGGTATAAGAAAGTGGGCTTCTATTTGAGTAATTGTGGTTTATTCAATGCATTTAAAATTAATTGTAGCCTTAATGCACAGAGTAAAATGACTTACAAGCAATTTTTGTTAGCAGTAGCTAGAGAATGTGTAACTGACCATTCTGGTGAATGTAGTGGTAGTACTGCACCTGGTCCTTCTTGTGGCATTTTTAAAAGAGCCACCCACAAAGATCCACCTTGTTGACTATCAGGTAAAAGAAAATAACATGTTCTAGAGGAAATAATACCCACAGGACTAAAAAATGCCACCGGAAAGTGTAGGTTCTGCTCTTTTGTAATAGATGTTCTGTTCCTCTGCACAGAGGTGATTGCTATACTGTGTATCACACTTGAACGAAGTACTAGAATACTTTAGTAAGATATGTACAGAGTTTCAAATAAATACATTAAGTGCAAAAAAGTTGTTGATATTTATTCAAATGTGGGTGTTTAAGTATTCACTTACATAACAAATCACCGGCCACAGGCATTAGTTTCTGCCAAAATCCCCCAGTCAATAATGTGTTAAAATTTGTATGGAGACAAAAAGACCCTGGATAGCCAAAGCAATCATTTTTTTAAATATTTTTTGGCCATGCCAGGTCTTAGTCACGGCATGCGGGATCTTTGTTGCCATGTGTGAGATCTTTGTTATGGCATGCAGGATCTTTTTTACTTGCGGCATGCCGGATCTTCATTGCGGCATGCGGGATCTTTAGTTGCGGCATGCAGGATCTAGTTTCCTGACTAGGGATTCAACCGGGGCCCCCTGCATTGGGAGCATGGAGTCTTAACCACTGGGACTACCAGGGAAGGCCTGCCAAAGCAATCTTGAGAAAGAAAAAGGAAGCTGGAGGAATCAGGCTTCCTGAGTTCAGACTATACTACAAAGCTACAGTCATCAAAATAGTATGTTACTGCACAAAAACAGAAAGATAGATCAATGGAACAGGTTAGAAAACTCACAAATAAATGCATGTGCCTGTGGTCAGTTAATCTATGACAAAGGAGGCAAGAGTATACAATGGAGAAAAGATAGTCTCTTTAATAAATGGTACCGGGAAAACTGGACAGCTACATGTACAAAAATGAAATTAGAACATTTCTTTAACACCATACACAAAAATAAACTCAAAATGGATTAAAGACCTAAATGTAAGACCTGATACTATAAAACTCTTAGAAGAAAACATAAGCAGAACACTCTTTGGCATAAATCACAGCAAAATCTTTTTCGACCCTTTGCCCAGAGTGATGGGAAGAAAAACAAACAAATGGAACGTAATTATACTCAAAAGCTTTTGCACAGAATGGGAGAAAATATTTTCAAATGATGTGACTGACAAAGGATTAATCTCCAAAGTTTACAAACAGCAAATGCAGCTCAATATCAAAAAAACAAACAACCCAATCAAAAAACTAGCCAAAGACCTAAATAGACATTTCTCCAAGAAGACATACAGATGGCCAGGAGGCACATGAAAAGATTCTCAACATCACTAAGTATTAGAGAAATGCAAATCAAAACTACAATGAGATACCACCTCACACCAGTCAGAATGTTCATCATTAAAAAGTCTACAAACAATAGATGCTGGAGAGGGTGTGGAGAAAAGGGAGCCCTCCTACCCTGATGGTGGGAACATAGATTGGTACAAGCACTATGGAGAACAGTATGGAGGTTTCTTTCAAAACTAAGAATAGAGCTACCATATGATCACTGATATGTGGAATCTAGAAAAAATGATACAAATGAACTTATTTACAAAACAGAAACACTCACAGACTTAGAGAATGAATTTATGGTTACCAGAGGGAATGGATGGGGTGGGGGTAGGGATAGATTGGGAGTTCAGGATTGACATGTACACAGTACTAAATTTAAAATAGATAACCAACAAAGACCTACTGTATAATACAGGGAACTCAGCTCAATATTCTGTAATAATCTAAGTGGGAAAAGAATTTGAAAAAGAATATATACTTATGTGTATAACTGAATCACTTTGCTGTACACCTGTAACTAACGCATCATTGTTAATCAACTGTACTCCAATATAAAATAAAAATTTTTTGAAAAAAGAAAAATATCATGGGATATGATATAATAAAACCTACCTACCTGACATTTTATCTAGGAATGCTTGCTTTATTTCTGCATATTAAATTGTTCCAGAAGTCATAGATAATCGTTTGGTTAATAGCTTTTTAGAATCTCTATCCAAAATTTCTACTTAAAAAAAAAATTGTCCTACCTTGAGTTAGGAATCTTTACATAATAAAAAGGAAAATATTCTTCTAAAGAAGTATTAGCCAGCCTATTTATTAACCCTGTCCCTTTTAAGAATTCTCTTCAAAATAAGTGTTTTCAGACATGCACCATGTTCTGAAAACTTTCATGGCATATTTTTCTTCATTTTAGAGAGAACTGTATGATATGTTCATGTTTCCATGTTATGACTAACATGAAAGAACCCAAAGTGCTTCTGTTTACTGGCTCAGCTATTTTAATATGGTAATTTAAAGTTTCAACTGTTTTGAGTTTGGATTCAGCTCTTTAATTATATCTGTTTATGCACAGCAGTAACCCCTGAGGCATTGTGGTAGATATTCTCTTCTGATGTTGACTCGACTGTCACTTGAATATTGTGGACTCCCTTTTGCTAGCCACTTCTCTCTTCTATAGTTTCAATCTAATGGGTATTATTTAGAAGTTGGATTGATTTACAGAGTATTTCATACTGAAGCCTGTAAACATATAGGTTTATTTCTATTCTTCATGTCCATAATTACATGTAACATTTTTGTTTAGCTAGAGGTTTCAGGAGGACCTGATTAAAACCTTTATACCATTAGTAGAATATTACTTTATAATTACACAGAATGATTAAAAATAGAGCTTAGTATATGCTGTAAGCCTGTACAGTTTCTTACTCATTTTTCTTACTTACTATGCCCAGAATCTGGTGCTTGGCCCATAATTGGCATTTCATATATGTTGTTGATTCATGAATACTTAGCATATTTAGTCAAAACAAGCATGGTGTGAATAACCACTTATTTTATTATTATTTTAATATTTTTCCAAAACAATTATATTCATAAATACAAATATTTTATTCTTTTCTAAATGTTACTTTTTAGTAGTTTGCTTGGGAATGGTAATCACTTTTATTTTCCTTTTCATGAATTGCAGTAATTAATAACCACTTAGAATCTCATACATAGTATTTTTAAATAGCTTTTACATTTATAGCATTAAGAAGTTCTTTATAGCATTTAAACTTCATTTAGGTGTAGTGTTGAAAATATGCTTCTTTTAAAGTTTACTTTAATTCCTCATAGTGCTTTTAAAGATGAGAAAATCTTGGGGCTTAATGTACTTTGCCTTGGGTAATAATAGCTGATAGTGTGTGATAGAGGCTAGATTTGAATCTGGTATTCTAAAGTCTATTATCTTAATTATTTTGACATCACCACAATGGAAAACTTAAGTAAAGCTTAAATAGGTGAACCTTAGAGTGGGCATTCTTTCTTTCCTTTTCTGTTCTTCCTGTGTCCCTTTACTCCATGGTTCACTCTCGAGTATTTCTGTCAGGACTGTCCCTCTTTTTAAGTGTCTGTTCTCCATTCTTTACATTAAAAGCCAACTGGCAGGAATTACATGGTGCTCCAGTGGTTAGGACTCTGTGCTTCCACTGCAAGGGCTACGGGTTCGATGATCCCTGATTGGGGAACTAAGTTCCCACAAGGCACGTGGCAAGGCCAAAAATAAAACAAAAACAAAAAACACCAATGGGTCAATTACTCAATCATCAGGTATTTACTGTGTACCCTTATGTGCTGTCACTGCTGTAGGTGCTCTGAGGAAGAGTCGTACACATAATTCCTAACTTTTAAGTAATTCATCTAGCTAGGACATCAAATTAACATTGATTAAACATCTGCAAGACAGTATAGTGAACCATTGGCTGGAAGCTTGATAGGAATTTTATAAAGAAGGAAACAGGAAGGAACAATGGGCTTCAAAGAGAATCAGATTGAGTCTGTACCTTACAGGCAGAGTAAGTTGGGGGAAATTATGTGGTTCTTTATTGGTGTAAATTAGTATAATATCTTTGGTATTTTAAAACTTTTGTATTTCAAACAAAAAATATAAATTGGCATACTATATTTGATTTTTTTAGCATTCATGTTTCAGAAAGTGTGTAACGTTAAGTATTTAACTGTGAAACGATGGATTTTATGATCTGTCGATTCTATTACCTTTTCATTATTTTACATACCACCAAGTTCTCACTTCCCTCCTTACCCATTTTTAGTTCCTTAGTTGATTATCTAAACCACTCCCTTGTCTTGCATCCTGAATTCTGTTTCACTTTCTTGCATTTTCAAACTTACTTAGTTAAAATATAGCTTTGCTTAAATGCAATCCTTTGTATTCCCCATCTGCACCCATGTAACTGAAGTTATCTGGGGAAAAATATACAACCATTATCCCTGGTGGTACTTTAAATTCTTAATCATTAAATTCAGTTGGACCCTTAATGTTGTTTAGCAGTCATGGATATTTCCCTAGTCTGTTTGCTCCTAGAAGGCTATTATATATCTTCTCTTTTCTCAGAGCCCAAGTGCATCCTCTTCCAAACTTATTCTTAAGGATGGCTTTACATGCTAATTCCTTGGAAAAGTAGAAGCAATGAGCAAATAATTTCTACCAGCTCTGGGCTCCTTTACCCTATCTTCTCTCCTGTTGCATCACTAAATTCTCTATACTCCTGATTATAGCCAGCCCTCTACTTGTTTAGTGAATCCTATCCCTTTTTGACTATATAAGAAAGTTGCTCCAGAAATTTTCTCCTCTTTCCTGTATCATCAAAATTACCTACTTGTTGGATTATTACTGTCAGAATTCACTCACTTGGAAAATGCTTATTGAGTGCTATATGTTAGTTCTCAGTGCTAACAATATATTAGTAGAGCTTATATTCTAGTTGAAGAAACAGTAAATAAAAAAGATATTAAGTTAGTCATCTCATATGCACAAAGATGAAAACATGCTATGGGAAATAAACAGTAAAGCAGGTAAGAGGAGTTGGGGTGTCCTGGGTAAAGGATGCAGATTTCATTACTGAGTGGCATGGTTGAGGTAGGCTTCAATGTGAAGATTAGAATTGATTTAAGACTTGAAGGAGGTGAGGAGTTAACTGTGGGGTTGTGTGAGGGGAAGAATACCTGGCAGAAGGCACAACTAGACAAAAGCCCCTAAAGAGAGAGAGTGCAGTGCATTTCCTCAACAACACTGTCTGTTGCAGTGTCAGCAGACAGCCCTATCCTATTTTCTCTTGTTGTCCAATACCAGATATCCTTTGGAGTGTAGCTCAGGTGTACACCTAATAATAGCAGCTAACATTTATTGAAAACTTACTCTGTGTCACACACCATGCTAAGTACTACAATTATGTATTATTAATCCCTACATCAATTTTCTGATGTAGGTACTCTTACTGCTTCCCATTTAATACTTGAAGACCAGAGAAATTAATTGACTTGTCTAAGCTTGCATCGTTAATGGTAGGAAAAAAAGTTGAATCCAGGCACAGTAGTGTTGAAATCCATACTTTTAGCCACTATGCTATGTTCCTTTTCTTTGAAGTCTTCCTAGATATAGATAATTGCTGACAGAATTTATCACTTCTGACTGACTGGCTCTAGGTACTATAGATTACTAAGAGTTTTAGGGGGTGCATACTGTCAAAGGCTTATAATCTAGGTAGGGAGAAGGATACCTTCTTAAAAATGATAAATAGTAATATAAGATACTCTATGCTAAGTGAAAAATGAGGGGTACAATAATAAATAATGAGAATGTAGAGTGGAGAATGTAGTGAGAATGTTATGAGAATATAGCTTGGGGAATTGTCAGTCTAGGACCAGGTTGTTATAAAAAGCTTCATGGAAGGAGTAGAATTTGATCTGGACTTGAAGGACAGGTATTCTTTTGGCTGTTGGGGATTACATATGGTTAGGGGTAAAATAAATGGAAAACATTCCAAATAGTAGTATTAGCTGGATCAAAGGTATAGATAGAGGAAAGAGCAAGATGTATTTAAGGAAAGTTTAATAGTCCAATTTGGCTGGTTAATAGAGCATGTGACCAGAATGGGTGATGGATTGGAAAGGAATACTGAAATTAGGTTATGAACAAACAGCCTTGAGTGGAGATCCATAGAAATCGGTAAGGTTGCAGTGGTTTGTTTAGAATAGAACTCTGTACTTCTCAACTGTTTACTTCTTGGTTTAAGTATAAGTATATTCAAAGAGACATTTTATTTTATTTCTAGAATGCCAGTTAATGAAAACAGAACGACCAAAGCCAAACACATTTATTATCAGATGTCTCCAGTGGACCACTGTTATAGAGAGAACATTTCATGTAGACACTCCAGAGGAAAGGTAAGAAACTCATTTTTTCCATTTTGTGAAAAAGTGACAATCAGTCAAAAGGTGTATATGTATCTGACTTGACCATTTGTAAATATCTGTAAATATACTTGTAAAATGCTATAGTCCCCTAATTATTCTGTTTCTGGTATAACAGATAAATGACAGCCTTACAAAAATACTAAATCAAAACCTCTAGAAGTGCTATAAGATGTACTTTTTAACAGAAAATAGAGCATTTAAAAGTTAAAATGTAAATTAAAGAGGACATTTTAATCACCAAGCTACCTTTTAAAAATTATGTAATTGATTGTGTTCATATTTGGAATTCTAAGGCTGGTGATGGCAAAAGGTTTCAAGTAGTGTGCCATTATGCAAGTGACTTCCTGGAGTCACTTGTCTCAGTTATGCTGAGAAGGATTCTGAGATTGGGTCTAAGCTCAGTGAGGAAAAAAAAAAATCGGGCTTGATTGGCATTGACTATCATCACTGCTAAAGAGGCGGGGTGGCAAAATGTTAGTAACTAGCACACCAACTTCATCAGGCCCACATTTCATCCTCCTGATCTACTGTCCTCCAATTCTGTCTTAATACCTTTTATCTGGTGGCTCTGATACTGAGTTAGGTCCAACAACCACAAAATCACTTTTCTACACGTTATCATATATGATCCAAATCAGAAACTTTGTGAAGTTATATGTTATTAGCCTTATTTTCCAAATGAATAAATTAGGTCCTAAGAGACTTGTCTAAGATTTAAAACAAAAACAACCTCTTCCCCAAATGTAGTAAATAGTAAAGTATTATTTTAATAATACTCTTTTCATCAATAAATAGTAAACAGTAATGTATGATTAATTACTTCAGGAAATATAGAAAAGAAGAAAAATAGAAAAAAATGAAAATTTACTCAGAATTCTAATTCTACAACCAGAGTTAGGGACTGATAATATTTTCTTTTATATTCTTCCAGTCTTACTCTGTGCAGATGTATTTAGGTCTTTGGTATACATAAAATTTGGTATGTCCTCCCTCCCCACACACCCTTGTCTTCCCTGGCCATTTCTATGTGCTGGGTCCTCAGTTTGCTTATGTCTCCACCCATAACCATTGTTGGGCTAGTTACCATGTATCTTTCAGATCAGAGCTTAAAATGTCACATTTCCTACAAAACATTCTCTGACTCTTATAGAAGAGGTAGGACTCCCTTGCTATATACTTAGTTATCTCCTTGTATCCTTTGTATCAAGTATATCTCCACTGTAATCTTTGTTTGCCTTTCTCATTTGACTGTAAGATTCTTGACTAGCAAGTATCATATCTTCCTTGCTCATTATTTTATATTTAGCACACAGTCCAAGGTCTGACATAGTATTTGTTAACTGGCTGAATGAACAGAACTTTTCCCATGTCAGTATATAGTCTTTGAAAATATTATTCTTAGTGGGTTTATAACATCCCATTGAAACATTACTTTTTTCATTTATGTTGGCAAAGCTAGACTTAAGCCATATCTTAATAATTATTACTAGTTTTTCAAAATAGTCTCAGCTTTTTTAGTACATTCTTTAAAAGTTTTGATTAAAAAACATAACATGAAATCTACATAACAAATTTTTAAGTTATGGTATAGTATTATGAACTATATGCACATTACTGTAGAGCAGATCTCTATATCTTTTTCATCTTGCATGGCTGAACCTCCATACCACTGAATAGCAACTCCCCATTTCCCTTCCCACCCCTGTCAACCACCATTCTACTTTCTGCTTCTATGAGTTTGACTACCTCACCTTATAGATAGCTCATATAAGTGGAAGCATACAATATTTGTCTTTCTGTGATTGTTTCATTTCACTTAGCATAACGTCCATGTTGTAGCATATGACAGGATTTCCTTCTTTTTTTTAAGATTATAATGTTCCATTATATGTTTATACCATATTTTCTTTATCCATTCAACCATCAATGAACATTTAGGTTGTTTCCATCACTTAGCTATTTTGAATAATACTGCAGTGAATGGGGGAGTACAAATATCTCTTCGAGATCCTGATTTCAATTCTTTGGGATAAATACCTGGAAGTGGATTGCTGGATCTTAAGATAGTTTTATTTTTAAATTTTTTAATTAAAAAAAATTTTTAATTGAAGTATAATTGATTTACAGTGCTGTGTTAGTTTCAGGTATACAGCAAAGTGATTCAGTTATACATATAAATCTATTTTTTTTTTAGATTCATTTCCCTTATAGGTTATTATAAAATATTGAGTGTAGTTCCCTGTGCTATACAGTATGTCCTTGTTGGTTATGTATTTTACATATAGTAGTTTGTACCTGTTAATCCCAAACTCCTGTGTTAATTAATCTTTTGAGGAGCTTCCATAGTATTTTCCATAGTGGCTGCGCCATTTTATATTCCCATCAGCAGTGCACAAGGGTTCCAATTTCTCCACATTCTCACAGTCTTATAGAGGCCATTCTAACAGGTGTGACATGATGTCTCATGTGGTTTTGACTTGCATTCCCATGTTGATTAATGATGTTGAGCATCTTTTCATATAACTGTGATCATTTGTATATCTTCTTTGAAGAAATAACTATTCAAGTCTTTTGGCCATTTTAAAAAGCAGGTTATTTGTTTATAGTAATCTCTTATAATCCTTTTTATTTCTGTAGTATCAGTTTTAATGTCTCTTCTTCCACTTCTGGTTTTATTTGAGTCTTCTCTCCTTTTTTTCTTAGTTTAGCTAAAGCTTTGTCAATTTTGTTGATCTTTTCAGCAACCCAACTGTTACTTTCATTGAATAGTTCTATTCTCTCTTTTGTGTGTTTCTGGTCTAATGTTTATTATTTTCTTCCTTCTGCTAACTGTAGGCTTAGTGTGTATGTATAAAGTTAGGTTGCTTATTTGAGGTCTTTGCTCTTTTTTAATGTAGACATTTATAGCCAAAAAACTTCCATCTTAGTACCACTTTTGCTGCAACCCGTAAGTTTTGGTATATGGTATTTTTGTTTTCATTTGTCTCAAGATTTTTTTATTTCTCTTGATTTCTTCTTGAATTCATTGGTTGTTCAGTAGTATGTAATATGCACATATTTGCAGATTTTCCACTTTTCTTTCTGGTATTGATTTCTAGTTCTATCTCACTGTGGTCAAAAAAGATACTTGGTATGATTTCAGTCTTCTTAACTTTGTTAAGACTTTTTTATGACCAAACATGTTATCTATCTTGGAGAGTGTGCACTTAAGAAGAATGTTTATTTTGCTGCTGTTGGGTGGAATGTTCTGTATATGTCTGTTAGAGCACTTTGATCTATATAGCATTGTTCAAGTTCTGTTTCCACATTGATCTTATGTCTGGATATTCTATCTGTTATTAAAAGAAGGGTTTTGAAATCTCCTATTATTGTAATGCTGTCACTTCTCCAGTTTTGTTAGTGTTTGTTTCATATATTGCTGTCTTGTTGAGTTCACACATATTTATAATTGTTATATCTCCCTGGTGAATTGACCATCTTATCGTTATATAATGTCACTCTTTGTCTCTTGTGACAGTTTTTGATATAAAGTCTATTTTGTCTGGTGAAAGTATGGTTACCCTGCTCTATTTTGTTTATCATTATTTAATATCTTCTTCCGTTCTTGTACTTTAACCTATGTATGTCCTAATATCTAAATTGAGTATCTTTAGCATATCATGGGATCTTTGTTTATTCATTCAGCCACTCTGTATCTTTTTATTGAGTTAAATCCATTTACCTTTTTAAGGTAATTACTGATGGGGATTTGCCATTTTTTTAATTGTTTTCTGTTTGACTTGTTTCGTTTTTTTTTTTTTTTTTTTTTTTGGTGCCTCTTTTCCTCTCCTGTCATCTTCCTTTGTGTTTCATTGATGTTTTTGTATTAACATGCTTTGATTTCTTTCTCATTTTCTCTTGTGTATTTCTTATAGGTATTTTCTTTGTAGTTACCCTAGAGCTGATATAAAATATCTTAAAGTTATAACAATCTATTTTAAAATGTTAATAACTTAACTTCAGTTGCATACAGACCTCTACTCTTTTACTTAAATCCTCATACTTTATGTTCTTGGTGTCATAATCACATCTTTTTATATTGAGTATCCATTAACATGTTTCTATATTTATAGTTTTTTAAATACTATTTTGTTTTTCTTTTTTTGCGGTATACGGGCCTCTCACTGCTATGATCTCTCCCGTTGCGGAGCACAGGCTCCGGACGCGCAGGCTCAGCGGCCATGGCTCATGGGCCCAGCCGCTCCGCGGTATGTCACGAACCCGTGTCCCCTGCATCGGCAGGCGGACTCTCAACCACTGCACCACCAGGGAAGCTCAGTTTTTTAAATACTTTTGTCTTTTAACTTCTGTACGAGAATTAAGTGACTTACATACCATTGTTACAGTATTCCGATGTTATGTATTTTAAATATCTTTTTGTGTTTCTGTCTAGTGTCCTTTTGTTTCAATTTGAAGGACTCCCTTCAGCATTTCTTGTAAGGCAGGTCTAGTAGTGATGAACACCCTCAGCTTTTGTTTACCTGGGAAAGTCTTTATTTCTCCTTTATTTTTGAAGGAGAAAGTTTTGACAATTATTTATTCTTGGTTGGCAGTTTTTGCCTTTAAACACTTTAAATATATCATTTCACTGTCTTCAGACCTGCAATGTTTCTGCTGAGAAATCCACTGATAGTCTTATGGAGACTCCCTTGTAGGTGATGAGTAGCTTTTCTCTTGCTTCTTTAAAGAGTCTCTCTTTGTGTTTGACTTTTGACAATTTCATTATAATGTGTCTTAGTGTAGACTTTTTTTTTGGTTCATCCTAGTTGAATCTGCATGTCCCCTTCCTTTCACGTATTTGGGAAGTTTTCAGCTATTATTTTTCCAAATAAGCTTTCTGCCCCCTTTTCCCTTTCTTCTCCTTCTGGGACTCCCGTAATGCATTTAATGGTCCATTTGATGGTACCTCATATGTCCCTTAGGCTTTCTTCACTCCTTTTCATTCTTTTTTCTTGTTGCTTCTTTACCTGGATAGTTTCAAATGACATGTTTTTGAGTTTGCTGATTCTTTCTTCTACTTGATCATGACTGCTGTTGAACCTGTCTGTTTAATTTTTCAATTCAGTTATTGTATTCTTAACCTTCAATTTAAAAATATATATTCTCTCTCTGGTGATATTCTCATATTGTTCAAGTATCATTGTACTGAGGTCATTGAGCATCTCTCTTACAGTTATTTTGAATTCTTTGTGAGATCATTGATATACCTCTTTGTCTGTAGGGTCTGTTTCTAGAGAATTATTTAATTCTCTTAATTGGGTCATGTTTCCCTGTTTCTTCATTTGTCTTGTAAGTTTGTGTTGGGATCTGCACACTTGTAAAAACAGCCACCTCTCCCATCTTTAGAAATTGGCTTTGTGCAAGGAAAGATTCTACAGATTCCAGCTACAGATTCTAGTGAACTCTTCAGCATTGTCTGTGGATGTGACTTCTCTGGATTGGTGCATGTAAATCTCCAGTTAGAAAGACTTGCGGGTTTCTTTTTTCAGGAGCTCATAATCTCTTACTCCTTCTAGTGCTTGTCTCTAGTACTGCAGATTCTCTGGAGCCACTGCAAGTCCCCTAGCTCTGTTTTGTTCTCAGCACTACCTAGGCTTCTAGATTATGCCAGGTCCCATCAGTGCTCCAAGTCAGATGAGACAGAACCCAGTCCCATGGGCAGTTCCCGAAAAACCAGACTATTGGATGCACACTGAACTCTTCTCTTTATCCCCTGAGGGAGAGGCTGCTTACTTGGGATACAGGAGCCTCTTAACTGATTTTTGGATTTCTCACAAAGGAAATTAATCTATGTATTGTTATTGAGTCAGTGTCTCTTTGGGGGGAAGGAGGATCTAGGGCTTCCTATTCTGCCATTTTTCTGATGTCTCCAGTGCATTCTTCAGGTTATTTTTTTAAGGTCTAAAGAAAATCTTTATTAGTATTTTATTTTATTTTATTTTGGCAGTACGCTGGCCTCTCACTGTTGTGGCCTCTCCCGTTGTGGAGCACAGGCTCTGGACGCGCAGGCTCAGTGGCCATGGCCCACGGTCCTAGCCGCTCCGCGGCATGTGGGATCTTCCCAGACTGGGGCTCGAACCCGTGTCCCCTGCATCGATAGGTGGACTCTCAACCACTGCGCCACCAGGGAAGCCCTTTATTAGTATTTTAAATGAACTGCCTTAAACTTATAAATTAATTTGGAAAACATTGATACATTTATAATATTTAGCATTACACTAGAGTACATGCTGTTTATATTTACTTAAATACTTTGGTAGAGTTTTCTCTCTGTTTGAAACAGTGAGCTAATTTGTAGCTATTTCATATTTTTATTGCTTTTGTGATTAGGATGTTTGTCATTATTTTTTCTTATTTCTTGTGTCTAGAACGAAAGCTGTTGGTTTCTGTTTATTATGTAACTCAAAACATTTATTCTTTTGTTGACATAGCATCTTCAGGTAACACCAGTTTTGTCTCTTCCTTTCTGATCATATTGTCTATTATTTCTCTGTGTTTCTAAGCAATATTTAATAATTTTCATGACAGCAGAATACTTTTTTCTCCAATTTTAATAAATGCACTTCAAAATATTCACTGTTAAATATGATTTTTTAAATATACTTTATTATGTCATACAGGAACATTGACATTATGAAACAAGTCATTTTCTTTTCTTATAACTAATCACTTTGTCACCACCATGCCCCACTACACTCACACCCCCAATTGCATGTTCACACATACATGCCCCTTGTGTTATAGCTATATTTATTTACCTGTAGTTTACCAAATACTAATAGTGGGTTCTCACATCACCTGGAGCTCTTTCTGGCTTTTTTTGCCCCTATGATAGGAATACCTTCCTTTGTCTGTCTGTTCCTCACATTCTCTTCCTGTACCAACTCATTGTACATTTCCATTTATAAATCACCTTTTTCTTTTGATCCCCATCCCAAACTTTCCATTGTTTTTCTTAGACACCACTGTACTCAATACATGCTTGTTATATTTTACCTGTAACATCTTGTGATACTTATTCACAATACCAATAGGCTTCCCCTATCACTGTAAGTTCTCCCTACTCCACGCCTTATTTGAGCTTTAGCAGCACTCATATATTAGATATTTTAATTAAATACTTGTTTCACATAAATGATTAGCTTATGAAAATTATTTAGTTTTTGTATAAGTGATATATACTTTAAGATGAATACGTTTTCATAGGGGTCTCTGTTCTGTTTTCTAAATTGACTGCATTTTCCAACATTACATAAGAATTAGAAAATTGGATACCTTCTTTCAGTTAGTGAAATACTTGGGCCCAATATTCTTTTATACACACACACACACACACACACACACACACACACACATCTGTGTTGTTCACTTATGGTGAATTAGGTAATTTTGGTTAGTAGTCCAGCTAAGAACTTACTAGAAAAGCTGGACAGAATTTTCACAAAAAGGGTTGGGGGGAGGTGACATCCAAGAGCCAATAAGGCTGTGAAGAATTATGGGTCAAAACACTCTGGAAGAAAGAAACCCAGAAAAGTGAGCCCACTCTTTCTCTAGGGGTATCTGCCAATTCTAGAAGACATGTCTGAGATGTTAAGATTTGGAGTAACTGTCAGATCTGTGAATCAAATTTTGGAATCTGGGGCCTACCAAAAGGAGACATGGTAAATGACTATATTTTAGGTTGGCTTTCTAAAGG
This sequence comes from Orcinus orca, assembly GCF_937001465.1. Classification (NCBI taxonomy): domain Eukaryota; kingdom Metazoa; phylum Chordata; class Mammalia; order Artiodactyla; family Delphinidae; genus Orcinus; species Orcinus orca. The sequence goes on along the minus strand of NC_064559.1, from coordinate 5,519,730 downwards.
ACTATACCCTAGAATAAAATGTAAACTGGATTTAGACTTACCTTTTAAGGATTGAAGTCTAGCATTAAATTATCTCATTCCTTAAATTTGGTTAACATAATCCCCTTTTGCGAGTCTCCTACAAGCCTGCTAAAAGCAAATCTCTAAAAGAAGATTATATCTTATTAGGCCTCAAACTATTTCCTTTTTCATGTACATTGTTCAATACTCATTAAAAAAAAAACAAGTATACAAATATTCAAGACAGTGTGGCCAAAACCACAAAAACAAAATAGACAACAGAGTCAGATTCATAGGGGCTCCAGATAATGGAGTTATCAGGCAGATTAAAATAAATATGTATTAGTATGTTCAAGGAAATAAAAGTTAAGGCTGAGAAATTCAGCATAGAGCTAGAAATTATAAAATAATGAATAAAATGAGAATTATAAAATTAAAAATAAGATATTTAAAGTTCTTAGTGTTAGTGGGAGGTTTTAGTAATAAATTTGGCCTAGCATTAGGGAAAGTTAGTGAACTCAAAGATATGGTTCTAATAATATCCAGTTGAAAAATGAAAAGATAGAAGGATAGAAAATAAAGATAAATAAGAGCCAAATGTAAGATAAAGGGAATGCAGTGAGATGGGCTTACATAACACACATTTGGAGTCTCAAAAAATAAGGGTGAAAGAATGGGGCAGAAAGTATTTGAAGAGATAATGGCTGGAAACTTTATAAAATGTCTAAAAAGATATCAAATCACTTATTCAAGAAGTCCTATAAATCTTATGGTGAAAAAATAGAAGGAAAACCCACCTAGTTTTGTTAGACTTTTGAAAACAAAAGAAAGTGGGAAAATCAACAAAGCACATAGAGATAAAAGATACTTTGCCTTCAGAGGAGCAACAATGAGATCAAGAGGTAAGAGATCAACAGAAACCACTGACATGGAATGTATAGAATGGAATGATAGTCAGAGTTAATGTGCTGAAGGAAAATAAGTGCTAATGACCTAAAATATTTTCCAGAAATAAAAGTAAAATGAAAATATTTCAGTTGAATATTTTAATAATTTCAGTCAAATATTGATAACAATTTAAGAGGTATGGCCAACATGGTGGAGAAGGGAGACGTTGAGCTCTACTTCTCCCACAGGCACATCAGAATTGCAACTGTTTACAGATGAGAACAACCTGAAGACTAGCAGGAGAGATTTTTCAAAACTAAAGGTATAAAAATGGGTAGGAGGAGTGGAGACAGTTGCAGAGGTTCTCCCCAAAGGGTGAGAGGTCCAAGCCTTACCTCACGCTCCCCAGCACAGGGATCCTGCACCAGGAAGAGGAGCACCCAGAATGTCTGGCTTTGAAAGTGAGCAAGACTCACATATGGGAGAGCTGGAGGACTGTAGGAAACAGACTTGCTCTTAAAGGGCTCATGTAAAATCTCCCAATGCAGAGGCCACAGAGGCAGTAATTTGAAGAGAGCCTGAGTCAGACCCACTTGCTTGATGACCTTGAGCCTCCCAGAGAGGCAGAAGGCAACTATGACTCCCCCTAGGGATATAGATGCTGGCAGCAGCCATTTTGGAGAGCTCCTTCTACCAAAAGGACACTGGTGCTGGTAAGCAGCATTTTGAAGTTTTCCCTCTAGATTATCAGCACTGGTAGCTTGCCCACCCATCAGCCAGGAAGCACCAGCATGGAACCCAACAGGTCCTGGCTCTGCCCACCAGCCCCAGGGCCCCACACACCAGTGGGTCTGGATCAGCCTTGGGAGCCCTCAGGCACCACAGTCAACCTACTAGCAGGCCAGTAGCATCACTGGGACCTCCCAGAACCCACAAACAGCTGGCTTGGGACATGACCTAGCTATCCCACCAACCGGGTAGCACCCAAATACCCTGGGCCCTGAAGCTGGTGACCCCAGAACCTGGCCTTGACCACCAGAAGATAAGAACTAGCCTCAGCACCTCCTGGACCATGAAGCCAGCTGTACTGGGACCCAGCCCCACCCACTAGTAGGCTGGCAGCCTCCACATGTCAGGGCCTGTTATCCAACCAACTTGGGGGTCAACACCCCCTACCACTGTGCCTATGGTGGTCAGCCCTGCCACAAGAGAAGGCCCATACAGCCCACATGGAGGCACCATATAGCTCTGGTGACCAGAGGGAGGTGTGCTGCTAAGCCCCATATGATGATTCCTACATAAGTCCATTTCTCTAAACTGGGAAATGTAACCAACCTACCTAATACATAGAAATAAAAACAGAGAATTATGCAAAGTGAGGTAGCAGAGAAATATATTCCAAACAAAGGAACAAGATAAAACCCTAGAAGAACTAAGTGAAGTAGAGGAAAGCAATTTACTGGATAAAGAGTTCAAGGTAATGATCATAAAGATGCTCAACATACTCAGGAGAAAAAAGGATGAACACAGTGAGAAGTTTAACAAAGAGTTAGAAAATGTAAAGAACAACCAGAGAAAACTGAAGAATACAATAGCTGAAATAAAAAATACACTAGAAGGAATCAATAGTAGATTAGATGATAGATGGAAAGATCAGTGAACTGGAAGACAGAGAGTAGTGGAAATCACATAAGATGAACTGAAAAAAGAAAAAGGAATTTTAAAAAATAAAGTTAGTTTAAGAGACCTGGGGACAACATCAGACATACTAACATTCACATTATAAGAGATCCCAGAAGGAGAAGAGAGAGAGAGAAGAGAGAACTTATTTGAATAAATAATAGCTAAAAACTTCTTTAACCTGGAAAAGGAAACAGACATCTGGTCCAGGAGACATAGAGGCCAAAATAAAATGAACCTAAAGAGATTCATACCAATACATACTGTAATTAAAATGGCAAAATTTAAAGAAAGAGAATCTTGAAAGTAGCAAGGGAAAAGCAAGTAGTTATGTACAAGGGAACGTCCTTAAGACTATGAGCTGATTTTTCAGTAGAAACTTTTGCAGGCCTGAAGGGAGTGTCATGATATATTTAAAGTGATGAAAGGAAAAAAATCCTACAATCAAGAATGCTCTACCTAGCAATGCTGTCATTCAGATTTGATGGAGAGAGAAATAGTTTTATAGACAAAATCTAGAAGAGTTGAGCAGCACCAAACCAGTTATACAAGAAATGTTAAAGGGACTTCCCTGACTGGGAAATAAAAGACCACAACTAGAAAATATGAAAATTAATAAAGGAAACATCTCATTGGTAACCAGGCAAATATATAGTAATGATGGTACATCAATTTTTTTTTTTAACATCTTTATTGGGGTATAATTGCTTTACAATGGTGTGTTAGTTTCTGCTTTATAACAAAGTGACTCAGTTATACATATACATACATCCCCATATCTCTTCCCTCTTGCGTCTCCCTCCCTCCCACCCTCCCTATCCCACCCCTCCAGGCTGTCACAAAGCACCAAGCCAATATCCCTGTGCCATGCGGCTGCTTCCAACTACCTATCTACCTTACTACGTTTGTTAGTGTGTATATGTCCATGACTCTCTCTCGCCCTGTCACAGCTCACCCTTCCCCCTCCCCATAACCTCAAGTCCGTTCTCTAGGAGGTCTGCGTCTTTATTCCTGCCTTACCCCTAGGTTCTTCATGACATTTTTTTTTCTTAAATTCCATATATATGTGATAGCATACAGTATTTGTCTTTCTCTTTCTGACTTACTTCACTCTGTATGACAGACTCTAGGTCTATCCACCTCATTACAAATAGCTCAATTTTGTTTCTTTTTATGGCTGAGTAATATTCCATTGTATATATGTGCCACATCTTCTTTATCCATTCATCCGAATGGGCACTTAGGTTGTTTCCATCTCCGGGCTATTGTAAATAGAGCTGCAATGAACATTTTGGTACATGACTCTTTTTGAATTTCGGTTTTCTCAGGGTATATGCCCAGTAATGGGATTGCTGGGTCATATGGTAGTTCTATTTGTAGCTTTTTGAGGAACCTCCATACTGTTCTCCATAGTGGCTGAACCAATTCACATTCCCACCAGCAGTGCAAGAGTGTTCCCTTTTCCCCACACCCTCTCCAGCATTTATTGTTTCTAGATTTTTTGATGATGGCCATTCTGACTGGTGTGAGATGATATCTCATTGTAGTTTTGATTTGCATTTCTCTAATGATTAATGATGTTGAGCATTCTTTCATGTGTTTGTTGGCAGTCTGTATATCCTCTTTGGAGAAATGTCTATTTAGGTCTTCTGCCCATTTTTGGATTCAGTTGTTTGTTTTTTTGTTATGGAGCTGCATGAGCTGCTTGTAAATTTTGGAGATTAATCCTTTGTCGGTTACTTCATTTGCAAATATTTTCTCCCATTCTGAGGGTTGTCTTTTGGTCTTGTTTATGGTTTCCTTTGCTGTGCAAAGGCTTTTAAGTTTCATTAGGTCCCATTTGTTTATTTTTGTTTTTATTTCCATTACTCTAGGAGGTGGGTCAGAAAGGATCTTGCTGTGATTTATGTCATAGAGTGTTCTGCCTATGTTTTCCTCTAAGAGTTTGATAGTTTCTTGCCTTATATTTAGGTCTTTAATCCATTTTGAGCTTATTTTTGTGTATGGTGTTAGGGAGTGATCTAATCTCATACTTTTACATGTACCTGTCCAGTTTTCCCAGCACCACTTATTGAAGAGGCTGTCCTTTCTCCACTGTACATTCCTGCCACCTTTATCAAAGATAAGGTGTCCATATGTGCATGGGTTTATCTCTGGGCTTTCTATCCTGTTCCATTGATCTATCTTTCTGTTTTTGTGCCAGTACCATACCATCTTGATAACTGTAGCTTTGTAGTATAGTCTGAAGTCAGGGAGCCTGATTCCTCCAGTTCCTTTTTTCGTTCTCAAGATTGCTTTGGCTATTCTGGGTCTTTTGTGTTTCCATACAAATTGCAAAATTTTTTGTTCTAGTTCTGTGAAAAATGCCAGTGGTAGTTTGATAGGGATTGCATTGAATCTATAGATTGCTTTGGGTAGTAGAGTCATTTTCACAATGTTGATTCTTCCAATCCAAGAACATGGTATATCTCTCCATCTATTTGTATCAATTTTAATTTCTTTCATCAGTGTCTTATAATTTTCTGCATACAGGTCGTTTGTCTCCTTAGGTAGGTTTATTCCTAGATATTTTATTCTTTTTGTTGCAATGGTAAATGGGAGTGTTTTCTTGATTTCACTTTCAGATTTTTCATCATTAGTATATAGGAATGCCAGAGATTTCTGTGCATTAATTTTGTATCCTGCCACTTTACCAAATTCATTGATTAGCTCTAGTAGTTTTCTGGTAGCATCTTTAGGATTCTCTATGTATAGGATCATGTCATCTGCAAACAGCGACAGCTTTACTTCTTCTTTTCCGATTTGGATTCCTTTTATTTCCTTTTCTTCTCTGATTGCTGTGGCTAAAACTTCCAAAACTATGTTGAATAATAGTGGTGAGAGTGGGCAACCTTGTCTTGTTCCTGATCTTAGTGGAAATGCTTTCAGTTTTTCACCATTGAGGATGATGTTTGCTATGGGCTTGTCATATATGGCCTTTATTATGTTGTGGAAAGTTCCCTCTATGCCTACTTTCTGCAGGGTTTTTATCATAAATGGGTGTTGAATTTTGTCAAAAGCTTTCTCTGCATCTATTGAGATGATCATGTGGTTTTTTTTCTTCAATTTGTTAATATGGTTTATCACATTGATAGATTTGCGTGTATTGAAGAATCCTTGCATTCCTGGATTAAACCCCACTTGATCATGGTGTATGATCCTTTTAATGTGCTGTTGGATTCTGTTTGCTAGTATTTTGTTGAGGATTTTTGCATCTATGTTCATCAGTGATATTGGCCTGTAGTTTTCTTTCTTTGTGACATCCTTGTCTGGTTTTGGTATCAAGGTTATGGTGGCCTCGTAGAAGGAGTTTGGGAGTGTTCCTCCCTCTGCTATATTTTGGAAGAGTTTGAGAAGGATAGGTGTTAGCTCTTCTCTAAATGTTTGATAGAATTCGCCTGTGAAGCCATCTGGTCCTGGGCTTTTGTTTGTTGGAAGATTTTTAATCACAGTTTCAATTTCAGTGCTTGTGATTGGTCTGTTCATATTTTCTATTTCTTCTTGATTCCGTCTTGGCAGGTTGTGCATTTCTAAGAATTTGTCCATTTCTTCCAGATTGTCCATTTTATTGGCATAGAGTTGCTTGTAGTAATCTCTCATGATCTCTTTTATTTCTGCAGTGTCTAGTTTTTTTCATTTCTAATGAAATGAAAAAATTCATTTTTTTTCTAATTTTCTAATTAGAAAAATTAGAAAATTTTTCTAATTCTAATTCTTTTCTAATTTTTCATTTCTAATTCTATTGATTTTCTAATTCTATTGATTTGAGTCTTCTCCCTTTTTTTCTTGATGAGTCTGGCTAGTGGTTTATCTATTTTGTTTGTCTTCTCAAAGAACCAGCTTTTAGTTTTATTGATCTTTGCTATTGTTTCCTTCATTTCTTTTTCATTTATTTCTGATCTGATTTTTATGATTTCTTTCCTTCTGCTAGCTTTGGGGTTTTTTTGTTCTTCTTTCTCTAATTGCTTGAGGTGCAAGGTTAGGTTGTTTATTCTAGATGTTTCCTGCTTCTTAAGGTGGGCTTGTATTGCTATAAACTTCCCCCTTAGAACTGCTTTTGCTGCATCCCACAAGTTTTGGGTCGTTTTATCTCCATTGTCATTTGTTTCTAGGTATTTTTTGATTTCCTCTTTGATTTCTTCAGTGATCACTTCATTATTAAGTAGAGTATTGTTTAGCCTCCATGTGTTTGTATTTTTTACAGATCTTTTCCTGTAATTGATACCTAGTCTCATGGCATTGTGGTCAGAAAAGATACTTGATACAATTTCAATTTTCTTAAATTTACCAAGGCTTGATTTGTGACCCAAGATATGATCTATCGTGGAGAATGTTCCATGAGCACTTGAGAAAAATGTGTATTCTGTTGTTTTTGGATGGAGTGTCCTATAAATATCAATTAAGTCCATCTTGTTTAATGTATCATTTAAAGCTTGTGTTTCCTTATTTATTTTCATTTTGGATGATCTGTCCATAGGTGAAAGTGGAGTGTTTAAGTCCCCTACTATGAATGTGTTACTGTCGATTTCCCCTTTTATGGCTGTTAGTATTTGCCTTATGTATTGAGGTACTCCTATGTTGGGTGCATAAATATTTACAATTGTTATATCTTCTTCTTGGATCGATCCCTTGATCATTATGTAGTGTCCTTCTTTGTCTCTTTTAATAGTCCTTATTTTAAAGTCTATTTTGTCTGATATGAGAATTGCTACTCCAGCTTTCTTTTGGTTTCCATTTGCATGGAATATCTTTTTCCATCCCCTTACTTTCAGTCTGTATGTGTCTCTAGGTCTGAAGTGGGTCTCTTGTAGACAGCATATATATGGGTCTTGTTTTTGTATCCATTCAGCTAATCTGTGTCTTTTGGTGGGAGCATTTAATCCATTTACATTTAAGGTAATTATCGATATGTATGTTCCTATTCCCATTTTCTAAATTGTTTTGGGTTCGTTATTATAGGTCTTTTCCTTCTCTTGTGTTTCTTGCCTAGAGAAGATCCTTTAGCATTTGTTGTAAAGCTGGTTTGGTGGTGCTGAACTCTCTCAGCTTTTGCTTGTCTGTAAAGGTTTTAATTTCTCCATCAAATCTGAATGAGATCCTTGCTGGGTAGAGTAGTCTTGGCTGCAGGTTTTTCTCCTTCATCACTTTCAGTATGTCCTGCCACTCCCTTCTGGCTTGTAGGGTTTCTGCTGAGAGATCAGCTGTTAACCTTATGGGGATTCCCTTATGTGTTATTTGTTGTTTTTCCCTTGCTGCTTTTAATATGCTTTCTTTGTATTTAATTTTTGACAGTTTGATTAATATGTGTCTTGGCGTATTTCTCCTTGTATTTATCCTGTATGGGACTCTCTGTGCTTCCTGGACTTGATTAACTATTTCCTTTCCCATATTAGGGAAGTTTTCAACTATAATCTCTTCAAATATCTTCTCAGTCTCTTTCTTTTTCTCTTCTTCTTCTGGAACCCCTATAATTCGAATGTTGGTGCGTTTAATGTTGTCCCAGAGGTCTCTGAGACTGTCCTCAGTTCTTTTCATTCTTTTTTCTTTATTCTGCTCTGCAGTAGTTATTTCCACTATTTTATCTTCCAGGTCACTTATCCGTTCTTCTGCCTCAGTTATTCTGCTATTGATCTCATCTAGAGTACTTTTAATTTCATTTATTGTGTTGTTCATCGTTGCTTGTTTCATCTTTAGTTCTTCTAGGTCCTTGTTAACTGATGCTTGCATTTTGTCCATTCTGTTGTCCATTCTATCTCCAAGATTTCGGATCATCCTTACTATCATTATTCTGAATTCTTTTTCAGGTAAGCTGCCTATTTCCTCTTCATTTGTTAGGTTTGGTGCATTTTTATCTTGCTCCTTTATCTGCTGTGTGTTTTTCTGTCTTCTCATTTTGCTTATCTTACTGTGTTTGGGGTCTCCTTTTTTGCAGGCTGCAGGTTCGTAGTTCCTGCTGTTTTTGATGTCTGTCCCCAGTGGCTAAGGTTGGTTCAGTGGGTTGTGTAGGTTTCCTGGTGGAGGGGACTAGTGCCTGTGTTGTGGTGGATGAGGCTGGATCTTGTCTCTCTAGTGGGCGGATTCACGTCTGGTGGTGTGTTTGGGGTGTCTGTCGCCTTATTATTATTTTAGGCAGCCTCTCTGCTAATGGGTGGGGTTGTGTTCCTGTCTTGCTAGTTGTTTGGCATAGGTTGTCCAGCACTGTGGCTTGCTGGTCGTTGAGTGAAGCTGGGTGTTGGTGTTAAGATGGAGGTCTCTGGGAGATTTTCGCCGTTTGATATTATGTGGAGCTGGGAGGTCTCTTGTTGACCAGTGTCCTGAAGTTGCCTCTCCTACCTCAGAGGCAGAGCCCTGACTCCTGGCTGGAGCACCAAGAGCTTTTCATCCACACGGCTCAGAATAAAAGGGAGAAAAAGTAGAGGGAATTAGTAGAAGTATGAGGAAAGAAAGAAGGAAAGGAGGGAAGGAAGGAAGAAAGAAAGAAAGAAGCAAAGAAGGAAAGAAGGAAAGAAAGGAGGAAGGGAGGGAGGGAGGAAGGAAGGAAGGAGGGAAAGAAGGAAAAAAGACAGAAAGAAAGAAGATACAGTAAAAATAAAATAAAGTATAATAAAATTATTGAATTAAAAAATTCTTACTTAGAAAAAAAAAAAAAAGGGACGGATAGAACCTTAGGACAAATGTTGGAAGCAAAGCTATACAGACAAAATCTTACACAGAAGCATACACATACACCCTCCCTCACTAAAAGAGGTAAAGGGGGAAAAATCATAAATCTTGCTGTCAGAGACCACCTCCTCAATTTGGGATGATTCGTTGTCTAAAGGAGGGAAGGAAGGAAGGAAGGAAAGAAAGAAAAAAAGAACGAAGGTAAAGTATAATAACGTTATTAAAATTAAAATTGATTATTAAGAAAAAAAATTTTTAAAAAAAACCATGGACGGATAGAACCCTAGGACAAATGGTGGAAGCAAGACTATACAGACAAGATCTCACACAGAAGTATACACATATACATTCACAAAAAGAGGAAAAGGGAAAAAAATCATAGATCTTGCTCCTAAAGTCCACTTCCTTAATTTGGGATGATTGGTTGTCTATTCAGGTATTCCACAGATGGAGGGTATATCAAGTTGATTGTGGAGCTTTAATCCGCTGCTTCTGAGGCTGCTGGGAGAGATTTCCCTTTCTCTTCTTTGTTCTCACAGCTTCCAGGGGCTCAGCTTTGGATTTGGCCCTGCCACTGCGTGTAGGTCGCTGGACAGCGTCTGTTTTTTGCTAAGACAGGACGGGGTTAAAAGAGCCGCTGATTCGGGGGCTCTGGCGCACTCAGGCCGGCGGGGCGGGAGGGGCACGGCGTGCGGGGCGGGCCTGCGGCGGCAAAGGCCAGCGTGACTTTGCACCAGCCTGAGGCCCGCTGTGCGTTCTCCCGGGGAAGTTGTCCCTGGATCCCGGGAACCTGGCAGTGGCGGGCTGCACAGGCTCCGCGGAAGAGGGGTGTGGAGAGTGACCTGTGCTCGCACACAGGCCCCTCGGTGGCGGCAGCAGCAGCCTTATCGTCTCCCGCCCGTCTCTGGGGTCCGCGCTTTCAGCCGCGGCTCTCGCCCGTCTCTGGGGTCCGCGCTTTCAGCCGCGGCTCGCGCCCGTCTCTGGGGTCCGCGCTTTTAGCCGCGGCTCGCGCCCGTCTCTGGGGTTCGCGCTTTTAGCCGCGGCTCGCGCCCGTCTCTGGAGCTCCTTTAAGCAGCGTTCTTAAACCCCTCTCCTCACGCACCAGGAAACAAAGAGGGGAGAAAAAGTCTCTTGCCTCTTCGGCAGGTGCAGACTTTTCCCCGGACTCCCTTCCAGCTAGCCGTGGTGCACTAACCCCTTCAGGCTATGTTCAAGCCGCCAACCCCAGTCCTCTCCCTGCGCTCCGGCCTCAGCTCGCAGCCCCGCCCGCCCCGGCCGGTGAGCAGACAAGCCTCTCGGGCTGGTGAGTGCCGGTCGGCACCGATCCTCTGTGCGGGAATCTCCCCGCTTTGCCCTCCGCACCCGTTGCTGTGCACTCCTCCGCGGCTCCGAAGCTCCCCCCTCCGCCCCCTGCAGTCTCCGCCGGCGAAGGGGCTTCCTAGTGTGTGGAAACTTTTCCTCCTTCACAGCTCCCTCCCACTGGTGCAGGTGCCGTCCCTATTCTTTTGTCTCTGTTTTTTCTTTTTTTTCTTTTGCCCTACCCAGGTACGTGGGGAGTTTCTTGCCTTTTGGGAGGTCTGAGGTCTTCTGCCAGCGTTCAGTAGGTGTTCTGTAGGAGTTGTTCCACGTGTAGATGTATTTCTGGTGTATCTGAGGTCCCGGACACGCAGAGCAGGAGAGCGGCGGCCGCCCAGACGGATGGGACGCACAGCAACGGCAGCGCCAAGCCCCGGGCCATGCCGCGGGCCGTAGGGGCCGGGGCGCTGGGACCGGCGCGACGCGGGGCGTTGGCCCTGTTGGCCGCGCGTCCGCTGCCCTTTCTCCTGGGCACTTTGCGAGTTGGTCCCTTTCGAGCAACTCGTGGTCCTCCTCCTCTCCCGGCCGGGATGCGCCTCTCGGCTCCGGCTGCCTGGACAAGCGCAGGGGGCCCATCAATCACTTTTAAAGCTAATAGAAAGGTTAAAAGACAAAAGTAGTAAAATCATTTATAGCTACAATAAGTAGTTAAGGGACACACAAAACAAAATGATGTAAAATATGTCTAAAACATTAAATGTGTGTATGGGGGTGGATTGTTAGAATGTGTTTGAAGTTAAGTGATCATCAACTTAAAATGATCACATACAATGTTAATATAATGCAAATATGATACTAAAGCTAGTCATCATGTCACTAGGGAAGAGAACAAAAGAAGAAGAAAGGAACAAAAAATAACCACAAAAACAACCAGAAAGCAATAAATAAAATGCCAGTAAATACAAAATGCCAATATATAGAGTTTAAAGCAAAGACTTTAGCAAGAGACAACGAAGGATATACATGATGATAAAGGGATCAAGAAGAACATATAAAAATTGTAAATATATATGCACCCAACATAGGAGCATCTAAATACATAAAGCAAATATTAAAGGGAGATATTGACAATAACACAATAATAGGGGACTTTTAACATCCCACTTACATCAATGGACAGATCATCCAAACAGAAAAATTAGTAAGGCAATACTGGCCTTAAATTTCACATTAGACCAGATAATATACATACACACACACACACACACACACACACACACACACACACACATACAGAGAAAGAGAGAAAGGATATTCCATCTAAACCCAGCAGAATACACATTCTTTTCAAGTGCACATGAAAGACTCTCCGGGATATATCACATGCTAGGCCACAAAACAGGTCTCAACAAATTTAAGGATTGAAATTATATCAAGCATCTTTTCCGACTATGAAGGTATGAGACTAGAAATCACCTATGTGGACACATGGCAGCTAAACAATATGATACTAAATAATCAGTGGGTCACTAAAGAAATCATAGAGGAAATAAAAGAATACTTTGAGCCAAATGAAAATGGAAACACAATGATTCAAAATCAGTGGGATACAGCAAAAGCAGCTCTAAGAGGGAAACTTGTATTAATACATGCCTACCTCAGGAAACAAGAGAAATCTCAAATAAGCACCCTAACCTTTCACCTAAGAAAACTAGGAATAGAAGAATAAAGAATAAACAAAACCCTGAATTAGTAGAAAGAAAGAAATAATAAAGGCCAGAGTAGAAATTAATAAAATAGAGACTGAAAAAATAATAGAAAATATCAATGAAACTAAAAGCTGGTTCTTTGAAAAAGTAAGCAAAATTGAAAATCCTTTAGACAGACTCATCGAGAAAAAGAGAAAAGGGCCAAAATAAATAAAATCTGAAATGAAAGAGGAGACATTACAACCAAAACCACAGTAAAGAAAGGATCATGAAAGAATACTGTGAACAATTATACACCAGTAAATTGGACAACCTAAAAGTAATGGATAAATTACTAGAAATGTACAATCTCCCAAGACTGAATGAGGAAGAAATAGAGTATATGAACAGACCAGTTACCAGTAATTGAAATTGAATCAGTTAAAAAAAAACCAAAACCTTCCAACAAACAAAAGTTCAGGCCAGGCAGCTTTTCAGGTGAATTCTACCAAACATTTAAAGAAGAGCTAATATCTATACTTGTTAAGCTATTCTAAAAAAATTGAAGAGGAAGAAATGCTTAAATAAATGGTGTTGGGAAAACTGGCTGCTTCATGCAAAAGAATGAAACTGAACTACTTTCTTAAACTATATACAAAATAATCTCAAAATGAATTCAAGACTTAAATGTGAGACCTGAAAGCACAAAACTCCTAAAAGAAAACATAATCAATATGCTCTTTTTATAAAAAAAATTATTTATTTATTTATTAATTTACTTATGGCTGCATTGGGTCTTCGTTGCTGCATGCGGGCTTCCTCCAGCTGCGGCGAGCAGGGGCTACTCTTCATTGCGGTGCACAGGCCTCTCACTGCAGCGGCCTCTCCTGTTGCAGAGCATGGGCTCCAGGCACACGGGCCTCAGTAGTTGTGGCACACGGGCCCAGCAGCTGTGGCTCGCGGGCTCCAGAGCGCAGGCTCAGCAGCTGTGGCACACAGGCCTAGTTGCTCCATGGGATCCTCCTGGACCAGAGCTCAAACCTGTGTCCCCTGCATTGGCAGGCGGACTCCCAACCACTGCACCACCAGGGAAGCCCTCAGTATGCTCTTTGACATCAGCCTTAGCAATATTTTTTTGATAGGTCTTCCCAGGCAAGAAAAACAAAAGCAGAAGTAAACAAATGAGAATATATCAAACAAAAGCTTCTACACAGTGAAGAGAACCATTAACAAAACAAAAAGGCAACTTACTAAATGGGAGAAGATATTTGCAAATTATATATCCAATAAATGGTTAATATTCAAAACACATAAAGAACTCTCACACAGTTCAATATCAGGAAAACAATCTGAATAAAAAATAAGCATAGGATCTGAATAGACATTTTTCCAAGGAAGACATACAGATGGCCAGCAGACCCATGAAAAGGTGCTCAAAATGGAAATCAAAACCACAATGAGATATCACCTCACACCTGTTAGAATGGAAATTATCAGAAAGATAAGAAATAACAAGTGCTGATGAGGATGTGGGGAAAAGGGAACCCTTGCACACTGTTGGCAGGAATGTAAATTGGTGCAGCCACTATGGAAAACAGTATGGAGGGTCCTCAAAAATTAAAAATAGTACTACCATCCAATCTAGCAAGTTTACTTCTAGTTATTTTTCTTAAGAAAATGAAAACACTAATTTGAAAAGATGTATACACCCTTGTGTTCATTGCAGTATTATTTAAAGTAGCCAAGCTATGGAAGCAACCTTATTGTGCATCCATAGATGAATGGATAACAAAGATGTGGTATGCATATACAATGGAAAAAAGAATGAAATCTTGACGTGACAAAATGGATGAACCTAAAAGAGTATTATACTAAGTGAATAAGGCAGACAGAGACAAATACCATATGATTTCAGTTATATGTGGAATCTAAAAACAAAACAGAAACACATAGATATGGAGGACAAACAGGTGGTGGCCAGATAGGGAGGATGCAAAGAACAAAAAAATGGTACCTATGTGATGTAATGAATGCTAATTAGCTTTACTGAGGTATTCAGTTCACAATGCATATTTATATTTTTAAAGTAATTTTAAAGTGCAGAGCAAAGATTACTGATACAGTTTGTTACCAGCAGGCCTGCTGTAAAGGAAATCCTTCTTCAGACAGAATAAAAATCATTCCAAATGGGAGGAAAGATGTAAGAATAAATGAAAAACAGTTAAAATAGTAAATAAGTTGATAAAGCCAAATGAGTATTGATCTTATGAACAATAATAATATATTTTATGGTTTGATTATATAAAGAATAAAACAAATCTGAAATAATAGCATAAATTGAGGTCAATGGGAAAATGGAGTTCATTTCTAGAGACCTCACTGTGTTTTCTGGGAAGAGTTAGAAGTACTGATATATTAGACTTTGCTAAGTCAGGGATGAATGTTATAATTTCAAGGATAAATTCTAAAAGGAAAGGAAGTGTATGATGATCACCAAGATAATATGAAAAGAAATAGAATCATAAAACATTAATGAATCTGTTTTACATTATATAAGTGAACTCTATGTAAGTTAAGAGTATATTTTAAAATAATACAGAATAAGATGGCTGAAAACCCTGAAGGAAAACCAAACTGGAATCCTGAAAAAAGTATAAAATAATAAAACAAAACCAGAAAGGCAAAGAGGAAAATAAGAAGAGGAGACAAGCAGAAAAAAATAAAACAGTGGACTCTTGTGCAACCATATAAATAATTGTATTAAGTATTAATGTATTTAACACTGCAGTTAAAAGGCAGAGAATTTCAGAATTGATGAAAATGCAAGGTTTACCTAAATACTCTCTGTAAGAGATGTACTTTAAATATAAAGAGAGCTAGGTTGTATCATGCATTCATTAAGCATAAAAAGGAGATTTGCTATATTATATGAGATTTCAAAATAAAATATTACTAGAAACTAGTAAGACAGCTATGATAAAAGGGTCGATTGATCTGGATGATATACAATTATTAATATGTATGCATACAGTAACGATTAAAAAGAGAAAAACAGACAATCCCACCATCATATTTGGAAATTAAAAATTTTTTTCAATAAGAGCAACTAGACAAAAAATCAACAAAGACATAGAATTATACTACCACCATGATGTAATTGATATTTACAGACTACTACACCCAAAATTGGCAGAATAAACAGTTTTCAAATACATATGGTTAATTAAACAGGATTAATTGTATCCTGGTTTATAATCCTGGATTAAAAAATGATTGATTAGAAATCAAGTGAATAAGAAAACCAGAAAAGCTGCAGGTATTTGGAAATTGAATAACATACCTCTTAGTAATCATTTAGTCAAAAACAAAATTCAAAAGAGCCATTACAAATTACAGCTGATCTTTGAACAATATGGTTCGAACTGCACTATTCCACTTATATGTGGATTTTTTTTTCAATAAATACATTCTCCAGCGCTACACAATGCTTAGTTGGTTGAATCTGAGGATGCAAAACCACAGATACAGGCGGGTTCAATATGGCAGAGTAAGAGGACGTGGAGCTCTCCTCTCCTCACAACTAGGGCACCTACCAGGCACTGATGGGGGAGCTTGCACACCTGAGGGGATGGGAGGAACCCCCGAGTGATGGGGTAGGACGTTGGGGGAGGGAGGGGGGAGGATAAGTGGAGGCCAGACAGGACCGGTGCCCCTGAGGGGTGGCTGGGGGAGGGGAAGAGTTCCCACGCCTGGAGGGGCCCACTCACAGAGAGAGGACCAACAGGGACAGGGAGGGACTCTCAAGGGATCAGAGGATTGGAAGGGAACATGGCCAGTGTTTCCCCTGCCCACTTGGGCCTAGGGAGTCTGCTGAGGTCCAGGGCTTGATCTTCTGACCTCTGAGGGCCGCTCTGGCTGCATTGGTCCTGGGGGTATGGGAGGGAGGGGGAGGAAAAGTAGAGGCTAGATGGGGACTGGTGCCCCTGAGGGGTGGCTGGGGGAGGGGAGGGGTTCCCACGCTCGGGAGGGGCCTACCCATGGTGAAGAGATCAGCGGGAATGGAGGGAGACCTTCTCGGGATCGGAGGATCAGAAGGGAACACAACCAGCATTTCCCACACCCACTCAGGCCCAGGGAGCCTGGTGAGGTCCAGCACCTGATCCTCTGCCCTCCAAGGCCCCCTCTGGCCATGTGGGGCCTGGGGGCATGGGAGGGAGGGAGGAAAAGTAGAGGCAAGAAGGGACTGGTGTCCCTGAGGGACAGCTGGGGGAGGGGATGGAAGGGGCTGGGGGAGGGGTCACCCCAAGGCCCCTCTGGGGGCCTAGGCCCCACCCCACCACCATCCCCCCAGGGCCTTTTCCGCCCACCTAAGCCTAGGCCCTGCCCCCGCCTAGACCCACCCCCTACAGCTAAGCCTTTTTTTTTTTAAACAGCATGAGCAAGTGGGTTTTATTCCAGAAATGCAACATTGATTTAATATTAAGGCTCAATTAAGTTAAGTATACCACATCAGTAGAATAAAGGACAAAAACCACATTATCATCTCAGTAGCTGCATAAAAAGCATTGGGCAAAATTTAACATCCCTTCATGATAAAAACACTCAAACTAGAAATAGAAAGAAACATCTTCAACCTGATATAAGACATCTATGAAAAACCCACAGCTAACACCGTACTTAATGGTGAAAGACAGAAATTCTTCCCCCTAAAATCAGGAACAACGCAAGAATGTCATCTCTCACCAATTCTATTCTATATTGTTCTGGAGGTTCTGGACAGGGCTATTAGGCAAAGGAAAGAAATAAAATGAATCTACATTGGAAAAGAAGTAAAACTTTTCTATTTGCAGATGAAATAATCCTGTGTATAGAAAATCCTAAGGAACCCCCACCCGCTGCACAAAACTATTAGACCTAATACAGGGACTCAACAAGGTTACAATACAAGATCATATACAAAAATCAATTGTATTTCTATTCACTTACAATGAATAATTCAAAAATGAAATTAAGAAAACAGTTCCATTTACAATAGCATCAAAAGGATAATATACTTAGGAATAAATTTAACAAATGACATACAAGACTTGTACACTGAAAACTACACAAAACATTGTTGAGTGAAATTAAAGAAGATCTAAATAAGTGGAAAGGCACCTCACATTCACGGATTGGAAGACTTAGTGTTAAGATGGCAATACTCCCCTAGTAGACCTACTGATTCAATAAAATCCCTATCAAAATTTGAACTGCTCTTTCCCCCCAGAAATTAACAATCTGACCCTAGAATTCTAACAATAACAAAAGGGTCCTGGAATGGACGGAAAGTCTTGAAAAAGAAGAACAAAGTTCAAGTACTTACAATTCCCAATTTCAAAACCCACTACAAAGCTACTATAATCAAGACAGTATTGTACTGACATAAGGATAGTATATAGACAGATAATGGAATAGAATGGAGAGTCCAGAAACAAACCCATATCTCTGTGGTCAATTGATTATTGTCAGGGGTGCCAAGGCCATTCAATGGCAAAGAACAATGTTTCAACAAATGGTCTTGGGATAACTGGATGTTCACATGCAAAAAAAATGAATTTAGACCTATACCTCACACTGTATACAGCAATTAACTAAAAATTGATCAAAAACCTAAATGTAAGAGCTAAAACTATAAAACACTCAGAAGAAAACATAGATGTAAATGTTAATAATCTTGGATTAGGCAGTGATTTCCTAGGTATGATACAAAAAGCACAAGCAAGAGAAGAAACAAAAATAGGTAATTTGGAATCATCAAAATTAAAACTTTTATCCTTTAAAAGACACTATCAAGAAAGTGAAAAGACAACCCATAGTATGGGAGAAAACGTTTGCAAATCATATACGTTATAAGGGACTTGTATCCAGAATATACAAAGAAATCTTACAACTCAATACAAAAGACAAATCACACAATTAAAAAATGGGCAAAGGATTTGAATAGAAATTTCTCCAAAGAAGATACACAAATAGCCCATGAGCACATGAGAAGGTGCTCAACATCATTAGCTTCAGGAAAACAAAAATCAAAGTCACAGTGAGATACCACTTCACATGCACTGGAATAGCTACAATAAAACAGACAGCTAATAGCAAGTGTGGAGAAATTGGAAGCCTCATACAGTGCTGGTTGGAGTGTAAAATGGTACAGCTGCTTTGGAAAACAATATGGCAGGTCCTCAAAAGTTAAATATAGAGTTACCATATGACCCAGAAATTCCTCTCCTAAGTATATACCACAAAGGAATAAAAACTTATGTATACTCAAAAAAACTTATATATGATGTTCATAGTAGCATTATTCATAATTGCCAAAAAGTACAAGCAATAGAAATATCCATGAACTGACAATTGGGTAAATAAATATGGTACATTTTTACAATATAATGTTATTCAAAAATAATAAGAAATGAAGTACATCATGGATGAGCCTTAAAAACATTTTGTTAAATCACAAGAAGCCAGTCGTAAAGAACAATATATTGTATGATTCCATTTATGTGAAGTGCTTAGAACAGGCAGACAGACAGAAAGTACATTGGTAGATGCCTAGGGTTAGGGTTTCTCGTTGGGGTGATTAAAATGTTCTTAAATGTGCTTAAGTTACGGTGATGGTTGCACAATTTTGTGAACATACTAGGTATCGCTGACTTGTTCACATTAAAGGAGTACTTTGTGTGATATGTGAATTATATTCCAATAAAGCTGTTAAAATTGATATACATAAATAAATTAAATAACACTTCAGTCCATGTCAGATATTCCAGTAATCCCAAATCTTCTCTGGAAATGACTGCTGTGATGCATGGATTGTGGTATCTTGGCTCCCAGGGCAGAGGTTGGGCCTGAGCTCCTGTGGTGGGAGCACTGAGTCCAAACAGCTGGACCAACAGAGAAGCTCAGACCCCAGGGAATCTTAATTGGAGCGAGGTCTCTTGGAGGTCCTCATCTCAGCACCAAGACCCAGCTCTACCCAACTGCCTGCAAACTCCAGTGCTGGATGCCGCAAGCCAAACAGCCAGTAAGACAGAAACACAGCCCCACCCATCAAAAAAAAAAAAAAAAAACAGTTGACAAAAACATTTTACAGATGGAGGAGCAAGGTAAAAACCTACAAGACCAAATAAAAGAAGAGGAAATAGGCAACCTACCTGAAAAAGAATACAGAGTAATGATAGTAAAGATGATCCAAAGTCACAGAAATAGAATGGAGGCACAGATCAAGAAAATACAAGAAATGGTTAACAAAGACCTAGTAGAACTAAAAACCAAACAAACAGTGAATAACAACACAATAACTGAAATGAAAACTACACTAGAAGGAATCAGTAGCAGAATAACTGAGACAGAAGAATGGATAAATGAGCTGGAAGATAGAATGGTGGAAATAACCACTGAGGAGCAGAATAAATAATGAAAAGAACTGAGGACAGTCTCAGAGACCTCTGGGACAATATTAAATGCAACAACATAACAAATTATAGGGGTCCCAGAAGAAGAATAGAAAGAGAAAGTGTCTGAGAAAATATCTGAAGAAATTATAGTTGAAAACTTCCCTAACGTGGGAAAGGAAATAGCCACCCAAGTCCAGGAAGCACAGAGAGTCCCATATAGGATAAACCTTAGGAGAAACACACCAAGACACATATTAATCAAACTAACAACAATTAAATTGAAAGAAAAAAAAATTTAAAACAGCAAGGGAAAAGCAACAAATAAAATACAAGGGAATCCCTATAAGGTTATCAGCTGATTTTTCAGCAGAAATGCTGCAGGTCAGAAGGCAGTGGCAGGATATATTTAAAGTGATGAAAGGGAAAAATGTACAACCAAGATTACTCTACCCAGCAAGGATCTCATTCAGATTCAACAGAGAAATCAAAAGCTTTACAGGCAAACAAAAGCTAAGATAATTCAGCACCACCAAACCAGCTTTACAACAAATGCTAAAGGAACTTCTCTAGGTGGGCAACACAAGAGAAGAAAAAGACCCAGAAAAACAAACCCCAAACAATTAAGAAAATGGTAATAGGAACATACATACCAATAATCGCCTTGAATGTAAATGGATTTAATACTCCAACCAAAAGATACAGACTGGCTGAATGGATACAAAAACAGGACCCATATATGCTGTCTTCAAGAGATCCACTTCAGACTTAGGGATACATACAGAATGAAAGTGAGGAGATGGAAAAAGCTATTCCATGCAAATGGAAATCAAAAGAAATCTGGAGTAGCGATACTCGTATCAGATAAAATAGACTTTAAAATAAAGGCTTGTTACAAGAGACATGGAAGGACACTACATAATGATCAAGGGATTAATCCAAGAAGAAAACATAATAATCATAAATATTTATGCACCCAACATAAGAGCACCTCACTACATAAGGCAAATGCTAACAGCCATAAAAGGGGAAATCAACAGTAACACGATAATAGTGGTGGAATTTAACACCTTATGTACACCAATGGACAGATCATCCAGACAGAAAATAAATAAGGAAACAGAAGCTTTAAATAACACAATAGACCACATAGATTTAATTGATATTTATAAGACATTCCACCCGAAAGCAGTAGAATACTGCTTAAGCGTACAAGGAACATTCTCCAAGATAGATCACATCTTGTGTCACAAATCAAGCCTCGGAAATTGAAATCATATCAAGTGTCTTTTTTGACCACAGTGCTATGAGATTAGAAATCAGTTAGAGGAAAAAAGCTGTAAATAACACAAACACATGGAGGCTAAACAGTGCGCTGCTAGAAAACTAAGAGATCACTGAAGAAATCAAAGAGGAAAGAAAAAAAGTACATAGAAACAAATGACAACAAAAACACAATGACTCAAAACTGTTTCCAAAACACAAGAAAAGCACTTCTAAGAGGGAAGTATGTAGCAATTGAATCTCACCTCAAGAAACAAGAAAAATCTCACATAAACAATCTAACCTTACACCTAAAGCAGCTAGAGAAAGAAGAACAAAGGAAACCCAAAATTAGCAAAGGGAAAGAAATCATAAAGATCAGAGCAGAAATAAATGAAATAGAAATGAAGAAAACAATAGCAAAGATCAATAAAAACAAAAGTTGGTTCTTTCAGAAGATAAACAAAATTGATAAACCTTTAGCCAGACTCATCAAGAAAAAAAGGGAGAGGACTCAATAAAGTTAGAAATGAAAAAGCAGAAATTACAACTGACACCACAGAAATACAAAGGATCATGAGACTAATATAAGCAACTATGTGCAAATAAAATGGACAACCTGGAAGAAATGGACAAATTACTGGAAAGGTACAACATTCCAAGACTGAACCAGGAAGAAATAGAAAATATAAACAGACCAATCATAGGTACTGAAATTGAAACTGTGATTGAAAATCTTCCAACAAACAAAAGTCTAGGACCAGATCACTTCACTGGCGAATTCTATCAAATATTTAGAGAAGAGCTAACACCTATCCTTCTTAAACTCTTCCAAAAAATTGCAGAGGGAGGATCACTCCCAAACTCGTTCAACGAGGCCACCATCACCCTGATACCAAAACCAAAGATATCAGACAAAAAAATTACAGACGACTATCACTGATGAGCATAGATGCAAAAAGGTGCTTAGAGAGAAATGTATCACCTCTAATGCTTGTATTTGAAAAGAAGAAAGTTCTCTAGTCATTAAATTTCCATCTTAAGAAAGTAGAAAAGTAGAGTAAATTAATCCCAGAGTAATCCAAAAGAAGGAAACAATAGAGAGTAGAATTCAATTAAATAGAAAGCAGAAAAATAATAGGGAATAATCCATAAACAAAAGTTATTTCTTTGAAATAATAGAATCAAAAAATGTCTTGGAAGATTGTTAGGAAAAAATAGAAAAAAGAGGGAAGACACAAATTACTGATACTGACCCCTAGAAAACATTGGCAAACTTGAACAGCTCAATATCAATGAACAGTATTGAGTTTGAGTAAAAAATTTTTCCTGAAGAAAAACTCCAATTCCAGATGGCTTCACTGGTTACTTCTGTCAAGTATTTGAAGAGGAAATATTACCAAGCCTACACAATTAATTACATAAAATAATGGAGGTGGGAACCTTTCCCTTCTCATTTTATAAGGCTAGTGTCACCCTCATTCCAAAAAATGGTCAGTGCTACCATAAGAAGAGAGAACTATATCAACAAAATATTAGCAAACCAAATCCAACAACACATAAAAAGATCATACACCATAACCAATTGGGATTCATCCCAAGTTCACAAGGATGGTTCAACATACACAAATCAGTCAATGTGGTACACCACATAAAAGCCAAAAACCACATGACCATCTCAATAGATGCAGAAAAAGCATTTGACAAAATTCAACATGTATTCATGATTAAAACTCTTACAAAAGTGGGTATAGAGGGAACATATCTCAAGATAATAAAAGTTATTCATGACAGACCTATAGCCAATATAATACTCAGTGGTGAAAAGCTCAAAGCTTTCCCACTAAAATCTGGAGCAAGACAAGGATACCCACTCGCACTTCTTCTATTCAGCATACTATTGGAAGTCCTAACCACGGCAGTCAAACATGAAGAAGAAATAAAAGGTATCCAAACTGGAATGCAAGAGGTCAAATTGTTATTGTATGCAGATGATAATATAATATATATACAAAACCCTAAAGACTCCACATAAAAACTACTAGAAATGATAAACGAACTCAACAAGGTAGCAGGATACAAGATTAACATACAGAAATTGGTTGCATTTCTTTTCACCAATGATGAACTATCAGGGAATATAAAAAAAAAATACCTTTAAAAATTGCACCCCCCAAAATAAAATACTTATGAATAAATTTGATCAAGGAGGTGAAAGACTTATACACTGAGAACTACAAAACATTAATAAGGGAAATTGAAGATAATTCAAAGAAATGGAAAGATATCCCATGCTCTTGGATTGGAAGAATTAATATTGTTAAAATGGCTATACTACTCAAAGCAATCTACAGATTTGATGCAATCCCTATCAAATTACCCATGACATTTTTCACAGAACTAGAACAAATAATCCTAAAATTCATATGGAACCATAAAAGACCCAGAATGACCAAAGCAATCCTGAAGAAAAAGAACAAAGCAGGAGGCATAACCCTCCCAGACTTCAGACAATACTACAAAGCTACAGTTATCAAAACAGTGTGGTATTGGCACAAAATCAGACATATGGATCAATGGAACAGTACAGAGAGCCCAGAAATAAACCCACACACCAGTTGTCAATTAATCTTCAACAAAGGGGGCAAGAATATACAACAGGGAAAAGACAATCTCTTCAGCAAGTGGTGTTGTGAAAGTTGGACAGCCGCATATAAATCAATGAAATTAGAACACATCCTCTCACCATACACAAAAATAAACTCAAAATGGCTTAAAGACTTAAACATAAGAAATGATGCCATAAAACTCCTAGAAGAGATCATAGGCTAAACATTCTCTGACATAAATCTTAACATTGTTTTCTTAGGTCAGTCTCCTAAGACAATAGAAATAAAAACAAAAATAAACAAATGAGACCTAATCAAACTTACAAGCTTTTGCACAGCATAGGAAACGATAAACAAAACGAAAAGACAACTTACAAGAATGGGAGAAAATATTTTCAAATATTGCAACCAACAAGAGCTTAACTTCCAAAATATACAAACAGCTCATAACAACAACAAAACAAACAGCCTAGTCAAATAATGCGCAGAAGACGTAAATAGAGATTTCTCCAAAGAACAAATATAGATGACCAATAGGCATGTGAAAAGATGCTCAACATTGCTATTAGAGAATGCAAATCAAAACTGCAATGAGGTACCACCTCACACCAGTCAGAATGTCCATCATTAAAAAGTTACAAATAACAAATGCTGGAGAGGGTGTGGAGGAAAGGGAACCCTCCTACATTGTTGTTGGGAATGTAAGTTGGTGCAGCCACTGTGGAAAACGGTATGGAGGTATCTCAGAAATCTACAAACAATTAGCATATGATCCAGCAATCCCACTCCTGGGCATATATTCATACAAAAGTATAATTCAGGGCTTCCCTGGTGGCGTAGTGGTTGAGAGTCCACCTGCTGATGCAGGGGACACGGGTTTGTGCCCTGGTCCGGGAAGATCCCACATGCCACGGAGCGGCTACCCATGAGCCACGGCCGCTGAGCCTGCATGTCCGGAGCCTGTGCTCCACAACGGGAGAGGCCACAACAGTGAGAGGCTCATGTACTGCCAAAAAAAAAAAAAAGTATAATTCAGAAAGCCATGTGCCCCTATGTTCATAGCAGCTGTATTCACAATAGCTAAGACATAGAAACAACCTAAATACCCATCGACAGATGAATGAATAAAGATGTGGTACATATATACAATGGAATACTACTCAGCCATGGAAAAGAATGAAATAATGCCATTTGCAGCAACATGGATGCAACTAGAGATTATCATACTAAGTGAAGTAAGTCAGAAAGAGAAAGACAAAATATGATATCGCTTATATGTGGAATCTAAAATATGACACAAATGAACCTATCTATGAAACAAAAACAGAATCTTAGACCTAGAGAACAGACTGGTGGTTGCCAAGGGAGAGGGAGTTGGGGGAGCGATAGAAAGGCAGGTTGGGGTTAGCAGATGTAAGCTTTTATATATAGAATGGAGAAACAACAAAGTCCTACTATATAGCACAGGGAACTATGTTCAATATCCTATCATAAACCATAAAGGAAAAGAATACATTAAAAAAAAGCATGTATATATATTTAACTGTATTACTTTGCTATACAGCAAAATTAGCATTGTAAATCAACTATAGTTCACTAAAAATATTGATTTAAAAAAAGAAGAAGTAGCCCAATGTACTTGTGACTATAGTCAATGCAAAATTTCTTAACAAAAGTTTGACAAATCAAATTCAAAAAATATGCAAGAAAAAGTTAATACATTATGACTAAATGGAGTTTATACTAGAATTCAGTTGTATTAACATCTGAAAATCATTCAACTAATTTCACTGTATTAATAGGATAAAAGAAAACTACATGGTCATTTCAACAGGTGCAGAAGAAGCATTTGAAAAAATTCAACACTCTTTCATAACAAAAACACTCAGCTGGCTAGGAATGGAAAGGAACTTACTCAACTTGATTAAGGTTATCTACAAACTACAGGTTAATAATACTCAAAGGTAAAAGGCTTGATATTTTCTCTCTTAACATGTGGAACAAAGAATGTCTGCTGTCACCACTTTTATTTAACATTGTACTGATGGTCTGTTCTAGTGCATTATAAGGCAAGAGAAAGAAATGAAAGGGAAACACACTGGAAAGGAAGAAGTAAATTGCTCTTATTTGTAGACAGTATGGTAGTATTTGTAGAAAATTCAGAAAAATAAAAGCTGGTAGAAATAGTAAATGAAATTATTAAGGCTATAGAATAAAAGGTCAACATAGAAAAAGCAATTGTATTTCTAAATACTAGCAAGAAAAATTAGAAAATGAAAAAAAATTTATACTTCCATAATAGCATAAAAGAATACTTAGAAATAAATTCAATTAAAGATTTGCAAGACATTTTCACAGAAAATTACAAAACACTGCATTAGAAAATTGAAGACCTAAATAAATGGAGAGCTATACCATGTTCATGGATTGGAAGACTTAGTTTATTAAGATGGCAATTTCCTCCAGATTGACCTACAGATTTAATGCAATTCTAACAGACTTTGTCTTAAGAAATCTGCAAACTGATTTTATTTCTATGGAAATAAATGATCCTTTATCTGATAGCACAAGTGTCAAAAAGTAAAAGCTTCATACTACTGCTCCTGAGATTTATTATTTAAGCTACAAACTGTGCCTATCATTTTTTAAAACAGAAACTTACCTATGATCTGGTAACAGTTTTTGCCTTTGAAAGCTTTTTCTTGGAACATCTGTTGGACCATAATAAAGAAACTGAGTATGTCAGTGATGGACTTACAATGGCTAAACAATACATTTTAAAAGTGTGGCAAAGTTTTGGGGGTTCATATACTTTATAGATAAGATGTGTGCAGAGAATTAAAATTTAACCATACTTTAAAAGGATTTTTAGTCAGTTTCCTTACAATCGTCTTCTCCGTCTCCCCTTCTCCTCCCCCTCCTCCTCCTCCTTCTTCTTTGTTAATATACCTCCAAATAAATGTTAGTATATCTTGAAGTAAAGATGGGGCTTATGTATTACTCTGGAATAGACTTTGTGTTGATTTGATATTTTATAAAAGAGAAATATTTGCATCATTACGATTCTTTATTAATGGGAATTTTTTCTTGTTTTTGTAGGGAAGAATGGACAGAAGCTATCCAGGCTGTAGCAGACAGACTCCAGAGGCAAGAAGAGGAGAGAATGAATTGTAGTCCAACTTCACAAATTGATAATATAGGAGAGGAAGAGATGGATGCTTCTACAACCCATCATAAAAGAAAGGTAAAAAAGAACATCTTACTCCCCTCCTCAGCACAACATTTATATGTGTAGAATAAATATGTTAACAACTGCCATTTGCAAAAACTGTTAGCCAGTTATCTTATGATATGCTATTATATTGGTGTGGATGGTTTTTAATCAGGTGACTCTTAAACCTGTAGTTGTTTAAAACGAAATAATTGAAACATCACTTTATTTCAGTGTTTCAGCAATTACCACTGAATGCTGAAAGGGCTGTTAGGAAGTTGTGATTGATGTGCCATCATACTACTTTATAATTTGCATTTTTCCCTTATTGTTTTTAATACTAGTTTAGAAACTTGGAAATAAAGTGTTTTCCCTAATATGGTCCTTTTCTATTTGGTATTCTGTGTTCTCCTGAAAGCAGAAGGTGAAATGGCTCTGGTATACTTCCTGCTTTGTGCCCCAGCCTCACTAATGTCAGCAGGAAAGCAAACAGTCTTGGAAATTATAGCTTTTTATTTTAGTGGCTGCTTCTGAGCCAATGAGAGAAATAGATTTTTTCTTCCCTCAGTGCTCCAGAATAATAATTGCCAATTTATATATTTATGAGAATTATAAATTATGTTTTTCATTGCTATAGAAAATTGCAAAGCAACTCCCTATGTAAAAAGTGGTATTTTAAGATTAAGGGTAAAAGTATTCAAAATAGATGAACATGCCATTTTTAATGTTAGAATATATTTGTTATAATAGATTTTAAATTAATCTTCAGGTAGGAAAATGCTAATTCTTAAGGTAATGATCCATGTAATTTGGTATTAGCACAGTGATTAAGAACTCTTTGGAGTTAAACTGCCTGAATTCAAATCCTCTTTTTCCTATGTGCTAACCATGGGAACTTGCTGAGCTTTACAGTTACAACTTAGATTTAGTTAATCATCCTTTCCTTACCTGAAATTTCTATTCTAATTAGAATAATATTCTATACTTGATCTTGGCCAAATGTCTGAGAACCCTGTATGTCTGTCTTCCTTGAAGAATAATCCTCTATTTGTTAGTTGAATTTTATCCCTGTTTTCTTTTGAATCACCTTAACAACGCTCTGCCCTTGTTCCTCAGGTACTGCAAAGAGAAAAATACAATCTAGCTTTACCCACCTTCTCAGAGAGAAAAAAGCTTCTTTTGCTCATGTATATGCACATGTACACAATTAATTTGAAATTTGACTATGCTTATAAATTTAAAGTCATATCCTGATTATTGTCACCCTTTGAGTAATAAACTACCTTGTTCAGTAACAAGCTAGACTGCTGCAGAACTTCTTAAAAAGAAAGATTAATAGTAAGATGCTGTTTATGCAGTTAGAGGTTGAAAGTGGGAAGTTTATAACACTCTAACTAGAAATACTGTTACTGATAGATGTAAGAATTTTGGAAATGAATATGAAAATTTGCAGAAGAACTTTGAATGAAGAGAGACAACCATTTTGAAAGATATAAAAATGGAAAACTATGGAAGATCCTTCTTTTTCTGTTAAGGCAGGTTGTAAATAATTATTAAAGCATAATACGTTTTCCTGTTTTTTTACCAGTGTTGATTATCTTAGAATTTATCACCTTCACTAATTATCACTTATAAAGATTTATTATATGCTTATTTTGTGCTAGGCTCTGAGCAGTACTTTTATATGTGTTATCTCATTTGATCCTCATAGGAATCATATGAGGTAGGTACTGTTATCCCATTTTACAGTTGAGTCCTATGATATTTAAAGAAGTTAAATATCTTATTCAAGCATATAATGACTTTACACACTATGCAACTTCAGTATGCAGTCTACTTTTTTTTGATTCACGTATCTTGAGCTTCTATAATCTCTATAATTGTTATAGTCATAACATAAACGAACTATATTAGAAACAAAATTATACAGATAGGCTCTCTTATATTTGTACTCTGTTTCTCAAAATAGTATGTCAAATTGTTGCATTTACACAGTGCTTGCATATTAGTTAATTTCATTTTATATTAGAGCACCCTTGGAAAAATCAGTAGAATTTTAATATTATAGAATACTGGTAGAAAGTGAGGTTTTTGTTGTCCTACTGCTTGAGTTCATGTCCTGGGTCTACAGTGTGTGTAATTGTGGAGAAAGTCCCTTAATCTTTCTGTCCTTTAGTCCCTTCATCTATAAAAGGAAGATAACAGTGGTACTTACCTCATAGAGTTGTGAGGATTAACATATAGTTTGGAATATATGTGAAGTACGTATATACTAAGTGCTCAATGAATATTAGCTATTATTAGCTAGTATTCTACTTTATCCACATAAAGATAATTAAACATTCACACATTTTTAAACTGGAGTCTCCTAGAATTCTCTTGTTGAAAGTAAGCCTCCAAAATGAAAAATTAATAGAAGTATTTTGAATTTGGGAGGTCGGGGTCTATTGTCTTATTTAGCCTATATCTTATTTCCATTGTAATTTAAAATTTTTATTTAATATGAAATAGTATAAAAAGTTTGAAATAACAAAGAGTCCAGAAAAAGAACATTTGTACCACTAACTATGCTATAACAATCATAATAACTTGGTTCAAAAGGGTGAAATATTACTGTCACTTCCTTAAGATGACTCTAAAACTACAGTTGACACATGAACAACACAGAAGCTTGGTGAGCTGCCCTCTGCACAGTTAAAATTAAGTTATAGTTAAAATAAGTTATAGTCGGCCCTCTGTGTCCCAGTTCTCCCTATCTGTGGTTCCTCTGATGCAACATTTCCTCCATATGCACTCTTGTTTTGTATCTGTGGCTCTGCATTTGAGGATTCAACCAACAGTGGATCAAAAAAAATGAGTAGGAAAAAATCCACATGTAAATGGATCCACAGAACTCAAACCCATGTTGTTCAAGAGTCAGCTATATATCCTTTATGAATTTCAGTTATAAAAAGAATGTACAAGTTCAGATTACTTTAAATTTTAGATTGTAAACACAAATATTTTCAGATAAGAATATCCTTCTCTAAGAGATAGCTTCAGGATGGCGGAGGAGTAAGGCATGTAGCTCACCTTCCTCTCCACGAATACATCAAAAATACATTTACATGAGGAACAGCTCAGCTCCTACAGAACATGTACTGAACGCTGGCAGAAGACCTCAGACTTCCCAAAAGGCAAGAAACTCCCCACATACATGGCTGTGTGGCTAACAGGGTCTTGGTGCTCCGTCCAGGTGTCAAGCCTGAGCCTCTGAGGTGGGAGAGCCGAGTTCAGGACATTCGTCCACCAGAGACCTCCCGGCCCCATGTAATATCAAATGGCGAAAGCTCTCTCAGAGATCTCCACCTCAACAGGAAGAGCCAGCTACACTCAACAACCAGCAAGCTACAGTGCTGGACACCCTATGCCAAACAACTAGCAAGACAGGAACACAACCCTACCCATTAGTGGGAAGGCTGCCTAAAATCATAATAAAGTCACAGACACCCCAAAACACACCAGCAGATGTGGACATTCCATCCAAAAACAACAGAATACACTTTCTTCTCAAGTGTTCATGGAACATTCTCCAGGATAGATTATATCTTGGTCACAAATCAAGCCTTGGCAAATTCAAGAAAATTGAAATCATATCATGTATCTTTTCTGACCACAACGCTATGAGACTAAATATCAATTACAAGAAAAAAATCTGTGAAAAATACAAATACATGGAGGCTAAACAATACTACTAAATAACCAAGATATCACTGAAGAAATCAAAGAGGAAATCAAAAAATACCTAGAAACAAATGACAATGAAAACACGAGGACCCAAAACCTAAGGAATTCAGCAAAAGCAGTTCTAAGAGGGAAGTTTATAGCAATACCTACCTCAAAAAACAAGAAACATCTCAAATAAACAACCTAACCTTACACCTGAAGCAGTTAGAGAAAGAAGAACAAAAAAACCCCAAATTTAGAAGAAGGAAAGAAATCATAAAGATCAGATCAGAAATAAATGAAAAAGAAATGAAGGAAACAATAGCTAAGATCAAAAAAACTAAGAGCTGGTTCTTTGAGAACATAAACAAAATTAATAAACCATTAGCCAGACTCATCAAGAGAAAAAGGGAGAAGACTCAAATCAATAGAATTAGAAATGAAAAAGGAGACATAACAACTGACACAGCAGAAATACAAAGGATCATGAGGGATGACTACAAGCAACTCTATGCCAGTAAAATGGGCAACCTGGAAAAAATGGACAAATTCTTTAAAAGCACAACCTTCTGAGACTGAACCAGGAAGAAATAGAAAAAATGAACAGACTGATCACAAGCACTGAAATTGAAACTGTGATTTAAAAATCTTCCAACAAACAAAAGCCCAGGACCAGATGGCTTCACAGGCGAATTCTATCAAACATTTAGAGAAGAGCTAACACCTATCCTTCTCAAACTCTTCCAAAATATAGCAGAGGGAGGAACAGTCCCAAACTCATTCTATGAGGCCACCATCACCCTGATAGCAAACCCAGACAAAGATGTCACAAGAAAAGGAAACTACAGGCCAATATCACTGATGAACATAGTTGCATAAATCCTCAAAAAAATACTAGCAAACAGAATCCAACAGCACATTAAAATGATCATACACCATGATCAAGTGGGGTTTATCCGAGGAACGCAAGGATTTTTCAATTTACACAAATCAATCAATGTGATACACCATATTAACAAATTGAAGGAGAAAAACCATATGATCATCTCGATAAAAGCTTTCACAAGAAAAAGCTTTTGACAAAATTCAAAATTTTGAACTTTTGATAATTGATTAATGATAAAAACTCTCCAGAAAGTAAGCATAGAGGGAACTTACCTCAACATAATAAAGGCCATGTATGCCACAGCCAACTTTGTTCTCACTGGTGAAAAACTGAAACCATTTCCACTAAGATCTAGAACAAGACAAGGTTGCCCCTCTCACCACTATAATTCAACATAGTTTTGGAAGTTTTAGCCACAGCAATCAGAGAAGAAAAAAAAATGAATCCAAATCAGAAAAGAAGAAGTAAAACTCTCACTGTTTGCAGATGACATGATACTATACATAGAGAATCCCAGAGATGCTACCAAAAAACTACTAGAGCTAATCAATGAATTTGGTAAAGTAGCAGGATACAAAATTAATGCACAGAAATCTCCTGCATTCCTATACACTAATGATGAAAAATATGAAGGAGAAATTAAGGAAACACTCCCATTTACCATTGCAACAAAAAGAATGAAATACCTAGGAATAAACCTACCTAAGGAGACAAAAGACCTGTATGCAGAAAACTATAAGACACTGATGAAATAAATTAAATACAAACAGATGGAGAGATATACCATGTTCTTGGATTGGAAGAATCAACATTGTGAAAATGACTATACTACCCAAAGCAATCTACAGATTCAGTGCAATCCCTATCAAACTACGAATGGCATTTTTCACAGAACTAGTACAAAACATTTCACAATTTGTATGAAAACACAAAAGACCCCAAATAGCCAAAACAATCTTGAGAAAGAAACCCGGAGCTGGAGGAATCGAGTTCCCTGACTTCAGACACTACTACAAAGCTACAGTAATCAAGGCAGTATGGTACTGGCACAAAAACAGAAATATAGGTCAATGGAACAGGATAGAAAGCCCAGAGATAAACCCCCACACAAATGGTCACCTTATCTTGATAAAGGAGGTAAGAATATACAATGGAAAAAAACAGCCTCTTCAATAAGTGGTGCTGGGAAAACTGGACAGGTACATGTAAAAGAATGAAATTAGAACACTCCTTAATACCTTACACAAAAATGAACTCAAAATGGAGTAAAGACCTAAATGTAAGGCCAGGCACTATCAAACTCTTAGAGGAAAACAGGAAGAACACTCTAAGACATACATCACAGCAAGATCGTTTTTGACCCACCTCGCAGAGAAATGGAAATAAAAACAAAAATAAAAAAATGGGACCTAATGAAACTTAAAACTTATGCAAAGCAAAGGAAAACATAAACAAGATGAAAAGACAACCCTCAGAATGGGAGAAAATATTTGCAAACGAAGATGACAAAGGATTAATCTGCAAAATACACAGGCAGCTCATGCAGCTCAATATCAAAAAAACAAACAACCCAATCCAAAAATGGGCAGAAGATCTAAATAGACATTTCTCCAAAGGAGATATACAGATTGCCAGCAAACACATGAAAGGATTCTCGGTATCACTAATCATTAGGAAATGCAAATAAAAATCACAATGAGGTATCACCTTACAGTAGTCAGAATGGCCATCATCAAAAATTCTACAAACAGTAAATGCTGGAGAGGGTGTGGGTGTGGAGAAAAGGGAACCGTTTTGCACTGCTGGTGGGAATGTAAATTGATAGAGCCAGTATGGTGAACAGTATGGAGGTTCCTTAAAAAACTAAAAATAGAACTACCATTTGACCCAGCAATCCCACTACTGGGCATATACCCTGAGAACACCATAATTCAAAAAGAGTCATGTACCACAATGTTCATTGCAGCTCTATTTACAATAGCCAAGACATGGAAGCAACCTAAGTGTCCATCATCGGATGAATGGAATAAGAAGATGTGGCACATATATACAATGGAATATTACTCAGCCATAAAAAGAAACGAAATTGAGTTATTTGTAGTGAGGTGGATGGACCTAGAAGCTGTCATACAGAGTGAAGTAAGACAGAAAGAGAAAACAAATACCATATGCTAACACATGTATATGGAATCTAAAAAAAAAAATTAAAAACTGGTTCTGTATAACCTAGGGGCAGGACGGGAAGGAATAAAGACACAGACATAGATAATGGGCTTGAGGAAATGGGGAAGGGGAAGGGTAAGCTGGGACGAATGAGAGAGTGGCATGGACATATATATACTACCAAATGTAAAATAGCTAGCTAGTGGGAAGCAGCCACATAGCACAGGGAGATCAGCTTGGTGCTTTGTGTCCACTTGCAGGGGGCATAGGGTGGGTGGGAGGGAGACACAAGAGGGAAGAGATATGGGGATGTATATTTATGTAAAGCTGATTCACTTTGTTATATAGCAGAAATTAACACACCATTGTAAAGCAATTATACTCCAATAAAGATGTTTTAAAAAAATGAATATCCTTCTCATAATTTACAGAATATATTTTCTTCTTTGTTCACTTTTTGACAAATGGGCACTAGGATGAAGAGAATACCTACTGATTATGGTAGCTATGCTGAGAATTGTCTTAACTGCTCTCTGTTACATTGATCAGACAGATGTGGTAGAGTATTGCCATAGTGTCTGCTCTACAGCTTGAAACTCTTGGAGAGGGAAGGATACTGGTGGTGGAGAGAAGAGGCAAAGGCCTTGCAACGAGATTCAAGTGCTAATCTTTGTTTAAATTAAAGATGATTTTCAAAGGAATTTGATTAGAGCAGTGGTCCCCAACCCCCCCTCATCCACACACACCCCCGCCCCCGCCAGGCTGCACAGCAGGAGGTGAGCAGCGGGTGAGCGAGCGAAGCTTCATGTGTCGCTCCCCATTGCTCCCCATCGCTTGCATTACTGCCTCAACCATCCCTCCCACCCTCAGTCCGTGTTAAAATTGTCTTCCACGAAATAATTACACAAAAATGAAGGTTGGGGTCTGCTGGACTAGAGGACGCAGGAATGCTTAATCTTGGTCTGCCAAGCTGCCATTATCTATACCCTGTCATGTATGTGAAGCGGCACAGCATAAAAGGAGTAACAGTCAAATGGGAATAAAAATTCTGCTTAGTTTTCAAGTAACCAATGTAGGCCTCTCTGGGAGCAGCTGTTTATCATCTCATGACTTAGGTAAGAAGTATAATCAGTACCTCCTATATTCCCATTATGTCTGATTCCAGTTCTTGGAATTTTCTTACTTACTGCCTGACTACCATAACTGATAACAATGGCTAGCATACAGAGGAGAGGAATAAAAGAACAGACCTGCTGAAATCAAGTGATCTCTCACTTCCTACTCAGAGGGAGGAGCAGCATAATCAGTGTTGTAGAAGTTGACTAATAAGATTAGAGCTTCCCCTTCCTTGGGCAAAAGCACTAGAGGAAGCGGGCAGAGAGGTGAACTTCTTGAAAGCCTCCTTTCACTCCATGGGCCTTATTTGGTTTATCTCTTACATTGTAAATATATGTGGAATTAATCTTTTTTGACCAAATATGCTAAAACCATTGTATTTTTTTCCTTGTATTCCTCTTCAATTATATATAAATATTTGTAACCTAATTTGGGGGCTAGAAAATCTTTTTCTTATATTCTAGTGTGTGTGATTTGAATATACTTATTAAGTATACTTTTTGTATATGCACATGCATCTCTTAACCTAAAACAGCCACGTTGATATGTGAGACATTATGTAAAAGAAAGAGTATAACTGTAAAATATTTCCCTAATAAATTCTTAGGTTTGGGTTTTAGAGGGTTAACTTTTCTGGAGAGTGTCTTATGCTCTTAAAAAAAATTTTTTTATTGAAATATTGTTGATTTATAATATTGCACTAGTTTCAGCTCTTATTTTTAAACTTTTTTTATTGAAGTGTAGCTGATATACGGTATTGTGTTAGTTGATTTACAATTTGTGTTGGTTTCCCCTTTGGTAACCATAGATTGTTTTCTATGTCTGTGAGTCTGTTTCTGTTTTGGAAATAATTCATTTGTACTTTTTAAAAAGTTTCCACATATAAGTGATGTAATATTTGTATTTCTCTGACTTACCTTCACTTAGTATGATAATCTCTAGGTCCATCCACGTTGTTGCAAATGGCATTATTTTGTTCTTTTTTCATGGCTGAGTAATATTCCATTGTGTGGTGTGTGTGTGTGTGTGTGTGTGTGTGTGTGTGTGTGTGTGTGTGTGTGTATCATATCTTTATCCATTCATGTGTTGATGGACACTTAGTTTGCTTCTATATCTTGGCTATTGTAAATAGTATGTTATGCTCTTATTTTTAATTAAAATCTTATTGTGTCTTTTCCCTTAACACCATCCAAAAGAGGAAAATAGTTCACATTTCATTTGTAAAGACTAGATAATCACCGTGTATACCGCACTGAAGATGAACATCTGGTATCAAAGATAATTTTAAAATTTTCCAAAGTTTTATCAAAAGAGATATGATAAATGTTTCTGATTTTATCATATAGTAATATAAATTTTATATAGTAATGTAAATTTTTGTTAGTAATATAAGTTTCCATGTAAATTCCTCTTTTTTTTTTAAGATTGACATACTGACAGAAGCTATGAAATTTAGCGTTAAGTCTGTCATCCTTTTTTAAAACCTCCTTGTCCCTAAGAATTACAATCCTTAAAGAATATAGT
Organism: Orcinus orca; assembly: GCF_937001465.1. Classification (NCBI taxonomy): domain Eukaryota; kingdom Metazoa; phylum Chordata; class Mammalia; order Artiodactyla; family Delphinidae; genus Orcinus; species Orcinus orca. The sequence goes on along the minus strand of NC_064559.1, from coordinate 5,483,569 downwards.
ACTACTTCATTATTATATATTGCTTTTCATGTGAAAATGTCATAAAGAAATTTACAACTTATTTTCTAATTTTTATCCCCAGAATTCATTTTCAGTTTATATGATATTTAGTAATGGGACACAGCAAGTATCATTTTCCAGTGTTTTTAGATACAAAATTAGGTGATTACTGTTCAAATGAAGTTGTGAGCAATAAAAATAACATTATGCCTTATTTATGAGAATAATGTCTCTCAGTTCTTCACTGCTGTGAAGTAAAGTTCCCAAGTTTAATATCTTAAAACAATGACAGTATATAATTTCTTCTGATTTTGTGGTTTGCCTGGGCAATTCTGCTGGTCTCAGTTGGACTTTTCAAGCAGCTGCATTCAGCTGGCACATGGACTGGGCTGGAAAATCCATGAAAGCCGTTCTCCCATGTCTGGATTTTTGGTTCTCCTCCAGTGAGCTCTCTCTTCATATGATGTCTCATATTCCAGGGCCTCTCCATATGGCCTTTCTCTTCAGCAGATAGCCTGGACTTCCTTACAGCATGAGAGCTGACTTTTAAGAATGAAACTTTTCCAAGAGGGAGAAAGCATACGCTCCCAGACTTAAAGGCTAAGTCCGGAACTGGCACTCTATCACTTTGATGGTATTTTGTGTTTAAAGCTGGACACAAAGCCAGCCCAGGGAGAGGGAAAGTTGACTTCACTTCTTCATGGGAGGAATGGCATGTACATACAGGGAGTCGGGGCTGGAGGAATTAGTGTCTGCCATTTTTGGAGACTACCTAGCACAAAGAGCTTTGTGGTAATATAGTATTACTTGATTTTTAAAAACTTGTTAATGAAAATGAAATTACTTAGTATTACCCACTGTTTGTTCAAATAACACTAGTTCTGTTAACTCTATTCTGTATATTTAGAGTGACATCTTTGGGTTTTAGTTGAATTAATAAATATACTTGGTTATTTTCCCTATCTCTTGCTACTTTTCTTTGAATTAGAGATGCTACTGAATGGTTAAGACAGTGTAACTTGACATTTGGGGAAATTACCAAGATTATAGATAGCAAATATTATTGAAAAGGAGTGAAGGCATTCATTTCTAAAATTTTTAGAATTTCTACATGTATCTACAGACATATTCACCAGTGAACCATCTGGTCCTAGTTTTCTTGTTGAAAGGTTTTTGACCACAAATTCAATTTCCTTGATAGATATAGGATATTCAAGTTACCTATTTCTTCTTGAGTAACCTTTGAATTTGAACCTTTCAAGGAATTTGTTCACTTCATATAACTTGTTGATTTTATGAACGTAAAGTTGTTTATAATACTCCCTTGGGATCTTTTCAGTATCTGTAGAAACTGTAATGATGTTACCTCTCTCATTCCTGATATTGGTTATTTGCATCCTCTTGCTTTCTTTTTCTGAATAATCTGGCTAGAGATGTATCAATTTTATTGATTTTCTCAAAGAACGAGCTTTTGGTTACATCAGTTTTTCATTCTTCTTATTTTTTTGCATTTTTTAATTGGAGTATAGTTGATTTACAATGTTGTGTTAGTTTCTGCTGTAAAGCAGAGTCAGTTATGCATATACATATATCCACTCTTTTTTAGATTCTGTTCCCACATAGGTCATTATAAAGTACTGAATAGAGTTCCTTGTGCTCTTCTTCAGGTTCTTATTATTTATCTGTTCTATATATGGTATGTATATGTCAAATTTGATTCTCCCAATTTATCCCTTTCCCTCCCTTACACCCTGATAACCACAAGTTTATTTTCGACATCTGTGACTCAACTTCTATTTTGTAAATGGGTTCATTTGTACCATTTCTTTAGATTCCACATATAAATGATATCATATGATGTTGTTTTCTCTGTCTGACTTACTTCACTCAGTATGACAAACTCTAGATCCAACCATGTCGCTGAAAGTGGCATTATTTCATTCTTTCTTATGGCTGAGTAATATTCCATTGTATATATGAACCACCTCTTCCTTACCCATTCCTCCATTTATGGATATTTAGGTTGCTTCCATGTCCTGGCTGTTGTAAATAGTAATGCAGTGAACATTGGGGTGCATGTATCTTTTCGAATTATGGTTTTTCTCTGGGTATATGCCCAGGAATGGGATTGCTGGATCCTATGGTAGCTTTATTTTTAGTTTTTTAAGGAATCTTCATACTGTTCTCCATAGTGGCTGTACCAGTTTACATTCCCACCAGCAGTGCAAGAGGGTTCCGTTTTCTCCACACCCTCTCCAGCATTTCTTCTTTCTAAATTTTTTAATGATGGCCATTCTGACCCATGTGAGGTGGTACCTCATTGTACTTTTGGTTTGCATTTCTCTAATAATAAGTGATGTTGAGCAACTTTTCATCTGTCTCTTGGTCATTTGTATGTCTTCTTTGGAGAAATACCTGTTCAGATCTTTGGCCCATTTTTTAAATGGGTTTGTTTTTTTGATACTGAGCTGTATGAGCTCTTTGTATGCTTTGGAGATTAATCCCTTGTCCGTTCTTCGTTTGTAGATATTTTCTCCCATTCTATGGGTTTTCTTTTCGTTTTGTTTATGGTTTCCTTTGCTGTGCAAAAGCTCTTATGTTTAATTAGATCACATTTATTTTTGTTTTTATTTTCATAACTTTCAGAGGTGGATCAAAAAAGCCGTTGCTGCCATTTATGTCAGAGAGTGTTCTGCCCATGTTTTTCTCTAAGAGTTCTATAGTATCTAGTGTTACATTTAGGTCTTTAATGCATTTGGATTTATTTTTGTGTATGGTGTTAGAGAATGTTCTAATTTCATTCTTTTACATCTAGTTGTCCAGTTTTCCCAGTGTCTCTTATTGAGAATTCCTCCATTGTGTATTCTTGCCTCCTTTATCATAGATTAGGTGAATATAGGTGTGTGGTTTATCTCTGTACTTTCTATCCCGTTCCATTGATCTATATTTCTGTGTTTTTGTGACAGTACCATACTGTTTTGATGACTGTAGCTTTGTAGTACAGTCTGAAGTCAGATAGCCTGATTCTCCCAGCACCGTTTGTCTTTCTTGGGATTGTTTTGGCTATACATGGGCTTTTCTGTTTCCATACAAATTTTAAAATTTTTTGTTCTAATTCTTTGAAAAATGCCATTGATAATTTGATAGGAATTACATTGAATCTGTAGATTGCCTTGGACAGTATAGTCATTTTGACCACATTGATTCTTCCAATGCAAGAACACGGTCTCTTTTTCCAATGGTTTGCAGTGTCTTCAGTTTCTTTCATCAGTGTCTTAGAGTTTTCAGACTTCATGTCTTTTGTCTCCTTAGGTAGGTTTATTCCTAGATATTTTATTCTTTTTTGATACAATGGTAAATGGGATTGTTTTGTTAAAATCTCTTTCTGATCTTTGTCTTTAGTATATAGAAATGCAACAGCTTTCTATGTATGAGTTTTGTGACCTGCAACTTTACCAAATTCATTGATTAGTTCTATTAGTTTTCTGGTAGCATTTTTAGGATTTTTGATGTATAGTATCATGCAAACAGTGAGAGTTTTATTTTTTTAACATCTTTATTGGAGTATAATTGCTTTACAACGGTGTGTTAGTTTATGCTTTATAACAAAGTGAATCAGTTATACATATACATATGTTCCCATATCTCTTCCCTCGTGCGTCTCCATGCTTCCCACGCTCCCTATCCCACCCCTCTAGGTGGTCACAAAGCACCGAGCTGATCTCCCTCTGCTATGCGGCTGCTTCCCACTAGCTATCTATTTTACGTTTGGTAGTGTATATATGTCCATGCCACTCTCTCACTTTGTCACAGCTTAAACTTCCCCCGCCCCATATCCTCAAGTCCATTCTCTGTTAGGTCTGTGTCTTTATTCCTGTCTTACCCCTGGGTTCTTCATGACATTTTTTTCTTTTGCAGATTCCATATATATGTGTTAGCATACAGTATTTGTCTTTCTCTTTCTGACTTACTTCACTCTGTATGACAGCTTCTAGGTCCATCCACCTCACTACAAATAACTCAATTTCGTTTCTTCTTATGGCTGAGTAATATTCCATTGTATATATGTGCCACATCTTCTTATTCCATTCATCCGATGATGGACACTTAGGTTGCTTCCATGTCCTGGCTATTGTAAATAGAGCTGCAATGAACATTTTGGTACATGACTCTTTTTGAATTATGGTTTTCTCAGGGTATATGCCCAGTACTGGGATTGCTGGGTCATATGGTAGTTCTATTTTAATTGTTTAAGGAACCTCCATACTGTTCTCCATAGTGGCTGTACCAATTCACATTCCCACCAGCACTGCAAGAGTGTTCCCTTTTCCCCACACCCTCTCCAGCATTTATTGTTTCTAGATTTTCTGATGATGACCATTCTGACTGGTGTGAGATGATATCTTATTGTAGTTTTGATGTGCATTTCTCTAATGATTATTGATGTTGAGCATTCTTTCATGTATTTGTTGCCAATCTGTATATCTTCTTTGGAGAAATGTCTATTTAGGTCATCTGCCCATTTTTGGATTCGGTTGTTTGTTTTTTTGTTATGGAGCTGCATGAGCTGCTTGTAAATTTTGGAGATTAATCCTTTGTCAGTTGCTTCATTTGCAAATATCTTCTCCCATTCTGAGAGTTGTCTTTTGGTCTTGTTTATGGTTACCTTTGCTGTGCAAAAGCTTTGAAGTTTCATTAGGTCCCATTTCTTTATTTTTGTTTTTATTTCTATTTCTCTAGGAGATGGGTGAAAAAGGATCTTGCTGTGATTTATGTCATAGAGTGTCCTGCCTATGTTTTCCTCTAAGAGTTTGAGAGCTTCTGGCCTTACATTTAGGTCTTTAATCCATTTTGAGCTTATTTTTGTGTATGGTGTTAGAGAGTGTTCTACTCTCATACTTTTACATGTACCTGTCCAGTTTTCCCAGCACCACTTATTGAAGAGGCTGTCCTTTCTCCACTGTACATTCCTGCCTCCTTCATCAAAGACAAGGTGACCATATGTGCATGGGTTTATCTCTGGGCTCTCTATCCTGTTCCATTGATCTATCTTTCTATTTTTGTGCCAGTACCATACTGTCTTGATTACTGTAGCTTTGTAGTATAGTCTGAAGTCAGGGAGCCTGATTCCTCCAACTCCGTTTTTCGTTCTCAAGATTGGTTTGACTATTCGGGGTCTTTTGTGTTTCCATACAAATTGTGAAGTTTTTTGTTGTAGTTCTGCGAAAAATGCCAATGGTAGTTTGATAGGGATTGAATTGAATCTGTAGATTGCTTTGGGTAGTATAGTCATTTTCACAATGTTGATTCTTCCAATCCAAGAACATGGTATATCTCTCCATCTATTTGTATCATCTTTAATTTCTTTCATCAGTGTCTTTTAATTTTCTTCATACTGGTCTTTTGTCTCCTTAGGTAGGTTTATTCCTAGGTATTTTATTCTTTTTGTTGCGATGGTAAATGGGAGTGTCTTCTTGATTTCACTTTCAGATTTTTCATCATTAGTGTATGCCAGAGTGTAATGCCAGAGTTTTCTGTGCATTAATTTTGTATCCTGCTACTTTACCAAATCCATTGATTAGCTCTAGTATTTTTCTGGTACCATCTTTAGCATTCTTTCTGTAGAGTATTATGTCATCTGCAAACAGTGACAGATTTACTTCTTTTCCGATTTGGATTCCTTTTATTTCCTAATTCTTCTCTGATTTCTGTGGCTAAAACTTCCAAAATTATGTTGAATAATAGTGGTGAGAGTGGGCAACCTTGTCTTGTTCCTGATCTTAGTGGAAATGGTTTCAGTTTTTCACCATTGAGGATGATGTTGGCTGTTGGTTTGTCATATATGGCCTTTATTATGTTGTGGAAAGTTCCCTCTATGCCTACTTTCTGCAGGGTTTTTATCATAAATGGGTGTTGAATTTTCTCGAAAACTTTCTCTGCATCTGTTGAGATGATCATATGGTTTTTCTCCTTCTATTTGTTAATATGGTGTATCACGTTGATTGATTTTGCATATATTGAAGAATCCTTGCATTCCTGGAATAAACCCCACTTGATCATGGTGTATGATCCTTTTAGTGTGTTGTCAGATTCTGTTTGCTAGTATTTTGTTGAGGATTTTTGCATCTATGTTCATCAGTGCTATTGGCCTGTAGTTTTCTTTCTTTGTGACATCCTGGTCTGGTTTTGGTATCAGGATGATGGTGGCCTCATAGAATGAGTTTGGGAGTGTTCCTCCCTCTGCTATATTTTGGAAGAGTTTGAGAAAGATAGGTGTTAGCTCTTCTCTAAATGTTTCATAGAATTTGCCTGTGAAGCCGTCTAGTCCTGGGCGTTTGTTTGTTGGAAAATTTTTAATCACAGTTTCAATTTCAGTGCTCGTGATTGGTCTGTTCATATTTTCTATTTCTTCCTGATTCAGTCTTGGCAGGTTGTGCATTTCTAAGAATTTGTCCATTTCTTCCAGGTTGTCCATTTTATTGGCATAGAGTTGCTTGTAGTAATCTCTCATGATGTTTGGTATTTCTGCTATGTCAGTTGTTACTTCTCCTTTTTCATTTCTAATTCTATTGATTTGAGTCTTCTCCCTTTTTTCTTGATGAGTCTCGCTTATGGTTTATCAATTTTGTTTATCTTCTCAAAGAACCAGCTTTTAGTTTTGTTGATCTTTGCTCTTGTTTCCTTCATTTCTTTTTAATTTATTTCTGATCTGATCTTTATGATTTCTTTCATTTTGGTAACTTTGGGGTTTTTTTCTTCTTCTTTCTCTAATTGCTTTAGGTGCAAGGTTAGGTTGTTTATCTGAGATGTTTCCTGTTTCTTAAGGTTAGGATTGTATTGCTATAAACTTCCCTCTTAGAACAGCTTTTGTTGCATCCGATAGGTTTTGCATCATCGTGTCTCCATTGTCATTTGTTTCTAGGTATTTTTTTATTTCCTCTTTGATTTCTTCAGTGATCACTTCGTTATTAAGTAGTGTATTGTTTAGCCTCCATGTGTTTGTATTTTTTACAGATCTTTTCCTGTAATTGATATCTAGTCTCATAGCATTGTGGTCAGAAAAGATACTTGATACAATTTCAATTTTCTTAAATTTACCAAGGCTTGATTTGTGACCCAAGATATGATCTATCCTGGAGAATGTTCCATGAGCAATTGAGAAAAATGTGTATTCTGTTGTTTTTGGATGGAATGTCCTATAAATATCAATTAAGTCGATCTTTTTTAATGTATCATTTAAAGCTTGTGTTTCCTTATTTATTTTCATTTTGGATGATCTGTCCATTGGTGAAAGTGGGGTGTTAAAGTCCCCTACTATTAATGTGTTACTGTCAATATCCCCTTTTATGGCTGTTAGTATTTGCCTTATGTATTGAGGTGCTCTATGTTGGGTGCATAAATATTTACAATTGTTATATCTTCTTCTTGGATCGATCCCTTGATCATTATGTAGTGTCCTTCTTTGTTTCTTCTAATAGTCTTTAATTTAAATTCTGTTTTGTCTGATATGAGAATTGCTACTCCAGCTTTCTTTTGGTTTCCATTTGCATGAAATATCTTTTTCCATCCCCTTACTTTCAGTCTGTATGTGTCTCTAGGTCTGAAGTGGGTCTCTTGTAGACCGCAAATATATGGGTCTTGTTTTTGTATGCATTCAGCCAATCTATGTCTTTTGGTGGGAGCATTTAAACCATTTACATTTAAGGTAATTATCGATATGTATGTTCCTATTCCCATTTTCTTAATTGTTTTGGGTTCGTTATTGTAGGTCTTTTCCTTCTCTTGTGTTTCTTGCCTAGAGAAGTTCCTTTAGCAGTTGTTGTAGAGCTGGTTTGGTGGTGCTGAACTCTCTCAGCTTTTGCTTGTCTGTAAAGGTTTTAATTTCTCCATCAAATCTGAATGAGATCCTTGCTGGGTAGAGTAATCTTGGTTGTAGGTTTTTCTTCTTCATCACTTTAAATATGTCGTGCCAGTCCCTTCTGGCTTGCAGAGTTTCTGCTGAAAGATCAGCTGTTAACCTTACGGGGATTCCCTTGTGTGTTATTTGTTGTTTTTCCCTTGCTGCTTTTAATATGTTTTCTTTGTATTTAATTTTTGACAGTTTGATTAATATGTGTCTTGGCATGTTTCTCCTTGGAGTTTTCCTGTATGGGACTCTCTGTGCTTCCTGGACTTGATTAACTATTTCCTTTCCCATATTAGGGAAGTTTTCAACTATAATCTCTTCAAATATTTTCTCAAGTCCCTTTCTTTTTCTCTTCTTCTTCTGGAACCCCTATAATTCGAATGTTGGTGCGTTTAATGTTGTCCCAGAGGTCTCTGAGACTGTCCTCAGTTCTTTTCATTCATTTTTCTTTATACTGCTGTGCAGTAGTTATTTCCACTATTTTATCTTCCAGGTCACTTATCCGTTCTTCTGCCTCAGTTATTCTGCTAGTGATCCCTTCTAGAGTATTTTTAATTTCAGTTATTGCGTTGTTCATCGTTGCTTGTTTCCTCTTTAGTTCTTCTAGGTCCCTGTTAAATGTTTCTTGCATTTTGTCTATTATATTTCCAAGATTTTGGATCATCTTTACTATCATTATTCTGAATTCTTTTTCAGGTAGACTGCCTATTTCCTCTACATTTGTTAGCTCTGGTTGGTTTTTATCTTGCTCCTTCATCTGCTATGTGTTTTTCTGTCTTCTCATTTTGCTTATCATACTGTGTTTGGGGTCTCCTTTTTGCAGGCTGCAGGTTTTTAGTTCCCGTTGTTTTTGGTGTCTGCCCCCAGTGGCTAAGGTTGGTTCAGTGGGTTGTGTAGGCTTCCTGGTGGAGGGGACTAGTGCCTGTGTTCTGGTGTATGAGGCTGGATCTTGTCTTTCTGGTGGGCAGGTCCACGTCTGGTTGTGTGTTTTGGGGTGTCTGTGGCCTTATTATGATTTTAGGCAGCCTCTCTGCTAATGGGTGGGGTTGTGTTCCTGTCCTGCTAGTTGTTTGGCATAGGGTGTCCAGCTCTGTAGCTTGCTGGTCATTTAGTGAATCTGGGTGCTGGTGTTGAGATGGAGATCTCTGGGAAATTTTTGCCGTTTGATATTACATGGAGCTGGGAGGTCTCTTGTGGACCAGTGTCCTGAAGTTGGCTCTCCCACGTCAGAGGCACAGCATAGACTCCTGGCTGCAGCACCAAGAGCCTTTCATCCATGCGGCTCAGACTGGTAGTGTTGGAGGGTCTCCTGCAGAGGTGGGGGCCAGTTGTGTCTTATCGTGAGGACAAGGACCAGTAAAGCCTTCTAGTGTTGGAAGGTCTCCTGCACAGCTGGAGGATGGTTGTGTCTCACCGTGAGGACAAGGCCACTGGCAGGAGAAGTTCTCAACAGAGACAGTTTTACTTCTTCTTTTCCAATTTGGATTCCTTTTATTTCTTTTTCTTCTCTGATTTCCCTGGCTAGGACTTCCAAACCTATGTTGAATAAAAGTGGCAAGAGTGCACATCCTTGTCTTTTTCTGATCTTAGAGGAAATGTGTTCAGTTTTTCACCATTGAGTATGATGTTTGCTGTGCAGTTGTCTTATATGGCGTTTATTATGTTGAGGTATGTTTCCTCTGTGCCCACTAACTGGAGAGTTTTTATCATAAATGGGTGTTGAATTTTGTTAAAAGCCTTTTCTGCACTATTGATATGATTGTATGGTTTTTATTCTTCAGTTTCTTAATGTTCTGTATCACATTGATTGATTTCCATATGTTGAAGAATCCTTGCATCCCTGGGATAAATCCCACTTGATCATGGCGTATGATCCTTTTTATTTTTTAACGAATTTGTTAAATTGAAATATATTTGCTTTACAATGTTGTGTTAGTTTGTACTGTACAATGAAGTGAAACAGCTATATGTATCCCCTCCCTCCCTCGTCGCCTGCATCGCGCCCATCTAGGTCATCACAGACCACTGAGCTAAACTCCATGTGCTATACAGCGTGTTCCCACCAGGTCTGTATTTTACAGGTGGTAGTGTATTTATGTCACACCTGATCTTCCAATTCATCCAACCCTCCCCTTCCCCCAGTGTGTCCACAGGTGCATTCTCTACATCTGTGTCTCTATTCCTGACCTGAAAATAGGTTCATGTGTACCATTTTTCTAGATTCCACATATATGTGTTAATATACAATATTTGTTTTTCTCTATCTGACTTACTTCACTCTGTATGACAGATGGTAGGTCCATCCACATCACTACAAATGACCCAATTTTATTTCTTTTTCTGGCTGAGTAATATTCCATTATATATATGTACCACATCTTCTTTATGTTTTCATCTGTTGGTAGATATTTAGGTTGTTTCCATGTCCTGGTTATTGTAAGTAGTACGGGAGTGAACATTGGGGTACATGTGACATTTTTTTAATATTAATTTATTTTATTAATTTATTTTTAGCTGCATTGGGTCTTCGTTGCTGTGCACAGGCTTTCTCTAGTTGTGGTGAGCGGGGGCTGCTCTTTGTTGTGTAACACAGGCTTCTCATTGCGGTGTTTTCTTTTGTTGTGGAGCATGAGCTCTAGGTGCGCAGGCTTCAGTAGCTGCAGTGAACGGGCTTAGTGCTCCATGGCATGTGGGATCCTCCCAGACCAGGGATTGAACCTGTGTCCCCTGCATTGGCAGGTGGATTCTTAACCACTGTGCCACCAAGTCAGTCCCTGTGACTCTTTGAATTACGGTTTTCTCTAGGTATATGCCCAGTAGTGGGATTGCTGGGTCATATACTAGTTCTATTTTTAGTTTTTTAAGGAACTGCCATACCGTTCTCCACAGTGGCCATATCAATTTACATTCCCACCAACAGTGCAAGAGTGTTCCTTTTTCTCCACACCCTCTCCAGCATTTATTGTTCGTAGATTTTTTGATGATGGCCATTCTGAACCGGTGTGAGGTGATACCTCATTGTGATGTTGATTTGTATTTCTTTAATAATTAGTGCTGTTGAGCATCTTTTCATGTGCCTCTTGGCCATCTGTATGTCCTCTTTGGTGAAATGTCTATTGAGCTGCATGAGCTGTTTGTATATTTTGGAAATTAATCCCTTGTCTGTTGCTTCTTTTGCAAATATTTTCTCACAATCTGAGGGTTGTCTTTTTGTCTTGTTTATTGTTTCCTTTGCTGTGCAAAAGCTTTTATGTTTAATTAGGTCACATTTGCTTATTTTTGTTTTTATTTTCATTACTCTAGGAGATGGGTCATAAAAGATGTTGCTGTGATTTATGTCAGAAAGTGTTCTGCCTATGTTTTCCTCCAAAAATTTTATAGTGTCCAGTCTTACATTTAGGTCTTTAATCCATTTTGAGTTTATTTTTGTGCATGGTGTTAGGCAGTGTTCTGATTTCATTCTTTCATATGTAGTTGTCCACTTTTCCCAGCACCACTTATTGAAGAGGATTTTTTTCTCCATCTTATATTCTTGCCTCCTTTGTCATAGATTAGGTGACCATATGTGCGTGGGTTTATCTCTGGGCTTTCTATCCTGTTCCATTGATCTATATTTCTGTTTTTGTGCTAGCACCACACTGTCTTGTTTACTGTGGCTTTGTAGTATAGTCTGAAGTCAGGGAGCCTGATTCCTTCAGCTCTGTGTTTCTTTCTCAAGATTGCTTTGGCTATTCAGGGTCTTTTGTGTTTCCATACAAATTGTAAAATATTTTGTTCTAATTCTGTGAAAAATGCCCTTGGTATTTTGATGGAGATTGCACTGAACCTGTAGATTACTTTTGGTAGTATAGTCCTTTTCATAATATTGATTCTTCCAATCGAGCAGCATGGTTTATCTCTCCATTTGTTTTTGCCATCTTTGATTTCTTTCATAAGTGTTTTATAGTTTTCGGAGTACAGGTCTTTTGCCTCCTTAGGTTTTTATTCTTTTGTTGCAATGGTAAATGTGATTGTTTCCTTAATTTGTTTTTCTGATCTTTTGTTCATAGTGCATACGAATACAAGAGATTTCTGTGCATTACTTTTGTATCCTGCAACTTTACCCAATTCACTGATTAGCTCTGCTGTTTTTCTGGTGGCACCTTTAGGATTTTCTATGTAAAGGATTGTGTCATCTGCAAGCAGTGACAGTTTTACTTCTTTTCCAATTTGTATTCCTTTTATTTCTTTTTCTTCCGATTGCTGTGTCTAGGACTTTGAATACTATGTTGAATAATAGTGGTGAGAGTGGACATCCTTGTTTTGTTCGTGACCTTAGAGGATATGCTTTCAGTTTTTCACCATTGAGAATGATGTTTGCTGTGTATTTGTTATATATGGCCTTTATTATGTTAAGGTAGGTTCCTTGTATGCTCACTTTCTGGAGAATTTTTATCATAAATGGGTGTTGAAATTTCTCGAAAGCTTGTTCTGCATCTATTGATGATTATATGGTTTTTCTTTAATTTGTTAATATGGTGTATCACATTGATTGATTTGCATATATTGAAGAATTGTTGCATCCCTGGGATAAAACCTTCTTGATCATGTTGCATGACCTTTTAATGTGTTGTTGGATTCTGTTTGCTAGTGTTTTGTTGAGGATTTTTGCTTCTATGTTCATCAGTGTTACTGGTCCATAATTTTCTTTTGTTGTGATATCTTTTTCTGGTTTTGGTATCAGGGTGATGGTGGATTTGTTAAACGAGTTTGGGATGTTCCTTCCTCTGCAATTTTTTGGAATAGTTTCAGAAGCATAGTTGTTAGCTCTTCTTTCAATATTTCATGGAATTCACCTATGAAACCATCTGGTCCTGCAGTTTTGTTTGTTGCAAGATTTTTAATCACAGTTTCAATGTCATTGCTTGTGATTGGTCTGTTTATATTTTCTATTTCTTCCTGGTTCAGCCTTGGAATGTTGTACCTTTCCAGTAATTTGTCCATTTTTTCCAGGTTGTCCATTTTATTTGCATAGAGTTGCTTGTAGCAGTCTCTTATGATCCTTTGTATATTTCTACAGTGTCAGTTGTAATTTCTCCTTTTTCATTTCTAATTTTATAGATTTGAGTCCTCTCATTTTTTTCTTGATGAGTCTGGCTAAAGGTTTATCATTTTTTTTTTATCTTCTCAAAGAACCAACTTTTGTTTTTATTGATCTTTGCTATCGTTTTCTTCATTTCTATTTCATTGTTTTCTGCTCTGATCTGTATGATTTCTTTCCTTCTACTGACTTTGGGCTTTCCTTGTTCTTCTTTCTTTAGTTGCTTTAGGTGTAAGATTAGATTATTTATTTGAGATTTTTTTGTTTCTTGAGGTGAGTTTGAATTGCTATAAGCTTCCTTCTTAGATCTGCTTTTTCTGAGTTCTGTAGGTTTTGTGTCATCATGTTTTCATTGTCCTTTGTCTCTATGTATTTTTTTTATTTCCTCTTTGATTTCTTCAGTGATCTCTTGGTTTTTAGCTTTTCAGTGCTTTGCCTCCATGTGTTTGTGTTTTTTAGTTTTTTTCCTCTACTTGGTTTCTAATCTCATATCATTGTGGTTGGAAAAGATGTCTGACACGATTTCAATTGGTAAAAGTTTTCTAATGCTTGATTTCTTACCCAAGTTGTGATCTATCCTGGAGAATCTTCCGTGTGCACTTGAGAAGAAAGTGTATTCTGCTTCTTTTGGGTGGAATGTACTATAAATATCAATTAAGTCTATCTGGTCTATGGTGAGATTTAAAGTTTGTTTTTCCTTATTTATTTTGTTGCTGGATGATGTGTCCTTTGTTAGTGGGGTGTTAAAGTCTCTCAGTATAATTGTGTTACTGTCTTTTTTTCCTTTTTTGGCTGTTAGCATTTGCCTTATATATTGAGTTGCTCCCATGTTGAGTGCATAAATATTTATACTTTTTGTGTGTTCTTTTTAGATTGATCCCTTGATTGCTATGTAGTGTCCTACCTTATGTCTTGTAACAATCTTTATTTTAAAGTCTATTTTATCAGATATGAGTATTGCTTCTCCAGCTTTCTTTTGATTTCCTTTTGCATGGAATATCTTTTTCCATCTCCTCACTTTCAGTCTGTATGTGTCCTTTGGTCTGAAGAGGGTCTCTTGTAGATAGCATATATGGGTCCTGTTTTTGTATCCATTCAGCCAGCCTGTGTCTTTTGCTTGGAGCATTTAATCCGTTTACATTCAAGGCAATTATCGATATGTATGTTCCTGTTACCATTTTCTTAATTGTTCTGGGTTTGTTTTAGTGGGTATTTTTCTTCTTTTGCATTTCCTGCCTAGAGAAGTTCCTTTAGCATTTGTCATAAAGCTGGTTTGGTGGTGCTGAATTCTCTTACCTTTTGCTTGTCTGTAAACCTTTTGATTTCTCCATCGAATCTGAATGAGATCCTTGCTGGGTAGACTAATCTTTCTTGTAGGTTTTTCCCTTTCATCACTTTAAATATATCCTGCCACTCCCTTCTGACTTGCAGTTTCTGCTGAAAAATCAGCTGATAACCTTATAGGGATTCCCTTCTATGTTATTTGTTGCTTTTTCCTTACTGTTTTTAATACTTTTTCTTTGAATTTAGTTGCTGTTAGTTTGATTAATATGTGTCTTGCCGTGTTTCTCCTAGGATTTATCTAGTATGGGACTCTCTGCGCTTCCTGGTCTTGATTGACTAATTCCTTTCCCATGTTAGGGAAGTTTTTGACTCTAATTTCTTCAGATATTTTCTCAGAACGTTTCTCTTTCCGTTCTTCTTCTGGGACCCCTACAATTCGAAAGTTGGTTAATTTAATGTTGTCCCAGATGTCTCTGAGACTGTCCTCAATTCTTTTCAGTCTCTTTTCTTTATTCTGCTCCTCAGAAGTTATTTCCACCATTCTGTCTGCCCGCTCATTTATCCCTTCTTCTGCGTCAGTTATTCTGCTATTGATTCCTTTTAGTGTATTTTTCATTTCAGTTATTGTGTTGTTCACTGTTTGTTTTTTAGTTGTACCTGGTATTTGTTAACCATATCTTGTATTTCCTTGATCCGTGCCTCCATTGTATTGTTGATATTTTGGATCATCTTTATTATCATTACTCTGAATTCTTTTTCATATTGCTTGCCTATTTTCTCTTCATTTATTTGGTCTTGTAGGTTTTTACCTTTTCCTTCGTCTGTAACATATTTTTTTGTCGTCTTATTTTTTTTGTTGGGTGGTGCTGTGTTCTTGTCTTACTGGCTTTTTGGCCCAAGGCACCCAGCACTGGAGTTTACAGGCATTTGTTTAGAGCCGGGTCTTGGTGTTGAGATGAGGATTACCGGGAGACCTCACTCTGATTAATATTTCCTATGGTCTGAGGTTCTCTGTTAGTCTGGTGGTTTGGGCTTGGAACACACTCCACAGGAGCTCAGGCCCGATCCCTGGCCTGCGAACTAAAATTCCTCAAACCACGCTGTGTGGCAAAAGAGAAGAAGAAAAAAAAAGGACCAAATAGAGTGACTGATGTAGAGAACAAACATCATGGACACCGGGGGGAAAGCAGCTGGTGGGGGTTGATGGTGGTGGGATGAATTGGAAGATTGGGATTGGCATATATGCACTAATATGTATAAAATAGATAACTAATAAGAACCTGCTGTAGAAAAAAATAAATAAAATTCAAAAAAAGGAGCAGTACAAAACAAACAATAAAAAATAAAATAAAATTAGAAAAAATATATTAGGAAAAAGAAAAATATAAGTGAAACAACTAAAACAAGGTAAAACAGAACCACAACAGAAAAAAAAAGTGGGCGGGAGAAATGCAAAATGAGCAGAACAATAATGTATAAAGAATAAAATAAAATTAGAAAAATTTCAAAATTTATTTGAAAAAATAAAAATTAAAATGAAACAACAAAATAAAATGGAACCACACCTTAAAAAGAAAAAAAAATGCTGGAAAAGGCCTTGGCTGTGGGGGTGGGGCGGGGCTTAGTTGAGAGCGAGGTTTAGGCAGGGGGCGGGACCTAGGCTCAGGACCCATGCAACCTGAATATTCAGCACTGCTGGAGAGGGCCTCGGAGTGCAGAGTTCAGAGGTAAGGCACTTGGTGGAGGTGCGGGGGCAAGGTTTAGGCCCAACTTGGTCGGAGGGGGTCTTGGAGTGTGAAGTGCAGAGGTAAGGTTCTGGGTGGGGGCGGGGCTTATACTTAGCATGGCTGGAGGGAACCACAGAGATCAGATGATTAGGACCTCAGCAAGCTTTCTGGGGCCCAAGTGGGCAGGGGAAACACTGGCTGCATTCCCTTCCAATCCTTTGTTCTCCCGATAGTCTTTCGCCATCCTTGTTGATCCCCTCACTGTGGGTGGGCTTCCCAAGAGTGGGAACCCCTTCCCTCCCCCAGCCGCCCCTCCAAGGCTCCAGTTCCATCCTGCCTCCACTTCTCCTCCCTCCTCCCTCCCCCCCACGTCTTACTCTGTTGCTGTGGTGTTCCTCCTGTCCCCTTAGGTTTCCGTGGTCCCCCACATGGTAGGTGCCCTAGTTGTGAGGATATGTGAACTCCATGTCCTTGTAGTCTGCCATCTTTATGATCCTTTGAATGTGTTGTTGAATTTGATTTGCTAATATTTTGTTGAAGATTTTTGTGTCTATGTTCATCAGTGATATTGGCCTGTAATTTTCTTTTTTTGTGTTATCTTTGTCTGCTTTTGGTATCAGGGTGATGGTGGTGTTGTTGAGCAAGTTTGGGAGTGTTCTTTTCTCTTCAATTGTTTGGAATAGTTTCAGAAGGATAAGTGTTGACTCTTCTCTAAATATTTGATAGAATTCACCTGTGAAGACATCTGGTCCTGGACCTTTGTTTGTTGGAAGTTTTTTAATCACAGTTTCAATTTCAGTACTTGTGATTAGTCTGTTCATGTTTTCTATTTCTTTCTGTTTCAGTCTTAGGAGATTGTACCTTTCTAAGGACTTGTCTGTTGCTTCTAGGTTATCCATTTTATTGGCATAGAGTTGCTTGTAGTAGTCTCTTATGATCCTTTGTATTTCTGTGGTGTCATTTGTAACTTCTCCTTTTTCATTTCTAATTTTATTGATTTGAGTCCTCTCCCTCTTTTCCTTATGAATCTGGCTAAAGGTTTATCAATTTTGTTAGTCTTCTCAAAGAACCAGCTTTTAGTTTCATTGATCTTTGCTTTTGTTTTCTTTGTCTCTATTTCATTTATTTCTGCTCTGATCTTTATGATTTCTTTCCTTCTACTAACTTTAGGTTTTGTTTGTTCTTTTTTGTTGAGTTGTGTTAGGTGTAAAGGTAGATTGTTTACTTGAGATTTCTCTTGTTTCCTGAGTTAAGATTGTATCGCTATAAAATTCCCTCTTAGAACTGCTTTTGCTGCACCCCATAGGTTTTGGATCATCATTCTTTCATTATCGTTTGTCTCTAGATATGTTTTTATTTCCTCTTTGATTTCTTCAGTGGTCCATTGGTTATTTAGTAACGTATTGTTTGGCCTCCATGTGTTTGTGGTTTTTACAGTTTTTTTCCTGTAATTGATATCTAATCCCGTAGTGTTGTGGTCGCAAAAGATGCTTGATATGATTTCAGTTTTCTTAAATTTACAGAGATCCACTGAAGTCATGTCCCAGGATTGCAGTCATCATGTATCTGGACCCACTGTTGGTGCTATGGCGCATGCTCCATCCTTAGCCTGGCCCAACCTACATGTGTATGTGCCAACAGAATCTACAGCTGCTAAAGCTAAGCCTGTGTTTTCTGGGAGCACTGCTTGTTTGTTCATATGTTCTGTAGGCTCTGAGTGTACAAGGCTAGTCTTGGAGATGTCATTTCACAGTTTGCACAGCTACAAGGAGAGATTTCAGCTTTTCTTCCTTAGTTGATGTCCCCTGGGGCTTAGCTGTGGTTACAACCCCACCTCTGTGTGTGGGTCTGCTTGTGAGGCTGCCCTGGAGCATATGAGTTTGCCCTGGCGAGGAGGGGGCTCGGAGGCTGTGTAACAGCCAGGGTCACGGGACCCCTGGTGGCGACGGGTGCATGGGGAAACTGGTGGCTGCGGGCATGAAATAGTTGGCCCCAGTGGTGGCCCTTCCTAGTGCTCGACCATGGGTGCAAGAGAGCCTTCCCTGGCATTGATGAGGCATGTAGGGAAGCCAGAGGCCGTGAGAGAGCTGGCCCCCTTGGGGACCCTTCTTAGTGCCCAGGGAGGCAAGGGCCAGTGCATGGGGAGAAAGGCTGCAATGGCAGCTCCTCCCCTTCTGTGTCACTTAACAATGGCCCTTTCCTGCTATGGCAGTCTGAGTTTCCTCCACAAGCATTCCCAGTTGTGGATTTCCTCACTCCCGTCTCTTCATGCTGTCTCCTCACAGCCAACAGCAATCCTCTCACTGGATTTGCTCCCCAAATCCCATATTCCAGCACCCAGCCCCTTTCCACACTGGGACACACGTCTCAGGCTGGGGCATACAGGGCTGTGGCACAGACCATCTGTGTAGGTCTCACTCTGTCCTGCCTGCCACAGACCGGGTGCTGCACTCTCTTCCAATAGTCCCCGAAACTCCCCTTCTGTGCCAACTGATCTCCCTGCCGGTGAGGGGCTTCCCAAGATGTGGCAACCTCTTCTCTTCTTTTTTGCTTCTTCTTTCTTTCATCCTCCCCAGTTACATGGGGATTTCTTGTCCTTTTAGGTGACCGAGGTCCTCTGCTAACTTTCAGCCTGAGCTCTGTGAGACTTGTTGCATTTGTAGATGTATTCTTGATGCATTTGTAGGGAGAGATGAACTCCACGTCCTCCTACTCCTCTGCCATCGTGACCTCGTCTCCTTTTATTTCTTCTTAAAATTTAATTGATTTATTTTTTCTTTTCTTTCTTTTTTTTTTTGGCCTCATTGTGCCATGCACACAGCATGTAGGAATCCACTTCCTTGACCAGGGATCAAACCCGTACCCCCTGCAATGGAAGCATGCATTCTTAACCACTGGACCACTGGGGAAGTCCCTAATTGATTTCTGCCCTGATCTTTATTATTTTTTTCTTCTAATTCTTTTGGGTTTAATTTGCTGTTTTTCTAGTTTCTTAAGGTAGAAGCTGAGGTCATCGGTTTGAGACATTTCTGACATTTACTTCAAATGGGTGGTAAAGAGGAAAGAAATACTTCTAAAAAGGCACAAAAATCTTCAATAACTTCTGATTGTTGGTAGGATAAAACCCCAGATCCTTAAATTGTTATTTTTAAATCCCTCTAAACTGAATTTAAATTTAAGATGATAAACTGAGCATACCTCCTCTTTCATCTAAAAGCCTATTAAAATAATAGCAGAGGAATTTTTAAAAGGGACAAGTCCACAAAAATGAAAAGCTGTATGAGGGAAGGACACTAGTGGAGAAACATTATCAAAATTTTGGAAGTTTGTGGATAAATAGAGTAGGAAAAGCATTCATAGAGGGGGCTATGGGGAGCAATAGTAATTCTGCTTGGCAAAATCCTGGTAATCACCTACTACTTAGAAATGGGAATGAGAAATGAAACTGAAAACAGGCAGATTAAAGACATTCTTAGAGTTCCATGACTCCTTCTTCTGCATTGGACCAGTTGCTTTCTCAGAAGATATATTGCTGTTGTTCTTCTGTTTCTTTGCACTGGGCTCCAGAATTGTTTTCAACATTTCTTATACATGTATCTTTCTCTTTCTTGGAGTCCATCCTTATTTTGATATAGTACATTCTCAAACACTCCCTTCAATCCTTTCCTCTTAGATATATTTGGAAATGTTTGTGGAGGACATTTTTGATTGTCACACTGTCTGGGAGTAGTGGCACTACTAAATCCTTAGAAACTTGAGTTCTTGGAAGTGAGTGAAAATGATTTTATTTTCCCTTTGCCCTTACTAATAATTTGAGTAGTTGTGAGATTCTACGTTTAAAATTATTGTCTCCACTATCTGAGAATTGCTTAAATTATTTCCAGCATCCATGATTGGTGATGAGAAAGCCAATGCCATTCTGATTCTTCATCATTTAAGTGTGCTTAAATGAGTTTACATATAAGTTTACAAATAAATTGCATCAAATGTTTCATATTATGTATTTTCATTTGTATTTTTCAGACAATGAATGATTTTGACTATTTGAAACTACTAGGTAAAGGCACTTTTGGGAAAGTTATTTTGGTTCGAGAGAAAGCAAGTGGAAAATACTATGCTATGAAGATTCTGAAGAAAGAAGTTATTATTGCCAAGGTAACTGGTTACTAGAGTTGATTATTAAATTTTTGTTTATGTGTCCACAAGTGTGTGTGTTCACGCATGCACATGACTAAAGTTTAGAAATTCCATTAAATAACCAAAATGTTGATTGTAGGCTACAGCTACAATAATATCTGTATATTGATATTTATTTACAGTATTAAAAGTTTCAAAGTTTGTAATATCCTCTGACTATTAGAATCTATTGTATTCCTTTGAGAGCGAAATATTTATTCTATGTTTGTGTGTTTGGGATAATGTTTTCACTGTATATTTGTGACCTATATCACTAATTACAGTAGTGATACTTTTTGATATTTCCCCCCAATATTCTGAGTTTTTTATCATTAAATAAAATGGTGAATAGAATGTTAGCATAGATTTTATGTAATCCTTGAATGGAAAAGCATTATTAATAACTTTAAAATACTACAATAATAAAGCTAAAATGATCACTACAATACTTCTACTTAAAATCCATCACCACACGTAGTTACAAGCTTTATTTTTTTGTGGTCAGACCTTTTAAGCTTTATTCTTCTAGCAAGTTTCAAATATACATTATGGTATTATTAACTGTATTTATCATTCTGTACATTAAATCCCCACGAATTCTTTATTTTATAACTATAATTTGTATTTTAAAATATATATATTTATTAAATTGAAGAATTAAAATATTATAAATTATGGTTGATTTACAATAGTGTGTTAGTTTCAAGTGTACAGCATAATGATTCAGTTATTTTTTCTGATTATATTCCATTATAGGTTATTACAAGATACTGAATATAATTCCGAGATATACAGTAAAACCTTGTTGCTTATCTATTTTATGTATAGTAGTTTGAATCTGTTAATCCCATACTCCTAATTAGTCCCTCCCCTGTGGTAACCATAAGTTTGTCTTCTGTCTGTGAGTCTGTTTCTGTTTTGTATATAGATTCATTTTTTTTTTAGATTCCACATAAAAGTGATATCATATAGTATTTGTCTTTGTCTGACTTACTTAACTAAGTATAATAATCTCTAGGTCTGTTCATGTTGCTGTAAATGGCATTATGTCATTCTGTTTTATGGCTGAGTAATATTCCATTGTGTGTGTATGTGTGTGTGTGTCTGTATATATATATATATATACACACACACATATACATACATACATATGTGTGTGTGTGTGTGTGTGTGTGTGTGTGTGTGTTTGTGTGTGTTTATGCCACATCTTCTTAAGCCAACCATCTCCTGATGGGCACTTGGGTCATTTCCATGTCTTGCCTATTGTAAATAGCACTGCTGTGAACATTGAGGTTCATGTATCTTTTTGAATTAGAGTTTTTGTCTTTTCTGGATATATGCCCAGGAGTGGGATTGCTGGATCATATGGTAGCTCTGTTTTTAGTTTTTTAAAGCATCTCCATACTGTTTTCCATAGTGGCTGCACCAATTTACATACCCACCAACAATGTAGGAGGGTTCCCTTTTTCCATACCCTCTCCAACATGTATTATTTGTGGACTTCATGAGGATAGTCATTCTGACAGGTGTGAGGTGATACTTCGTTGTGGTTTTGATTTCTCTAAAAATTAGTTATGTTGTGCATCTTCTTTGGAGAAATGTCTACTTAGGTCTTCTGCCCATTTTTTAATTGGATTTTTTTTTTTAATATTGAGTTCCATGACCTGCTTGTATATTTTAGATATTAACTCCTTGTTGGTAGCATCATTTGCAGATATTTTTCTCCCATTCGATAGGTTGTCTTTTGGTTTTGTTGATGGTTTCCTTTGATGTGCAAAAGCTTTTAAGTTTAATTAGGTCCCATTTTTTATTTTTGCTTTTATTTCTTTTGTTTTTGAATATTGACCTAAGAAAATATTGCTTCAATTTATGTCCTAGAATGTTTTGCCTGTGTTCTCTTCTAGGATTTTTATGGTGTCTTGTCTTATATTTAGGTGTTTAAATCATTTTGAGTTTATTCTTGTATATGGTGTGAGGGAGTGTTCTAATTTCACTGATTTACACACAGCTATCCAGCTTTCCCATCACTACTTGTTGAAGAAACTGTCTTTTCTCCATCTTATATACTTGCCTCCTCTGTCAAAGATTGACTGTAGGTGCATGGGTTTATTTATGGACTCTCTATTTTGTACCATATATTTGTTTTTGTTCCAGTACCATGCTGTTTTAATTACTGTAGCTCTGTAATGTAGTCTAATGTCATCATTGAATGATCTTCGGTTTCCTTTATCAGTGTTTTATAGTTTTCAATGTATAGATCTTCATCTCCTTGGTTAAGTTTCTTCCTAGGTATTTTTTTTTTATTTTTTTACACCATTTCAAATGGGATTGTTTTTTTTACTTCTTCTTGTTGATATATCATTATTAGTGTAAAGAAACCAATTTGTGTATATTGGTCTTTTATCCTGCTATCTTGCTGAATTCATTTATTAGTTCTAATAGTTTTTATGTGGCAATTTTAGGGTTCTCTATATTGAGTATCATGTCATCTGCAATTAATGACAGTTTTATCTCTTTCCTTCCAATTTGGATACCTTTTATTTCTTTTCTTATCTGATTGCTGTGGCTAAGACTGTCAATGCTATGTTGAATAGAAATGGTAAGAGTGGGAATCCTTGTCTTGTTCCTGAATTTAGCGGGAAGTCTTTCAGCTTTTAACTGTTCATTTTGTGTTGGCTGTTGTTTTGCTGTAAACGGCCTTTAATATGTTGAAATATGTTCCCTCTCCCTCTATACCTACTTTGGTGAACGTTTTTATCATAAATGAATGTTGTCAAATACTTTTTCTGCATCTATTGAGATGATCATCTGGTTTTTGCCTTTCCTTTTTTTTAATGTGGTATATCACATTGATTGATTTGTGTATGTTGAACCATCCTTCTGGCCCTGGAATGAATCCAAGTTGATCATGGTGCATGGTCCTTTTTATGTCATGTTGGATTCAGTTTGCTAATATTTTGTTGAGGATTTTTGCATCTAAATTTATCAAAGATATTGGCTTATAATTTTCTTTTTTTGGTAATGTCTTTGTCTGGTTTTGGTATCCGGGTGATGGTGGCCTCATAGAATAAATTTGGAAGGGTTCCCTCCTCTTTCATTTTTTCAGAATAATTTGAGAAGGATTGTTATGAGTTCTTCTTTGTTTGTTTGTTAGAATCCCCAGTGAAGCAGTTTGGTCCTGGATTTTTGTTTGACAGAATTTTAAAATTACACATTCTCTTTCACATCTAGTGATTGGTGTGTTCAAATTATCTGTTTCTTCTTGACTTAGTTTTGGCAGACTGTATGTTTTTAGAGATGTACATTTCTTCTAGGTTGTCCAGTGTTTTGGCATACAGCTCTTCATAGTATTCTCTATGATTTTTTGTATCTCTGTGGTATTGGTTGTTGTTACATCTCTTTCATTTCTTATTTTCTTTATTTGGGTCCTCTCTCTTTTCTTCTTGGTGTGCTTGGCTAGAGGTTTTTCGATTTTATCTTTCCAAAATAAACAGCTCTTGGTTTTATTGATCTTTTCTGGGTTTTTTTAAATCTATTTTATTTATTCAATCTCTGATCTTATAATTTCTTGTCTTCTGCTGACTTTGGGTTTTGTTTGTTCTTCTTTTTCTAATTCTTTTAGGTGGTAGGTTAGGTTGTTTATTTGAGATTTTACTTGTTTCTTGAGGAAGGCCTGTATCCCTATGTACTTTTCTCTTAACACTGTTTTGCTGTATCCCATAGATTTTGTGAGGTTGTGTTATCATTTTCGTTTGCCTCGAAGTATTTTCTGATTCCTTTTTTGATTTCATCGTTGACTCATTGATTTTTAAGTAGCATGTTGTTTAGTCTCCCCATGTTTGTTCTTTTCACATTTTTCTTTCTGTGGTTGATTTCTGTTTTCATTCAGAATTTTGTACCTTTTGACCACCATCACCCATTTTACCCACCTACTGCTTCTCGCTGTTCTCTGTGAGTTCACGCCTTTCTTTCTTTCTTTATTTCTTTCTTCCTTCCTCCCTTCCTTCCTTCCTTCCTTCCTTCCTTCCTTCCTTCCTTCCTTCCTCTTTCTTTTTCTTTCTTTCTTTTCTTTCTTTCTTTCTTTCTTTCTTTCTTTCTTTCTTTCTTTCTTTCTTTCTTTCTTTCTTTCTTTCTTCTTTCTCTGTCTTCCTCCTTCCCTCCCTTTCTCTCTCTCTCTCTTTCTCTGTTTCTTTCTCCCTTCCTTCCTCCCTCCACATATAAGTGGAATCAAACAGTATTTGTCTTTCACTGACTTATTTCACTTAGCAAAATGCCCTCAAGGCCCTTCCATATTATTGCAAGTGGAAAGATTTACTTCTTTTTGTGGCTGAATAATATTCCACTGTGTGTATCACATTTTCTTTTTCCATTCATCCATTGATGGATACATGGATTTATAAATTGTTTCCATGTCTTGGCTATTGTATATAATGCTGCAACGTACAGGGAAGTGCAGCTTTCTTTTCACAATAGTGATTTTGTTTCCTTTGGACAAATACCCAGAAGTTTAGGTGCTGGATCAGATTGTAGTTTTAATTTTTTTGACAAACTTCCATACTGTTTTATATAGTGGCTACATCAGTTTACATTCTCACCTGCTGTGTACGGGGGTTTCTTTTCTCCACACCCTCGCCAACATTTATTTCTTGCCATTCTAACAGGTGTGAGGTGATAGCTCTATGTGGTTTGGATTTGCATTTCTGTGATGGTTAGTGATGTTCAGCACCTTTTCATGTACCTGTTGGCCATCTGTATGTTTTCTGTGGAAAATTGTTTATTCAGATCCTCTGACCATTTTTCAATCAGATTGTTTGGTTTTTTGCTATTAAGTTATATGAGTTCTTAATATTTTGGATATTAAACCCTTACCAGATATATGACTTGCAAATATTTTCTCCCATTTAGTAGGTTTTATTTTCATTTTGTTGATGGTTTCCTTTGCTATGCATAAGCCATTTATTGATTTTTCTTTATGATCTCAAATTTAAAAAATTAATTGACACAACTGGTGTCAAGAAGCTTACCACCTATATTTTTTCTAGTAATTTCATGTTTTAGGTCTTACATTCAAATTTTTAATCCATTTGGGGTTGATTTTTGTGTATGGTGTAAGAAAGTGGTCCAGTTTCATTCTTTTGCTTGTGGCTTCTTAGTTTTCCTAGCACCATTTATTGAAGAGAGTGTCCTTTCCCCATGATGTGTTCTTGGTTCCTTAGTTGTAAGTTAATTGACCGTATATGCATGGGTTTATTTTTGGGCACTCTGTTCTGTTCCATTGATATTTGTGTTTGTCTTTATGCCAATACAATGTCATTTTGACGAGTATAGTATTGCAATATAGTTTGAAATCAGGGAGCATGATGTCTCTAGCTTTGTTCTTTCTCAAGATTGCTTTGGCTATTTGGGGTCTTTGTTGTTACATACACATTTTAGGTTTTTTTGTTCTATTTCTGTAAAAAATGTCCTTGGAATTTTGATAGGGATTGCACTGAATTATCAAAGCCTTGTAGTTTTAGGTGTACAGGTCTTCTATCTCCTTGTTTAAATTTGTTCTTTAGTATTTTAATTTCTCTAATGTTGTTATAAATGGTATTTTTTTATTAAAAACTTTTCTCTTTTTGAGACTTTGTTATTGGTGTATAGAAACCAATTAATTTTTGTATATTGATTTTGTATCCTGCAACTTTACTGCATTTGTTTATCAGTTCTACTACTCTTTAGGGTATTCTGTATATAAGATTATGCTTATGCAAATAGAGATGGTTTTACTTCTTCCTTTCTGATTTAGATTCCTTTTATTTTATTTTATTTTTTTATTGTCTAATTGCTCTGGCTAGGACATGCAATACAATGCTAAATAAAAGTGGTAGGTTGGGCCTCCTATGTTGCTCCTGTTCTTAGAGGAAAAGCTTTCAGCTTTTTTCCACTGAGTGTGATGGTAGCTGTGAATTTGTCATATGTGGCCTTTATTATGCTGAGGTATGTTCCATTTATAGCCACTTTGTTGAGAGATTTTATCAGAAATGGATGTTGAATTTTGTCAGATGCTTTTTCTCTATCTATTGAAATGATCATATGATTTTTATCCTTCCTCTTGTTAATGGGGTGTATGACGTTGATTTGCAGATGTTGAACCATCCTGGCATCTCTGGAATAAATCCCACTTGATTGTGGTGTATGATCCTTTTAATGTATTGTTGAATTCAGTTTTTTGATATCTTATTTGATATCTTATTTAGGAGTTTTGCATCTATATTCATCAAAGATATTGGTCTGTAATTTTCTTTTTCTGTGGTGGTGTTGTGTGCTTTTTGGTATCCTGGTAACACTGGCCTAATAAAATGAGTTTAGAGTGTTTTGTCATCTTCTATATTCTTGAAGAGTTTCAGAAGAAGGACTAGTACTAATTTTTCTTTAAATGTTGATAGAATTTACCAGTGAGGCCATCTGATCCTGGGCTTTTATTTTTTGGGAGATTTGTGATTACTGATGCAAACTCCATGTTCATTATTCATCTGTTCAGACTTCCTATTACTTCATGATTCAGTCTTGGTAAGTTGTATGTTTCTAGGAATTTATCCATTTTTTCTGAGTTATCTAATTTGTTATCGTATAATTGTTCACTGACCCTTATGATCCTTTATATTTCTGTGGTATCGGTTTTGAATGTCCTCCCCTTTTGTTTATGATTTCATTTGAGTCATCTCTCCTCATTTCTTTTTTTAAAATTAATTTATTTTGTTTATTTATTTTTGGTTGCATTGGGTCTTAGTTGCTTCATGTGGGCTTTCTCTAGTTGCAGCAAGCGGGAGCTACTCTTCGTTGTGGTGTGCGGGCTTCTCATTGCGTTGGCTTCTTTTGTTGCAGAGCACGGGCTCTAGGCATGCAGGCTTCAGTAGTTGTAACATGTGGGCTCAGTAGTTGTCGTGCATGGGCTTAGTTGCTCCGCAGCATGTGGGAACTTCCTGGACCAGGGCTTGGACCTGTGTTCCCTGCATTGTCAGGCAGATTCTTAGCCACTGCACCACCAGGGGAGCCTTCTCCTCTTTTCTTAATTTGTTTTGCTAAAGGTTTGTAAATTTTATCTTTTCAAAAAGCCAACTCTTAGTTTTGTTGATTTTTTTTAAAAAGTGTCTTTCTAATCTTTGTTTCATTCATTTCTGCTCTAATCTATATTATTTCCTTCCTTCTGTCAACTGTGGGCTTACTGTGTTCTTTTTCTAGATCCTTAAGGTGTAAAATTAGGTTCTTTATTTTAGATTTTTCTTTTTTCTTAATGTAGGCATTTATCACTACCAACTTTCCTATTAGAATTTCTTTTTCTGCATTCCATAAATTTTGGTGCACTGTGTTTCCATTTCTTTTGTCTCAAGAATTTTTTGATTTCCCTTTTGATTTCTTTTTTGACTCATTGGTTCTTCAGAAGTGTTTTGCTTATTTTCTATATAATTATGAGCTTTCCAACTTCACTCCTGTTATTTTTAGTTTCATACTACAGTGGTTGGAAACTATAGTTGGTATAATTTTAATCTTCTGAAATTTGTTATGACTTGTTTTGTGATCTAACATATACTCCATCCCAGAGAATGTTGTGTGTGTACTTGAGAAGAATATGTATTGTGAAGCCATTGGATGGAATCTTTTGTATATATCTGTTAGGTCCATTTGCTCTAAAGTGTAGTTCAATCCATTATTGTCTTGTTGATTTTCTATATGGATGATCTTTCCATTGTTGAAAGTGGGGTACTGAAGTCCTTTACTATTATTGCATTGCTGTCTATTTCAGCCTTTATATTTGGTGACAATTGTTTAATATATTTTGATGCTATTGCATTGCTGTCTATTTCAGCCTTTATATTTGGTGACAATTGTTTAATATATTTTAATGCTATCATATTGGGTGTGTATATATTTACAATTGTTATGTCCTCTTGATGAATCGATCCCTTTATTGTTATATAATGACCTTCTTTTTCTCTTACAACTTTTGACTTAA
The DNA here is from genome assembly GCF_937001465.1 of Orcinus orca. NCBI lineage: Eukaryota > Metazoa > Chordata > Mammalia > Artiodactyla > Delphinidae > Orcinus > Orcinus orca. Next base: position 5,455,400 of record NC_064559.1, on the reverse strand, counting down.
AGTCGAAATTGAACTTAAAGTTCAATTCTTACAACTTTTGACTTAAAGTCTATTTGTCTGATAGAAGTATAGCTACTCCTTGTCTCTTTTGGTTTCCATTTACATGGAATATCCTCTTCCATCCCTTCCCTTTCATCATATGAGTTTCCTTAAAGCTTAAGTGAGTCTGTTTTAGGTAGCATGTAGTTGGGTTTTGTTTTTTTATCTACTCAGCAACTCTGTGTTTTTTAATTGGAGATGTTAAACCATTTATATTTTAAGGAATTATTGATGATGAAAGATTTACTATCACCATCTGGTTAATTGCTTTCTAATTATTTTATAGTTTCTTTTTTCTTTTCTTCCTCTCTTGCTTGCTTTTTTTGTGAATTGTTCATTTTATATAGTGGTATATTTGATTCTTTTTATCATTTGTGTATCAGAGTTCTTTGCTTTGTGATTACCCTGCTGTTCATAATACATTTTACAGTTATAGCAGTCTATTTTAAGTTGATAACATTTTAACTTCAATTGATTTTAAAAGTCCTACACATTTACTTCCCCCCTAACATTTTATGTTATTGATGTCCCAATTTATATTTTTTATATTCTGTGTCCATTAACAAAATATTGTAGCTATAATTATTTTTGATGATTTGTCTTTTAACCTGTATGCTAGAGATCAAAGTGACTTACACACTGCCACTGCAGTTTTAGAGTGTTTCAGATTTGTATAATTACCTTTACCAGTGAATTTTATATATGTTTTTATGTTACTGATTAATATCTTTTCATTTCAGCTTGAAGAACTCCCTTTAACATTTTATGTAAAGCTGTCTACTGATAAATTTCCTCAACATTTGTTTTTCTGGGGAAGTCTTTATCTTTCCTTCATTTTTAAAGGACAGCGTTGCTGGGTAAAGTGTTCTAAGTTGATAGTTCTTTTTTTCTTTGAGCACTTTGAATATATCATCTCACTCTCTCCTGGCCTGCAAGATTTCTGTTGAAAAATATGCTGATAGCTTTATTGGAGTTTCTTTGTATGTGATGAATACATTTTCTCTTGCTGCTTTCAAAATTCTCTCTTTGTCTTATATTTTTTGAGAGCTTGTTTGCAGTGTATCTTGTTAAAGATCTCTTTTGGTTGAATCTGTTTGGAGAGCTTTGGGCTTTGTGTACCAGGGTGTCCATATCTCTCTCCAGCTTAGAGAAGTTTTAAGCCCTTATTTCTTTAAATGTATTTTGTGTTCCTTTGTCCCTTCCTTTTCTGGATTTCTATAATTTGAATATTGTCTCATTTTGTGGTATCCCATAAGTCACAGAGGCTTTCTTTACTCTTTCATTCTTACATCTTTTTCTTTGACTGGAAAATGTCAGGGGATCTGTGTTCAAGTTCACACATTGCTTTTTTTGCCTTATTGAGCCTACTGTTGAATTTCTCTATTTCACTTTTCATTTCAATCTTTGTATTCTCCAGCTCTGGAATTTCTGATTGGTTCTTTTTTTTTTTTATCATTTCTACTAGTTTGTCAAACTTCTTGTTTTGTTCATGTATTGTTCTTCTGAGTTCATTTAGCTGTCTCTCTGTGTTCACTTGAATCTTGCTAAGCTTCCTTAAACACTTTGAATTCTTTTTCATGTAACTCAAATCCATTCATTTCTTTGGTGTCAGTTATTGGAAAATTCTTGTGTACCTTTGGTGATGTCATGTTTTCTTGCTTCTTCATGTTTCTAATGTCTTTGAGTTGATAATCATGCATTCAAGGGAACAGTTGCCTTTTTCAGCTTTTTAAGACTAGCTTCACTGGGGAAAGATTATCACCTAAAGATGACTGTGAATATGCCAGCTGGGTAGGGTGCAGTGTCTCTGGTTCCAGGGAGGGCACACTAAAGTCCCTTCCATGCAGCTCTGTCAGCTGAGATCAACATCAGCATAGATTGTGACATCTTCTTTTAGAAGATGTGGGTGGCAGTGGTGGCAAAAGCTGCAGGGATCCTACTATTCTTTTCTGCCTGTCAAAATTCTAGCCAAGGGAATCCCTCTTGATGGCAGGGCTGGTGTGCTGACACTTGGGGCATCAGTGGAGCTGGTATTCTGGCACCTGGTGCGCACAGAGCTAACACAACACCTGGGTCGTGGGGTCACAGGTACACTTACAGTGGCAGTGGCACTGGTTTCTGAGGTGCAGGCACGTGAAGACTTCCCATGGAACTGGGGTCTGGGTTCCTGGGAATCACCACAGTGACTCAGGCCCTGGGGTAAAGGGGAATGCAGTAGCAGCAGGATTCCTGGGATGACAGGGTTCAGCAGTGGCTTGGGACCCAGAACCAGAGTACAGTAGTGTACTTCTTATAGATGGTTGGTCAAATACCTGACTCTGGCCTCAGGGTTCAGTTTTATAGCAGCAGCATCTTGGCCTCAGCAATGGTAAGTCATAACCGTGGCCTAGGACCCACGGGGCAGTTGCAGAACAGTAACAGATTGGCCCCAGTGATGTTGGGTCATAGCAGCAACTTAGAACTCTGGGGGCGGTTGCAGAGCTCCAACAGCACAATCTACTGATGGACAGGTCAAAGCCCTGACTTTCAACCCGGGGGGCAGGGTATAGAGCAGATGTAGCACCACCTGCCCCAGTTATGGTGGGTCACAGCTCTGACTTGGAACCCCAAGGACGGTGTGCTGAGCAGCAGCATGTGGCCCTGTAATGGCAGGTCAAATGGTGACAGAAACCCAGGGACAGGGAACAGAGTTGCAGCAGCACAGCCTGATGAAGACAGATCAAAGCCACAATTTAGGACCCAGGGGTGGTTGCAGAACAGTGGCAACATTGCTTGGTAATGGCCCATTAAAGATGTGTGTCGGGACCCTAGGGGCAGGGTGCAGAGCAGCAGCAGGGTGGCTCCTTATGACAGGTCAAAGTCCTGTCTTAGGACCCAGGGGTAGGGTGCAGAGCAGTGGTATTGCAGCCCAAGTTATGACTAGTCAAAGCTACAACTTGGGACCCAGTGGCAGGGTACAGAGCAGTGGCACAGCCCCATTTACGGCAGGTCAAAGCTGCAACTGGATCCTGGGAGTGGAACATAAGCAGAACAGCCATGGCCCTGGTTGTGGCATGGTAGAGCCCTAAGGTGGGACATGGAAGGCAGGAGACAGAGTAGTAGCCCTTGTATGGCAGGTCAAAGCCCTGATTAGGACTCAGTGGTAGGGCTCAGAGCAGCAGCAGCTTGGCTTTGTGGATGGCTAGATTTTGTGGCATCCTAAGATCCAGGGAGCCAGACACAGCAGCAACTAGGATCCCTGAGGCCAGGTGTCATCCGCAGCAACAGCTCCTGCCCCAGAGAGGAGCTGCAGTGGTGTGGACTTTCGGTAGCTCTGTTAGCTGAGTTCAGTCAGTGTTGGTGAAGAGTGTGGGAATCCTCAGTAGTGAAAGCTGCAAACAGCCATGGCAGTGAAGCTTGTTGGAGTTCTCTTGCTCTTATTTTCCCCATAGGGGGAAATCCCTCTGAGGCCATCTTTTCTGGTGCCTAACTGCTCTGGTCTAGGGGATGGGATGTCACAGGTAAGATGCTTCCTATACTTTTCTGGCAGCCATCCTCGTTTTTAAAAACTCTACAGGGTTTATGCTGCTTCATTGCTTTCTTCTGATTTCATTGTAGTCCAGAGCTTTTCAAAAGCTGTTTTCATCAGTTTGTAGTTGCTTGTTGTTTTTGTAGGATAACCTAATATTGGGACCTCCTAGCCCTCCATCTTGTTGACGTCACTCCTAACAAGTCCTATTTCTGGTGCTAAATGTCAGTGATCCCTAAGACCACTCTCAGGCTTAATATTTCATTAGGAATCACGGATCCAGGAAAGCTGATATACTAGTGGTTATGGCTTATTGCAGTGATAACATACAGATTAAAATCAACAAAAGGAAAGTCATATGGGACAAAGTCCAGGAGAAACCTTTCAGGTGTCCTCTCCCAGTAAAGTCACATGGATGCACTTAATTCCCCCAGTAACAATGTGTGACAACATGTGCAAAGCGTTGTCAACCCAGGAAACTCACCCAAGCCTTGGTTTCCCGGATTTTTATTTTAAGTGAGTCATGTAGGCAAGCAGCACCTGTGTGGTTTCCCTAGCCACCCTAAGCAAAATCAGGCACACAGCTTTCATCGTTCTTCCTGTCGTTTGCATGAACTGTCTAGTCAAACTGGTGTCATGTGGCCCAAGATCTCTGGCATGCAAAAATGCTCTTACCAGGTAGAATATTCCAAGGGATCAGAGCTTATTTCCCAGGAGCTGGCCAAGGGACCGTCCTGAGGATTGACTTTCCTTGTGAGTGTACAGGGTTTGAGCAATCCAGGCCTTCTGAATTCATTCTTTCCTACACATACACCTATTAAAATATCAAACCAGTGCTTTGACTTGACTGCTGACACTTCTCTTTCCTTGGCTTTTAAGTTATTAAGTGCTGGCCCCTAACCAGAAAGTCTTATCATCTGCCAGCTTCTTTGATCCATTCTTTCAGATTCTCATGAACCTCTGTATTATCTATTGTGCAAATGATCGTGGTTTACTGTAGAAAGCAGATAATGAATGTATTTGCTTTGATCTGCTGCATCTTCATCATCTGTCATTGTGCTATCGGAGGTATGATTTCATTGATTTGTGTTCTGGATTTGCTTCTTGCAGTCGTGAAGATTCTATCATTCTTTAGCATCATTCCTAGGGTTATCATTCACTATTTACTGATTCATTCATTCTTTCTTTCAACAAATATAAATTGAACACCTAATTATTTACTAGTTACTGCCCTAGGCAATGGGAATATGTGAATGAATAAGACTGACCAAAATTGTAAGAAATTAATACATACCATGGAGAAAAATTAAGTAGGGTAGGGAAACAAGGAATAGTAGTGTTTGTGATTTTTGTGGGTTTTGTAGTTTTAAATAGAATGATCACAGAAGACCTCACTGAGAAAGTGAAATTTCAGTGAACATTGGAAGGAAATGAGGAAGCAAGGTATTTGGGAGGAAGACTTCAGGTATTTGGGAGGAAGACTTCAGGTATTTGGGAGGATATTCCAGACAGAGGAAATCACAATCAAAAAAGCACTGAGGAAGGAGCATATTTTTAAAATAGCTAGGAATCTAGTCTAGCATGGCTTGTGTAGAGTAAAAGTAGTGGAGGGTTGTTTAGGGTAGTGGTAGATGTTGTAAGGATATTGGTTTTTACTCAGTGTAGTGGGAAGCCATTGGAAGTTTTTAAGCAGTATAGTAACATGATATAATTTTCATTTTAATATCATCACTTTGGCTGCAGTGTTGAGAATAGACTGTGGGTTGGAAGCAGGGAGTTTGTTAGGAGTTAATGGCAAATAATCCAGATAATTGATATAGCGGCTTACATTAGGGTATTAGCAGTGGAGGTGGTAAGACGTAATCAATCCGGGGTATATTTTGATGAAGAGCCATCAGGATTGCCTGACAGATTGAATGTAGAGTATGAGAGAAAGTAAGGAGTTGAGGATCATTGCCAGGTTTTTGGCCTGAGCAACTGGAAGGATGCTGTTGCCATTTGCAGCAATGGGGATGATTTTTTTTCTGTGGAGAAACAGGCCTTTTCATGGGAGATTAGAAATTAGGTTTTGGACATGTCAAATTTGATATTTCTTTTAGACATCCAAGTTAAAGGCATCTATTAGACATCCATGTCAAATAAGCATTTCTGGAGTTTAGGGAAGAAGCCTGCATTTGAGACACAAATGTGGAAGTCCATGATCACCATATAGACTGTATTTAGGGTCATAGTCTGAATGAAGTCACCAAGGGAATGAGTGTATCTATGAAGGTAAGAGGTTAATGACCTCTATTCTGAGTAGGAAGTAGGATGAAACTGTGGGAGTGAGGTTGAGATAAAGAAAGACAACTTTATGAAAATCTCCTGGACTTAATGAAAGTCAGATAGACCTCGGTGCCAATCTCAGCTCAGTAGTTTAACTAGGTAAGGTAACCTTGTGGGGTTGTGTGTACATTTTATCATACATACTAGGCCTGGTAGGAGGCCTGGAAAAGTTTTGAAACATTCATACTGAGGAATGGAAGAATGACCTTGGTAGGGATGAGTTAAAGAATCCTAAGAAGATTCAGCTGAGATTAGAGAGGGCATTATAATGGTGCTAGTCAGTATGTTTGTGATTTTATTCCCCTTGAGATGTGGAATATATCAATAAAAGTGAGAAAGTAGAGATTGATGTATTCCAATACTGGGAATTGGAAGAGGCAGAAGGAAAGAAGGGAATGTAGTGAAGGGCAATATAGACAAGCAGCGTGTTCTACAATTTAAGAAGGACTAGGTACTGAAGATTATGTCATGACTGAAGTCAAAGAAGTTCATGTAGCCCTCCATCCAAGTAACATTGGTTTGGCCAAAAAGTTTGTTTGGGTTTTTCGGTAACATCATATGAAAAACCCAAGCAGACTTTTTGGCCAGCCCAATATTTGGAACAAGAGCATCAAGAATAAAGTATTAGGGCTTCCCTGGTGGCACAGCAGTTGAGAGTCCGCCTGCCGATGCAGGGGACACGAGTTCGTGCCCCGGTCGGGGAAGATCCCACATGCCGCGGAGTGGCTGGGTCCTTGAGCCATGGCCGCTGAGCCTGCGCGTCCGGAGCCTGTGCTCTGCAACGGGAGAGGCCACAGCAGTGAGAGGCCTGCGTACCACCAAAAAAAAAAAAAAAAAAAAAATTAAGTATCAAATAACAACATTTGATAAAGGTGATATAATATTCATAGATAACAGGGAAAAATTGTGCTTTCATTTTTTCCATCAAGATGAAAAAGATCCTCAAAAAAGGTAATAGCAATAGAAATGAAGGAACGGTGAGGAGAAAGTGTGAGAGCTGGAGAGTGGAAGTATTAGAAGTCTGCATCTGGGCCATTGCTCAGGTTTTCCAAAGAGGGGGAAGTTACAACCCTAAAATTTAGAGCTTGATAAGTATGACATCTTTGCTACAGAAGAAAAATGTATAGATTGCTGACATACGGCTTGTCAAAACAGCACAAGTAAATAATGATCACTTGTAGTCATTGTGGTTTAATTAAGAATAAAGGTGCCAAGGTAAAAACTTCTCCCCTCTTCTCTCTGCTTCCCCACCTGCTACATCTCCTCCTCTGAGTGTCATTTATAGCTCTGGATTAAAAAAAAAAAAAAAAAAAGATGCTTTAGATATGATGTATCTTGAATTCAACCAGCTTCTGATAAAAGTCAGTCATTATAGTCTTGTCAAAATGGAGAAAATAATGTGAACAGAGTTAAAGTACCTAGTTAAGTTGGTACCAGGCTTTTTGAAGATGGGAGACAGTGTGGTGAAGTGGAAATGACCATTGATGTTGGACTTAGATGGGATCAATATTGACCTTTTCACCTGCAACTTGAGCAGTTTAACTTTTGTGAACCTTGATTGGCCTCATATAAAATGGGAATAGTCAAACCAAACCTGCTCAGTTACTACAAGGATTAAAGGAGATGACACCCTTGGTCCTCAGTAATAGAGATGTTCTTTTCTTCTGTTTCTCTGTCGTCATTTACTCCTTGTGCCCCCTCCAAAAACAACCCCTAACTACCACAACACAATAAGTGCGGCAAATGAAAGAAGAATTTTAAACTCTGTGTAGTAGAGGGCAGTGATAAATTAGAGACAATTGAGAAAATAAATATGAGGAAGACTATTCTGCCTCATGTTTGCAAGAAATAAAATTCCATTCTCTGTAAACTTCTTTCTATGAAAGAAATTAGATTTTAAAATTCATTGTTTAGTATTTTACCATGGATGAATATCCATGAAACTATATTTCAAAAGCTTTTTCATGAAAACATTATACTTACATTATATACCGAAGCACTCTTCATTTGTAATCATGATCAACAAATGGATTTTTAAAAAAGCATCATATTGTTTTAGCCACTAAGCTTTATCACTGTTATTTATAACTTTTTGTTTTGACATATTGCTTTTAACTGTAATTAAAAATTATTGACATCTGTGTTTACTTTTTAGCTTGTGCATACCTTATCTTCATAGCAGAAACTAATTAGTATGTGAAATATTGTACCATTAAATTTGCATTAAGGGGGAAATTCTAATTTGATCAGATGTAAAAATATGCTAGAAAATACATTTTAATACATGAAAGATATGTACATGGTATTAATTCTGGTATCATTCTTACAACAAAGAAATATTGTTTTTAGCTTTTGCCTACCTACATCTTTACTTGGCTCCTTTAATGTGATTAGGCAGATCATAGAATTTAGAAAAAATATAATCTTTCATGAAACTTATGAAGTGATTTAGAAAAACAACTGTTACATATAATGAGTTTGTTTCAACAAAATAGAATGAAATATCTGCCAGAAATATTTTCTGAAGTACTAGAATATCTTTTCTGGTTTCATACTTACCTTTCTTTAAGTCTTTTCCTAGTTCACTGCCTCAAATCCCTTAAAATCCTGAAGTATATTAGGAAAATGTTATGTCTTCTGTGAATCTCTTTCTGACTGCATATAAAGAAATATTTCTTCTGCTTTACCGTCTTGTTGGAAGCATATAGCTGTTAGTTTTTTACTATTAATTTTATATCTCAAAAATACTCCAAACATTTTTTCTTGTTCCTGCTGTTCCTGTCATCCAGGCCATCCTCATTTCACTCTTGTACTGCAGTTGTCTCCTGATTGATCCCTCCTGTTTTTGCTGTCCTTCTCAGAGGAGGCTGAGCAAACTTAAAAACAGAAATCAGCTGTGGGCCTCTGATCCTCCATCGCCTACACCATCACATTACCCAACCTATGATCTTCCAGTAGCATTGATTTTCCTTCATTATCCCATTTACTATAGTAGAGACCCCAGTTTTCCCTTAAGAAAATCAGATCACTTATCAGAATTCGTAATTATTTCTTAAATTGGATATTTACAAATTTGTTATGTCTTGTCCACTAGCATGTGAACTCCATGAGCAAAAGAATCATATCTTTTTTTTAAACCACTTTATGCTTGCACTGTCTTAACATTAAGTAAATGCATATTGAGGATTTGGTTTTTTAATCATTGAATTCAGTTCTATATCTCAAAATAGCCACTGTATAATCCTTAATCTTGTATTTTACATTCATTATATGATTCTCATAAACTGCAGTATCCACTTCTCTTTTTTATTTTTTCCATTAATACTGACCACCGTCTGACTAACTGGAATGAAAGCTCCATGAGGGCAGGACTTTGGTCTGTGTTGTTCAGTTGCCCTGTCTTCAGTGGGTAGAACAATACCCAGAATATATTTGTTTCATATCTATTGAAGGAATAAATGATTGAATGAGTGAAGTCCCACACATTTTACATCTTGGAATTCATTCCTATGATAAATAGCTAAGTTCAACAAACATTAATAAGTACCTACTGTATGTTAATCATTATGCTAGGCACTGTGGGGACAGAACTTAGTTATGGTGTCATTTCTGCTTATTTATTTTGTATTAAGATATTTGGTATTACTTTAATTAATTTAGAAGTTATAGTATGATATGACAGGGACTTTCATACTGTTTGAGCACTTAATTCTGGTTCTTATTAAACAAATAAGACTGGAATGCTTTCTTACCCATACTTTATTTCACTGGTTTTAAATACTATTTCATTACACTTTACTTTCTGTTCAGACAGAATTGGTCTCTCCCTCTTGGAATGGGTTTTGGATTTTAGCATCTTTGATCAGTCTATTGCTCATTTATCTGCTAAGTCTAACTAAGGTCAGATGCTTTTATAAAAATAATAAATATAATGCAGTGTCCTAATGTTCCCTTGTCTTACTTATAACCTAACTGTGATTTGCCAGCAATATTAAGAAATTGATCCAGTAAGGGCCTTGTTCAGGATCTTGGCAGCAGCAGAGACCAGAGATGCTGTGTTAGTTTCAGCAGTTGTCTTCCTTTCCTTTCATTCTTTAAGATAGTGTTATTTTTAAAATATGAAACATTTTTCCAGTTCTCCATATGTTGAGGAAATCTTTCCTAGTTCACTTTTGATGTCAAGATGAAATTTATGTACAAGATTGGGGAAATACACTCTTAGTGTATTTTTGGTTTGAAATATATGCAGATTTAAAAAGTGTCACCTAGAATAGGCTGTGACCTTTTTTTTAAAAAAAAAAAGAAGCATGCTAAAAAAGCCACAAGCAAAAATATACAGCTTTTATACTCTGTTTTTATTTCTAAAATGTATAATTTAGAATTAAATCTCTTTTTTTTAAGAATTAAATCTTATACAGGTACTGTGTCCCCCTTTTCAATAACTGATTTTTCTTTTAGGTAGAAGACTTGCAACAAATTCTATGATCTTTAATGAAATATATCCTTTAAATCCCCCTGAATACAGTGTAATACAGACATGGAAATATTAACTACTCCATGCCTAGCTGTTAACTTATAAGGCATTCTCTTCAAGGGGAAAGGCTTACTATTTCATTTTCTGTGTCCCTGATAATTTTTGCTGATTTTATATCATTATTGCTATACTTTAAGTATGACTGAATTTATATGAGTTTATACATTATAGCCATCTGATTTAAATCACTAATTTGATTTTTTTTTTGGTGGAAGAGAAGCTTAGCAATAAAGGGAGCATGTGTTTTAAAATCTTTTTCTGTGTCTGTGTTTACCTCTTCTGGTCTTAGAGAAATAGCAAAATTTTTATATTATTTGTGCTCAGAACATATATTAAAGGTTTGCCTTTTTCTTTTGTAGGATGAAGTGGCACACACTTTAACTGAAAGCAGAGTATTAAAGAACACTAGACATCCCTTTTTAACAGTAAGTGCTTAGAGGAAAGATGTTATAACATTTTATATTTAAGGGAGTTTTATTATAGAATCTAAGCTATGAAAAATAACATTTTAAATAACATTTATTTAGGTATGACATTTTCTTTGTAGATAAGTCAGTTTGGGGGAAATTATTAGAATGTATGGATTAAGTTTACAATATGCATGCATTTGTAGTCTTCTCGTTATATACCCATGAGTTTTTTGAGATTTCTTTTTCTTCCCATAACTTTCACTGCCTTAAAAAAAATAGAGCAAATACATTTAAAAATAAATTTAAAGATAGCATTTAAGTTAAAAATAGGATAAGTCATGGTACATTTTCTTCATTAGATAAAGTATAAACTGTGACTTAAATACATATAACTTAGTTACTTTGAAACAGACTGATTTTTTTTTTTTAGTCCCGTTTAGATTGCTTGTAATAGAGGCATAATTTGCAAAGCTTCTGTATGTTCCTGGTTCCAATGAAGTGTATTAAGATTAAAAATCACAGACTTTCAGGGCTCTCTTGGTGGCGCAGTGGTTGAGAGTCTGCCTGCCGATGCAGGGGACACGGGTTCATGCCCCGGTCCAGGAAGATCCCACAGGCCGCGGAGCGGCTGGGCCCGTGAGCCATGGCCGCTGAGCCTGCGCGTCCGGAGGCTGTGCTCCGCAACGGGAGAGGCCACAACAGTGAGAGGCCCGCGTACTGCAAAAAAAATAAAATAAAAAAAATAACAGACTTTCAAAAGGAGAAACTTTTAAAGATTTAGGATTATTTAGTAGGTTTTTTCAGAGGTATCACCAGATACATAGACTTACTTTGTTACATTGTTGTGTGTTTATTTTTCAAAGTATTAAGATAGTTGGCTCTAAAGTTTTAATATCTTGATAACCTATAAGATTATCTGAAACAACTCTATTGGATTGGGTCATGTAATGCGACCTCTATGCAAGAAGTGATACTGAAACTATATTAGAAACCTAAGTATAACCACTATAACTGTACTCCTAAGACTTTCCCTGAAGTAATTTGTAGGCCTTACTTTTAAGGTCTCATGGATAAGAACTTTAGGGACCAATACAGTTTCAAGTAGATGACATAGTAGATTGAGAAGTACTCATAACAATTACTAAGTTTATTTTTAGTAAAAATCATAATTCTAATTTTCCCCAAATAATACTCATTGCTGATCGTCACAAAATTTGTTTTATATTTCTCATAAACTTTTACTTAAGCATTCTTAAGGGAATAAATACACTCTTAAGGAACAAAAACAATTCATTTTATCAATCATGCTTACTGTTTCTAAGTATTCTCTTTTTGATACCGTTGTAAGAATGTAGGATTATAATATAACATTTTTTCTTTTTCATTTCAAGTCCTTGAAATATTCCTTCCAGACAAAAGACCGTTTGTGTTTTGTGATGGAATATGTTAATGGGGGAGAGGTGAGTCAAGAAGTATAACCAGCACTTGCATTTGCATGGTAGTACTGTTATTTTTTAAAACTTATTTACAATACAAGTTATAATGTAATAGTTCTCTACTCCTTGATAGGGATTTGTATAGCTCTTTCTACTATTTTAGTAAATGGGAGCTGAATAATTTTCTAATGAAATATAAGGATCATTTATTTTTTACAATGACTTCTATGTATAGGAACGTTTAATCATACTCTTTTTTCTAAATTTTTTAAATGCAAAAAAATGTTACTACAGATATGATTTTTTAAATCATGGTTTTTAATTTTGAAAACCAGAAATAGAGGGTTTATGATGCTTTACATAGTTCTTCCTAAAGATTTGTGAAACTTATGAAAAATTATTTTGTGCATTTTAAACTCTGTTTAACAATAGGCCATAGGCACATTGTGGTTGAGTTCTGCCTTCTTCTACATAGTAGTTAGAGAAACTTTGACTGTATGTAAGGGATTTTTAAGGAATTTTGTAGTTTTGAAGGGAAATTCAATCATTTTAGTAGTATATTTCACCTATTGCTTTATTCTTTATCCTTTCTCCTCCCTATATTTGATCAAAATCAATGCAGAGGGAAAATGTAATTAACTGCACTAGTTAACTGGAAATATTTCACATTGTGAGTGTTCTGAAATAAGTTTAATTATTAAATAAGGGCTTGTATCTCACAGACCTTAAAATAGTCTTATTATCTGAAAGGAGGGAAGGAAGAGAGGGAAGGAGGAATGGAAGAAAAGAGAGGGTGAGGGAGGGAGGAAAAGAAAGAAACAAAGAAGGGAGGGAAAGAGAGGGAGGGAGGGAGGAAGGAAGGAGAAGGAAGGAAGAAGAAAATATCCCTTATACAATATTTTCCCCTATAGAATTATCAGACTTATAGGACTTATAGGAATTTGCAAAAAATTCATTCGTTCATTTGGTAAACACATTTTGAGTGCCTTGGCAGTGTGAGTTTATCCAAATGTGTTAAGAATTTATAATTTATCTTATAACTGTATTACAAATTAGAATATATAGTGAAAGAGCTTTAAATTTATCTTATAAGTGTATTATTATATAGTGAAAGACCTAAGTGTTAATAAATTCATAAAAGAAAATGTGTTATGGATGATCTAGTATTTAGGGTAGGCTTAATGAGATTTCATCAGGGGAACTGATTTGAGAGGATATTTCAGGTGGAGAGGATGATATGAGCAGAATCACTGGTAGGCAAGCACAGAGGAAGAAGTTGAGTAGTTAGATTATAATAGCCCAGGCATGGGACTTCTCTGCTGGTGCAGTGGTTAAGAATCCGCCTGCCAGCGTAGGGGACACGGGTTCAAACCCTGTTCCGGGAAGATCCCACATGCCGCAAAGCAACTAAGCCCGTGCACCACAACTACTGAGCCTGCGCTCTAGAGCCCGCGAGCCACAACTACTGAGCCCTCATGCCACTGCTATTGAAGCTTATGCGCTTAGAGCCCGTGCACTGCAACAGGAGAAGTCACCGCAATAAGAAGCATGTGCACCGCAACGAAGAGTAGCCCTGGCTTGCAACAACTAGAGAAAGCCCACTTGCAGCAGCAAAGACCCAACACAGCCAAAAATAAAATTAATACATTTATTTAAAAAAAAGACATATCAAAAGTGACTTTTGGTTGGGATCAGGAAAATTAATATATACAGTGAGTTTATGAAGAATGTGTTAAGGGTAAAATTATAAATTTGGGTTTGGAAAGCTTTTTCCTAAGGTTCTAAGAAAAACATATGTGGAGATATCACAGAGAATAAATAAAGGGTCAGAATATGGATACAGATTTGGGAGCCATTCCCATAAAGACTGTAACTTAAGTTATGGAAGTGGATATTTCCTATTTTGTGGGAAATGAAATTGGTGAAACTTCTATGTTAGTATCTATCAAAATTAAAAGAGCACGTATTCTGGGACCCAGGAATTTCATTTCCAGGAATTTATCCTACAAACATACTCACAAATATACCACAGAATAATATATGGATAAATATATTCATTGCACTATTGTAGTACCTTAAATGAGCATTCAGTAAGGAGACTGCTTAATCAGTGTTACATCCACGCAGTGAAATACTTTATATCCATTAAAAAGAATGAGGTAGCCCAATATGGGCTGAGACAAGGCAATTTCTAAGATATGTTATGAAATAAGAAAAACAAGGTGCAGACAGAATATAAAGTATGCTTCTATTGTGTTAAAGTAAGACCATATATATGTGTATACATTGAGTATCTCTGAAATTATGTACTGGACATTATTGCTTACCTTTGGGAAGGCAAGCTGAGTCACTGGGGAAAAGATGGGAGGACAACTTATTTTTCACTTATTTATTCTTGTGCAGCTTTTGTATTTTGTGTATTAAAATTGAAGGAAGGAAGATAGGCAGGCAGATGGATGGAGGGATGGATGGATGGATGACCAGGGGAGAGAATATTACGTAGGGAAATGATAAACTGCAGGCAAAATCTTGGAGAAGCACTCTTAAATTGCAGAAGTACTCTTAGACAGTATCATGTGTTTGCATCTATTACAAAAATTAGCACATTGTTTTATAATTATGTATTTACTTGTCTATCTTTCCTACTAGACTCAGAGCTCCCTAAGGGACTTACTGGTATAACTCTGGCACCTTCAAATATTTATTGGATGTTTTGAATGAGTAAATAAGTGGATAGATGAACAGATTCCCTCAGGGAACAGGGATGAAAGTAGTTAGCAAAAGTGGTAAACTAGGAACTGCTGAGAAATAGGAAGAAAAATAGAAAGTAATATGGTATATAGTTTACTTTAGAAAAAAAGCTGAAAATGTTTTTTCAGGAGGAAGTATCTTTGAGTGTATTTATAAAGTACATATTTATTATGAGCAGGGCACGCTGGTAGATACTATGGGGCATACGAATCTCAATTAAACATAACTTTTACCCTCAAAGAGTTTATGATCTAGTGGGGAAGATTAGGTACAAAATTTATACTAAGTGTAAAGTGATAATTATCACTTTTATCAGAAGCATAGATTAAGGACCATGGGACTTCACAGGAAAGAAAGAAGAATTTTGGATGGTGGGATGAAGGGAAGCTGCCTAGAAGCTTAGTAGAGGGAGTTAGGTGGCACCTGCACTTTTATTCTAAACCTAGAGTACTTCGGCGATTAATCAATTGATGACTGTTAAAAAAATTTTTTTTTACACAAAAGCATATTTTCAGACTAGCCAGATGGTTTTCTTTAGCGATGGGATTATTTCACCTATTAAACTTATCTGAGAAGGAAATCTATATTCAGTATATGCTTATGGTGACTTATTTTATTTTGGTTTTGCTTTAGGTTCACCATGCCATTATTCTGCTCAGGGATGCTTCCTAGAAATGCAGAAAACTCACTTGCTGTAGAAAAACTACTAAATGTAGAACTTACGTTTTTGAAATAAGATTGAAGTAGAGAGAATTAAAGTACAGAAATCTACAAATTCATACAAACAATCCATACCAACACTTATTGATACACCATGAGTTTCCCAAATGTGGAATGTCTGTGTGGTATCTAGGAAGCTTGAGCAGAGAATACTAGCCTGTTGAAAAGTAAGCTCTGGTAAACTGATAGTACTCACCCAAATGGCAGCATCCTCAAATCTCTTTCTCTCCAGTGTTTGCCCAGAGATAGGCTTCTTTAGTGGACCCATTGAAGTTAATTATAACTAGCTAAGTTTTCACTCAATTCATATTTATTGTCTGTTGATTTTTAATTAGCCATAGTATTCTTTTAGCCTATGTTCTGGAATGTTTATTTTGAAGCATAAGATCAACAGCTGAGACATTTCTTTTCTTATACTTTCTTCACATTTTTGTGACTATCTGGACTTCTTTCAGCCTGATAGACTGCACAAGAGTTTAGCATGCTCATGGCCATGCTTGTTATTATCCCTGCATTTACCAATATTGTTTAAAGCACTACATAATCTTGGTGGAAGTAGATTATGAGAGAAATACTGGTTGTGAAAAATCAACAGTGGCTGCTTATAGGCGTATCAGTACAATGGAGTCATATAATAATTTTATTTAATTTATATGAATTCAAAGAAATAGGCCCAGCAAGAGAGAACATAGATAGATAGGAAGGAAGGAGGGAAGGAGGGAGAGAGGGAGGGGAGGAAGGAGAGTGGAAGGGAAGGAAAGAAGGAAATGGTGATTCTGCCATTCCGCTTGCTGAGTATATTCAGAGTGACCTGAAGATGAGAGAGAAATTTGCTATTCTTTTATTCCACGTCAGTTTCTACTTGCCATCCTTAGAGTTTCATGGGATATAAATTCTAGTGCTTAAAAATACATAGTTTTTATAAAACATTGTCATTAAGTGCATTGTAAGTAGAGGTGTTCATCTAAAGAAACTATATTATTTCAATGCTAGAGGAAAAACTGTGCTGAGCTTAACTATATTGAGACAGTATATTGGTCTTCAGTGTAGTACCTTCCTAAGGAATTTCCAAGGATGATTTTGGTTATACCTCATAATCTATGTGTTAACTTTAGAACCCACTCCATTATAGTCCATTTGCCTATTAAATATTTAATGAGTAACTACTATGAGTTGGAACTCAGAGGTTGTAGAAATAAGGAAAATATGGTACTTTACTTTAGAAGATGAGTATCTAATTGGAGAGACAGACAAGAAAATATACATATGCAGTGTCATTATTGCTATGAAAACACTGGTTGCTGTGGGATACAGAGAATGCCTATTTGAATCAATCCAAAAGGAAGGAAGAGAATGCCAGGGTAGGAAACACTTCTTAAAGTAGTTGCTAAGCTAAGTCTTGAATGTAACTGTAAGTTACATAAATAAGGATGAGAGGGAGAGCATTCCTACACAGAGAAAATAGAATGTTTAGAGTGTGATGGAGCTCATGCAAGCTCTCCCCGATCTCCCCAGATGTAGCACAGTACGGATGATGCATAGAGTCCTGCAGAGAAAAGCCAGAAGAATCTAACCAGGTAGGTAGGGTCATGTTAGGACAGATCTCTCCCAAGTAATTTAGATTTTATCCTGAAGGCAGTGAAGCATCATGGAAGGACGTCTGTATGAAATGTTTTACAAAGAAGACTTTGGTAGTGGTATGAGGCATGTATTGGAAAAGACAAAATTGGAAACAGGGAAACTACTTAGAAGCTACTGAAGTTGGAAGGTTTTGGTAATCCGATCATAAAAATGATAAGGTTGTTAATTGAGCCAGTATTAGTGAGAAGGAAACAAATTCTGAATGGTGTTTAGGTACTAGAATTCCCAGGATTTAATGACTAAATGGAGAGAAAGGGAAACATCACACAGTTTCCTATTTGCTGCTTGGGGAATTGTGTGGATACTGGGCTGTTTGTAAAATCAGGAAACACAGTAAAAGGAATGAGTTCTGAGTTGATCATCCTGTATGTGAGTTACTTCGTGGGGATCTGAAGGAAGTGGGAGAGTCAGGTCAGAGATACAAATAGACTTCAGCAGCAATGCGGAAACGAAGGAAGGGAAGAAATGTCCAGTGTGAGAACAGTGTGTAGTTAGAAAAATAAATGGCTAAGAATGGTGCCTGAAGATACCAACATCAGACATGTTGGTGATGAGAGAAACCTAAGGAGGATTCTGGATAGAAGGAGCCAGACAAGAGAAGCCTTAAAAGTTAAGGAAAGTATATTAAGTGTAAGAGTATAGTAAAGATATACAACTGAAAGATAGCAACTGAATTCATTGGATTTGACATCTACTACTAGTTTCTAAGCAGAGTACCATGGATTCTTCTTTTTTTCTGGCATGATGCAAGGTATGTACCTTGGCTATAGTATAGAATATACAAGGGTTAGTTTGGAGCTCAGTAGAACAAGGTTATGAAAGTTCAGTGAAACCTTTGGTGGACAGTAAGTCAGCATCTGGAGATTATAAAAGTACTCTAATAATGTGACCAATCACACTGCTGCTGACATATCCAAGCCACTCTCTTTTTGTAGCTTAAGTATTATCAAATTCATACCAGAAGCAGAAAAATATTGTGGGGAGAAAAAGTAAACTGAACACTGACTAAGGTGTTTAGTGTGATTTAGAATGTCTCTACTTAGGACTCTTCCCCAAAATCTTACTCATAGCCTTATTTCTTTCAGGCCTGTAAACCAAACCTCTATAAATCCCTCTCCAGGCTGAAATCTCCTGGAGGTTAAGAGATTCATTAGTGGGGAAAGGAAAATCATTACAAAGATTTTCTAAATAATAAATTTTTCACATTCGTCTGTATTCTTTATGTGGGTACAACTGAACCTAACACTTTCCGTTATTTAATATTCTTGTCCACATTTTAGTTCATTGTACACTCTATAGTAAGCCCTTTGATAAAATTCATTTTCTTTTTGCATATGACTTCCAGTTTCATGCCAATCTTGAGATCCTCTCATACTTATTTCAGATTCTCATTATCTGGCTGGCATTTTGTCTTCAATTATCTCATTTTAAATTCACATGAGACAGAAATGCCGGCAGTCAGCATTCTAGTTCTACTTACTAATTTGTGGAGGTGTGACTTGGGTGATTTTTAAATTAAAAGTATCATATCATATTCATAGTGATGATTTTCTAAATTTTACTAAATTTATAGATATATAAATATCTGTTGTCAAGAGTCTGACAAGCTAAATTCTTTACTACTTTAGTTATTAATATATTACATAGGTTTTATCAGAATTCTATTGTTTTCACCCAAAGCTTTTTCGAAAAGTCTCAAGACAAGAAGGATGCATTATAATATTCACATTAGCACATAAAGGTAAAATAAATTCGGGAATTTTTTTTTACATCTTTATTGGAGTATAATTGCTTTACAATGGTGTGTTAGTTTCTGCTTTATAACAAAGTGAATCAGTTATACATATACATATGTTCCCATATCTCCTCCCTCTTGCGTCTCCCTCCCTCCCACCCTCCCTATCCCACCCCTCTAGGTGGTCACAAAGCACCGAGCTGATCTCCCTGTGCTATGCGGCTGCTTCCCACTAGCTATCTATTTTACGTTTGGTAGTGTATATATGTCTGTGCCACTCTCTCACTTTGTCACAGCTTACCCTTCCCCCTCCCCATATCCTCAAGTCCATTCTCGAGTAGGTCTGTGTCTTTATACCTGTCTTACCCCCAGGTTCTTCATGACATTTTTTTTCTTAAATTCCATACATATGTGTTAGCATACGGTATTTGTCTTTCTCTTTCTGACATACTTCACTCTGTATGACAGACTCTAGGCCCATCCACCTCATTACAAATAGCTCAATTTCGTTTCTTTTTATGGCTGAGTAATATTCCATTGTATATATGTGCCACATCTTCTTTATCCATTCATCTGATAATGGACACTTAGGTTGATTCCATCTCTGGGCCATTGTAAATAGAGCTGCAATGAACACTTTGGTACATGACTCTTTTTGAATTATGTTTTTCTCAGGGAATATGCCCAGTAGTGGGATTGCTGGGTCATATGGTAGTTCTATTTGTAGATTTTTAAGGAACCTCCATACTATTCTCCATAATGGCTGTACCAATTTACATTCCCACCAACAGTGCAAGAGTGTTCCCTTTTCTCCACACCCTCTCAAGCATTTATTGTTTCTAGATTTTTTAATGATGGCTATTCTGACTGGTGTGAGATGATATCTCATTGTAGTTTTGATGTGCATTTCTCTAATGATTAATGCTGTTGAGCATTCTTTCATGTGTTTGTTGCCAATCTGTATATCTTCTTTGGAGAAATGTCTATTTAGGTCATCTACCCATTTTTTGGATTTGGTTGTTTGTTTTTTTGTTATGGAGCTGCATGAGCTGCTTGTAAATTTTGGAGATTAATCCTTTGTCAGTTGCTTCATTTGCATATATTTTCTCCCATTCTGAGAGTTGTCTTTTGGTCTTGTTTATGGTTTCCTTTGCTGTGCAAAAGCTTTGAAGTTTCATTAGCTCCCATTTCTTTATTTTTGTTTTTATTTCCATTTCTCTAGGAGGTGGGTCAAAAAGGATCTTGCTGTGATTTATGTCATAGAGTGTTCTGCCTATGTTTTCCTCTAAGAATTTGAGAGCTTCTGGCCTTACATTTAGGTCTTTAATCCATTTTGAGCTTATTTTTTGTGTATGGTGTTAGGGAGTGATCAAATCTCATACTTTTACATGTACCTGTCCAGTCTTCCCAGCACCACTTATTGAAGAGGCTGTCCTTTCTCCACTGTACATTCCTGCCTCTTTCATCAAAGATAAGGTGACCATATGTGCATGGGTTTATCTCTGGGCTTTCTATCCTGTTCCATTGATCTATCTTTCTGTTTTTGTGCCAGTACCATACTGTCTTGATTACTGTAGCTTTGTAGTATAGTCTGAAGTCAGGGAGCCTGATTCCTCCAGCTCCGTTTTTCATTCTCAGGATTGCTTTGGCTATTCGGGGTCTTTTGTGTTTCCATACAGATTGTGAAATTTTTTGTTCTAGTTCTGTGAAAAACGCCAGTGGTAATTTGATAGGAATTGCATTGAATCTGTAGATTGCTTTGGGTAGTAGAGTCATTTTCACAATGTTGATTCTTCCAATCCAAGAACATGGTATATCTCTCCATCTATTTGTATCATCTTTAATTTCTTTCATCAGTGTCTTTTAATTTTCTTCATACAGGTCTTTTGTCTCCTTAGGTAGGTTTATTCCTAGATATTTTATTTTTTTGTTGTTGCAGTGGTAAATGGGAGTGTCTTCTTGATTTCACTTTCAGATTTTTCATCATTAGTGTATAGGAATGCCAGAGATTTCTGTGCATTAATTTTGTATCCTGCTACTTTATCAAATTCATTGATTAGCTCTAGTAGTTTTCTGGTAGCATCTTTAGGATGCTCTATGTCTAGTATCATGTCATCTGCAAACAGTGACAGCTTAACTTCTTCTTTTCCGATTTGGATTCCTTTTATTTCCTTTCCTTCTCTGATTGCTGTGGCTAAAACTTCCAAAACTATGTTGAATAAGAGTGGTGAAAGTCGGCAACCTTGTCTTGTTCCTGATCTTAGCGGAAATTCTTTCAATTTTTCACCATTGAGGACAATGTAGCTGTGGGTTTGTCATATATGTCCTTTATTATGTTGACAAAAGTTCCCTCTATGCCTACTTTCTGCAGGGTTTTTATAATAAATTGGTGTTGAATTTTGTCGAAAGCTTTCTCTGTATCTATTGAGATGATCATATGGCGTTTCTCCTTCAATTTGTTAATATGGTGTATCACGTTGATTGATTTGCGTATATTGAAGAATCCATGCATTCCTGGAATAAACCCCGCTTGATCATGGTGCATGATCCTTTTAATGTGCTGTTGGATTCTGTTTGCTAGTATTTTGTTGAGGATTTTTGCATCTATGTTCATCAGTGATATTGGCCTGTAGTCTTCTTTCTTTGTGACATCCTTGTTTGGTTTTGGTATCAGGTTGATGATACCAAAATGAGTTTGGGAGTGTTCCTCCCTCTGCTATATTTTGGAAGAGTTTGAGAAGGATAGGTGTTAACTCTTCTCTAAATGTTAGATAGAATTCACCTGTGAAGCCATCTGGTCCTGGGCTTTTGTTTGTTTGAAGATTTTTAATCACAGTTTCAATTTCAGTGCTCGTGATTAGTCTGTTCATATTTTCTGTTTCTTCCTGATTCAGTCTTGGCAGGTTGTGCATTTCTAAGAATTTGTCCATTTCTTCCAGGTTGTCCATTTTATGGGCACAGAGTTGCTTGTAGTAATCTCCCATGATGTTTGGTATTTCTGCTGTGTCAGTTGTTACTTCTCCTTTTTCATTTCTAATTCTATTGATTTGAGTCTTCTCCCTTTTTTTCTTGATGAGTCTGGCTAATGGTTTATCAATTTTGTTTATCTTCTCAAAGAACCACCTTTTAGTTTTATTGATCTTTGCTATCGTTTCCTTCATTTCTTTTTCATTTATTTCTGATCTGATCTTTATGATTTCTTTCCTTCTTCTAAATTTGGGGGTTTTTTGTTCTTCTTTCTCAGTTGCTTTAGGTGCAAGGTTAGATGTTTATTCGAGATGTTTCCTTTTTCTTAAGGTAGGATTGTATTGCTATAAACTTCCCTCTTAGAACTGCTTTTGCTGTATCCCATAGTTTTTGGGTTGTTTGGTCCCCATTATCATTTGTTTCTAGGTATTTTTTGATTTCCTCTTTGATTTCATCAGTGATCTCTTGGATATTTAGTAGTGTATTGTTTAGCCTCCATGTGTTTGTATTTTTTAGAGATCTTTTCCTGTAATTGATATCTAGTCTCATAGCATTGTGGTTGGAAAAGGTACTTGATACAATTAAAATTTTCTTAAATTTACCAAGGCTTGCTTTTGACCCAAAATATGATCTATACTGGAGAATGTTCCATGAGCATTTGAGAAAAATGTGTATTCTTTTGTTTTTGGACGGAATTTCCTATAAATATTAATGAAGTCCATCTTGTTTAATGTATTATTTAAAGCTTGTGTTTCCTTATTTATTTTCATTTTGGATGATCTGTCCATTGGTGAAAGTGGGGTGTTAAAGTCCCCTACTATGAATGTGTTACTGTCGATTTCCCCTTTTATGGCTGTTAGTATTTGCCTTACGTATTGCGTTGCTCCTATGTTGGCTGCATAAATATTTACAATTGTTATATCTTCTTCTTGGATCGATCCCTTGCTCATTATGTAGTGTCCTTCTTTGTTTCTTCTAATAGTCTTTATTTTAAAGTCTATTTTGTGTGATATGAGAATTGCTACTCCAGCTTTCTTTTGGTTTCCATTTGCATGTAATATCTTTTTCCATCCCCTTACTTTCAGTCTGTATGTGTCTCTAGGTCTGAAGTGGGTCTCTTGTAGACAGCATATATATGAGTCTTGTTTTTGTATCGATTCAGCCAATCTATGTCTTTTGGTGGGAGCACTTAGTCCATTTACATTTAAGGTAATTATCGATATGTATGTTACTATTCCCATTTTCTTAGTTGTTTTGGGTTCATTATTGTAGGTCTTTTCCTTCTCTTGTGTTTCTTGGCTAGAGAATTTCCTTTAGCATTTGTTGTAAAGCTAGTTTGGTGGTGCTGAACTCTCAGCTTTTGCTTGTCTGTAAAGGTTTTAATTTCTCCATCAAATCTGAATGAGATCCTTGCTGGGTAGAGTAATCTTGGTTGCAGGTTTTTCTCCTTCATCACTTTAAATATGTCGTGCCAGTCCCTTCTGGCTTGCAGAGTTTCTGCTGAAAGATCAGCTGTTAACCTTATGGGGATTCCCTGTGTGTTATTTGTTGTTTTTCCCTTGCTGCTTTTAATATGTTTTCTTTGTATTTAATTTTTGACAGTTTGATTAATATGTGTCTTGGAGTATTTCTCCTTGGATTTATCGTGTATGGAACTCTCTGTGCTTCCTGGACTTGTTTAACTATTTCTTTTCCCATTATTAGGGAAGTTTTCAATTATAATCTCTTCAAATATTTTCTCAGTCCCTTTCTTTTTCTCTTCTTCTTTTGGAACTCCTATAATTCGAATGTTGTTGTGTTTGATGTTGTCCCAGAGGTCTCTGAGACTGTCCTCAATTCTTTTATTCTTTATTCTGCTCTGCAGTAGTTATTTCCCCTATTTTATCTTCCAGGTCACTTATCTGTTCTTCTGCCTCAGTTATTCTGCTATTGATCCCTTCTAGAGTATTTTTAATTTCATTTATTGTGTTGTTCACCATTACTTGTTTCCTCTTTAGTTCTTCTAGGTCCTTGTTAAATGTTTCTTGCATTTTGTCTATTCTATTTCCAAGATTTTGGATCATTTTTACTATCATTATTCTGAATTCTTTTTCAGGTAGACTGCCTATTTCCTCTTCATTTGTTAGGTCGGTGGGTTTTTACCTTGCTCTTTCATCTGCTGTGTGTTTTTCTGTCTTCTCATTTTGCTTATCTTACTGTGTTTGGGGTCTCCTTTTTGCAGGCTGAAGGACTTAGTTCCTGTTGTTTTTGGTGTCTGTCCCCAGTGACTAAAGTTGGTTCAGTGGGTTGTGTAGGCTTCCTGGTGGAGGGGACTAGTGCCTGTGTTCTGATGAATGAGGCTTGATCTTGTCTTTCTGGTGGGCAGGTCTACGTTTGGTGGTGTGTTTTGTGGTATCTGTGGACCTATTATGATTTTAGGCAGCCTTTCTGCTAATGGGTGGGGTTGTGTTCCTGTCTTGCTAGTTGTTTGGCATAGGATGTCCAGCACTGTAGCTTGCTGGTCGTTGAGTGAAGCTGGGTGCTGGTGTTGAGATGGAGATCTCTGCGAGATTTTTGGCGTTTGATATTATATGGAGCTGGGGGGGTCTCTTGTGGACCAGTGTCCTGCAGTTGTCTCTCCCACCTCAGAGGCACAGCACTGACTCCTGGCTGCATCACCAAGAGCCTTTCATCCACACTGCTCAGAATAAAAGGGAGAAAAAGTAGAAAGGAAGAAAGAAAAAAGAAAGAAACAAAGAAAGGAAGGAAGGAAGAAAGAAAGAAAGAAAGGAAAGAAAGAAAGAAAGAAAAAAGAAAGAAAGAAAGAAAGGGAGGGAGGGAGGGAGGGAGGAAGGAAAGAAAGAACGAAAGAAGATAAAGTAAGGATAAAATAAAATTATTAAAATAAAAAATGATTATTATGAAAAAAAATATCTTTTTAAAGAAAAAACAAAAAACACGGACGGATAGAACCCTCGGACAAATGGTGGAAGCAGCTATACAGACAAAATCTCACACAGAAGCATACACATACACACTCACAAAAAGAGGAAATGGGGAAAAAATAATAAATCTTGCTCTCAAAGTCCACCTCCTCAATTTGAGATGATTCGTTGTCTCTTCATGTATTCCACAGATGCAGGGTACATCAAGTTGATTGTGGAGCTTTAATCCGCTGCTCCTGAGGCTGCTGGGAGAGATTTCCCTTTCTCTTTGTTCTCACAGCTCCCGGGGCTCTGCTTTGGATTTGGCCCCGCCTCTGCGTGTAGGTCGCAGGAGGGCGTCTGTTCTTCGCTCAGACAGGATGGGGTTAAAGGAGCCACTGATGCGGGGGCTCTGGCTCACTCAGGCCGGGAGGAGGGAGGGGTACGGAGTATAGGGCGAGCCGGCGGCGGCAGAGGCCAGCGGGACGTTGCACCAGCCTAAGGCGCGCTGTGCGTTCTCCTGGGGAAGTTGTCCTTGGATCCCGGGACCCTGGCAGTGGCGGGCTGCACAGGCTCCCCAGATGGGGGGTGTGGATAGTGACCTGTGCTCGCACACAGGCTTCTTGGTGGCAGCAGCAGCAACCTTAGCGTCTCTTGCCCGTCTCTGGGGTCCGCGCTTTTAGCCGCAACTGGCGCCTGTCTCTGGAGCTCCTTTAAGCAGCGCTCTTAATCCCCACTCCTCACACACCAGGAAACAAAGCAGGAAGAAAAAGTCTCTTGCCTCTTCGGCAGGTCCAGTCTTTTCCCCAGACTCCCTCCTGGCTAGCCGTGGTGCCCTAACCCCCTGCAGGCTGTGTTCACACCGCCAACCCCAGTCCTCTCCCCGGGGTATGTTTTTAGTATATACTTTTATAGTATTTCAAGGCTAGTTTCCCAAAATTCATTTAGCCAATATATCTCTGCATCTAAAGTAAGAATCCAAAGACTTGACTAGCCTCAACATCTAAGATGCTTACTTTTATATCTAGAATATCAGATGAAGTGACTGAAAGTACAGGAGCTGCCCAGGCATTTATCTGTTTTCACAATTTCTCTCCATGTGGTTATGGCACAGGATGGCAATTTCAGGGTAGTCAAACTTCTTGCATAAAGGTTGGATTACCCCAGAGTGCGCATTTCAAGAGAGTGAAAACAGAA
This sequence comes from Orcinus orca, assembly GCF_937001465.1. Taxonomy (NCBI): domain Eukaryota; kingdom Metazoa; phylum Chordata; class Mammalia; order Artiodactyla; family Delphinidae; genus Orcinus; species Orcinus orca. Next base: position 5,429,234 of record NC_064559.1, on the reverse strand, counting down.
GGCACAATATATGTGTAATTTGAGACCATGAAGAAAAGAAACAAAAGAAACAGGAAATGTAATGAAACAATATTTAAATATTAAAAACTCTAATCTCAAAACACAGTATATAGTCATTTGTGTTCTGCATCTTAACACGATACTTTTAATATTCATCAATAGTGTTGCATATATCAGTAGCTTATTTCTTTTTATGGCTTTATTATATGGGTGGATGTATTACAATGTGTTTATATAATCTGTAGTAGATAGACATTTGGTTTTCTTGCAGTTTGGGGCTATTATGAAAAAATTTCTTGTGAATAATCCAGTACAAATCTTTATGTGGTTGTATAGTTTCAGTTATCTTAGGTAAATATCTAGGAATACAATTTCTGTGTTATTTGGTATGTTCAACTCATAGGAAACTGCCAAATTATACCATTTTGCATTTCTAGGATGTTACTTATCATCATCACCACACTTGGCATGGTTAGTCTTTCTTAATTTTACCCCTTCTAGTTGATGTGTATCTTACAGTTTTAGCTTGAATTTCCTGAATGATTAATGATATTGAACATGTTTTCCTGTGCTGATTTGCCATGTTACGTCTTCTTTACTGAAGTATCTGTTAAAATCTTTGGTCCGTGTTTTGATTGGGTTGTTTGTCTTCTTAATATTGAGTAATCAGACTTATTTATATATTCTAGATACAAGTAATTTATCATATATGTTTTGCAAATATTTTCTCCCAGTCTGTGTTCTGCCTTTTCATTTTTTAGCGGGGAATTTTTTTCCTGTGTATATTTTTGTTTAAGTCCGTTTTTTTAAAGTCATCTTGTTCATATGTAATTTGCATTTAGTAAACTTCACCACTTTTAAGTGTACAATTTAGTGAGTTTTGACAAATGAGTAGTTTACCATCACCACAGTCATGATATACAACAGTTCTATCACCCAAAGAAGTCTCTCATGCCCCTTTACAGTCAGTTCCTACCATCACCTCCTGTCGTCGCAACCACTGATGTGCTTTCTTGCAAGTGTCTTTTTAAGGACAAAACTTTTAAATTAGATGAAATAAGTGTTTTTCTTTTGTGGTTTGTGCATTTTGGGTTTAATTTAAAACATCTTTTCCTAACCCAAGTTTGTTAAGATTTTCTCCTATGTTTTCTTCTAGAAGTGTTAATAGTTTTTTGGACTTATATTTAGGTCTGCAGACCATCTCAAGTTAATTTTTGTTTATGGTGCTTGAGTCAAGGTTCATTTTTTTTGCAACTGGATATTTAATTTTTCCAGCATATTTGTTGAAAAGACTATTTTTTTTCACATTGAATTACCCTGACACCTTTGTCAAAAATCAATTGACCATATATATGTGTGAGATGTTTCTGGACTCGACTCTGTGTATTGATCTATATCCATCCATCCTTATACTTATACCTGACTGTCTTTAAGACTTTTGCTTTAGAGTAAGTATTGAAATGAGGCAGTTCAAGTCTTCTAATTTTGCTCTTCTTTTTAAAAAGTGTCTTGGCAACCCTAATATTTTCATGTAAATTATAGAATAAGCTTGTTGATTTCTACATGAAGGTCTACTGGACTTTAATTGATAGTGTAATCTGTTGATCAATTTGGGGAGAATTGACATGTTCACAGTATTGTCTTCTGATCCATGAACATGGTATATTTTTCCAATTATTTAGATCTTCTTTAATTCTTTCAACAATATCATGTAGTTTTTAGTGTACAGGTCTTGAACATTTTTTGTTAAATTTATCCTTATTTATCTTATTTTTTAATATTATAAATGATTTGTTTAAAGTTTCAAATCTGAATTGTTTGCATATAGAAATGCAGTTGATGTTTACTCATTAGCCTTGAACCCTGCATCCTTGCTCAGTTTGTCTATTTGTTTGTTTTTTCTTAAGTATGTTGAGATTCTCTTTGTAGATGATCACATCATGTGGGAGCAAAGACAGTTTTCCTTCCTCTTTTTCAGTCTCAGTGGATTTTCTCTCTTCTTGCCTTATTGAGCTAAGACCTTCAGAGCAATGTTAAATAGCAATGTAAGAGCAGACATCCTTGCCTTATACCAGATCTTAGGGCAAAAGCATTTGTACTTTTCACCATTAAGAATGTTGTTAGCTGTAGGTTTTTCATATATACCCTTTAACAAATTGAAGAAGTTCCTTTCTGTTCCCATTTTGCTAAGCTTTTTTTTTTATAAATCATGATAGGATGTAAAATTTTGTCAAATTATTTTTTTGTATCTGTTGGGATGATCACGTGTTTTTTCTTTATTCTGTTGATATCTTGAATTTCATTGTTTTTTTTAATGTTAGACCAACATTGCATTTCTTAGATAAATCCCACTTAGTTATGATGTATTATCCTTTTGATATGTTGTTGAACCCAGTTTGCTAAAATTTTGTTAAGAGTTTTAAATCTTTGTTCACTAGGAATATCATTCTGTAGGGTCCCTTCTCTTCCCTACCCCGAGCAATGTCTCTGGGTTTGGATTCAGGGTAATGCTAACCTCTTAAAATGAGTCAGGCAGCATTGCTTCTTCTATTTTCTGGTAGAATTCACCAGTGAAATTTTGAGACCAAGAGTTTTCCTTGTAGGAAGGTTTTTAACAATGAAGTGAAATTTAAAAAATATATTTATGGAGGCATGCATTTTATCTATTTCTTCTTGAGTGAGCTTTGGTTGTGTGTTTCCAGGAATTTATTTCGTCTAATTTTTAAAATTTATTTGCCAAATATTGTTCAATTCCTATCTAGTTCTAGACCCTGAGAAGGCAACTGTACTCTATACAAGGTTCCTTCTCTCATGCAATTCATATTATGCAATTATAAAGACTTATGAATGAAATTTCTTAATTGAATAATTTATACAGTTATTGTCTCGAGTTAATAGAAACTGTACTTAGAATAATAAACAGATATGCTCTAGAGACCAGAGACCTAAGTTTGAATCTCAGCTCTACCGCTTAAGAGCTATGTGATGCTAGGCAAGCTTCATAACATGCCTAAATCTTAGTTTTCTCAGCTGTATGATAGAGATAATCATTGTACCTATTTTATAACATTGTTTTAGGATTAAATAATATAATGCATGTAACTTACTTAGTATAATGCCAAACAAGTAGCAGTACTCAAAAATAGTGCCTATTGTGATAGTAATAATAACTTATATTTATTTTATTTAATCATCTATAATATGGAAATAGCATTTTGTAGCTTTTGTGATTGTTGTTAGAATGTAATATCTTAATGCTCAAAAATTGTAGTGTTTATTATTTTTATTGTGTTGGTATTGGATATATTTCAGAAATAGCCCAAATATTTCACATTATATCCTAATAGATTTAGATATTTTAAAATAATTACCTTGAGAATTTTTACTCTTTTAAAAGTATATTTTATTCTCCAAATGAAAAATCTATTAATATTTAATGTGGTAGAACTGAGCAATTTCTTTTTTAATCGTTAGTAGAGTTGTAATAAAATACTTTAATGTAAATTATTTTAATTATGGAAATAGAATTTAAAAAAATTTTAAAGGAACTAGTTTTGTACTTACCATATTATAAAGTATTTTCATTAGGTGACTTTTGATCCCAGAAAATTTCCTTAACTTTTCATGCCTTGCATTAATTGTTTAAAAATTAGATAGCTAGTGGGAAGCAGCTACGTAGCACAGGGAGATCAGCTTGGTGCTTTGTGACCACCTAGAGGGGTGGGATAGGGAGGGAGGGAGGGAGACGCAAGAGGGAGGAGATATGGGGATATATGTATATGTATAACTGATTCACTTTGTTATAAAGCAGAAACTAACACACCAATGTAAAGCAATTATACTCCAATAAAGATGTTAAAAAAAAAATTCCCAGCCTACAGTCTACTTTTTCCGGTATCAGGCACCTAGTTAGATTGAGAATTCTTTTTACATTTTCAGACTTGTAAGAAGAGGGCAAGAAATAGAGAAATAGGGCTTGAGGTATTTAGCTGGACATTTATAACCAAACAACTGTTTCAGAGTCCAGCCATCTGACCTTAGATCCCTTTCAATTCTCCTGAAACATCCTAAAGGTTTAATTTGTATTTTAAGAAATGTAATTTTGAACTATTTATTAAAATATGGCATTTTATCAGTATCCTTTCTGGAAGAAACTTTCTTCAAAAACTAAATGTAAATTTACACTACTTTACATTAATTTTTCTGTGTGAAATGCATAGAAACTGAGTTCAGCTTGAGAAGAGGATAGACATGATCTAGAAAACAATTAATATGAATTACCTATTAAATGTAAGTGTACTTTTATTTGATCCTATAAAAGTACATGTTTAAATGTTTGTTTTATTGTATAACTGATACCATTCCAATTGTGTAGTAAAGTATTTGCTACAGACTGAACCTTTATGTCCACCCTAAACTCATATGTGGAAACCTAATCCCTAGTGTGATGGCATTTGGAGGGTGGGACCTTTCTAGTGATTAGGTCATGAAGGTGGAGCCCTCCTGAATGGGATTAGTGCCCTTATAAGGGACACCTCAGAGAGCTCAGTTGCTCCTTCCCCATTGTGAGGACACTGTGAAAAGACAGCTGTCTGTGAGCCAGGAAGCAGGTACCCGATCTGCAAGTGCATTGATCTTGGACTTCCCAGCCTCCAGAATTGTGGGAAATAAATTTCTGTGGTTTATAATTCACCCAGTCTGTGGTAATGTGTTATAACATCCCAAATGGACTAAGGCAGTATTGTTGACTAGTTTTCTTGTATGTGAACTAGAGACATTCTTTTCATCTTAGGTGTTTTTGTAAACGTAAGGGATGTGTTAATCAGCATTATTGCACAGACTCCCATGTCTCATTGCTTAATTAATTAGTTGTCTTTAGGGTACTCAGGTTCCAAGCTCAATCAATATTATGATAATGAATGTAATCATTGTAATTATTGACCCATATTGAGCATATTTTGTTATTCTCTGTTAACTGATATTTTGCTATTACAAAGGAGTGACTAAAGTTTGTATAGACAGTATTTGCAAGAAAAAAATGTAATTGAATTTAAAGTCTTAGATTGCAGTGATAGTTCTCAGGATGTTGTTTAAGTCTAGATCTTTATTTTTTTTTAAAGTTTGTTGCATATTTTTCAAAATATAACAATTTATTTTAAAGATAAACATTCCGGGTTTGTAATGAAATATAAACTTGTATATTTAGATCATTAAGGCAATCTATTAATATTTACATTACTATATTCCCACAGCATTGCTAAGCACAACACACACACACACACACACACAAACATGTAGTCATTGCTAAAGGGACTTAAATTTCTAAAGGTATGTTCCTTGCTTGAGGAGCAAAAAATTCATTTTTTTAACAAAAAGAAGATTATATAGTTATTGTATGTGATTTTTAAATGTTTCTAATAAAAATACTTTACCTTCAAAACTTTAAGCCTTATTTTCCTTATAAATAATTCTTTGGAAAGTATTTTTTAATTTAACTTTATTCTTTGCAGTACATATTTATTAAGTACCTAATATGTGCTACATGCTAGGCTTGGGGCTGAGGATGCAAAGCTATAGAGCACTTGTGCAGTCTTCCTCTTTCTCCTGTGCCTCTGCCAAGAAAAAAAAAAATTGTCAGAAGCCTGAATCAGGAAAAGCATCAACAGTATGTTTACTTAAAACCTTTATAAAATTTCTCCCATTATGAAAGTAACAACAGTACATGTACATTGCTGAAAACATCAAAAAGTTATTTCAGTTCAATTGATAAAATACTTATTTATTGACTGCGTGCTACAAGCTAGTCACTGTGCTATGTACTTAGTATGTGGCGTGAGGAAGACAGATGGTCTCACATTTAGGAAAGTATAATGCTCTGGGAAATGGATATTAAATTATTACAGGTAATTTTCAAGGTATAAAACAGAAAAAAAATACTCTAAATCTTACCATCTAGCAATGATCACTATTACCATATTAGTGTATTTTCCTGTTTTTATACTGTACCCATAATTTCCATTTTATTTAATATTGTAAAATACATACTAGTTGCCTAGTAATTAATTATGCAGATGTAATTTATTAAATCCTTACTATATTTTTGAACGTTTAGATTGTTTCCATTACTTAACCAACTTTACTTAAGTATAAGCTACATACAATAAAATGTACTCACTTTAAGTATACATAACTTATATGACTTTTGACAAACATCTATGCATGTAGTCCCCATTACAAAAAGATGCAGAACATTTCCACTGCCACCGAAAGTTCTGCTATTCCTCTTTGCAGTCAGTCTTCCCTGTCTCATTCTGTCATCTCCTGCTCCTATACCTGGCCCTAGGCAACTACTGATCTGCTTTCTGACACTAAAGATTTGATTTACCTTTTCTAAAATTTCACAGAAATGGAATCATACAATATGTACTCTTTTATGTCTGTTTCTGTTTCTTTTGCTAAGCCTAACGTTTTTGAGATTATCCATGTCTCAGTAGTTTGTTCTTTCATTGCTGAGTCATGAGCATGCTATATCAATGTTTTTTAATCTGTCCTGCTTTTGGTGTACATTTGGATTGTTTCTAGTCATCGCCTACTATGAATAAAGCTGATATGCACATACATGTACAAGTTTTCTTTTTTCTTGGCTAAATACTGGGGAGTATAATTGTTGAGTTTATAATAAGCATATGTTTACATTTTGAAAAATTCCAAAATTGTTTTCCAAAGTAGTTGTGTCATTTTGCATTCCTAGTATCAATGCCGCAAGAATTCTAGTTGTTTCATATCCATACCAACTCTTGGTGTGGTCAGTCTTTTTAATTTTAGTCATTCTAATGTGTATATAGAAGTATATTATTGCGGTTGGTTTTGAGTTGCATTTTTCTGATGACTAATGATATTAAATATATTTTCACATATTGGCCATTTGCATACATTTTTTTACCTGTATGTTCGAATATTTTGTCTATTTATTAATTGGGTTATCTTATTGTTAAATTATAATAGATCTTTATATATTCTGGTTACAAATACTTTGCCAAATGAGTGTATTATAAATAGTTCCTCTCAGACTGTACCTTGCCTTTTCATTGTCTCAGTGATGTTTTCTGAGCAACAGAAGTTTTAAATTTTGAAATCCAATTTATCAGTTTGTCTTCTTTGTTTTTTTTAAATACTATCTAAGAAATCTGTGTCTATCATGGATGACAAATATTTTCTCCTATATTTCCTTTTATAACTTTTATAATTGTGCTATTACATTTAGGTTTATGATATTTTTTATTTTTATGTATGCTGTAAGCTAAGGATTGAAGTTCATTTTTTACCCCATGTGGATATTTGGTTATTCCAGAATCTATTGTTGAAAAGTCTATCCTTTGCCCCATTGAATGACCTTGACACCTTTGGCATATGTGTGTGTCCTTTGCTCTAACACTTTTGACATATGTGTGTGTCCTTTGCTCTAACACTAATACTGCTGCACTATAGAGGCAGTATCCTCAAGGACTCTAGTGGGTGCCACATTTCTTAAGAAGTTTTTCCATTTTGCCTGGTGAGAACAAAAAGTATTTTTAGCTCTATGAGCCTGTGATTTTTTTCACCTGATTCTTTCCAATGGCTCTTTTCCCTGGCCTCAGAATTTTCCTCATATACATGTGCTGATTAGTAAGACTCAGAGGCAGTTCATTGCAGGTCCCTGGAGTTCTTCTCTTTGTGGTTCTCTGCCTCATGAATTACAGCTACTTTGGTCTCCCCAGTCTCTGAACTCTCTATTCTTACTTCAAGAATTCCACAGGTTCTGTTTTGGTTTTCTTTCCCTGTGTTACATTCTGGATGGTCTCTCCAGGCAGCAAGCTGGAACAACCATAATTACCACCTTGTTTCCCTTTTCTTTGGAGTCACTGTACCTTGAAGCCTAATGCTTAATGTATGAAAATCCTTGTTTTATTTATTTTATATCATGGTCAAAACAGAAGTCTCTAACCTTTATATTTTATGGATATTTCCACTGGGTGCAAAATTTTAGGATGTGTTTTTTTTCTTTCAGCAATTTGGACATATTGTTCCATTGTCCTTTCACTTATATAGTTTCTGAGAAGAAGTCTGGGGAAATTCTCCTATTTGTTCTTCTGTATGTATTGTGTTTTTTTCCCTTCAGAATTTTTTTTTTTTTTTTTTTTTAACTGTTTTTTTTTTTTTTTTTTTTTTTTTTTTGCGGTACGCGGGCCTCTCACCAATGTGGCCTCTCTCGCCGCGGAGCACAGGCTCTGGACACGCAGGCTCAGCGGCCATGGCTCACGGGCCCAGCCGCTCCGCGGCATGTGGGATCTTCCCGGACCGCGGCACGAACCGTGTCCCCTGCATCGGCAGGCGGACTCTCAACCACTGCGCCACCAGGGAAGCCCCCCTTCAGAATTTTTAAAAGATTTTCTGTCACTGGTTTTTCAGCAATTTTAGTGTGATCTGACTGTTATGTTCTGAGTATTCATGCCTGTTTGTTAGTTTTTATCTCACTGAGTTTCGTTGAAATACCTAGTCTGTGCATTTATCTTTTTTATCCTAGTTTGGAAAAATTCAGTCATTATTTTGCAGATGTCTCCCTCTCTCTTTCAGGATCTGCTGTTATCCATATGTTAGACTCCTTGACACTGTTCAAGAGGTTGCTGAGATTTTTTTTTTTCAGGTGCAATTTATATAGTTTTCTTCTGCTATGATTTCTTGTTCATTTGTCTTTTCTCTTGCAGTGTCTAATCTGTTGTTAATCCCATCTAGTGAAATTTTTATTCAGATATTATATGTTTCATCTTTAAACATCCTATTTATTTCTATTTCCCATTATCTCTTCTTTATGTTCCTGTACTACTTTAAAGTTACTGTCTATTAATACCATCATCTCTGTTATTTTTGAGGTCTGTGTCTAATGACTGACTTTTTTGTTGGTGATGGGTCATATTTTCCTGCATCTTCTCATGTCTAGTAATTGTTGATTGTATACTAGATACTTTGATTTTACTTGAGTGTTTAGATTTTGTTATCTTCCTTCAAAGAGTGTTACATCTTGTTCTGGAGAGCAGTTATTTGCAAATATGATATTTTACACTCTTGTTTGTTAGCTTTGTTAATGTATGGTTTAGCTTTTACTCCGACTTCTTTGAAATATCTACTGAATGCCTGCATGTTCAATAATGACACTCTTCTGACTTTTCTCCAAAGTTAAGCAAATATTGTGGCACCATTTATTAAATGGTCATTTTTTCCCCATATACTTCATATCCTTATGTGTAATCATCAACTTTACCATATTCTAAATTTTTATAAAGTAACCTGTTTCTGGCCACCTGATTTCATTGATATTTCTTTTAATTTGTATGCCTATTCCATATGAATTGTAGCTTTATAGTATCTCTCAATTTCTTCAGACAGAAGTTTTCTTGAGAGCATTAATATATTGAGCAAAAATCTTCTATTTCAATAATATCTTGGCTCATTTCATTCATTTTTTCTAAAAGAGTCACATACCATTTCTACCTTTATATTCTCTTCTTAGCCCACCTAAGTATGACATCTCTTCCCCGAAAGGTAACATATGACCTAATTCCTATGCCTGGTAAATGTTAATTTCCTTCCTGAAACTTTCTTTTCCTTTATTCTTCAGGTATTCATTCTGTTTGTATTTCTTTTAGGACTCTATCTTAATATCCTGTTCTGCTTCTTTTTCCTGTCCTTTTGTGCAGTCATACCCTAAAATTCTGACCTTAACTCTGTTTGCAGTTTCTACTAAATTTCTGGGCTATACCTTGCTTCCTTGGTGTCAACAGTATCCTTTATATAAATGACTCACACATTTACCTTTATACCCTTTGGTCCCATAGTTCTGAAGCTGTGCTATCAAGTTCTTATTTAAATGTCAACAGGTCAAAATAAAATCCATTGCTCGTCTGTCTCCATCCCCATTCTTTTCCTTTACACTGCTGGCAGCAACACCTACTCAGCCATCCTTAGGGAAACTTCAACACTGTTGCTCTCTGCCTTTGCCCAAATGGTGAAAGCTAGTTCCCTCTGGAATATTGACTCTTGAAAGGTCTGTTACTAGCACTAATGTTCCTCAGAAGCTCTTATCCAGCTCAAAGGTTACTTCTTATATTAGCAAACATACTTATTCACTTCTTTAAGTGTGCTTTCTATTTTATAACTACATATTTTAGTGGAATTATTTATATATCTGGTTGTTCTAACCAAATAGTGATATTCTTTCAGATTGGTACCATTTCTGCAGCTGCATTGTGTCTGCAGCTTTTTCACAGTGGTTGTACTGAATTGGTGTTCAGTAAGTTTTGTTGCACTTTATGAATTGTTTATCTGACTACTGTAGTCTCAGATTTTTTTAATTGATTCTCTAGTTGCTGCCAGAGTTGTGTACTTAAAATTATGCTAATTTTTTTCGGACTTTCCTGGTGGCACAGTGGTTAAGAATCCTCCTGCCAATGCAGGGGACATGTGTTTAAGCCCTGGTCCAGGAAGATCCCACATGCTGCAGAGCAGCTAAGCCCATGTGCAACAATTACTAAGCCTGCACTCTAGAGCCTGCGAGCCACAACTACTGAGCCCACGTGCCCACAACTACTGAAGCCTGTGCTCCTAGAGCCCATGCTCCGCAACAAGAGAAGCCTGCACACCACAACAAAGAGTATCCCCCACTCGCCACAACTAGAGAAAGTCAATGCGCAGCAACAAAGACCCAACACAGCCAAGAATAAATAAATAAAATTATGCTAAAATTTTTAACCCAAATGTCTTTGACACTTCTTATCTACAAAATTAATCTCTAAACCATATCATGGCAGTCAAGGTCCTAAACAATCTGGCCTCATCTTTGTGGGGTTTTTTTTGTTTTTTTTGCTTAAGTTCTGTCATTATCATGAATGTGTATTATTGTTCTTCAGCTACATGCCCTCCCTATGTGTTGTTTCCTTGCCATTACTATTTTTTTTCTTTAGAATTAATTTCTTCTACATACATCTATTAATTACCTCCTATGTTGATGGACTATACTAGGCTGTGGTCAAAATATTAAGAAGGATAGAACTTGTGGTCAAAATATTAAGGTGGATATTAAGAGGGATTAATTTGTTCCACATACATTTATTAATTACCTACTATGTTGATGTACTATTACTAGGCTGTGGTCAAAATATTAAGATGGATAAAACTTGCACTGTTTTGTATGCTTCCCATATATTCTCCATTTGTGAAAAATCCATCCTTCAAAACGTGAGATGCTACCTTATCTGTGAAGTCTCCTCAGATCATTCCAATAAAGATTAATCATCCTTTGCCTCCAAAGCATTTTTAATATTGGAGTTACAGAATTTCTCATAGCTCTCTTGTTTTTTATCTGTGCATATATCTCCTTCATCGTGTTGAATTTCTTAAGGTCAGGGATTATGTCTTAATCACCATTATATGCCCTCTTTTTCTCTTTCCAGCGTCCAATAACAGTGACTTTAACATAATTGATGCTCACTAAATGGAAAGTTGGTTCAAAGCCAAGGTAGAAACTTAGAAGGAATATTCAGAGAAAATCAGGAGAGTTGTAGTACCAAAGCCAAGGAATGTTTATAAGAAGGAGAGGGTAATAAGTGATGTTCTAAGCTCCAGAACGAGAGGTTCTTGATTATGTTAACAGGAATAAGTTCCATAAAGTAGCAAGGGTAGACATCAGAGGAGAGCAGATTGAGAAATAAATAGAGTTCTTCTCCTTAAGTAGCTTTTTTTTTTTTTAGCTGATATTTTTACAGAAATTGGCTGGAAGACAAATTGAAGATTTATGGTCTAAATAAAGATCTAGAAGCCTGCATGTATTATGTTGATTTAGGGAAGATCTATATCTTTTGTATTGTAGATGAGTGGGTACTAGGCTTGACATTTGAAGAAAATTTAGAAATCTAACTACTACTTTCATCTCGTTAGAAGACTACCATAAATCTGGGTCACAGGGGTTCCTTTGTCAAAATTAGTTATATTTTGTATTAAAGGATGACAGAAATTACTTTGACCTAGAAATATTTCAGAATGGTTTTACTGATGATCCATGCTTCTTTCTACTTCCTGTCTTTGTTTGAATGGTAGAGCATTAATAACATGTATGTGCCTGTATAAAATGAATGAATTTTGAAGCATATCCCTGAGTAATTTTATACATTGGTTTGATTTTTGGCATAGTATATTTGGTCATTTATAAGACACATTGAACATTTCTTCAGTCAGAGTGCCTTTTATATTTGATGGTGTGTCATAGTTTTAATTGACCTCATTTTTTTTCTTGGTATTAACATAGAAAGTTGGTGGAGTTGCAATCAACAGCATCTTAGATTTGATAAAATATGACAATATAGTAGAGAGCATTAAAGTTTAGAGACTATCTGCCAAACATTTTAGTTTTACTATAAGTAATGTTGAACCAGTCTTTTTTGGCAATAGTTACATGATATTACCTCTTCTCTCTTTACTGTGACAATGGGTTAGGCATAAATTTTATCTTAAAATAATGATAAACTCTTAAGTGGAGTTGGAGGTGGGAAAAGGGAAGATGGAATCTATAGAGAACCTCTTTTATGTTACCTAAATTATGATTTGGTGTGTGGGAAACAAATCTCAGTTAACCATAATTCTTATAAATTTGTAGAAGCAGTTTGTAGAAGTAATCTATGTGAAAATATAGTTAATTTCTGATCTTGCAGTCAAGAATACATTGACTGATTGGTTCATTTCTTTAATCAAAGACATGTATTGAGTACCTACTGTGATACTCGGCAGTGTACTCAGCACTGCGAACCATCTTTTGTTGTTCTTGGTGGATTTCTTAATACAGTGAAACAGTACACAAAAAGGTCAGTAGTCAATTCATAATGCCTGAAACCGGCTCCTTCCTCGTATACATTATTGAACTGAGAGCTGAGACGGGCAGTTTCTTAAATAAAGAGGCTGTCTAAATGGAGAGCTGGGTGCTTGACCACAGTGAGAACCCAATAAATATTTGTTGACTGTTGTTAACAGGAAATGGATGGGCTTATAGTTTTAAGTGATGACATGAGAAAAGATTGGTGTCATAGTTAATTATTATTGAAATAGGAAGAGTATGCATTGAGAACTATTAGGGGAATAATGGGAGCTTCTCAGTCCATTTTGGGCATTACTAACATAAATTGAAAATGTAAAGCCTCACAGTTTCTCATTGCAGAAAACATGGATTTAAACATTGAAAGCATTTCTAGAGGTATCATGATGAATCAAGAGTTGTAGAATTTAACAAGTTCACATAAATAAGGTTCCACAAATCAGCAGTCCTTTCTTTGAAATCAAGTGTAACTGAGATAATTAAGTCGAAATATTCCATCTATGCTTATGTGCATTTATTTTAATAAAGTCTCAATACCTAATCCTTGAAAGAGTGAAGCAACAGTATACTGAGGGGGAGATGTAATCTGATGATGCATACTTTTTCCTCTGGTAACTGAAGGTTAAATGGGTAGCAAGCAGAATGCCTTAAACAAGATTGGTATATTGATTAAAGTGCTGATTTAACAGCTCGCAGTCTCCCCTTGGAAACCTGGAAAAGATAAGCCAGCTGCTGTCTAAGACTGCTCAGTGTCCGCTGAGAGTACACTATCTATCATCACAATATGGTGATGAGAGGTGTTTTATGTTTGTGTTAATTTCCCCCACTAAATCAGTAATTATTACAATCCTGTCCCTGCTGTTTACCCTGCAGCTGTTTTTCCATTTGTCGAGAGAGAGGGTGTTCTCTGAGGACCGCACACGTTTCTATGGTGCAGAAATTGTCTCTGCCTTGGACTATCTACATTCCGGAAAGATTGTGTACCGTGATCTCAAGGTAAAAAAGAAAAGTAATCAGAATTTGTTTTTGCAGAGGCTGTAGGGACAAACACAAAGTAATTACAAAGTTACACAGTTTGGAGAAAAGCAGATTTAGTTGGGAAATAAAACCACTCTGTTTAAGAATTTGCTTCACTGTATTTGACAGGAAATTTCATTCACTGATAAATGTGTAGTAGTTTTATGTCCGAGTTTTTGACATGCTAAATAAGTTCTTCTTGACTGCTCTGATCAAATATGATCTATCAATAATAGTTTCATTTTTCTGAAAGTGTAATGAGTAATGTTAAACATCTGATTATTAGTCAAGTAACTTTGCAAGTGACATTTTAAAATAAATTTCATTATTATATTCTAACATCCTGTGATGTATTATGAAGAAATTTTTATAATAAATAAGATTACTTGGGAAAATATTTGATTTGGTATTAAATTTTTAGTGGGTTTATATACCTGAAGCATTTTAATATAGCCTTTTATCAATTTGTTTAATTTCCATTTTGAAAAGCACTGTATTTGTTTTATCAGTAATAGTGACTTTATTTCTCTAAGTTTCTTTCTGTTAAGACCCTCAGAATAGCTCAGGGATTGGCAAACTTTCTGTGAAGGCCAGATAGTAAATATTTTAGGCTTTGCTGCTCTTACAGTGTCTTTTACAACTCCTCAGTGCTGCTGTTGTAGGGTGAAAGCAGCCACAGACAATATGTAAATGAGCGTGTCTGGCTGTGTTCCAGTAAAACTTTAATTACAAAAACAGGCAGTAGGCAAGATTTCACCTACAAGCCATATTTTGCTGACCCCCGGAGTAACTCATAAAAGATAGCAGTAATTCTCGTGACACTGTTTTGAATTAGATTGGTCATATTAAGGAAATTTGTACCATGACACACTCTGAACAAGTTCTAAATGTGACAATCTTACTTTCTTAAAAAGTAAATCATATGATAATCTTGACCTATTAAAATCTGACACAGAATTGCTTTATTTATCAAGTACTAGTTCATTTAAAATATGATTTGTAGAGATAGAAGTTATACTAGTCTTTTATGAAATTCTGTTTCTATGAAATAAGGTATATATTTACATATTATAGCACATAAGAGAAATCACAATTATCCCCTCACTCCCATTCACTCCTTTTTAAACACCTGTGATTCTTAAGTTATCTAATTATTTAAGCAGTTGTCTAAGTTATTTTAAGATGTTGCTATCATATACATTTGTATTATGAATGCTCCCTAAGAAGTAACTATCTCAAAAAATATTATTTTACATGATGACAGTGAAATATAGTATGTATTTTTTTAACATCTTTATTGGAGTATAATTGCTCTACAATGGTGTGTTAGTTTCTGCTTTATAACAAAGTGAATCAGCCATACGTATACATATATCCCCATATCTCCTCCCTCTTGCATCTCCCTCCCACCCTCCCTATCCTATCCCTCTAGGTGGTCACAAAGCACTGAGCTGATCTCCCTGTGCTATGTGACTGCTTCCCACTAGCTATCGTTTTACATTTGGTCATGTATATATGTCCATGCCACTCTCTCATTTCATCCCAGCTTACCCTTCCCCCTCCCTATGTCCTCAATTCCAAGTCCATTCTCTATGTCTGCATCTTTATTCCTATCCTGCCCCTAGGTTCTTCAGCACCTTTTTTTTTTTTTTTAGATTCCATATATAGGTGTTAGCGTATGGTATTTTTTCTCTTTCTGACTTACTTCACTCTGTATGACAGACTCTAGGTCCATCCACCTCACTACAAATAACTCAGTTTCGCTTCTTTTTATGGCTGAGTAATATTCCATTGTATATATGTGCCACATCTTCTTTATTGTTTTATTTCTTAACATATTATTGATTAAAGAAGCTATAAAATTCTGTTTTTAGGAAAAATGAACTATGCAACTATATCTATATCAGGGATGATCAACTAAGTGCCCAAATAGACCAGAGGTGGATATGAATCAACAATATGATTATATTTAGCCTGCAGCTTTTTATAGCCAGGAGTGGCAGAATTCAGCATCCCTATATCTGATGTCTGAATGGCCAAATAATCCTATAATGTTTAAATGTCTTGAATCCAGAGTTTTAAAAAAGAATTTAGTTATACGGTATGATAAAACATAATTTATATAGCATTTCCAAATTTACTTAGAAGTAGTTAGCTCTTCTCTGCCTGATCTACTCCCCCCCACCATTCCCACTTTATATTTTATGAATTCTGTTTGTAGGGAGAAGGAGGAGGATTTCGTGGATTTAAGAAAATGAGAATAATTTTGAAGTACTTAGTAATGTATCCAAAATGCTTAAAGCTGGAAGATGGAATTATTAGTCTAAAGAAACAGAAGAGTACTCACTTGATTGCTAGCATTGATTAAGGAATGATATAATTGGGATGGTTTTGGTCAGTATCTCCATTGATCATTTCTCATTAATGAATCAACATATTGGTACATTGAAGTTCATTTAATGAGTTTTGTTGCTCCATCCTTTCTGATGATGAAATTAGACTAAATTTATTAAGCCACAGTGCTAATACTTGGTATGTGAATACCAGCCATGTAGTTACCATATAAACAGACCACTAACTTTATTAGACAATTAAGTGGCCTCTGCTCTCTAAATTTATTTACTTTTTAATATAACCTTAAGTTAAAGGTCTAAGTAAATGTATAGCATTGGACAGAATCCATGGAACATACACCGAGAAGAATGGATAATGTAAAAAGTCAGACATTCAAAATTTATACGTGTTGTTTGTATCCATATTGCACATGATAGAATGAGATCTTTATGTAGAGTCGTAGAAATTTAGAGCTGACCCATAGTTTACAGCTGAGCTTATTGAAGACTAGAAGCCTAGTAAGGGATTTACTCAAAGTAATGGACTAAGTTGCTGACATAGTCAAGATTATTGGATTCCATGAATCCTAGCTCCAGGTATAATGTTCTTTTTATTACACCATTCTGCCTTTCTAGAGATGAAATGAACTTTAGGTGGGGGAATTCATTGGATTAATTCTAGGAGATCTTTGTAAATCTAAAATTTGAATAAAGCTGCCAAAGATAAGAGAAGGAATGTTTTAAATATATTTATACAAAATATATTCAAAATAGCATTATCAAAAACTGATTTAGGTACCCACTTTGATTTGTCTCAGATTGGTCTCTGTCTTCTCCTTACTAATAACCTTGTGTTTATTCAAATACAAATCCATTTGAGTTACTTATGGTAGCTGCACCTCTCAAGTAAATCAGTACCTGTTTGCCACTGACCCATTCATCATTAGAGGCAAAGCCTAATTTCATGTGCAAGTTAATTTAAGACATTTTATCAGTTCATAGTTCCTAACAAATTGGTGTTCACAGCAACAGATAAATTATTGCAACTTTTGTTGTAGTTTAAAAAGTTAGTTTGCATAATTTATCAATACATGTCATGATATTAAATTTTGCTTCAGTAAGGACCCAAATTCTTTGTGATTACTTAGGAAAAACTGATATTGCTTTATGATAGCATAAAAATTTGAAGAAATCTCTCCTAAGACTGTGTCAGTAGTACAAGTTTTTTTGAAAACTTCTTTTCTGCTTAGCTCTTGTTTTTGTAAGTATTCAATATAACCTTTCTTTTCAACGACCATGGCCATCCAAGGATAGAATAGGCTGAACTAGGGACATTTGCAAAGGTACTGATACTGGAATTTCATTAAGAATTAATTTCTGGGACTTCCCTGGTGGCGTAGTGGTTAAGAATCCGCCTGCCAATGTAGGGAACACTGATTCTATCCCTGGTCTGGGAGGATCCCGTATGCTGCGGAGCAACTAAGCGCATGTGCCACAACTACTGAGCCCATGTGCCACAACTACTGAAGCCCACGCACCTGGAGCCCGTGCTCCACAACAAGAGAAGCCACTGCAATGAGAAGCCTGTGCACCGCAACAAAGAGTAGCCCCGCTCGCCGCAACTAGAGAAATCCTGTGCACAGCAGCAAAGACCCAACACAGCCAAAAATAAATAAATATTTCTAAAAATGAATTCATTTCTCCCAAGAGTTTATGACAGGGGGAGGGGCAAGAAAAATGCGTAAATTGCTACTGTATTCTACTTGTGGA
Source organism: Orcinus orca (assembly GCF_937001465.1). Taxonomy (NCBI): domain Eukaryota; kingdom Metazoa; phylum Chordata; class Mammalia; order Artiodactyla; family Delphinidae; genus Orcinus; species Orcinus orca. The sequence goes on along the minus strand of NC_064559.1, from coordinate 5,411,216 downwards.
AAATCTAATCTTGTTTTCTACCTAATCAGAGAATTTAATGGTTAATTTTACCACTTACACTGTTAACGTGAGAAACTGCAAGATAGATTTAGATAATTTCTAAGACTCAGTGATGGCACAAAGGGATGGTTTCAGAGAGCCTTATATCACAGCCCTCCCAATCTTCCTCAGCTCCTAAATAAACCAGCGGTCTGAATGAAACAGTGTGCTTACTTTACATACAGAGTCTCAAGACACATCCTCTAACTCCCACTTCTAACCAGTCACTCTGGATTCCCTCTTTTATAATTTAAGCCACTGCTACTAAGAACCCCTTCCACCTCTAACATTAACTTATACTATTGGGCTATGTTACTCAAGTGTAGTAAATTCTTAAATGTAGTATTTCTTAAACCCCAACCTAGATGGGATCTCTGCTGTTGTATATTGTGAATTCTTTTCCATCTTAGGAAGGTTCAAAGTTTTCCTTTCAGCATTTCAACACACTGTCTTAATTCCGTGGTCATTAAGTTCCTGCAGGTCAGCCATGTGACATTTGCAACTTGGATACCCATAAACCTAAATATGCAGTGTGCAGGGGAGGAATTTCTTATTACATTCTTGAGCCTGAGGCAGTCTTGGTACTGATGTAACTGTGCTAAAAAGGGTTTGTAAAAGTGAGTGAAGGGTCTTGTTTTTGGTATTGCTACAGTAGTTGTCAGAGCGCTTAGGAACTGCTATTATCATTCCTTTGTTTAATCACAAAGTGTCAGCCATTTAATTAAAATGATACCTAAAAGATATATATATATATATGTGTGTATATTTATCATAGATATTAGAATATATATGAATTGTATATTAGAAAGCTTTTAAAAGCTTAAAAGTTAAAAACTCTTAAACTTTCTAATAGGAAGAATTTAATTTTATTCTAGGCACCAGCAAGAGCAGAAAAAGGAGTATAGTGTTTTCTTGCTATAGTTTCTTGTTCACAAAGCACAGAGGAAAAAAGATTTCAAAATCTACCAAATCAAGATCCTCTGTCAAATAATGCCTGTCCGATTCAACTGGGTAAAAAATGTTGCCGTTTTTAAATGGAAACTCTAGGATGTCTAATATTTTTGTCTCCTCAAAATATGAACTATTAGATAACAAGCAACCCTCTGATACAAATTGTAAGCATTACCCAGATTTGAATATATAATCTTTTCTTTCAGACTTCCTATTTAACTTCATACATTGCTTTTGCTGGTAGATGCATCCATTAAGCATAAACATAATGCCCTGCTCTCAATCCCAGATGCTAAGACTGACAGTGGAAATAAAACAGATGCATATAAAGTTTTATAATAGAGAGTACCTGAACAGTCAGTTACAGTGTATGCATTTTTCCTTTTATGGTTAAGAAAAGGAAGAAGGAAAGCATTAGATTTAGGAGAGAGAACCAAAGAAAGGTGATTTGTAAATATTTTTATTCCTCCTTTACACAGTGGAAGGGTCCCTAAAAATGTTTGATGAAATCTTCTTTCTGTTAGTGTCAAATGCACTAAGGAAGTGATTTCCAGGTGTTTTTGATATATCTAAGCCTTTGATCTGCTTTGGAAAGATTACCAGGTGATTCTGTGCATCCTTCACATTTGTGAATCATAACACTGATCGTTCTTATATTTTATGAAAACTTTGTTATGCATTTGCATAAAATTATTATTTTTTAAACCAGACTGGATATTTAATTAGCCCCAATTTATCTTTATACAAGATTAGATTTGGGGATATCATTTTTTTAAGGTGATGTATCTCTGGCTGTTGTTCATACTGATGGACAAGTTGTTTTTGTCATTCATGCTCAGCAAAATGACATTTCAGGATGGTGAGAGAAGAAAAATACTTGATGGAAGAAGGTGGACACTATTATAAAATAACTGGCTCAAAAATTGTAAAATATTTGTTTTGTTGTTTATTCAAAAGAAATTGTTGCATATTAAAAAGTGTTTTTTTGGGCTTCCCTGGTGGCGCAGTGGTTGAGAGTCCACCTGCCAATGCAGGGGACACGGGTTCGTGCCCCGGTGCGGGAAGATCCCACATGCCGCGGAGCGGCTGGGCCCGTGAGCCATGGTCGCTGAGCCTGCGCGTCCCGAGCCTGTGCTCCGCAATGGGAGAGGCCACAACAGTGAGAGGCCCACGTACCGCAAAAAAAGAAAAAAAAAAAAAGTGTTTTTATTGAAGTCACCGAGCTGACAAAAGTGTTTTATAGGGTTCCATTTCTGAACTTTGCTCTTGTATAGAAGAGCACACACCATTTTGATAAATTATGAATCAGCCATTAAACTCTCCATGTTTAATAAATGATCAATACATTTATTGATTAAGTTCTACATTCAGTATCTCATTTAATTCTCAAAACAATCACATTGGATCGTTACTGTTATTTACTCTGTGTTATAGATGAAGTTGAGGCACATAGATGTCAATAGGTTACACAGTAAGAGATAAAACTTGAATTTACGTTTAAGTTCTCTGACTTGACTCCATAATCTTATGCACATTGCTCTCTACTGCCTCCTATGCAATATGCTACCTTATCCCCATTATGGTGACCTTTACCCCATCTCTCACAGTCATCCCGTAGGCTGACCTTATTTCTGACTATATCATTGTAATTAAGCTGATTTATAAAACAAGTAGAATGATCAACTGTCCTGTTTTGCCTAGAACTTCCCCAGTTGTAGAACTTTAAAGTCCTGAATCCTGGGAGCCCCCCTCAGTTCTAGGTAAACTGGGACTCTCGGTCACTTTCATCCTGTTCCTATTCTTCACTCAAACCCTGTCCTTGCATCTCATTTCATTCCTCATCCCTCAACCCTTGGTATCTTGGAAATGAGATATGAGATTAGAGAATTAGGTATGAATCGGGATTTTAAAAAATGTATGTACTTATTGGTATTAAAAACAGTATTTATATGTTTTGATACTTCTGTATCTATCCACTTCAAAATAGTCTCGTCAGAATGTGGAGAATTAGCACATTAGCGCATACTATCCTGTTTCACTTTGCATGTAAAGCACATAAAGGGAATTGACATAATATACACCAAACACATTTTATTCAATATTATTATGTATTATTTGACATTTTTGTAAGCATTTTTGTGTATTATAAAAGATATAGTATTTTAAGAACTTAATTTGGTTTGCTTTTATATGTTATGATGTATTCATTTGTTAGAACAATGAGCATATTTTTAAAAGTTAAGAAAAGAGCATATATATTTTCATTCAACAAAACAACAGACACTCCAGTGTATACTTCTCTTTCTTGTTATGGCAAGGTAGGAGCAGGAGGGAGAAGAGAGTGTTGTTTGAAAGACAAGGAAAAAGGGGAGAAAATCAGAAGCAGAAAGAAGAGAAGGGTTTTCAAGGCAGAAAGAGAAGTAGACAGATTCTTGACGTTCCTGATTGTTTTCCCTATTTAGGACTTTCTGCCATTTGTGCAAATTGGGTTTGATTTTGGGGTCCAGTTAGTAGAGAATCATGAGGAAGATGCAATCTCTCTGAATTTAGATAAAATAAGAGAACTTTCATTTTTGAAAGGTTTAGCAATATATTTAGGGTTCATTCATCTCTCTGTAGACAAGTCAAAAACAGACTCACTTCTCTGAAGTCTATGCAGTGCACGAAACATATTGAGCGTTGAGTTCAGTTGGGTAGCACATTTAAGTTCTATACTTAAGGACTTACGTGTACTCTGAGCTTGCTTAACTGTATTTAGTCTCTGGTTTATAAGACATTGGATAATATGACAGAGTATACCACCATCACATTTTATATGATTGTTGTCTGTTTATGTTCTTATATGGAGTTCTATTTTGAATTTGATACTGACTTCAGAGTTTGGGTAGGCACTTTCATACATCATCATGTTAAGGAGTAGAATAATGATCTACTCCTTAAGTAAGTTAATTATCATTCATCCTGCTACTATTTTTTTTTTTTTTTTTTTTTGCGGTACGTGGGCCTCTCACTGTTGTGGCCTCTCCCGTTGCGGAGCACAGGCTCCGGATGCACAGGCTCAGCGGCCATGGCTCACGGGCCCAGCCGCTCCGCAGCATGTGGGATCTTCCCGGACTGGGGCACGAACCCGTGTCCCCTGCATTGGCAGGCGGACTCTCAACAACTGCGCCACCAGAGAAGCCCATGCTACTATTTTTTTTCATGTGTTTTTTTGTGAATGCATTTCTGCGTTATGTCTTCTGCATTATGTCTTCAAGATTGTTCTTTTTGTATTAATGGAGTCAAAGAGATTCCAACTTTATAATACCTGTGCTATATGTTTTCATTAACTGTTGAATGTTTGACTTTCATATTCTTTTTATGTGTAAAAGGGTTGGTAGTTCTTTATTACAAAGAATTGTAAAAGAGGATATTACCTTACCTTACAAAACAAGATTTAGGTTTGATTTATAACCACCACCAAAGTAACATTTCTGTAAGTGAATATTTTATCGTAGCACTAGACTCCCAAATGAAATGGTTGAAAACCATCTGCATATATCCAGAAGAAGATGCTTGTCTCTTTGGGATTGTTTAGATCACAATTTATTTTAAACAGGAAAAAAGAGGATTGATGTTTGCTTTGGGAAGTTAATTAGGCTTTACTTCTCAGAACTTATGCAATAACAGCTCTTACTCCTATGGGTTTAAAAATCAATTTATTATTGTGAAGTATTTGATAAAATGTTTCTTTTTACACATGAGTTAGGAAGCTACAGGGTTTGTCTTTGAAAAGTTCTATTAACTCTGTGTCCTCTTTCCAAAATATCTTACTCAACATTCAATTATTTTTCAAAACAGTATTTTCCTATTTTTGAAGACTATAGAACAAATTATGTTATCTTTCTTACTACACAGTTGGAGAATTTGATGCTGGATAAAGATGGCCACATAAAAATTACAGATTTTGGACTTTGCAAAGAAGGGATCACAGATGCAGCCACCATGAAGACGTTCTGTGGTACACCGGAATATCTGGCACCAGAGGTAGGCTATGTTTCCATTCATAGAAAAAAATAACACTGATATAATGTTTTACAAAGTAAACCATTTAAGCATTAAAAAAATAGCAGTGTCTACTACTTTGACCTGGATTTCAACATGAATCAAATCTGTTTTGCTCCCACTTGTTCAACATGGTATTCTAGGGCAAAAATATATATAAGTTAAACTTCATAAACTATATAAGTACAAGGATACTGGTAACTACAATAAAGTCCATTTTTATTTCTTGGCCATGTGTGTTTTATTTCTTGATTATGCCTATTTTCTTTCATTTATTAAAATAGAATAATTGAATGACTACAGCAAGAATGTGAACAGTTTTATAAACCGTCTTGGATTTTCCTTAGAAACAAAGAAACAGTGATAATTTGTATTTGTAATAGTGCGGGTTTTCATACTTAATTATTGGGAAGTATTTCGTTGGGAGAGTTAATGAAATGACAGTAGCTATATTTTGGAAATCATGCCAAACCAAAGCAAGCTTCAACTAGCGCCCTCCCCATGCTGAGGATTCCATACTAATTGATTAATTTGTTTATTCAAACAATTATATATTATTCATCTACTATATACTGGGTATTTTTCTGGGTGGTGTGTTTATACGAACAAGACACAAAGGACCATGCTCTCAGGGAACTCACTTCTGGTGGAGGGAGACAGAATAAAAAAATATATATAACAATGTCATGCGATGAAGATGTGTCATGTCATGAAGGAAAAGAAGCTAGATAAAAGGAGGTTGTGGTGTGGTGGATGTGTTAGGTAGTGTTCTCATTACTATTACTACAAAACAGACCACTGCAAAACCTAACCATTTTATGTGATTGAAGGTTCTGAGTCAGGACAGCAGGAATGACTGCTCCATGGTACGTGGGGCACGGCAGGGGGTGACTCTGGCTGGAGGCTGGAATCTGGAAGCTCCCCTCTTTCTGCGTCTGACAGTTAATGCTGGCTCTCAACTGGTACCTTACAGGGCTCTCAAAAGCCTCAGCTTCTCCAAGTGGCCTGGTTTCCTCATACTGGTAGCTTTAGGGTAGCCAGACTATTTTGGCTGTGGGTTCTAAAAGTGAACATCCTAGGGAACAGTTTAGAAACTGCTTCCATTTTTTTAAAACCTAGCAAACCATGAAGAAATGTTTCATTCGTTTTTTGAAAGTTTCTCTTCATAGTATATTTTTAAAAATTTTGTTATCACATACCATAAATTCTACCTTTTAAAGTACACAGTAGTGGTTTTTAGTATGTTCACATTTGTGCAACCATCACCACTGTCTAATTCCAGAATATTTTTATCACTACAACAAAGAAACCCCGTACACATTAGTTCCTCCCCTAAATCCCCTCATCCCAGACAACTACTAATCTGCTTTCTGTCTCTATAGATGTGCTTGTTCTGGGCATTTTATATAAATGGAATCATACAATATGTGGCCTCTTGTGTCTGGCTTCTTTTACTTAGTATGTTTTCAAGATTCATCCATGCTTCAGCATGTTATTGATACTTCATTCCTTTTTATGGCCAAATAGTATTCTATTGTATGAACATAAACACATTTTATTTATCCATTCAGCAGCTGATGGACATTTGGGTTGCTTCCAGGTTTTGGCTGATAATGCTGCTATGAACATTTCTCTTTGAATCCCCTTTTATGGCTTTGTTTCAGGAACTGCACATCATTTCTGTCATATGCTTATTGGTTTAGAATTCCTAAGCCTACACATATTTAAGGAGTAGTAACATAGACCCCACCTCTACATTGTAAAAGAGCATGTGAGATGGGAGATACTGTTACAACTGTCTTTGGAAAATATAATCTTCTACAGATAGAATGTTCAGGGAAAGAGAGGTTTAATCAGAGACCTGAATGCTAAGAGGCAACTATTGTAAAAATAGATGGGAAGAGCTTTCCAAACACAGAGAGCAGCTAGTATAAAAACTGTGAGGCAGAACAAGTTCAGTTCTTCCCTCAAACTCCAACAAGGTTAGTGTGGCTAGAGCCAAATAGGGAGGCATTAATCTTTGATGGATGAAGATAACTATTTATTGAACATGTATTATGTGCCACATGCTATATATGTACATTGCATATTTGGAATAAACTTTTGTGATAGGAAACCTATTTTTTTAAAGGTGAGGGAACTGAGGATCAGAATTTTTCTAATGTAATCTGTACAGTAAGTCCCCTACATACGAATCTTCAAGTTGCGAACTTTCAAAGATGCAAACACGTGTTCCATCAATGTCAGGCGTGAGTGAAATTGCAGCTTGCCCTCGTCTCCTATTGCTGACGATCCTTCGGCTCTACCATCTCCCACCTCTTCTCCCTCCTCCAGTCAGTAACTCTTCTTGCCTGTTCACTCGATGCCAGCCCCTGTATGCCACCTGTTGTACTGTACTACCGTATTTTCAAAATACTGTACTGTAAGATTAAAAATGTTTTCTTTATTTTTTGTGTTTGTTTGTTTTGTATGTATTATTTGTGTGAAAACTATCATAAACCTATTACAGTACAGTACTATGTAGCCAATTGTGTTAGTTGGGTACCTAATCTAACTTTGTTGGACTTACAAACACACTCTCGGAATGGAACTTGTTCGTATGTAGGGGACTTACTGTGCACAGCTAGGAGGTGGTAGAGATAGAATCAGGATTCTAACTAGGTTCATCTTATAAAGCCTATTTTTACTTTTTTAACCACACACACCATGGCCCAAAAAAGTCACTATTTCAAGGCCACTTATAGATGTAAATAATTGTCATTTTTAAAATAGATGATTTGTAAATGCTAACAGCAAAAGGTAATCAAAAGAATTAGGAAATAAGAATACATTCAGAATGATACTAGCATTCCTATACATATAGTAACTAATGCCAGTTTATTATTACAATAGTTCTTTTCAGTTAGAGATTAAATTTACATTTCAAGAATGTTGAGTTACTGTAAATAAATGCTAGTAATTTGAAATATTAGCAGTATTTTTCACAGTCAATTTCCAAATATTATTTTATCAAGGGCTGCCAAAAATAATATTTTTTCTGCTATGAAATCTGGAGTTAAAATTTTCCATTTTTGTAGCTGAATTAGGTAAAAATTTAGAAATGTTGTTTCTTGTTTATTCAAATACAAGATTACATTTTCTAGAATAGGATTGTTTTTGTGAATGTCATGAAAAACAAAATCTTTGTTTCTCTGGAGTTCCAATTGCCCTTGCTATACATTTACCACGGCTGATGATATCCCATATTTAGAATAACAAAATTAGTTGTGTCATGATTAGGGGAAATTATTTCTGTAGAAGATAAATACATCTCATTTCAGAAGCAGATGATCTCCTAAGAAACAAAGATATTGTTTTATATGCAAATGTCATCAACTGAAGAACAAAACCAAGAATTTAATGCAGGAAGAGTCCAATTGTTTCTAAATAGAAAGTTTACAATTCACAAGGAATTGTCAATTTCTTTTTAAAGACACGTAAGAACACCTTTCTGTATACCTTTTAAAAAAATGTTGCAGAAGTCTGGACTTCAGAAGAAGTTTATATACCCCATGGCTGAGAGATGTTGATTCATAATTAAAATCTTGACACCTTGTTTTTACAGGGGAGAGTGAGCATTGTGGTTACTATCTGAGGATGACAAATCTTGAAACAATTAACTTCTCATGCAGTTATATTTTTATATTCTAAGTGTTTGTGTCCAACACTGCATTTTATTAAATCAGGGTAACTTTGTGTTATACTCTTACTTTTAAAAACAAGAATTTAAGTCCTTTTTTCTGATCTCTGATATGGACCATTTCACTGAAGAGCACTCATTCATTCATTAAAGAAATATTTATTGAATATTTATTAGGTATCATGCATTCTGTTAGGTGCTGGGAATACAAAGATCGTAAGAAATGGTTTTTGTCCTCAAGTAGCTTGCTATATTTTCTAAGGTGATAGGATATGGAAAATAATCATTACTGTGCAAGAAAATAATTGCTTTACTAGAATTATTTACAGCGTGGTGAAAGGAAAAGGAAGGGTGGTGGGAGGGTCCGGTGACAGTAAAGAGGGAGCAGACTGAGAGGAGGCTGGACACATAGATTGGGATCAGAATGCAAAAAAGTTTAGATTTGATGTCATGGACAAGGAAAAATCACTTTTGAACTAAGAGCAGGGCAATAATGTGATCAGATATAGATGGTCAGAGTTAGAGAGGGATTGGCAAGAAACTAGCCTCTTCCCTTTACTTCAGATGGTATCTCTCACTTTCTTTGAACCTTGCAATTTCTAGTTCATACCATTATTAATGCCAGACTTTTCTTGATTAGTAGCTGTTTATCAGACTTGGAATATGTGCCTGAGCACTGCTTCTCTTTTGAAGGGCTCATTGTCAATATTTTCCCTTCTCCTCTTCTTATAGAAGACTTGTTTACCCATTATGGAGAGATCTTTCTGCAACCTATCATTCATCTAGCAGTGGCATCCTTTACCTTTTAAACTGTTTTTTGTTTTCTTTTGTTTTTTTTTCTGTTTGTTTGTGTGTTTTTTTGGCTGCACTGCACGGCATGGGGGATGTTAGTTCCCCGACCAGGGATCGAACTCGTGCCCCCTGCAGTGGAAGCACAGAGTCCTAACCACTGGACCGCCAGGGACGTCCCTAAACTTTTAATCTGGTAGGAATGCTTTGCTGTTTAAAGATGGTTGAAGGGTATTTAAAAGATACTTCAAAAAGACTGTTAGAAATCGGTTCAAAGCTGATATATTAACTGTACTATATCTCAGGCTCATAGCTGATTTTTAAATAAACTTTAGTTTTAAATGAGCTTAAGTTTTCTCTTGTGGCAAAGACCACCAGGAAAAGAAAAGTTTTATAGTATAAAAATGCCATTGGTTGAAAAAAGGGTATTTTTAAAGTATTTGTTCTCTTCTTTTGATGAAGAATTATAGACCTTTATTATTAAAGGGAAAAAATCGTGTCTTTTTTAAAAGAGGTTGCAGAGATATAGTCCTAGCAGGCATATACACTATACATTTAGTGTGCTACATCTCTAAAAATGCATTAGTGTATACAGTTTTAAAGTGTTTTTGCTCTTTCTTGTATTAGAAGGAAATAAATTTTACCTGCCATATATTATGGACTATAAGATATTTTGAGGGGATTTTGTTTTCATAATCTTTACTATATTTTCATGCCTAGAAATTATAAAGAAATTAGAAATCACATATAAAATCTTACTGTTAAATTTTATTATTTGACTTGGCTCTCATTGAATCCAAACCATCCTTTTATGCAGTGCTAATTATTTAGAGTCTCAGCTTTGCTCTTGAGTTAGCAGTACCTGATCAACTTTCCAACTGTAAAACAGTTTGAAAATCAAATGTAGCTTACATGCAAGACCCAACAAAATTAAAAGTGTTAAGTACGTTTTGGCAGTTCACTTTTATTATGCCCAGTCCTCAAATGTACCAGCAGATAATCATCTGAATGTTAGTTATTTTTCACATGCTTATGTGATCACACAAAAAGTACATGCTAAAAAGAAGCAGATGGTGACAGATGGGGAAGGTTGAATAAGGTGGTTTTGGAAACCTAGAGAAATGCACTTCTGTAATAGTGTAAAAATAAAAATTATTTGATAATCAAGTTAGAACTAACAAAAAGATTGCAAAAAATGACTTGATTGTTGGGAAATACATAGTATCTAGTTGTGGTTGCTGTTCAGGAAAAAAGTGTATATAATTTTATTTCATATGTGTAAAATACTGTTTTTCAGTGGCTGAAAATGGATTTTTTGATGTATTCCTAGTTTTCAGAACCTCATTTTTGGAAAACATTTACTTGGTATCATTTTATTCACTTTTCTTTTGAAGCCTACTAGCCTTAATATCTTTTATAATATGTATTTTGACAATATCTGAAATAGACAAGAATATTTTTATAACTATTTTTAAAATTTATTTATTTTATTTATTTATTTTTGGTTCCATTGGGTCTCCATTGCTGCGCATGGGCTTTCTCTAGCTGTGGTGAGCGGGGGCTACTCTTCGTTGTGGTGCGTGGGCTTCTCATTGCAGTGACTTGTCTTGTTGCAGAGCATGGGCTCTAGGCATGAGGGCTTCAGTAGTTGTGGCACGCGGGCTCTAGAGTGCAGGCTCAGTAGTTGTGGTGCATGGGTTTAGTTGCTCCGTGGCATGTGGGATCTTCCTGGACCAGGGCTTGAACCCATGTCCCTGAATTGGCAGGCGGATTCTTAACCACTGCGCCACCAGGGAAGTCCTTGCTAACTATTTTGATACAAAGGTTTGCTTAAAGTCATTGTGATTCTATATAGATAATAGCACAGATGGAAATTAAATTCTATGTAAATGAAAGGCCAAAAGGATACAATAACTTCTTCAGAATGGGTTGAGAGAATCATGTAAATTAAGGGTGAAGGTAGTTTGTAGTATGGAGGGTAGTGTACATGGGGGGAGTAGTTAGAACCAAACTCGATTTAAGAGTACTAAATGGAATTTTATTTATTTATTTTAAATACAACAAAGAATAAATGAAAAAGACAATTTTATGGGCTCTATCAATATTATCTTTAGGGGATCTTAAAATAAATGAATGAGATTAAAGTTATATATGTTTGTACATTTCATCTATAGATAAAAATAGTAGCACACATAGTTGCATTTTGCATACCCTTGGACAAAATTCTACTGGTTCTAACAGATTATGAAACTAGATCTCAAATTCTAAGCTTTTTGTAAAAATTAAAAGTTATTTTAGTAGCTTTCCCCAAACTGTATACATTCCTAATATTTTATTTAATTGTTAATGATTCATGTAACAATTATCCTCTTGAGGTGTTGTTGAAAACCGTCATCTTCCTGATGGTTCTGAAAAGGTCTCATCACCAATATTAAGGGGAAAATTAAGTAAATGAGCACAGTGATTAGTTCAGACAGAAGTTGTCTGGTTTATAGTTAGAATTTATATTTAAGAAATTCTGTCATGAGTTGGCTGACTGTTCATACTGTTTCTGGATAATATTAAAAAACATTCCATTTTTCTATACACCTGAAACTAACACAACATTGTAAATCAACTACATTTCAATTAAAAAAAATTTCATAGTAAAAAAAAATCTCATTTTGTCCCCAAATTGGATATTGTTTAAATATGAACAAAAATGATATTTTTAGTTCAATGTTAATGTCTCTCAACATTTATAAGTAGCAGCTTTTACTTCCCTAGAGTTCTGTCAGTTTTTATAGTAGCTATTTTTCACCTAAGTTCTTTTCAGTGTTATATAGTCTTTTGGTTTTAACAATCAGAATATTTGCATTCAGTACTTTGGAATGATCCTAATTTAAGCACAGAGTTTAATTTTAAATTCTCTGCAACATAAGAACATATACAAAACTAACCCTAACTGGGAACACTAGTGATTACCTATAGTGTTTTACAATGGCCATTTTTACTTTGGTTACAAAGACCCACTTTCTTAGAATCCCATATTGTTTGTTGCTTCAAGATAAAAAGGAAGTATAGAAATCTCTGGAAGATATGCGTAAGTATGATTTAATCACCAATATTGTATCCATTTAGCTTTTCTCCTTATCAGGAATGTTGCCTGTTCTAGGCAGAGAATGCTTTTGAAAGTACGATGTTAGCTGCATGCAAGTACTTGTGTCTGCATGCTAGGAGGTAGCCATAAAGCTTACAGCATCTTAATTCAGAACAAATGGCACTTACAGTTTCAGTCTCTTTAGAATCATTAGAGTGGTTGAAAACTGGATAGAGAGTGTATATTTATGATGAAAATACCAATAAACCATGGAATTCATAATTCTTATGAAATATATAGTTCTACTGAAGCTGCAATACATTTTAGAATCTGAATTAGAAGATTTGTAGTTCATTTTTTTAGCAAATTCCTGTGATGTTAGGAATATTAAAGGATTTCTGTAAATTATAAAGTATATAAATGTGTGTTTATATATAAAACACACATATAAGTTACCTGAAATATAAGCTTACCAGAAAAAAAATGTTTTTGAATTAGCGGTAAATTGGTTCATCCAAGTTCGCAGTTTAGTTTCACAACATAGGTGTACAGACAGTTTGTTTAGATGTTTAATTTTTTCCCCCATCTGTTCTGTCAAGATTATTGATTGAGCAGTAAGCCACTCCAGGGCATACATAGCCTCCTCATAACTGCTTGCCTTGAGTGCATTGTGTGGCCTGGCGAACAAGCTGAGGAAGGTGTTCCTTCAGCTTCCCAGTAAATCTTAATTGGTAAAAGAATATTGAAATGAGTATGTTTTTTGAAAGTACCCAGTAGCCAAATATTTACATTGGGAACTTTAATTGATGGTATCATTTTAAAATATATAATTTATTATTTAATGTCATTCTTTGAAATTAGTAAGCATTCAAGAGCTGTTCATGGTGATTTTTTAAACTCATCTGGGTTTTGATAAGTAGAAGTATCTACATTAAATGTTATCAAATATTAATCAATATTGCCAGAACATTTAATAGTAATTGATAACCTGCTGTGACTTCCTTGAGTCTTAGATTTTATTATATCATAAAGTGAAGCAATCTCTGGCTTCTAGTGGAAACATTGAAACTAAGCTTTTTTTCCTAGAGCTTGTGCTCCGTTGGAGTGTTTATTGATATGACCTCTTGTCATTTTTTAACATTTACATTCTTTTAGTGTTCCAAATCCCCACTTGTTCTTTATCTCTGTTTGGGCATTTGTGTTAAATATGCTTATAAAGTGAAGCTATATCTATGGTTACAGAGGACAGTAGGTGTAGAAGGAAATACTAAATGTCTGCATTCATATTTAAAGTTGATTTTAGTTTAAACATTAGTGACATTGATTTCATGGAAAAGAGACACTGTCTTTAGTTTAATTCTTCAGGATAAGTCTTTCAGTGGATTATTTCTTTAGGAGCAGGTTTTGACCTGCATTTATATCTAGATTATATGATAAATTGCATTTTAATGGAGTTGAAATGTAACTTACCATTGTTGTACCTCTACATTGCCATTTATCCTACTGGTTGGATCAACCCTCATGATAACCATGAAGTAGATTAGCCTTTTTGCTAGGGGAAAAAAAAATCGTCAGAGGTAACCAGAAGGAATTGCAACTCTTAGGTTAAAGAATGTAAATTTTATATATTACTAGGCTGTGGATTTTAATTTCACTCTGGAATTTCTACATTATTTCAAAGTATTGTATTTTGAAATAATTTAGATATAAGGAGAGAGAAAAGCCGTTGTATGAACAGTGGTAACATGTTTTTTATTATATAGCCACATGTAGAATATTATAATCACTTTTATTTTTATTTCTTGTATATTTCATCTTCCAGCTGTCTTGAGGTAGGAGTTGAACAGAAATCTTTCTTTTTAATTGATAGCAAAGACTCTTAGATAAAGAGGCCTGGCTGAGTTGTTGGGGTATTTTCTCCTCAACATTGCCTAAGTTTTACATGTCAGTAAGATAATACATTACATCAGATTTGTTTAGTACAAAGTAATACAGCAAACAGCTCTAATTGTAGCATTATGTATGTATATTTCAATGAAAGCTCGTATGTTCAAAAGCAAAACCGCATATCTTGAGAATCAGTGTTCGTTTTACAAAGCTAAATAAAATATATTTTATTTTATCAAGCAGATTTTTTTACAATGCAGTTTTATTTTTCAGTTGCTTATTTCTCTTCAAAAATAAAACCCTTTTTTTATGTACTCACTTTCCCTTCTGGCTGCAAACCAGGTATTTAAACAAAAATAAAGGATTGCCAGTTTTGCCAGCTGGGGATGAGAACCCGGCTGGTGAAATGTGGGTTCGGGAGGCAGTTAATCCAGCTTTTATGCTTTTTATGGTTTTATGAAAAAAGAGGTTAAAAGCTACATTTGGCTCTTTATTGTATGTACCACTGTTTTGTTGCTGTTGTAGGAATGCAGTAAAAGGTTACTTAGATTTAAAAAATTTTGTTATTAGGTAAAATCTTGCATCTATTAGATAAAGGCCTACAAACAGTACATTCTACTAATTGGATGTGGGAGAGATTCAAAAGTCACTGGTATTTAAAAATTATATATACAGTATTTCCTTTAAGTACACAAGTAGAATTCCTTCTACTTCAAGTTGTTTCTTGTTTTCTGTATGTTCTCACATTACTCATTTCAAACAAGTAGAAATTTTAAATATTTTTGGCTAAAGATAGAAACTAGAATTTATTGTTTTCCCCAAAAACATCTTGCTTAGTTTGTTATTTACAAAAGGGTTTTGGAAAAATTTAGAAACTGGACTTATGTTTATATATTGCCAATGCAGTTTCTAGTTGTCTTTAGACACAAAACAATGATACAATTGAATTAATACTAAAGATGTAATGTACAGTATGATAAATATGGTTAACATGCTGTATGTTACATATGAAAGTTGTTAAGAGAGTAAACCCTGAGTTCTCATCACAAGGAAAAAAATTTTTTTCTAATTCTTTAATTCTGTTTCTGTATGAGATGATAGATGTTCATTAAAGTTATTATAGTAATCATTTCATGATGTATATAAGTTAAATCATTATGCTGTACACCTTAAACTTACACAATGCTGTATATCAATTATCAAGCTGTATGTCAATTATGTCTTGGTAAAACTGGAAGAAAACAATCTGTTCGTAGCATTTGAAAACACTACTAAATAGATCTTTAGGTAACATAATTTTTTTCTTAAAATTAAATTCTCCACCTTTAAATACCCTGTCTACCAAAGTGCCTTTCATAGTATTTATAGTAATCATAGTGTAGCTGTCAAAAATATTATGTGCGTTTTACAAAATTATTAGTTAAATTTTAAATAAAAGTCACATAGGCGTAATCTTCAACAACATACTTACTTAGCTCAAACTAAGAAAGTTTAAAACATGAGTACTACTTTGTTCTGTATCAAATTCTCTCCAATGTCATCAATTATAAGATTTTTTTGATTGATTAATTTCATGTGTATGGTTTTCTTGATCTGTTTATCCCAAAGCTAAGAGGATCAGATAAAGTAAGCTTTAAGATTATTCAAATATAGTATCTTAAAATAAAATATTGAAAGATCCAAATAGATAAAGAAAATTCCATTGGATGAGGAACATATGCAGTAGAAGGGTAAATCAAATTTTACCTTTCTGGGACAAATGGCACGTCATCATGTTTCAGTTTGAACAGGTTGTTCTAACATAGCCTAACTTATACTTGCGTATTGTTTCTTACTAAATTTATTTTACATGTAATGTGTTTTGGGAAATAAATTTAAGGTCATATACCCTATAAATATTGAGTCCATAATTTTTATTGTTTGTGTTTAATAGAAGTTGTTGTGAGGTAGTTAAACTTTGGATACTAAAGTTTATTACAACCCAAACAGTAAATCTTTATATTCACCTGTTGCTTAAATATTTCCTGAAAGAGTTTAAACATGTAGGGGCCTCCAAAAGTTTTTATATTTATTTTCATGGTTGTCATGCCCTGGACTCTTCTCTAGTACATTGCATTTGTTTATTCCTATCTTTCACTGTTTGATTTGTAGTAGTTGGTTCTTCTCAGTACAAGAATGTGGTAGACACATTATGCTCTCTATAATCAGCACAGTTTAGCTCTAAGTTGTTACTTAAAGTCCATGTTAGTGGAACCAGAATGAAAAATTAAGTAGGCCTAAATGAAAATATGCAAACAGTTTTCATTTGATCCTTAGGGCACTCATACATTCATTTACTTAGAATCTGTTGCAATACCTTTTTTGGTACCCAGTCATTTCTGGATATATATTGAACATTTCACATATTTGGTGTGATTTATATCTTTCGTAGGATGCTTCATAATTTAAATGTCAAGATCTCAGAATAGCCTACCTAGGTTATGTAAAAATCTTATGTTTTATAAATAATACTTTAAAAGCTAACGTGTAAAAATTGATCTTTTACTGGTTTCACTTTTAGGTGTTGGAAGATAATGACTATGGCCGAGCCGTGGATTGGTGGGGCCTTGGGGTTGTCATGTATGAAATGATGTGCGGGAGGTTACCTTTCTACAACCAGGATCATGAGAAACTTTTTGAACTAATTCTAATGGAAGACATTAAATTTCCTCGAACACTCTCTTCAGATGCAAAATCATTGCTTTCAGGGCTCTTGATAAAGGATCCAAATAAACGGTAAGCCGCAAATAACACACAGTGAGTTACTGATGAATGTGGTTAGGAATTGTGATATGGAAATTAATTCAAATATAACTAACTCCAAGAAGCAATGTATTTGGTGTAGACATCTTCCTACTGAGACACTGACTTATTTTTAACTGCATAATATAGAACATTTAAAAAATTCCCTCAACTCTTTCCTAACTTGGAAATTTTATACAGATTTTATTTACCACATAAAGATTTTGAGAGTTTTATGAACAAACACTTTCTTAATTGCCATGGTGCTTGCTATTGTGGGGATAGGAGGATCCCTTTTCTCCTTTCAGTCTCTGGGCTTTATATTTCTGCTGATTTACATTATAAAACAGATAGAACTGTCTCTATACTCTCCTCCCACACGTATGTATGTTAACATATCTAACTACTTTTTTTGTTTGTCTTTGAAGATAATTCTTTTCCACGCATGGCTGAAAGGACTAATGGCAAAAAGTGTCTTTGCATACTTTGTATTTCTATTTTTGTAGCTATAGCTATGACCTGAGGAATCCTACAGCTCTTTGCTTAATGAGCTGTAGTATTCATTGTTCATGTTTATATATTTATTTACACATACATTTTATAACTCATACATGAAATGAGTCTTAATTTTAAAATGTCCCTTAATATATGTGTTTGTATATACATGTGTATATTCTTTGTTCCAGTAGATATATACGCATATCAGTATGTCTCTGAAAATCTCTTAGACCTTAAGCGTCTTAAGGGTAGGCCATTTCGTATATTGTTTAATCTTTTGTAACACCTCACATAATTTTTGTTAATGTTCTGTTTGTGGTTGATGCTCAGTATGTATTTGTTGACAGACTGAATTAATGAGTGAAGGAATAAATGAATTTTAAATTGTGGGCTTTGTCTACCTTAGAGATGGTTTCCATCACATACTTCTAGCTTTTAAATTTGTGAGGAACATGATTTTACCTTCAGCAGAAATAAGCAAACATAATAAAGGACGTGTCACCTTTATGCTTTGTGAAGAACCATTCAAACATGTTTCATAATTCTAGTAACTGAAACCTTACCTTATATTTATAAAGTGAATTTGTGTTCTTTGTCAGGACATTTGCGCATCTCTTGTGTCCCTTGCTTTTTAGTAGCCTGTGGAGTAGGTAGGATAGATATTATTCTCATTTCCATTTGACTGAGGAGAAAATGAGGCCCAGGGAGGGTTACGTGATTTATCCTAGTTCTCACAGAAAATTCCTGCAGAACAAGAATAGAAATCAAGTTTATACTTGCCTATTTCATATTTCTCTTGTATCTTCCTTACAGTGCACCGTTTTCTTAGTTTAGGTTTTAAAATGTATTCCATTTGATGTGATTGTTTCACAACTATTGTAGCAAGTGGTACTTGGCAATAGATAATCTTTATATAGAGCTAGGATTTCAATTTTATCTAGTTGAGTTTTGGATCTAATATTTGCCTTAGATTTCAAGGGTAGTGAATTTTTAACCCATCTTTTTCTGACTCCTTCTGGTTTTCATGTCTATGTCTCTTTCATTTTTTTATTGTCATTTCCCACCCTCCACCTGCACCCCACCCCCTGGGGATAGCACGTAGTAGTCACTTAATAATTGTTGAATACACGTGAGGTAAATTTCTAGAATGTTAGTGGCCTGGTACGTAGGACAACTCCTAAAGTTTTGTCTACCCAGAGGTTGATATTGTCTAAAGAGAAGATGTGGTATTTTTAACTATCTGTTATTTCCTTTTAAGGTAAATATGTCAAGCCCCTCCACTGCTACATTAAAATATTGGGAATGCAAGGATAAATAAAATGGGTAATCTCTGCTCTAGTTGTTCATAGAATAATGTAGGGCACAAAACATATATTCACAGATGCTCAGGTTAAACTACATACAAATGCTTTTGAAATTATTAGCTGTTAAGGGGATTGGAAAACTTGAGCTGGCTTATGAAGGAGTTGCAATTTGCAGTGGCTTTCATGAAGAGAATTTTACATGTAAATAACAGCTAGAATTGCAAATGAACGTGGCATTTGAGAAGTTCAGCAACTGGAGTGTAGAATATGAGTTGGGTAACATTGGCAGATGAAGCCGATATGTTAGATTGTAAGGACCTTATCTTTCTTAGAAAATATTTAATCTTTATTCAGAAGGGCATGAGAAGCCACTGAATTATTAAAAGTAAGGGATGGTGTAATCAGGTCTGTGTTATGAAAAGGTAACTCAGGAAGCTTTGTCATGGATAGATTAGAACAGTGAAGCGCCAGGGGCAGGTAGGCAGAGTAATTAAGAATACATATGGAATTGTCCAGATAAGAGATGGAGTCCTTCCTAAAGCAGTTCTAAAGAGTGCTAAATAGAACTTTGTGAATGATTAAATAGAAATGGTGAGGAAGGGGAAGGAGTCAGGATGCCTCTGAGGTTTCCAACTTGGATGACTAGTTTGGAGAATGGAATTATTATTAACAGGGAAGGAGTACAGGCAAAGGAGGAGGCTTGATGGGGTGGATGTTGATATTAGTTTTGCTATACCGAGTCAGGTTTCTATAGAAAACCTAGATGTCAAGCAGGCAGCTGAAAATAGTACCAGTGCTTAATAGAAACACAACAACTAATTTTCTCTGGGTATATGTCCAGGAGTGGGATTGCTGGGTCATATGGTCAAACTAAAAACTATTTTTAGTTTTTTAAGAAACCTCCATACTGTTCCCCATAGTGGCTGTACCAGTTTACATTCCCACCAACAGTGTAGGAGGGTTCCCTTTTCTCCACCTCCTCTCCAGCATTTATTGTTTGTAGATTTTTTGATGATGGCCGTTCTGACCGGTGTGAGGTGATACCTCATTGTAGTTTTGATTTGCACTTCTCTAATAATTAGTCATGTTGAGCATCTTTTCACATGTTTATTGGCCATCTGTATGTCTTCTTTAGAGAAATGTCTATTTAGGTCTTCCGCCCATTTTTTTATTGGGTTGTTTGTTTTTTTGATACTGAGCTGCATGAGCTGTTTGTATATTTTGGAGATTAATCCTTTGTCCATTGCTTCATTTGCAAATATTTTCTCCCATTCTAAGGGTTGTCTTTTCATTTTGCTTATGGTTTCCTTTGCTGTACAAAAGATTTTAAGTTTCATTAGGTCCCGTTTGTTTATTTTTGTTTTTATTTTCATTACTCTAGGAGGTGGGTCAGAAAAGATCTTGCTGCAATTTATGTCAAGGAGTGTTCTGCCTATGTTTTCCTCTAAGAGTTTTATACTGTCCGTCCTGACATTTAGGTCTTTAATCCATTTTGAGTTTATTTTTGTGTATGGTATTGTGGAGTGTTCTAATTTAATTCTTTTACATGTAGCTGTCCAGTTTTCCCAGCAAAGATGAACTTATTTGCAAAGCAGAAATAAAGACACAGATTTGGTATCCACAAACTTATGGATACCAAGGGCGGAAGGATGGGGTGGGATGAATTGGGAGATTGGGATTGACATATATACACTACTATGTATAGAAGAGATAACTAATGAGAACCTACTGTATAGCACAGGGAACTCTATTCAATGCTTTGTGTGACCTAAATTGGAAGGAAATCTAAAAAAGAGGGGACATATGTGTACGTATAACTGATTCACTTTGCTGTACAGAAGAAACTAACACAACATTGTAAAGCAGCTATACTCCAATAAAAATTAATTTAAAAAAAAGAAACACAAAACTGAATATTTGGATTGGGGATCTGTAGATATCTAGGAGGTAGCTGGAGCCATGAGAATAGTGAAAAGAATAGAATATAAAAAGAAGGCAGCCTAGGACAGAGTCTTGGGAAATGTCAAAATTTAAGAGGTAGAAAGAAGAGAAAGAGCCAACAAAAGGACGCTTCCAAAAGTCTTTGGAAACGTAATCAAAGCTAGCACTATAGTATACCTCTTTATTATTCCTATTCAACTATTTTAAATACTGCCTGAATTTCTCTGATACTCTTTACCGAATTGCTATCAGTTCCATCAAAGAGTCAGCTCTCATCTTGCTTTTATTTCTTATTCTGCATTACGTTATGATTATTCTATCAGTATCTCCTTTAGCCTCCTATGCAAATTTTGTAGGAAAAGCATGACCTCATGTTGCATTCAATAACACAAGGAAAATGTGAATTAGATGTTGTTTCTAGTTATGAAGAATCCATAGTAGCTGAGGATTTTAGTTTGGCTTTCTGATATGGGAATTTGGTATTCTTAGACAAAAATATCTTAATGTAAATTATATTTTGATATAATTTTGAAGTTTTAAATTGTATATTAGGGAGTCATTGACGTTGAAATTTTTGACAGTTTCACACTTTGAAGAAGCTTGTGTTAAAGAATCTCTACCAACTTCTAAAATGGCAGCCTAAGAGTATATTCTTAGTCTTTGTATAGCATTCATGGCCGATACTTTAATTTTATATGTATTTGATAAATATAGATTAAATGCTGTCTATATCCAAAGCCAAACTATTGCTAGAGAATTGAGGGGTGACATAAAAATGAAAAACTGAATCTGAATTAAAACCTTTTAATTACAAAAATGATTACAGTTCTCCATTCCAACTCCTACCTCATCCATCATCTCATATATATAATTAAGATTGAAAACAGTATTGAAATAAACAATAACATAAATGTAAGAAAATACAATGAACTGCTGATTTTTCTTGTGCATACTACTTTAATGCATACTTTGAAATGTTGAATAATTCTTTTCAGAAGCCTGTGTCTTGGTGTTTCTGCTTTCCTGGCTCCCTAAGCACAAGCTTTAAAATGCTTTTTGGATAATCCAGTACTGAACTCTCCCCTCCAAAGAATTTGCATTCTACCAGGAGAGAGACATATACAACTTGAAATAGAATGAAAAAGAGTGAGGCCAGGGAGTCAAGTGCCGAGTGTTAACTAAGTATAGATTTGCCAGTCTGAAAGTTGCAAATATGCATGCAACTGTTATGATCTGATCCAATCTAAAAGTTCCATATCAGGAGTGTAGTTTATTCTGCATGAATCTTGAGATAGGAGACCTAGATAGTGGGAACTATAGGATCATCACTACAGATATTCAGATATCAGCTAATTGTTTTGTTTTCCATTCTGACAGTGTGTCAGAGGATCCTGGATTCTTCCCAGTCATGTATTTCTTATACCTAATAATAACCAGAATTCATTAAAATTGTATAATTGTTTGTTTTCTATGACCTACTTGCGTTTCTTCTTACTCAGTGTTGTGTTGGGAGTTGAAATGTACCAGCTTAGAATAGCCAATTGTTAAATTTGAAAAATTTTGTGAGCAGGTTGTTGAATACAGTCATTATTAAAAATTAAATTATATAAACTTACAGTTAAATCAGGAACATTAAAATCACGGGTAAAATATACTCAAAACTCATCACTCTTTAATAATGTTGTTAAATTTTACTCTTATCTATGCTTTTGAGGTTACTTATCTATTTTGCTTATATATTTTGAGGTTAGAAATACTATATAATGTTTTACTTCCACACATCTTGTATCAGTAAAAATAATAATATATATAGAAAATGCATTATATTGTATATGCATAATTTCCCTCAGAGAGCTGATTGTTAAGGATTTACCAGCACATATCATTCCTAACGATGAGTAAAATCAAATAAAACTTGCTGTATCAAATTCAGATTTAAATAGATTTCCTTTCTTTTCCTCTTTCTTTCCCTGTCCTTTCTTTTTTTCTCTTTTTCCTCTTTCCCTCCCACCTTACTTCCTTCTCTGTTTTTTTTCTGTTTCTCTCATCCTTTCTTCATAGTGACTAGTAGGTACTGTATGAAACTGAGAAAGCTAGAAAGCACCTGAATTTCAGATTGTGTCAGGTATCAGTTGAATAACATTTCCTTCAAAGATGGGGTGGGAGTATTCTAAATTTTTAATTTATATTGAAACTTGCATAGCATATTATATTGCAGTGATATTTCATAGATTAAATTTATCATTTCTGTGAAAATTCATTTGAGATATGAAAATACTCCATGAGTTTCTGTCTGTTACCAATGCTCTCCAAATAGTTTTTTCTAAGTAATTATCTAGTCTTTTCAGAATTTATGTTAACAAGGGTGCATTTTGACTAAAGTCGTTCTAAAATAAATTTGGTTTATAGAATTGACAATACCATTTATTGTGCTAGGTACTTATGTTATTTCTAACCCTTGCAATAATCCACCAGGCTGGTATTATTAATCCCATTATACAGATTAGAAAACTGAGATTAAGCAACTTTTTTATTGTCATATATCTCATAAATTTCCGAGCCGGTTGCCTGTTTCAAGTTTGTCTCCAAAGCCTATGCTCTTTTCAAATACCATATTGTCCTGAGGCTAGTTCTTATTAATAGCATATTAGGAAAATTAGATCTTACAATAAAGCTTTTTATTTTTATGGCTATTTATCACAAGAACTATTTACACACAGAAAATTACATTTCACAAAAACTTTGTAGTTATGCATTCAGCTTATGTAAACGTTTTATACTCATTTAATTTTATTTCTGTCCTCGCAGCCTTGGTGGAGGACCAGATGATGCAAAAGAAATTATGAGACACAGTTTCTTTTCTGGAGTAAACTGGCAAGATGTGTATGATAAAAAGGTAGGTTATCTTCATGGCATAGTGTTTATATATTTTGGTTAAAATGAATTTACAGCAAAAAAAATTTTAAGTGAATAAAAGTGAATGATGTAATTATATTTTTCATTTTTACTCAGTCATTTAATTGAATGTAGGACTCCTTAGCACAAAATTTTCTTGATAGTTTTGACTCCCGAAATGCATTTTGAAATTTTATTCAATGTGATCAAACAGTTTTTCTTTTTTATCACAATAATTTGTTAGTTTGCTTCTCATCATTTCCTTAATTCATAAAAAATAAAGGTACCAATGTTATGTTATTCTTCAGGAAAATTAACTAGCAAAACAATCATAATTTTAAAACTTTGTCTCTATGCCTTTCATTTTAAAGTGAACTCTTATTTACTTATACAATTTATTATTTTAAAAGGAATTTAAAGCAATTTAGTTTTAATATTTAACCAAGTAATAAATTTATTTGTCTTCTTTGGAACATCTCTGTTATTTGAAACAGAACTTAAAGACCCAGAGAATGGATGCTACAAATTATATAATTTTATTTTTACTGTAATCTGCTTAGTACTTGTTTTTAATACTGCAGTGTTTACTTAAGTTTAGGAACAGGAAATTATTGTGTTTGTTCTATCTTTTAAATTTTTTTAATTTTATTTTTACTACTTCAGATATTGTTAGTACAGACACTGATTTTTATATTTTGATTTTCAAATGCTCATATAAAAATTTTACTATGAAATTTTTATGTAGTTCAGCATTTGCTTAGAATTATTATCTAGTCATTTTGTGTAGTTAGTCCTTCCATTTCAATTTATTCCAGGTTTCCATATTTTTCTCTAAAACATATATCAACCAACATTTATGTAGTGTCTACTTTGTGCCAAATATTCTTCTCTATTAAACCCTAAAGATAGAATGATATCATATGAGTTATGAGGAAGTGAGATGAGTACTTCAACTGTATTATGTTACAGTAATAGGGAGTGTGGTGATTTTGTAAGCATTTACTGTAAATAGGTATTTAAAATAGTTGCACCATGTTATGATACCTCTACTCAAACTTCACTTCAATTAAACTTACATCTCTTCAGCTCGGTGCTTTGTGACCACCTAGAGGGGTGGGATAGGGAGGGTGGGAGGGAGATGCAAGAGAGAGGAGATATGGGGATATGTGTGTATGTATAGCTGACTCACTTTGTTATAGAGCAGAAACTAGCACACCATTGTGAAGCAATTATGCTCCAATAAAGATGTTAAAAAAAAATTTTGAGTTTCTACCATGTATAAAGCACTGAGGTAAGTATTGGATCCTTCTCAAACCTTATGAGAAGGTTGTGACCATTCTTAAGTTTCCTCAGTGTTTATTAACTTCATGTAGACAGTTATACATCTACTTTATAACACTGATGATATTCTTTATGAGTTGCATCCATATATAGCCCCTAATGCACTATGTACTGTTTATCATGTCAGTACACTATAAAAGAACCTGAAATTGGGAGACTGGGATTGACATATATACACTAATATGTATAAAATAGATAACTAATAAGAACCTGCTGTATAAAAAAATAAATAAAATTAAATTAAAAGAAAAAAAGAATCTGAAAAGTATCAAGATCTTGGCATGTCTCCTAGAAATAATATATGGTCAGAGGTTTTCTTTGGCAGGCAAAGTTATAAGCCACAACTAAATATTCCTTTGATATACCCTGTCCAAGGAGGATTCCACCACAACCACCAACAGCAAAATATGACAGAAAGAAAAATTTCTTTAAGAGACAAATGTAGAGCACCAGTATGGCACTGCTAACCTTAAAGAAGGGGCAAAACATGGACTTTCTTCAGTCCTATTCAGAGAGTAAGATATGCTACAAAGATTTCGTCATCAGCATGCAGCTTTTCATGTTAAATTGTAGTTTGACATCATCTAGAGAACGCTCTGAGAACCCATCTACCACACAGTGAAGAAGCAAGGCTTATCCTGTCACTGTTCCACTGGGCTCAACATGCCCAGAGCGAAGCTACTATTAAGATGTCTACTCAGGCAGCTCCCTTGTGGTGAATGGAACTGGAGAAGCCTGCAAGTAGGGTAGGAGAAGGAGCTGCCAAAGCACAGCTTTGGGTGATATATGTGAAGAAATGAGTTTAAATTGTTAGTATGTTGATAAAAATAGTTGCTACTTAATTTGAGCAAAGGTGTTAGCTATCTTGCATAAAGAAGCACAACCACAAAAATCACAAAGTTTCTACACTCATATACGCCTGCTACAGGTTTACTCTGGGGGTATGGGTAGTATACTGGATGTCAGATGAGGTACTAATGTTTTCAGCCATCTTCACACACCTGAAGAACAGCGTCATAGCAGCATGCTTAAATTTTGAAACTCCTTCTAAAAGGATGTGAAAATACGATTGGTTTTATTTGGGTTTGTATTGTATCACTAACAAACAAGGAATTAATTATAGGAATGCTAATGCCAGTAGCTATTTTAATGAATTCATTTGTAATTCTAGTGTTTTCAAACATTTTTAAGGGGTCCTATGTCTTTAAAACACGTAACTTATTCATAAAAGATTAATTCATCTCTAAGATCAGGTATTTTTTTATTACAGTTTTACTAATGTGCTTTGGGACATTTACTATTTTTATAGATTTCTTCCATGATTATTGGCCATTTTTCTATATATTGCGGCAAACCCAGAAATGAAGGCACATGTAAATATCCTGGCATCTTTAGGGGAAAGCTAAATCTCTTCCTAGGCAAAGTTAAAAGTGAATTAATCTTAATTACAAGTATCATGATGTACCACTCTAAAGAACTTGGTACTGGAAGGTGGAAATACTCATCCTGGATCTGTTTCTTCCCTCTTGTGTGGAAATGGACAAGTTGTTTTACTCCCACATAAAATTATGATCTTTGAAGTATCTTCAAGCTTTAGGATTCTCTGGTAGGATATTTCATAATATGAATTAATCTAGTTAAATTTCTATATAAGATTTATACTCAGTTTGTCAACATCTACAAAAAAGTCTGCTGGGATTTTCTGTGAGATTATGTTCAATTTATAGAAAAATCTGGGAAGAATTGGCATTTGAACATGCTATACGTCTACATTTATTTAGGTCTTCTTTAATTACTCTCAGGAATGTTTCATAATTTTCAGTGTTTAGTTCTTACCCATATTTTGTTAAATTTATCCATAAGTATTTCATGTCTTCTGATGTGGATGGTATTTTTAAATTTCATTTCCATATTGTTTGCTACCAGTAGAAATAGGCTTGATTTTTGTATATTGACCTTGTATCCTACAAGCTATTAGTTTTAGTAGCTTTTTTTGTACATGACTTAGAGTTATCTAAATAGATGATCATATCTTCTATAAATAAAAAGTTTTACTTCATTTTCAATCTGCACGTATTTTATTTATTTCTTTTGCCTTATTATATTGGCTAGGACCTTTCTACAAAGTGGAATAGAAATGATGAGAGTTGACATCCTGGCTTTGTTTCTAATCTTAGGGAGAAAACATTTTTTACCATTAAATATGACATTAATCACATCTAGCACCTAAATCTTCATTACTAAATGTCATTCTCCAGTAAAAAGAACCAAGGTTATTTGGAGAAGTAGTTGATCCCACAGCTGGGATGGGGAAAATAAAAGAAGAGCCCAAGGAATTTTGTGGTACCAGAAAATTAAAAAACGAAGGTAGATGGAAAAAGGTGCATGTTTGTACGACACAGGAGCCAACCTTAAATAATTCCCAGTGGTGAAAGCTGGGACAATTTCAGTAGCAAAACAAATATTGTATATGACCAAAAAGATAAGATACATATCCATGAGTCTATACTGCAGAAATTAATGATTGAACAAATAGATAAAATATTGAGAACAGACATGTCTTCATTGTAGGTGAATTCCGGTTAATAAATGTAGAAGGAATCAGGGAAATAGAAAATTACCATTAAAACACCAGAGTAAAAATTGCTGTATGCAAGATTCACCAGTGAATGTTAAAATTAGTGGGCAAAAGTTTAAGAAGGAGGATATCTGCATGGTGTCAACATATCTTTCCCCAAATACTTATTTACAAAGATTAAAAGAGTAATTTTACAGTAAAAAGCCCTGGCAAACACTGTCTTAAACCAAGTGATCAAGATTAATATCACCAGTAATAAGACACTGAAATCATTATAACCCATGATATGATGCCCTGAGAAGGCTGTATCACTTTTGTACTATATTCCCTCAAAATGCATAACCTCAGTATAATCATGAGAAAACCTAAGAAACCCTCAAAAGTGTCAACTTCATGAAAGGCAAGGAATGATTGTGAAACTTTCACAGGTTGGAAAAGACTAAGGTGACATGATGACTAAATTCAATGTGGGATTCTAGATTGGATCTTGGAATAGAAAAGGGCCATAAGTGGAAAAACTGGTGAAATGTAAATTAATTTGGTAGTTAATACTTTTGTACCAATTTAATTTCTTAGTTTTGATAACTGTACTATGGCTGTATAAACTATTAGCATCAGGGGAAGGTGTGTAAAGGGTATATGGGAACTGTTTGTACTATTTTTCTAAGTCTTTTCTAAGCCTAAAATTATTTCAGTATAACAAGTTATAAAACTTTGATCTAAGTGTAGGGTATTTTTTTTTTCTTGCGGTACGCGGGCTTCTCCCTGTTGTGGCCTCTCCCGTTGCGGAGCACAGGCTCCGTACGCGCAGGCTCCGGACGTGCAGGCCCAGCCGCTCCGCAGCATGCGGGATCCTCCCAGGCCGGGGCACGAACCCGCATACCCTGCATCGGTAGGCCGACTCTCAACCACTGCGCCACCAGGGAAGCCCTAAGTGTAGGGTTTTTAATACCTCCTTTATTGGGTTGAGGAAGTTCCTTCTACTCCTAGTATGGTAATAGTTTTTATCATGAATAAGTGTTGAATTTTATTAAAAGTTTTTTGCATCTATTGTAATGATCTTATGGTTTTTCTCCTTTATATTCTGTTAAAATGGTGAATTGTATTGATTGTTTTTCTAATGTTAAATGAACCTTCTATTCCTGGGGAAAAATCTGCTTACTTATGATATCCTTATTATATATTGCTAGATTTGATACAATGTGTTTTTTAAAGGATTCTTTGCATGCTTAAATCATGCATGATACTGAGGCGTCATCTTCTTTTCTTAGAATGTCTTTGTATGGTTTTCATTTCAGGATCATGTTTACCTTTTTAAAATGAGGTGGGAAGTATGCCCTCCTCTTCACTTGTATGGAATTGTTTCTGTAGAATTTATATTAAATGTTCCTTAAATCTTTGGTAGAATTTACCAGTAAAGCCCCTTGGGCCTAGAGTTTTCTCATTGTTGGGAGGTTTGTAACCATGAACTTAATTCTTGAATAGTAAAGGGACTCTTCTGGTTATTCTTGAATAGTTAAGGGACTATTCTGGTTATCTGTTTTTTCTTGATTGAGTTTTGGTATTTTATGCCTTTCAAGGAATTTGTCATCTAAGTTTGATAATTTATTGGCTTAAAAATGTTTGCAATGGGGGCTTCCCTGGTGGCGCAGTGGTTGAGAGTGTGCCTGCTGATGCAGTCTGACTGCGGATTCGTGTCCCGGTCCGGGAAGATCCCACATGCCACGGAGCGGCTGGGCCCGTGAGCCATGGCTGCTGAGCCTGCGCGTCCGGAGCCTGTGCTTCGCAACGGGAGAGGCCGCAGCAGTGAGAGGCCCGCGTACCGCAAATAAATATAAATAAATAAATAAATAAAATGTTTGCAATATTCTCTTTATATCTTTACAGTGTTTGTTGTATATATAGTGATGACTTCTTTTATTCCTGATATTGGTATATTGTTTTTCTGTGTTCAAAGTCATTAATTCTCATCTTTATTATTTCTTTATTCTGCTTCTTTTGAGTTGATGTTGCTTTTCTTTATCTTCTTTAGGAGGAAGCTAAGATTATTGGCTTGAGACCTTTCTCTTTTTCTAACATAAGCACTTAATGCTATGTTTCTATCTAAGGACAGTTAGCCATGCTTTGCGAGTTTTGATATGTTGTGTTTTCATTTCAAAATATTTTTAGTTCCTCTTGTGATTCCTTCTTAACTCAGGGATTATTCAGCAGAGTGCTGTTCACAATTTCCAAATATATGGAGTTTTTAGACATCTTTGTTATTGATTCCTACTTATCTATGGTTGGAAAACATATTTCATATGATATTAATCCTTTAAAATTTATTGAGATTTGTTTTATGGTCGATAAAGTGGTTTATCTTGGTGTATGTTTCATACACACTTGAAAAAGATGTGTATTCTACTTATATTGCATAAAATATTCTACCAGTATCCATTTGGTCAAGATGATTGACAGTGTTATGTCTCCTATATTATTACTGATTTTATGTCTACTTATTCTATCAGTTATTGAAAAAGGATCATTGAAGTCTTTAGCTATAATTGTGGATTTGCCTGTTTCTCTTTTTAGATCTGCTTCTTGAATTTTGAAGCTTCATTGTTAGTTGTATACATAGCAATTTAGGATTGCTATGTCTTCTTGGTGAATCTACCCCTTTTTCATTATGAATGTTCTTTTATATTCGTAGCATTAATCTTTGTTTTGAAATCTACTTTGTCTGACATTAATATAAGTACTCCAGCTTTCTTTTGAATTTGTATATTTTTCCCAACTTGTTATTTTTAACCTGTATCATTATATTTAAGTGTATTTTCTCTTAGACATGATATAGTTGATTCTTGCTTTTTTTTTTTTTGGATTTTAATGTATGAGGATTTTATTTACAACGTTATTAACGACAACAACAAAGAAATTAAACATAGGTTACTGCAACTGATCCTGTGAGATTTAAGAAGTTCCATTTTAAATTGCCATCAAATTGTCCAAAGATATACAATGCTAAATCTGTGGTTTTCTTTATGAATGACAGTGCTCATATTTTAGGCAGTCCTTTTTTTTTTTTTTGATAAATTTATTTATTTTTGGCTGCCTTGGGTCTTCGTTGCTGCGCGTGGACTTTCTCTAGTTGTGGTGAGCAGGGGCTACTCTTTGTTGCGGTGCGCAGGCTTCTCATTGCAGTGGCTTCTCTTGTTGCGGAGCACAGGCTCTAGGCTCACAGGCTTCAGTAATTATGGCTCGCGGGCTCTAGAGCGCAGGCTCAGTAGTTGTGGCACATGGCCTTAGTTGCTCCGAGGCATGTGGGATCTTCCTGGACCAGGGCTCGAACCCATATCCCCTGCATTGGTAGGTGGATTCTTAACCACTGCGCCACCAGGGAAGCCCTAGGCAGTCTTTTAAACATATAAATACAAAAGAAATGAAATCACTCATTAAAAACTTTGTTAAATGAAGGGTATTTTAAATTTACATTTATGTTGTCCTTGTAATAATACATGCCCGGAGAAAATCAGGAGCTTGAAGGGCAATTACACTTCCTACCTGGGTGGACAGTTAGAACAATCGATCATTTCCAGTTTATCATGAACTACTCTGAACTTACTATGAGATGTAGCCAAAGTCAGAATATAGGAGTTAGGGAGAATATTCCTTTTTTGGAGGCAAGTAAGCCCACCAGAATCAGCATGGAAAATAAGCATCCTATTGAAGAATTCTAGGTGGAAAAATTAATGTAGTCAATTTCAACCATGCTGAGCTGGCTTAATTTTTTCATTGACTTGTATGATGTCATTCTTCTAAATCAAGTGTGTTTAAGTTCTTTTAGATCATCCACATCTTCCCCCAAAAAGGTTTTCATCAATAGGAACAGCATCGATGGCTCCATTTTTCTGTCCCTTCCCTTCATTGTCTTCTTCCAGATCACTTCTTTTGCCATTTTTAGCCCTACCTCTGTAAGCTTTGCTTAAGTTGTTTTATCTCTTTCTGAAGTATGTGTGCTGAAATCTTTCAAAATTGGCTACAGTAATACCTGTTTCATCTACATCGCTCATTGAATCATCAGCTTCATCTCCACCTGTTCCCTGGGTGTAACAGGTATCGTCTGCTTCCTCCTCATTATCATCAGCTCAGGATGAAATTCAAACATCTCACAACTACTGAAAACTAGTGCCTACCCCGCTTTGAAGTCTGCTTTCCTTCTTTGCATTTCTTGATTAAGTTTATCAATCTCTTCTTGTTTTTTCCTTGCATATAAGAAAAGGTTCTGGAGTTATTTTGGCAGCATTTGGACCTAGAGCAGAACACTTTTTCAATTAGATCTTCTAATGAAATTCTCTGTTCTTTCTCTACTTTCTTTTTATAAATATAAAAATATACAATACAATATAAATACAATACAATACAAATCCAGGAGGAAGTGTATCATGATACATGCAAATATCTCCCCCTCCATGGCATATCCAAAGCCAGCCATATTTGTTGTTTTCAGTAGCTTCAAAGAAATGTCTGCACACTAACAGTTTTGGAGTTTTTCTTTTCTGCCTCACTGTGCTTGTCACTCACTTCTTCCAGTTTTTCTCTCATCCCTATTAACCGTAGTATACTTTTCAAGTTCTTCACTGCTTGCATCACATTTTCTCACCACAGTCAAGTCATGAGAGAACTTATACTTATCTCCTTTAGTGCTCTGCCCATGCACGTACCACAGATTTAGGATCTGCACCTTTACTTAGTTTTTGAGCAGCAACTACAGGTTTGAATAGCTCATTTAGCTCTTGCAATTCTTACTTCTTGTCATCTTTCTTCAGTTTCTCTTCGGCTTCCCTTTATGCTACCTGATGTGGATTTTGTTGACCAAATTGAACTTGATGAGTGACAGCCTTGATAAACTTTTGTTGCTTTGCTCCTTTCTTGTTCTTTAGACCAAAAGCTTTGTCTCCAATAATCTTCTTTTTCTACTCCACTTTTTTGCTTCCCCCAACCTGAGCAGGTTTCTTGGTTGGGGGGCAGGGGGCATTGTGGAGACAGTTGACACCAGCCAGACTTCAGTACAGTTGTATACCATCAGAGGATCTGGACCCATGGCAGGAGGAGGAAGATGAACACACAACCACCTTAGTCGCTAAACCATACCTTGATTTTTTCTTATTCATTAGATAATATATGACTTTTAATGGAATGTGCAGCCCATTTTTATTTAATTCAATTATCGACATAGTTGGGTTGAAATCTGCCATCTTGCAGTTTGTTTTTATTTGTTTCTTTATCTGCCTTCTTTTGGATTTATTGACTATTTTTATGATTCCATTTTATCTGAGCTATTGTGTCATTAGCTATACTCCTTTGTTTTCTTCTCTTGAGATTGTTTTAGAGTTTTCCGTATATATGCTTAACTTATCACACTGTACCTTCAGTTAATATTATAAACATATCACTTTCAATAGCATATTTCTGTTTCCCCTTCCATTCTTTATGCTATCATTTTCATGTATTTTACTTTCATATGTTATAAACATCACAATACATCATAAATTCTCTTTAGCTTTAGACAATTATGTTTTAATGTGCTGAAGAATGCTTTATATTTACAACTAGTAGCACTCACCATTCCTTTATGTAGATCCATGCTTCCATCTGGTATCGTTTTTTGTTTTCTTTTGTTTTTTTCTTCTTCATTGTTTTTCTTTAGCCTTTACTCTAAAGCTCATTTAGCTCCATGTCTAAGACATGATCCCCCTAATTTGGAAATATTTATGGAAAAAAGAGTGCATTTGAAGGAAATATAGGCTTGGAATTGATGGGAATGTGACATTTCAGAGGGGAGACCAGTGTAAGAAGAAATAAAGTCGTTATGATTGAAGTGCATGAAATAATTCTGAAGCTGGAAAGAACCAGCAGTTTATGGTAGATGCAAAAAATGGAGAAGTGAGCCTGTTAATTTGGTATTGTTTCTTGAAAATTTAGCTCATGTTTGATTGATCCACCTACTTACCAGAATTATAAATCCTGAAGTAGGGGAATGACATAAGATGATTGGACCTTTTCAAGTTTGTTGGTATAGACTTTTAGGCAGAAGAGTTTGGAAAAGAGAATCTCATTTAGAGACTGCTGCAATGATACAAGTGTTAAGCGGTAGAGTCCAATGAAACAGAATAAAGACAATGAGGAAGGAAAAGGAAATTCCGTAAATTCTATAGATATTTTAAAGAAGTAAGAATTAGTAATCTAGTCTGACAATCCTGGGGAAATGGAGGAGGATTATTGCTGGTTTTGGTAATAATTTAATTTTAAATGGAATTATCTCAGAGCTAGAAATACAGCACTAACATTTGGAAATGAGAGCAAGAATCAATAAGGAAATTCAATTAAAGTTGTGGGAATGGATTTCCTCTACAAAAAGGAGAGGAATGAGAAAATAAATGGGAAAGGGGAGGAGATTTAGGGAGAGAGACACAGGGGGAGGGAAGGTATGAGAACACTGAGAGCTATGACTGAGTATTAAAAAATATCTGTGGTCAGGAATGGGAGTTGGTTTGAGGACACATTTTTGTAAGGTGTGTCAAGGTCCTTTGTGAAGTATTATTTAAAAAGTTGCAGTGGCACTTTTCTGACTGAATCACGGCTCTCTATTTTCTGGTTGAAAAACTCAGCATGAGAAGTTTGGTGGTTGATGGCAGTCATGCTAATGTTAGTGATTGTTATTGTTTTCATAAGTAAAGCAAGGTTAGACAAGTATAACATGAACACTAACAGAGAAGAGAGAGAAGCTAAAAAGATGCTTCTAGGTAGCTTCATGTTGATATTCTTCTTATCCTACTCAAATGGTGGTTCAGTCTAAAACTTCAGGTCAAAGAAAGATGAGCCACAAATATCTACCAAATGTTCTGACAGTTTAACTTTAAAATTACTCTCTTCTGTTGATTGTGAGGCATTGCACTGAGGATATAAAAGAACACAGACAGCTGTCAAAACCAACGTTAGTTGTGATATGAAATGCAAATGGTTTAAGCTGTAAAAGCCCTCAAGTAGGTTAAAAACAAAATATAACTAGATGTTCTGTACAAGACTCTCACCTAAAACAATACTACACAGAAAAGTGGAAAAAATAAGAGGATGAATAGAAGTTTAACAGTCAAATGTCACAAAAAGTAAACAGAGACAATTATAATTTTGAGCTAAGTAGATTTCAACACATAAATATTAAACGGGAGAAGTCAATTTTGGCATAATGAACAATAGCATGATCTCCAACATAAAAGTAAAATTTTTGCACCAAATAGCATTTATGTGCACAAAACACTATTAGAAATGCCAGAAGTCCTGATAGAAATGCAGTTTCTTTCTTAATGTGGCAGATGTTCATCAACTTTTTGATCTTTTGAAAGAGCCAGCTTGTGATTTTGGTGATTTTCTCTATCAGTTTTCAATTTTCAAATTTATGGATTTATGCTCTCATCTTTATTTATTTTCTTCTCCTTATTTCAGATTTTATTTGCTCTTCTATTTCTGGTTTCCTAAACTGGAAGTGTAGATTATTGCTTTTAGATCTTTCTTTTCAAATGTATGATTCAATGCTATATGTTTTCCTATATATACTGTTTTTACTGCATCCCACAAATTTTGATAAGTTGTATTTTCTTTTTTTTTTTTTTCTTTTGCTGTATGTTGTGGCCTCTCCTGTTGCGGGGCACAGGCTCCAGACACGCAGGCTCAGCGGCCATGGCTCACGGGCCTAGCTGCTCCGCGGCATGTGGGATCTTCCTGGACTGGGGCACGAACCCGTGTCCCCTGCATTGGGAGGCGGACTCTCAACCACTGCGCCACCAGGGAAACCCATATTTTCATTTTTATTTGGTTTAAAATGTATTTAAATTTTTCTTAAGACATCTTATTTGACCTATATGCTATTTAGAACTACATTATTTAATCTCTAAGTATTTGGAATTTTTCCAGATATCTTTAACTTATTGATTGCCAATTTAATTCTATTGTGGTTTGAGAGCATACCTTTGTATGATTTCTGTTCTTTTAAATTTTTTAAGGTGTGTTTTATGGCCTAGAATATGGTTTGTCTTGGTGAATGTTCTGTGAGCTTAAGAAGAATGTGTATTGCTACTGTTGTTGGAGAAGGTAGTCTATAAATATCAATTAGATCCAGTTGGCTGATGGTGCTTTTCAGTCCTTACTAATTTTCTGCCTTCTGGATCTGTCAATTACTGATAAAGGGATGTTAAATTCTCCAACTGTAATAATGAATTAATCTATTTCTCCTTGAGGTTCTATCAGTTTTTGTCCATTGTATTTTGAAACTCTCTTGTTACATGCGTACACATTAAGCATTGTTACGTCTTTTTGGAGAATTAACCCCTTTATCATTATGTAATGTCTTTTTTTTTTTTTTTTTTTTTTTTTGTGGTACACGGGCCTCTCACTGCTGTGGCCTCTCCCGTTGTGGAGCACAGGCTCCGGACGCGCAGGCCCAACGGCCATGGCCCACGGGCCCAGCCGCTCCGCAGCACGTGGGATCTTCGCAGACCGGGGCACGAACCCGTGTCCCCTGCATCGGCGGGCGGACCCCTAACCACTGCGCCACCAGGGAAGCCCTGTAATGTCTCTTTTAATCTGTGATAATTTTCATTACTCTGAAGTCGGCTGTGTCTGAAATTAATATAGCTACTCCAGCTTTCTTTTGATAAGTGTTACCATGGTTTCCCTTACTTATTTTTTAACCTGCAATTAATGCAATCTTAGATCACATTAGGTTTTTTTTAATCAAAGTACAGTTGATTTACAATATCCTGTTAGCTTCAGGTGTACAGCCCAGCAATTTATTTATACATATGTATATTTTTTTTGTCTTCAGATACTCTTCCCTTATAGGTTATTACAAAGTATTGAGTATAGTTCCCTGTGCTATACAGTAGATTCTTGTTGGTTATCTATTTTATATACAGTAGTGTTAATGCCAACCTCATAATTTATCTCTCCCCCCACCCCCTTTTCCCTTTGGTAACCATAAGTTTGTTTTCTATGTCTGTGAGTGTCTTTCTGTTTTGGAAATACCAGTTTTGGAGATAAGTTCATTTGTAACTTTTTTTTTTTAGGTTCCACATATAAGCGATATCATATGATATTTATCTTTCACTGTCTGGCTTGCGTTACTTCACTTAGTATGATAATCTCTAGGTCCATCTATATTGCTGCAAATGGCATTATTTCATTCTTTTTTATGGCTGAGCAATATTCCATTGTATATGTATACACCACATCTTCTTTATCCATTCATCTGTCGATGGACGTTCAGGTTGCTTTCATGTCTTGTCTATTGTGAATAGTGATGCTATGAACCTCATGTATCTTTTTGAATTATGACTTTCTCTGGATATATGCCTGGGAGTGGGATTGCAGGATCATATGGTAGCTCTATTTTTAGTTTTTTAAGAAGCCTCCATACTGTTCTCCATAGTGGCTGTACCAATTTACATTCCTGCCAACAGTGAAGAAGGGTTCCTTTTTTTCCACACCCTCTCCAGCATTTATTATTTGTAGACTTTTTGATGCTGGCCATTTTGAGCAGTGTGAGGTGGTACCTCATTGTAGTTTTGATTTGCATTTCTCTAATGATTAGTGATGTTGAGCATCTTTTCATGTGCCTTTTGGCCATCTGTATGTCTTCTTTGGACAGCTACATGTAAAAGAATTAAATTAGAACATTCTCTAACACCATACACAAAAATAAACTCAAACTGGATTAAAGGCCTAAATGTAAGACCAGATACTATAAAAATCCTAGAGGAAAACATAGGCAGCACACTGTTTGAGCAATATGCTTTTGGATTAATCTCCTAGAGTAATGGAAAAAATAATAATAAACAAATGGGACCTAATTAAACTTAAAAGGTTTTGCACAGCAAAGGATACCATACACAAAACGAAAAGGCAACCTGCAAAATGGGAGAAAATATTTGCAAATGATATGACTGGCAAGGGATTAATCTCCAAAATGTACAAACGGCTCATGTAGTTCAATATCAAAAAACAAACAACCCCATCAAAAAATGGGCAGAAGATTTAAATAGGTATCCCCTCACTTTTAATCTCTTTGTGTCTTTATATTTAAAGTGGATTTCTTGTAGATAACATATGGTTGGGTCTTGTTTTTTTATTCTCTCTGACGGTCTTTGTCTTTTAGTTGTTTTTAGACATTGACATTTAAAGTGATATTGACATAGTTGAATTAATATCTGTTCATTGAATTAATAGTTGAATTTATTTTCTATTCATTATCCTGTTCTTTGTATCTTCTTTTCTTTTCCACTTTTTACTTTTTTTCTGACTTGCCTGGTTTTAAGGGAGCGTTTTCTAAGACTGCATTTTTCCTTCTCTCTTAACTTATCCTTTACACTTCTTTTAAATTTTTTTAGTGCTTGACCTTAGAGTTTGCAGTCTATATTTATAACTAATTCTAGGCCTTTTTCAAATAATACTATACCACTTCATGGATAGCATAAGTTCCTTATAATATTGCTGTCATTAATGTCATTTGTCCATAACCTGGAATTATTGTATATATTGTTGCATTACTATTTTGAACAAACTTTTTTTTTTGGCTGCGTTATGCAGCTGCAGGCTCTTAGTTCCCTGACCAGGGATCGAACGCGTGCTCCCTGCATTGGGAGCATGGAGTCTTAACCAATGGACCACCAGGGAAGTCCCATAACAAACTTTTTTTTTTTTCTATTGGAGTATGGTTGTTTTACAATATTGTGTTAGTTTATACTTTACAGCAAAGTGAATCAGCTATGTGTAAATATATCCCCTCTTTTTTGGATTTCCTTCTCATTTAGGTCACCACAGAGCATTGAGTAGAGTTCCCTGTGCTATTCAGTAGGTTCTCATTAGTTATCTATTTTATACATAGTATCAATAGTGTATATATGTCAATCCCAATCTCCCAATTTGTCCAACCCTCCCTTTCCCCCTTGGTATCTATACGTTTTTTCTGTACGTCTGTGTCTCTATTTCTGCTTTGTAAATAAGATCATCTATACCAATTTTTTCAGATTCCACATATATGCATTAATATACAATATTTGTTTTTCTCTTTCTGACTTACTTCACTCTGTACGACAGTCTCTAGGTCCATTCATGTCTCTACAAATGACCCAATTTCGTTCCTTTTTATGGCCGAGTAATATTCCATTGTATATATGTACCACATCTTCTTTATCCATTCCTCTGTTAATGGACATTTAGGTTGCTTCCACGTCCTGGCTGTTATAAATAGTACTGCAGAGAACCTTGGGATGCATGTGTCTTTTTGAATTGTGGTTTTCTCAGGATATATGCCCAATAGTGGGATCACTAGGTCATATGGTAATTCTATTTTTAGTTTTTTAAGAACCTCCATACTGTTCTTCATAATGGCTGTATCAATTTACATTCCCACCAACAATGCATGAGGGTTTCCTTATCTCCACACCCTCTCCAGCATTTATTGTTTGTAGATTTTTTGATAATGGCCATTCTGACTGATGTGAGGTGATACCTCATTTTAATTTTGATTTGCATTTCTCTAATAATTAATGTTGAGCGTATTTTCATGTGTTTGTTGGCCATCCATATGTCTTCTTTGGAGAAATGTCTATTTAGGTCTTCCATCCATTTTTTGATTGGGTTGTTTGTTTTTTTGATATTGAGCTGTTTATATATTTTGGAGATTAATCCCTTGTTGGTTGCTTCGCCAGCTATATGTAAAAGAATGAAATTAGAGCACTCCCTAATACCATACACAAAAATAAACTCAAAATGAACAAACTTTTGTCTAATTATTTTAATTAAGAATATGGAAAAAAATATTTAATCTTCGTGTATTCCTTCTTTAATACACTTCCTTTCTTTATGTAAATCTAAGTTTCTGATCTATATCATTTGCCTTCTTTTTGATGAATTTCTTTTAACAGTTTTTGCAAGGTAGGTCTCCTGGTGACAAATTGCCTCAGTTTTTTGTCTGGGAAAGTCTTTATTTTTCCTTATTTTTGAAGGATAATTTTGCTCTATACAGAATTCTAGGTTGATGCTTTTGTCTTTCAACACTACATATTTCACTCCATTTTTTCATTGCTTGCAAGGTTACTGAAGAGAAACTGAATGTAATTCTTAACTTTCACCTTTATAGATAAAGTTTTTTGCTGTGTGTGTGCGCGTGTGCACGTGCACTCACCCACTTCTGCCTTCTCTCAAGATTTTATCTTTGTCTTTGATTTTCTTCAGTTTAAATGGCTATACCTATGGCTAAGTGTAGATTTGGGGGTACTTGTCTTGACTGATATTCTCTGAACTTCCAGGACCTGTAGTATGGTGCCTAGCACTAATTTTGGAATACTGTTATTGCTTCAAATATTTCTTTTGTTCCATTCTCTCTCTCTTCTTCTTATATTCCCATTACACATACATTACATCTTTTATAATTGTCTCACAATTTTTGGATATTCTGTTCTTTTTTATTCTTTTTTCTCTTTGCATTTCAATTTTGAAAGTTTCTATTAACATTTCTTCAAGCTCACTGATTCTGTCCTTGGCTGTGTTCTGATTGGTGAGGCTATCAAAAGTGTTCTTAATTTCTGTGATGGTGTTTTTGATTGCTAGCATTCCCTTTGATGCTTTCTTAGAGATTCCATTTATCTACTTATATTATCCATCTGTTCTTGCATATAGTCAACTTTTTCTACTAAAGCCTTTAATATATTGATCATAGCTGCTTCAATTCCTAGTTTCATAATTTCAACATCTCTCTCTGCCATATTTGAGGCTTTCTCTGTATCTTGAAAATATATTTTTAATCTTTTAATATGTCTTATAATTTTTTGTTGAAAGTCAGACATTAGGTACTGAGTAAAAGAAACCAAGGAAACTGAGCTAAATAGGTCTTTAGTGGAGGGTTTATGTGTATGTCACTAGTTTATTGGGTTTGAATGTACCTAATACTTTTGGTACCTTTCTTTTTTTTAGGAGGTAGTCTACATAGATGATCATGTCATCCATTTCCAACTTGTATGCCTTTTATTTCTTCTTTTTCTTACCTTATTGCATTGACTAGGATCTCCAGAACAATGTTGTATAGAGATGGTGAGAACAGACATTTAATTATTACTAATTTGGGGGAGATAGAATTTGCATTTCCCCTTCTGATTATGATATTAGCTGTAGGTTTTTTTATGCATGCCATCGCTCAGCTTGACAAAATTATCTGCTGTTTCTATTTCATGAACATTTTTATTATGAATAAATGCTGGATTTCATCGAATGCTTTTTTTCTGCATTCATTGAGATAACTATGTGATGTTTCTACCTTAGTTTATTAATACATTGACTCACATTGATTGATTTTCACTTGCATGCCTAGGATAAACCTCTAAACAATCATGGTATGTTATCTTTTTTATATATTGCTAGATTGTTTCAGTATTTTGTTAAGAATTTTGCATTTATAGTCATAGGAAATATTGGACTATATTTTTCTTTTCATGTACTATCTGGTTTTAGAATCAGGATAATGCTGGACACCAAAAATAAGTGGTGTTCCCTCTTCTATTTTATGGAAAAGTTTGCATAGAATTGCCCTTATTTCTTCTTTAAATGTTGACAGAATGTCCTGTGAAGCCATCTGAGCCTAGAGTAAAAAAATTCAATTTATTTAGTGGATATATGGTACCTCTTATTATCTGTTTCTTTTCAGTGAGGTTTTATAGTTTATCTGTGTTTCAAGGTATTTAAAAATTTTTGTCTAATTGTTGAATTCACTGGCATTAAGTTGATGCATTATTTTCTTTATTTTTTTCTATTCCTTTTACCTTGTTTTATAAGCTCTTCCTTTTAGCCAATTACGTTGAAAACTTACTAGATTTGAAACCTTTCTTTTATAATATGAGCTTGTAGTGCTGTATTTTTACTACCTCTAAGCACTGCCCCAGCTGCATCATGTAAGTTTTGTTATGTCATTTTATGATTTAATTTTTATTTCAAAATGCTTTCTAATTTTCCTTGTGATTCCTTCTGTGACCCTATGGTTTACTGAAGTGTGTTGTTTGATTTACAATATTTGGAGATTTTTTAGTTATCTTTCTGTTTACATCTCTAGTCTAATTTTGTTGTTGTTAAGGAACATATTTTGTATAATTTTAAATAATTTAAATCCATTGAGATTTGTTTAATGAAGAAAATATGGTTTATGTTGATGAGTGTTTCATGTGCATTTGAAATAATGTGTATTCTTCTCTTGTTATATACAGTGTTCTATAAATGTCAATTAGATCAAGTGGGTTAATAGTTTTAAGTATTCTACATCCTTACTGATTGTTTGCCAGCTTGCTTTTATCAATTACTAAGAGAGGATAAGTAAAATCCTGAACAATAATTGTGGTGTTGACTAATTCTCTTTCAGTTCTATCACTTTTTCTTTACTTTAAACTTAAAGTTCTGTTCTTAGGTGCACCCAGATTTAATATTGTTATATCTTCATGAAGTGAATTTCATCACTTCATCTAGGTTAGCCAATTTTTGGCATAAAGATTAGAGTGGATATACATGCGATAGACAAATAGACAATA
Source organism: Orcinus orca (assembly GCF_937001465.1). Taxonomy (NCBI): domain Eukaryota; kingdom Metazoa; phylum Chordata; class Mammalia; order Artiodactyla; family Delphinidae; genus Orcinus; species Orcinus orca. The sequence continues at coordinate 5,368,804 of NC_064559.1, read as the reverse complement.
GAAAAACAATAAAGTCAATAAAACCAAAAATAGTTCATTGTTTGAAAAGATCAACAAAATTGACAAACTTTTAAGTAGATTGACTAAGAAAAAGAAAAAGCAGATATTAAAATCACAAGTGAAAAACATTACTACTGACTTTATAGAAATAAAAAGAATTATGAGAATAATATGAACACCTGTACACTAATAAAGTGGGTAACCTATATGTATTGGAAAAATTCCTAAAAACGTACAACCTGCCAAAACTACTCAAGTAGAAATAGAAATTTTGAATAGACCTAAAACTAATAAGAACTAATAAGGACAAAGTAAACAAAAAATCAATAAAGAAAAGCCCTAGACCAGATAGCTTCACTAGAGAATTCTTCAAACATTTAAAGGAGAAATAATGCCAATCCTTCTCAAACTATTCCAAGAAACTGAAGAGGAGTGAGTACTTCCTGACTCATTCTGTGAAGACAGCATTACCCTGATTCCAAAATCATGCAAAGACACTGCAAGAAAACTGTACACCAATATTCCCAGTTAATACACATGCAAAAATTCTCAACCAAACACTAACAAACCAATCAGCAGCATATTAAAAGGATTATACATCATGATGAAGTGAGTTGTATGCCAGGAATGCAAAGATTCATAATACTAAAATCAATCAATGTAATACCCTACTTCAACAGAATAAAGAAAAAACCCATGTGATTTCAGCCGGTGCAGAAAAAGCATTTGACAAAATTCAGCACTCTTTCATGGTAAAAGAAACAAAACAAAACAAAAAACCCATACTCAGAAAACTAGAAATAGAAGGAAACTTCCTCATCATAATAAAGGCCATGTATGAACCCACAGGTCACACACTTTATGATGAAAGTCTGAAAGCTTTTCCCCAAAGATAAGGAAGAAGACAAAGATTCCTACTTTCAGCATTTCATTTCAACATAGTACTAGAAGTTGTCAGAATGTTTAGAAAGAACAGGAAATAAAATGCAATCAAATGGGAAAGGAAGTAGTAAAACTATCTCTGTTAACAGATGACATGATCTTATATGTAGAAAACACTAAGGAATACAGACACACACCAAAAAACCTCTTAAAGCTAATGAAAAATCCAGCAAAGTTGCAGATACAAAATCACACACAAAATACATTATATTTCTACACATTAGCTATATCTGAAAAGTAAATTAAGAAAACAATTCCATAGAAAATAGCATCAAAAAGAATAAAATATTTAGGAATAAATATAATTAGGTAGATGTAAAATTTATACGCTGCAAACTACAAAACATTGCTTAAATAAATTAGACATAAATAATTGGAAAGACATCCCATGTTTGTGGGTTGGAAACTTAATATTGTTGAGATGATAATTACTGGTCAAAGTGGATGTTATTGATTCAGTGAAATCCTTATGAAATGGTCATATAAAATCATTTTAATATACTTCTGAATTCATTTTGCTGATACTTTATTGAGGATTTTTGCAGCAATGTTCATGGGGATATCGGTCTGTAGTTTAGAATGTGCATTTCTTTTAAAACAACAAATCAAACCTCAGTAGAACAAAGGAACTCTGATATAGCTCTGATCATATTCTGTGATCACATTGCAATAAAACTTGGAGCAATCAGCAAGGAAATACTTCTCTAAAACCCAAACGTTTAAAATAAACTTTAATATAATTCATGGATTACAAAATAGGCACGTTGGAAATCAGAAAATGTTTAGAACTGAATTACAATGAAAATTTGTGAAATGCAGCCAAAGAGGTTCTTCTTTTTTCCTTTTTTTTTTTTTTGTTTTTTTTTTGTTTTTTGGCTACATCAGGTATTTGCTGCTGCACATGGGCTTTCTCTAGTTGTAGTGAGCGGGTCTACTCTTCACTGCAGTGCACAGGCTTCTCACTGCAGTGGATTCTCTTGTTCCGGAGCACGGGCTCTAGGCACACAGGCTTCAGCAGTTTTGGCATGCGGGCTTCAGTAGTTATGGCACGCGGGCTCAGTAGTTGTGGCTTGTGGACTCTAGAGTGCAGGCTCTCTAGTTGTGGTGCCTGGGCTTAGTTCCTCCACGGCATGTGAGATCTTCCCAGACCAGGGCTTGAACCCATCTCCCCTGCATTGGGAGGCGGATTCTTAATCATTGTGCCACCAGGGAGGTCAAAAGAGGTTCTTAAATACTTGTATTGTGTTGAGAGCGGACAACAGAAAAGAAAGGTCAAAAATTAATTAGTAAATCTTCCAAATCAAATTAGGAGGGAAAAGAGCAGCAACAGAATAAACCCAGTGGAAGTGAGTAGATACAAATAATAAATACAAAAGTAAAAATGAATGAAATAGAAAACAAACATTTGAAAGGATCAAGAAAACAAAACTGCAGTTATGTAGAAGATTACAAAAGTAGACTAATCTCAAAGTTAATCAAGAAAAGTTAGACAGCACAAAAATATGTGAAATGGGGCACAACTACAATACAGTAGTTAAAATATGATGCAACTACAATGAAAGAATTACTTGACAATTTTTATAAAACTATAAATTATCAGCTGACTCAAGAAAAATATGAAAACATCTATATCTAATCTTTAAATTAGTATACAATCTGTCATCTTTTCAACTTCAGTGTTTCCACCCAAATATAGAAATAACAAGTCAAGTCCACATGCCTTTTTTAGATAATCTTCATACAACAAAGAAAAGATAATTTCTATCATTAAAAATATTTTATACAATTTGTTCCTGAAGAAAAGGAGAAAAACATGTTATATGCATCTGAAATTTATGTTACAACCTTGATATCAAACCCTGACAAGGCTCATACAGCAGAAAAATTATTGCCCATTTATGAACATAGACTTAAATTATCCTAAGTAAAGTGTTAACCAGCTATTTCCAACAATGCATAAAATATTTACATTCTCATATTCATGTTGAATTTTTTCTAGAAATATGATTAGATTAAAAATGTTTTAATCTCATTTAACTTATTTAGAAATTGTATAATCCACATGATCATCTCAATCTTTATACAAAATCTTTTCATGAAGATGAAGTTAGAAACTATTCATTATTTTAAAAAACACATTGAAAACACTTTTAGTAACCTTAGAAGTAAATAGATTAAAAAAAATTTTTAACATCTTTATTGGAGTATAATTGCTTTACAATGTTATGTTAGTCTCTGCTGTATAACAAAGTGAATCAGCTATATGTATACATATATCCCCATATCCCCATTCTCTTGCGACTCCCTCCGACACTCCCTGTACCACCATTCAAGGTACTCAGAAAGCACTGAGCTGATCTCCCTGTGCTATGCAGCTGCTTCCCACTAGCTATTTTACAATTGGTTATATATATATATATATATATATATATATATATATATATATATCAATGCCACTCTCTCACTTTGCCCCAGCTTACCCTTCCCCTCTCCATGTCCTCAAGTCCATTCTCCATGGTTGCGTCTTTATTCCTGTCCTGCCCCTAGGTTCATCAGGACCATTTTGTTTTTTAGATTCCATATATATGTGTTAGCATATGGTATTTGTTTTTCTCTTTCTTACTTACTTCACTCTGTATGACAGACACTAGGTGCATCCACCTCACTACAAATAACTCAGTTTCGTTTCTTTTTCTGGCCCAGTAATATTCCATTGTATATGTGTGCCACATCATCTTTATCCATTCATCTGTCGATGGACACTTAGGTTGTTTCCATATCCTGGCTATTGTGAATAGTGCTGCAATGAACATTGTGGTACATGACTCTTTTTGAATTATGGTTTTCTCAGGGTATATGCCCAGTAGTGGGATTGCTGGGTCATATGGTAGTTCTATTTTTAGTTTTTTAAGGAAGCTCCATACTGTTCTCCATAGTGGCTGTACCAATACACATTCCCACCAACAGTGCAAGAGGGTTCCCTTTTCTCCACACCCTCCCCAGCATTTATTGTTTGTAGATTTTTTGATGATGGCCATTCTGACTGGTGTGAGGTGATGCCTCATTGTAGTTTTGATTTCCATTTCTCTAATGATTAGTGATGTTGAGCATTCTTTCATGTGTTTGTTGGCAATCTGTATATCTTCTGCAGAGAAATGTCTGTTTAGGTCTTCTGCCCATTTTTGGATTGGGTTGTTTGTTTTTTTGATATTGAGCCCCATGAGCTGTTGTATATTTTGGAGATTAATCCTTTGTCAGTTGTTTTGTTTGCAAATATTTTCTCCCATTCTCAGGGTTGGCTTTTCATCTTGTTTATGGTTTCCTTTGCTGTGCAAAACCTTTTAAGTTTCATTAGGTCCCATTTGTTTATTTTTGTTTTTATTTCTATTTCTCTGGGAGGTGGGTCAAAAAGAATCTTGCTGTGATTTATGTCATAGAGTGTTCTCACTATGCTTTCCTTTAAGAGTTTTTATAGTGTCTGGCCTTATATTTAGGTCTTTAATCCATTTTGAGTTTATTTTGTATATGGCGTTAGGGAGTGTTCTAATTTCATTCTTGTACATGTAGCTGTCCAGTTTTCCCAGTACCATTTATTGAAGAGGCTGTCTTTTCTCAATTGTTTATTCTTGCCTTCTTTGTCAAAGATAAGGTGACCATATGTGTGTCGGTTTATCTCTGACCTTTCTATCGTGTTCCATTGATCTATATTTCTATTTTTGTGCCAGTACCATACTGTCTTGATTACTATAGCTTTGTAGTATAGTCTGAAATCAGGGAGCCTAATTCTCCCAGCTCCGTTTTTCTTTCTCAAGTTTGCTTTGGCAATTCGGGGTCTTTTGTGTTTCCATACAAATTGTGAAATATTTTGTTCTAGTTCTGTTAAAAATGCCAGTGGTAGTTTGATAGGGATTGCCTTGAATCTCTAGATTGCTTTGGGTAATAGAGTCATTTTCACAATGTTGATTCTTCCAATCCAAGAACATGGTATATCTCTCCATCTGTTTGTATCATTATTAATTTTTTGATCAGTGTCTTATAATTTTCTGCATACCAGTCTTTTGTGTCCTTAGGTAGGTTTATTCCTAGGTATTTTATTCTTTTTGTTGCAGTGGTAAATGGGAGTGTTTCCTTAATTTCTCTTTCAGATTTTTCATCATTAGTGTATAGGAATGCAAGAGATTTCTGTGCATTAATGCTATATCCTGTTACTTTACTAAATTCATTGATTAGCTCTAGTAGTTTTCTGGTAGCATCTTCAGGATTCTCTAAGTATAGTATCATGTCATCTGCAAACAGGGACAGTTTTACTTCTTTTCTGATTTGGATTCCTTTTGTTTCTTTTTCTTCTCTGATTGCTATGGCTAAAACTTCTAAAACTATGTTGAATAACAGTGGTGAGAGAAGGAAACCTTGTCTTCTTCCTGATCTTAGAGGAAGTAGTTTCAGTTTTTCACCATTGAGAACAATGTTGGCTGTGGGTTTGTCATATAGGGCCTGTATTATGTTGAGGTAGGGTCCCTCTCTGCCTACCTTCTGGAGAGTTTTTATCGTAAATGGGTGCTGAATTTTATCGAAAGATTTTTCTGCATTTATTGAGATTATCATATGGTTTTTATCCTTCAGTTTGTTAATATGGTATATCACATTGATTGATTTGCGTAGAGTGAAGAATCTTTGTATTCCTGGGATAAACCCCACTTGATCATGGTGTATGATGTTTTTAATGTGCTGTTGGATTCTGTTTGCCAGTATTTTGTTGAGGATTTTTGCATCTGTGTTCATCGGTGATATGGGCCTTCTTTTTTTCTGGCATCTTTGTCTGGTTTTGGTATCAGGGTGATGGTGGCCTTGTAGAATGAGTTTGGGAGTGTTCCTCTCTGTGCTATATTTTGGAAGCATTTGAGAAGGATAGGTGTTAGCTCTTCTCTAAATGTTTCATAGAATTCGCCTGTGAAGCCATCTGGTCCTGCGCTTTTGTTTGTTGGAAGATTTTTAATCACAGTTTCTATTTCAGTGCTTGTGATTGGTCTGTTTATACTTTCTATTTCTCCTTGGTTCAGTCTCAGAAGGTTGTGCTTTTCTAAGAATTTGTCCATTTCTTCCAGGTTGTCCATTTTATTGGCATAGAGTTGCTTGTAGTAATCTCTCATGATCCTTTGTATTTCTTCAGTGTCAGTTGCTACTTCTTTTTCATTTTTAATTCTGTTGATTTGAGTCTTCTTTTTTTTTTCGTCATGAGTCTGGCTAATGGTTTATCAAATTTGTTTAACTTCTCAAAGAACCAGCTTTTAATTTTGTTAATGTTTGCTATTGTTTCCTTCATTTCTTTTTCATTTATTTCTGATCTGATATTTATGATTTCTTTTCTTCTGCTAACTCTGGGGTCTTTTGTTCTTCTTTCTCTAATTTCTTTAGGTGTAAGGTTAGGTTGTTTATTTGAGATGTTTCTTGTTTCTTGAGGTAGGATTGTATTGCTATATACTTTCCTCTTAGAACTGCTTTTGCTTCAACCCAGAGGTTTTGGGTCATTGTGTTTTCATTGTCATTTGTTTCTAGGTATTTTTTGGTTTCCTCTTTGATTTCTTCAGTGATCTCTTGGATATTTAGTAGTGTATTGTTTAGCCTCCATGTGTTTGTAATTTTTACAGTTTATTTTTCTGTAATTTATACCTAGTCTCATAGCATTGTGGTCGGGAAACATACTTGATATGCTTTCAATTTTCTTAAATTTACCAAGGCTTAATTTGTGACCCAAGATATGATCTATCCTGGAGAATTACATGAGCACTTGAGAAGAAAGTGTATTCTGTTTTTTCTGAATGGGATGTCCTATAGATATCAGTTAAGTCCGTCTTGTTTAATGTGTCATTTAAACCTTGTGTTTTCTTATTTATTTTCATTTTGGATGATCTGTCCATTGGTGAAAGTGGGGTGTTTAAGTCCCCTGCTATAATGTGTTACTGTTTATTTCCCCTTTTATGGCTGTTAGCATTTGCCTTATGTATTGAGGTGCTCCTATGTTGGGTGCATAAATATTTACAATTGTTATATCTTCTTCTTGTATTGATCCCTTGATCATTATGTAGTGTCCTTCTTTGTCTCTTGTAATAGTCTTTATTTTAAGTCTATGTTTTCTGATATGAGAATTGCTACACCAGCTTTCTTTTGATTTCCATTTGCATGGAGTATCTTTTTCCATTCCCTCACTTTCAGTCTGTATGTGTCCCTCGGTCTGAAGTGGGTCTCTTGTAGACAGCATATATATGGGTCTTGTTTCTGTATCCATTTAGCCAGTCTGTGTCTTTTGGTTGGAGCATTTAACCCATTTACATTTAACGTATTTATTGATATATATGTTCCTATTACGATTTTCATAATTGTTTAGGGTTTGTTATTGTAGGTCTTTTCCCTCTCTTGTGTTTCCTGCCTAGCGAAGTTCCTTTAGCGTTTTTTGTAAAGCTGTTTGGTGGTGTTGAATTCTCTTAACTTTTGCTTGTTTGTAAAGGTTTTAATTTCTCCATTGAATCTGAATGAGATCCTTGCTGGGTAGAATAATCTTGGTTGTAGGTTTTTCCCTTTCATCACTTTAAATATGTCGTGCCAGTCCCTTCTGGCTTGCAGAGTTTCTGCTGAAACATCAGCTCTTAACCTTATGGGGATTCCTTTGTATATTACTTGTTGCTTTTCTCTTACTGCTTTTAATATTTTTCCTTGTATTTAATTTCTGATAGTTTGATTAATATGTGTCTTGTCTTGTTTCTCCCTGTTGGTATCCTGTATGGGACTCTTGGCTTCCTGGACTCGTTTGACTAATACCTTTACCATTTTAGGGAAGTTTTCAACACAATCTCTTCAAATATTTTCTCAGACCCTTTTTTTTTTCTCTTCTTCTCCTGGGACCCCTATAATTCGAATGTTGTTGTGTTTGATGTTGTCCCAGAGGTCTCTGAGACTGTCCTCAATTCTTTTCATTCTTTTTTCTTTATTCTCCTCTGCAGTAGTTATTTCCACTATTTTATGTTCCTGGTCACTTATCCATTCTTCTGCCTCAGTTTTTCTGCTCTTGATTCCTGCCAGAGAACTTTTAATTTCATTTATTGTGTTGTTCATCATTTTTCCTTTGCTCTTTAGTTTTTCCAGGTCATTGTTAAATGTTTCTTTTATTTTCTACATTGTATTTTTGAGATTTTTTATCATCTTTACTATCATTACTCTGAATTCTTTTTCAGGTAGACTGCCTATTTCCTCTTCATTTGTTTGTTCTGGTGGGTTTTCATTTTGCTCCTTGATCTGCTGCACATTTCTCTGTCTTCTCATTTTGTTTAACTTACTGTGTTTGGGGTTTCCTTTTTGCAGGCTTCAGGTTCCTATTTCCCATTGTTTTTGCTGTTTGCTCCCTGTGGGTGAGGTTGGTTCAGTGCATTGTGTAGGCTTCCTGCTGGAGGGAACTAGTGCCTGCGTTTTGGTGGGTGGGGCTGGATCTTGTCTTTCTAGTGGGCACAACATCCAGTGGTGTGTTTTGGGGTGTCTTTGAACTTAGTATGATTTTAAGCAGCCTCTCTGCTAATGAGTGTGGTTGTGTTCCTGTCTTGCTAGTTGTTTGACATGGGGCGTCCAACACTGGAGCTTTCTGGCCGTTGGGTGGAGCTGTGTCTTAGCATTGAGATTGAGATCTCTGGGAGATCTCTTGCCAATTGTTATTACATTTGACCAGGAGGTCTCTGTTGGTCCAGTGTCCTGAACTCAGCTCTCCCACCTCATAGGCTCAGGTCTGACACCAGGCCGGAACATCAAGACCCTGTCAGCCACACAACTCAGAAGAAAAGGGAGAAAAAAAAGAACAAAAATAAATAAAATTATTAAAATAATAATAAAATTTTTAAAAAGTAGAGAACAACCAAACCAATAAACAAATCTACCAATGATACCAAGTGCTAAAAACTAAACTATATAAACATAAAAATCTGAAACAAATCAGTCGCAGACAGCAAACCCAGAGTTTACAGTTGCTTCCAAAGTCCACCGCCTCAATTTTGGGATGATTCATTGTCTTTTCAGGTATTCCACAGCTGCAGGGTACATCAAGTTGACTGTGGGAGTTTAATGTGCTGCTCCTAAGGCTGCACAGAGAAATTTAATTTCCCTTTCTCTTCTTTGTTCGCCCAGCTCCTGGACTTAAGCTTTCGTTTTGGCCCCATCTCTTCATGTAGGTCGCCTTCAGGCATCTGCTCCAACCCAGAGTGGATGGGGTTAAAGCAGTGGTCATTAGGGGGCTCTTGCTCATTTAGGCCTTTGGGGAAGTCTGAGGTCTTCTGCCAGCATTCAGTAGGTGTTCTGTAGGAGTTTTTCCACATTTAGATGTATTTTGGGGGTGGAGGGTGATCTCCACGTCTTACTCCTCCACCATCTTGAAGGTTCCCTAGGTTTTTATTGTAAAATAATTGACTGTAGTTGTTTGGGTTTATATATGGGCTTTCTATTCCATTCCATTGATCTGTGTGTCTGTTTTTGTGCCAGTACTATGTTGTTTTGATTACTGTAGCTTTCTAGTATAGTCTGAAGTCTGGGAGTGTGATACCTCCATCTTTGTTAAAGAACAAGATTGCTTTGTCAATTCAGGGTCTTTTGTGTTTCCATATGAATTTTAGGATTATTTGTTCTAGTTCTGTGAAAAATGTCATGGGTGTTTCGATAGAGATTGCATTAAATCTGTAGATCACTTTTGGTCTTATGACCGTTTTAACAATATTAATTCTTCCAGTCTAAGAGCATGGAATATCTTTCCATTTATTTTTATCATCATTAATTTCCTTAATGTTTTATAGCTTTCAGAGCATAGGTCTTTCACCTTCTTGGTTAAGTTGATTTGTTGGTATTTTATTCTTTTTGATGTGATTTTAAATGAGTTTTTTTACTTTCTTTTTCTGATAGTTCATTATTAAAACTGTGGAAAAGTAACAGGTTTCTGTATATTAATCTTGTATCCTGCAACTTTGGTGAATTCATTTATTAGTTCTGCTAGTTTTTGTGTGGAGACCTCAAGAATTTCTATATAAAGTGTTATGACTAATGCAAAAGAAATAAAAGCAAAAATAAACACATGAGGACCTAATTAAAGTTAAAAGCTTTTGCACAAGCAAAGGAACCCGTCAACAAAACAAAAAGACATCCTATGGAATGGGAAAAAAAATTTGCAAATGATATGACTAACAAAGGTTAATATCCAAAATATATAAACAGCTCATACAACTCAATATCAAAAAAACAAGCACACAATCAAAAAATGGGTAGAAGATCTGAATACACATTTCTCCAAAGGAAACATACAGATGGCTAACAGGCACATGAAAAGATGTTCAACATCAGTAATCAGAGAAATGCAAATCAAAACCACAATGAGAGATCACCTCATGTCTGTCAGAATGGCTATCATCCAAAAGTATACAAAGAACAAATGTTGATGAGGATGTGGAGAAAAGGGAAGCCTTGTACACTGTTGGTGGGAATGTAAATTGGTGCAGCCACTTTGGAAAATAGTAGAGTTTCCTCAGAAACCTAAAAATTGAACTACCATATGATCCAGCCATTCCACTTCTGGGTATATATACAGAAAAAAATGAAAACACTAATTTGTAAAAGATACATGCACCCCTATGTTCATATCAGCACTACTTACAATATCCAGGATATGGAAGCAACCCATGTGTTCATCAACAGATAAATAAAGAAGGTGTGGTGTGTGTGTGTGTATGTGTAAATATATATATAAATATTACTCAGCCACAAAAAGAATGAAATTCTGCCATTAGGAGAAAAATAGATGGGCCGAGAGAATATTATACTTAATGAAATGTCAGACAAACAAAGACAAATACTGTATGATATCACTTATATGTGGAATCTAAAAAATAATACAAATGAATGTATATGCAAAGTAGAAATAGAGTTAAAGATGTAGAAAACAAACTAGTGGTTACCAGTGGGAAGATGGAAAAGGAGAGGGGCAAGTTAGGGGTATAGGATTAAGGGATAGAAACTACTATGTATAAAATAGATAAACAATGATGGAATGTTGTATAGCACAGGGAATTAGAACCATTATCTTATAATAACTTTTAATGGAGTACAATCTGTAAAAATACTGAATCACTTTGCTGTACACCTAAAATTAATATAATATGGTAAATAAACTATATTTCAATAAATAAAAAAATAAATAGGTTTTTATTAAAAAATGTTCTACAAGCTTTATAGGTACTTGTTGGGTATTACACATATTTTCTTTAAATGTGAGAACAAGTTAAGGATGTCTATCAATATCACATTCTAGGCAGTTTTTAATCATAGATTATAGCCAACACAATAAGATAAGGAAATAAGGGGTATATGATTTTTAAAGGAAAGAAAAGATTTTTAACAGGGGAGTATATAATAATTAAATTTAGTCCTTTTCTTACAGTGGAATATTATACTGAATAAAAAATTAATAACTTGGACTTGTGTCAATATTGATGAATCTCAAGTATTTAAATATAAAAAGGCATGTTACAAAGGATATTTAGGAAATGTGATACCATTATTACAAAAACTGAGAATGAACTAAGAGATGACTATATTTATGACTTTCTATATGTGGGAGAAAAGTATAAAAACTTGCATGTCAATGATACAAAGTAATTCTACAACAGTATTTGCTTGAATATGTGATTGTCATTGTTGTAGGTTAAAATGTTTGAATCTTAGGGAAAGGTATTTTACTGCATCTCTGTGTTTTATATTCCAAAAAACAAAAGTTTGAAAGTGTATGTGACAAAATGTTAACATCCCTTAGGTGTGGTTTTCATTTTCTATTCTTTCCTTTATGCTTGAAATAGTTTTTTTTTTTTAATTTTAAAATTCAAATGGAAGGTGAAATAAATGGAAATACCAAGCATGGGCTACTCAAGAAATTTGAAAAATAAAGAGGAAGCAGTATCTAAATGGAACTTCACCTATAGAATGGATTATATTTGTTTTTGTTTTCCCCATGCAGTGAGCCCTCTGTATCCATGGGTTCTGCATCTGTGAATCAAACCAATTGTGCGTGTGTGTGCATGTGTGTGTGTATATATATGTATGTGTGTGTATGTATATATATATATATATATATATATACACACATATATATATAATTCTTAATTCCAGAAAGTTCCAAAAAGCAAAACTTGAATTTGCTGCAGGTAGGCGGCTACTTCTGAAGCATTTACATTGTATTTACAACTAATTATATAGCATTTACATTATATTAGTTATTATAAGTAATCTAGAAATGACTTAAAGTTTGCTGGAGGATGTGCAGAGGTTATATGCAACTTCTATACCATTGTATATAAGGGACTTGAGCATCCACAGATTTTCGTATCCGAAGGGGGTCCTGGAACTAATCCCCTGTGGATAATGAGGGACGACTGTATACTTAGGGGAAAAATCCAATAAGGACTCTGAAAGTGGGGTTATCTAGAAAAATAAGATTTAAGATGAGAATATACAGATAGTAAGATGTACAATATGTAGATAGTAAGCTGTAAGATTAATAAATATAGAAAAAGGTAAGATCTAAGAACAAAGCAAGATCTGTGAAGCACAGCTGAAGGGATTAGCCTTTACAAAAGAGGTGGGGCACCTTTGTAGAGACATTGATTGGAAAGAAATAGAAATGCCCACTGAAGCAAACATGTTTATAAATATTTGGTTAGGAAGTTGGGATAATTCCTACCTAAAGGTCGTACTTTCCCTGCCTTCTTAGAGTGAGAAGAATGTGTATGGTCAGTGTCAAAAGCTTGGGGAGAGCAACTGTCTTATATAGGGGGAGGAGAGGGAACCAGAGAGAAACCTAACAGGGACATGTAAAGAGGTTCCAGATAGTGCTTGAGGGTCTAGCTGAGATTGAAAACTTTAGAGCCCAATTTTATGCTAACTGTTAAAGCTTTATTCTTTGTAAAGATATATATATATATATATATATATACACCAAGAGGTATTCAGGCATGATTGATTTGAAATCTTTGGCTCATTTTGAGATTGAACTTATACTTACTACATATGTATTTATTTTCCAAATATTTCCTTCAGAGGAGAAGAGAAAACTTAATTTTAGAGAGTAATTTAGGTATTTAATAATTTATTTTGGTCACTTGGTTGATAACTCATTTCAATGAAATGGCAGCTGTGTAAATGAGTAATGTTTACTATTTAAGTGCAAGGAACAGAGTGAGACCTAAATGAAGTAATGTGTCTTCTGAAAGAGCCAAAGTGAATCTTGCAACCCTTACTATATTAAGTGTTCCAGTTCATTTATTAAACTTCTGTGTTCCTATTTGAAGATTAATCTTCATCTGTCCCAGATTCTAAGTTAGAACTTTTAGTATTTATTTTTCTACATGTTTACCATTTCAAATGCTCTTCATTTTTTTTAATTAAATTTTTTTTCGAGATATACTTCACCTTTTAAAGTATACACTTCAGTGGGTTTTAGTATATTCACAGCTGTGTGGCCATCACCACTGACTGATTCTAGAACACTTTCATCCCTTCATTCCTTCTTGACGATCCAGGTTTCTTTCTGGTATCATTCCCCTTTAGCCTAAACAGTTTCCGTTATCATTTCTTGTAGTGCAGGTTGGCTGTCAAGAAATTTGTTTTCTTTTATCCGATGATGTCTTTATTTTGTCTTCTTTTTTAAGGGATATTTTCACTGAATATAAAATTGTAAGTGCATAGTTTAGAGAGTGCTTATTCAATTATTTGTTACCTTGTAAATTATGTGTTATATTTCACTGGCTGCTTTCAATACATATCTGTTTGTGTGATGGCCTTAGAATAAGTCAGTTTGACTAGGCTAGGCTACATTTTCTAGAATTCCCATGCTTTATGAGATTCTTGTGGGAGATTCCCGGGACAGAAGTGAAGCAGCAGCCATTTTGTGGCTCCTCGTGTTGTTGCATCTATTAGCTCATCTCCTTGCCCTGAGGCACTTGTCAGACCTGCATTTACCCATCTTCCCATGAATCCTATTTTAGATTTTCCCACTACAGTGCTGGGGTGTATGTTTAGCTCCATGGCAAATGTCCCCATTAAGGTCAGAGACAGTAAGAAATAACATGGGTTTCAGACTATCTTATGAGCTTCAGCTCATGGTTCTGGACTCCACTTTGTTCTTTTCCCCACTTTACATGCATCTTCTCTTCCAGCCTTCCTGCCCTATGGACACCAGACTCCAGCATTGAACATGAAGACAGCAGCCTTACAGAGAGAGACTGCATAACCAGCTCCCACAATTGAGGAAGTTTAGATCCCTATAATCCCTTCTCTCACACACACACATACATACACACACACACACACACACGTACACACACAGTGGCTCTGCTTCTCTGCTTGACTTTGATAGATAGACTTTGGTTTTCAGCCTTTTGACTATAATTTGAATAGGTGAGGTTTTCTTTATATTTACTCTATTTGGAGTTTTCTGAACTTTTTGAATTTCTAATCTTTCACTAACTTTGGAGAATTTGGGGCCATTATTTCTTAAAATATATTTTCTCTCTTATTGTCTGTTTCTTCTCTTTTTTTAATTCCCATTACACATATATTAGGCCATTTGATATTGTCTCACAGGTCTTTGAAGTTCTGTTCACTTTTTCTAATTTTTTATCCTATGCTCTTCATAACGGGTAATTTCTATTGATAAATAGACTGAGTCATATGTAATATTTAATCTGTTGTAAGCCCATATAGTGAGTTTCTCATTTTTCCATTTTAGATTTTCTATTTGGTTCTTTTTAAAATAGTCTCCATTTCTCTGCTTAGATTTCCTATCTCTTTATTCATTATGAACACATTTTACTTCACATCATTCTGTATGGTTATAAAAGCTGCTTTAAAATCCTTGTGTGCTAATTCCAACATTCACGTCACTCAATACCAGTCTCCATTGATTGTCATTTTCTGTGGGCCATCTTTTCCTGTTTCTTTTTACATTGAGTCATTTTAGAAATTATCCTAGACATTGTGACCGATATGTAGTAGTGCCTCTGAACGTTGATTCTTTGTTTGGTTGTTTGTTTTAATAGGCAACTTATCATGGCTGATCTCAAATTGCAAACCGTCTTCTTTCCAGTAGGTGGCAGTTAAAATGTCAAGCCAGTTTATTTAGACTTCACTAGGGGGCTTAGAGTCTGTTCTGTGGTTTCAGGAGTCAACCAGAGTTTTGGGTAGACTTTATATTCAGAACATGGGGTTCCCTCTTTTTAGCTTTCTGTTTTCTGGGACTTTTCATCCCTCACTTTTTTTTCTTCCACTTTTATTGAGCTATAATTGACATATGGCACTGTATAAGTTTAAGGTGTACAGCATAATGATTTGACTTACATACATCATGAACTGTTAACCACAATAAATTTAGTAAACATCCATCATCTCATATACATACAAAATAAAAGAAAAAGAAAATATTTTTATTCCTTGTGATGAGAACTCTTAGATTTACTCTCTTAACTTTCATATGTAACATACAGGAGTGTTTGGGGTTTTTTTTAATTTTTTTTATTGATATATAGTTCATGTACAATATTATATAAGTTACAGGTATACAATATACTGATTCACAGTTTTTAAAGGTTATACTCCATCTATAGTTATCATAAAGTATTGGCTGTACTCCCCATGTTGTATACTATATCCTTGTAGCCTATTTTATGCTTAATAGTATGTACCTCTTAATTCCCTACCCCTATATTGCCTCTCCCCACTTTCCTCTCCCCACTGATAATCACTAGTTTGTTTTCTATATTGGTGAGTCTGCTTCTTTTTTGTTATATTCACTAATTTGTTATATTTTGTAGATTCCACATATAAGTAATATCATACAGTATTTATCTTTCTCTGTCTGACTTATTTCCCTTAGCATAATACCCTCCAAATCCATCCATGTTGCTGCAAATGGCAAAGTTTCATTCTTTTTCTTTACAGCTGAGCAATATTCCTATATATATAACCACATCTTTTTCCATTCATCAGTTGGTGGACACTTAGGTTGCTTCCGTATCTTGCAATTGTAAATGATAACTGCTGTGAACATTAGGGTGCATGTATCTTTTACGAATTAGTGGTTTGGGGCTTTTTTTAATCTATACCCAGGAGTGGAATTTCTGTGTTATATGGTAGGTCTAGTATTAGTTTTTTGAGAAACCCGCATACTGTTTCCCATAATGGCTATACCAATATACATTCCTACCAACAGTGTACAAGACTTCCCTTTTCTCTACATCCTCACCAACATTTTGTGGTTTTTTTTGATGATAGCCATTCTGACAGGTGTGATGTGATATCTCATTGTGGTTTTGATTTGCATTTCCCTGATGATTAGCATCTTTTCATGTGCCTCTTGGCCATCTGCATTTCCTTTTTGGAAAAATGTCTATTCAGTTCTTCTGCCCATTTTTTAATTGAGTTGTTTATTTTTTTGATTTTCACTCTTTGAACTGTTTGTATATATTGGATATTAACCCCTTTTCGGTCATATCATTTGCAAATATTTTCTCCCATTCAGTAGGTTGTCCTTTCACTTTGTCAATGGTTTCTTTGCTGTGCAAAAGCTTTTAAGTTTAATTAGATCCATTTATTTTTGCCTTTATTTTCTTTGCTTTAGGAAACAGGTCCAAAGAAATATTGCTGCCATTTATGTCAAATAGTGTTCTGCCTATGTTTTCCTCTAGAACTTTTATAGGATCCGGTCTTACATTTAATTCTTTAATCCATTTTGAGTTTATTTTTGTATATGTTGTTAGAGAATATTCTAATTTCATCCTTCTACATGTAGCTGTCCAGTTTTCCCAGCACCACTATTGAAGAGACTGTCTTTTCTCCATTGTATATTCTTGCCTCCTTTGTCATAGGTTTGGTGACCTTAAGTGCATGGGTTTATTTTTGGGCTCTCTATTCTCTTCCATTGATCTATGTGTCTGTTTTTGAGACAGTACCACACTGTTTTGATTCCTGTAGCTTTGTATACAGTCTGAAGTCAGGGAGTGTGATTGCCCCAGCTCTATTCTTCATTCTCAAGAGTGTCTTGGCTATTTGGGTCTTTTGTGTTTCCATACAAATTTTAAAATTATTTGTTCTAGTTCTGTGAAAAATGCCATTGGTATTTTATTAGGGATTGCATTGAATCTGTGTATTGCCTTGGGTAGTATGGTCATTTTAACAATATTAATTCTTCCAGTTCAAGAACACTGAATATCTTCCATATTTTTGTGTCATCTTCACTTTCTTTCATCATTGTCATAGTTTTCCAAGTACAGTTCTTTTACCTCCTTAGGTAGATTTATCCTTCGGTATTTTATTCTTTTTGACTCGATGGTAAATGGGATTGTTTCCTTAATTTCTTTTTCTGATAGTTCGTAGTTAACAGGTAGAAATGAAACAGATTTCTGTATGTTAATGACTCGATGGTAAATAGGATTGTTTTCTTAATTTCTTTTTCTGATAGTTCGTAGTTAATGTGTAGAAATGAAACAGATTTCTGTATGTTAATGACTCAATGGTAAATAGGATTGTTTCCTTAATTTCTTTCTCTGATAGTTCGTAGTTAACGTGTAGAAATGAAACAGATTTCTGTATGTTAATTTTATATACTGAAACTTTACCGAATTCACTGATGAGCAATAGTAGTTTTCTGGTAACGTCTTTAGGATTTTCTGTGTGTACAATCATGTCACCTGCAAACAATGACTGTTTGACTTCTTCCTTTCCAGTTTGGATTCTTTTTATTTCTTATGCTTATCTGATTGCTGTGGCTAGAACTTCCAAAACTATGTTAAATAAAAATGGCAAGAGTGAGGGCTTCCCTGGTGGTGCAGTGGTTGAGAGTCCGCCTGCCGATGCAGGGGACACAGGTTCATGCCCCGGTCCAGGAAGGTCCCACATGCCATGGAGCGGCTGGGCCTGTGAGCCATGGCTGCTGAGCCTGCACATCCGTAGCCTGTGCTCCACAATGGGAGAGGCCACAACAGTGAGAGACCCGCGTACCACACACAAAAAAAAGAGGAAATGCTTCCAGCTTTTCACTGTTGGGTATGATGTTAGCTGTGGGTTTGTCATATATGGCCTTTATTATGTTGAGGTATGTTCCCTCTGTGCCCACTGTCTGGAGAGCTTTTATCATAAATGGGTGTTGAATTTGTCAGAAGCTTTTCTGCATCTAGTGAGATGATCATATTGTTTTTATTCTTCAGTTTGTTAATGTGGTGTATCACGTTGATTGGTTTGCAGATTTTGAAAATTCCTTGCATCCCCAGGATAAATTCCACATGATCATGGTGTATGATCCTTTTAATGTATTGTTGGATTCACTTTGTTAATATTTTCTTGAGGATTTCTTCTCTCTAGGTTACTTTTTATGTCCATTAATCCTTGCCTTATATATTGATGTGCTCCTATGTTGGGTGAATGTGTATATATATATATACATACATACATACATATATATATATATATATATATATATATATGTATATACAATTATTATATCTTCTTCTTGGATTGATCCCTTGATCATTATGTAGTGTCCTTCTTTGACTCTGGCAGCAGTCTTTATTTTAAAGTCTATTTTGTCTGATATAAGTATTTGTACTCTAGCTTTCTTTTCATTTCCATGTTCATGGAATACCTTTTCTAGTCCCCTCACTTTCATTCGGTTTGTGTCATTATATCTGAGGTGAGTCTCTTGTAGGCCACATATATACGGGTCTTGTTTTTGTATCTATTCAGCCACTCTGTCTTTTGATTGGAGCATTTAGTACATTTACATTTGAGGTAATTATCAATAGGTATGTTCCTATGGCCATTTTTTTAATTGTTTTAGGGTTTTTTTAATAGGCCATTTTTTTTTCCTTCTTTTGTTCTTTTGTAATTTGATGACTATCTTTAGTGTTATGTTTGGATTCCTTTTTCTTTTTTGTATGTATATCTATTATAGATATTTTGTGGTTACCAGGAAGTTACTATTATACATATATATGTGTGTGTGTGTGTGTGTGTGTGTGTGTCTGTGTATGATTGATTGTTTTAAGTTGCTGATCTCTGAATTTCTATTGTTTTGAATTTTATTTAATTTATTTTTTTACAGCAGGTTCTTATTATAATGTTATCTATTTTATACATATTAGTGTATATGTATCAATCCAAATCTCTCAATTCATACCACCACCACCCCCATGCGCCCGTTTCCCGCCATGGAGTCCATATGTTTGTTCTCTACATCTGTGTCTCTTTCTTCCTTGCAAACTGGTGCATCTGTACCATTTTTCTAGATTCTGCATATATGCGTTAATATACGATATTTGTATTTCTCTTTCTGACTTACTTCACTCTGTATGAGTCTCTAGGTCCATCCACGTCTCTACAAATGACCCAATTTTGTTCCTTTTTATGGCTGAGTAATATTCCATTATATATATGTACCACATCTTCTTTATCCATTCTTCTCTCGATGGGCATTTAGGTTGCTTCCATGACCTGGCTATTGTAAATAGTTCTGCAGTGAACATTGGGGTGCATGTGTCTTTTTGAGTTATGGTTTTCTCTGGGTATATGCCCAGTAGTGGGATTGCTGGGTCATATGGTAATTCTATTTTTAGTTTTTTATGGAACCTCTGTATTGTTCTCCATAGTGGCTGTAGCAATTTACATCCCACCAATAGTGCAAGAGGGTTCCCTTTTCTCCACACCCTCTCCAGCATTTGTTATTTGTAGATTTTCTGATGATGGCCATTCTAACCAGTGTGAGGTAATACATCATTGTAGTTTGGGTTTGCATTGCTTTAATAATTAGTGATGTTGAGCAGCTTTTCATGTGCCTCTTGTCCATCTGTATGTCTTCTTTGGATAAATGTCTGTTTAGGTCTTCTGCCCATTTTTAGATCTGTTTGTTTGTTTTTTTTTAATATTGAGCTGCATGAGCTGTTCATATAGTTTGGAGATTAATCCTTTATCCGTTGATTCATTTGCAAATATTTTCTCCCACTTTGGGGATTGTGTTTTCGACTTGTTTATAGTTTCCTTTACTGTGCAAACACTTTTAAGTTTCATTAGGTCCTATTTGTTTATTTTTGTTTTTATTTTCATTACTCTAGGAGGTGGATCAAAAAAGATCTTGCTGTGATTTATGTCATAGAGTGTTCTTCCTATGTTTTTCTCTAGAGTTTTATAGTGTCCGGTCTTACATTTAGATCTTTCATCCATTTTGAGTTTATTTTTGTATATGGTGTCAGGGAGTGTTCTAATTTCATTCATCTACATGTACCTGTCCAGTTTTCCCAGCACCACCTTTATTGAAAAGGCTGTCTTTTCTCCATTGTATATTCTTGCCTCCTTTGTCATAGGTTAGGTGACCATAGGTGAATGGGATTATCTCTGGGCTTTCTATCCTGCTCCATTGACCTATATTTCTGTTTTTGTGCCAGTACCATATTGTCTTGATTACTGTAGCTTTGTAGTAGTCTGAAGTCAGGGAGTCTGATTCCTTCAGCTCCATTTTTTTCCCTCAAGATTGTTTTGGCTATTCGGAGTCTTTGGTGTCTCCATACAAACTTTAAGATTTTTGTTCTAGTTCTATAGAAAATGCCATTGTTAATTTTATAAGGATTGCATTGAATCTGTAGATTGCTTTGGGTAGTATAGCCATTTTCACAATATTGATTCTTCCAATCCAAGAACATGGTATATCTCTCCATCTCTTTGTGACATCTTTGACTTCTTTCATCAGTGTCTTATAGTTTTCTGCATACAGGTCTTTTACCTCCTTAGGTAGGTTTATTCCTAGGTATCTTATTATTTTTGTTACAATGGTGAATGGGATTGTTTCCTTAATTTCTCTTTCTGATCTTTTCTTGTTGGTTTATAGGAATGCAAGAGATTTCTTTGCATTAATTTTGTATCCTGCAACCTTACCAAATTCATTGATTAGCTCTAGCAGTTTTCTGGTGGCATCTTTAGTATTCTCTATGTATAGTATCATGTCATCTTCAAACAGTGACAGTTTTACTTCTTCTTTTCCAGTTTGTATTCCTTTTATTTCTTTTTCATCTCTGATTGCTGTGGCTAGGACTTCCAAAACTATGTTGAATCATAGTGGCGAGAGTGGACCTCCTTGTCTTGTTCCTGATCTTAGAGAAAATGCTTTCAGTTTTTCACCATTGAGAATGATGTTTGCTGTGGGTTTGTCATATATGGCCTTTATTATGTTTAGGTAGTTTCCCTCTATGCCCACTCTCTGGAGAGCTTTTATCATAAATGGGTGTTGAATTTTGTCAGAAGATTTTTTTGCATCTTTTGAGACGATCATATGGTTTTTATTCTTCAATTTGTTAATATGGTGTATCACATTGATTGGCGTATATTGAAGAATCGTTGCATCCCTGGGATAAATCCCACTTGATCATGGTGTATGATCCTTTTAATGTGTTGTTGGATTCTGTTTGCTAGTATTTTGTTGAGGATTTTTGCATCTATATTCATCAGTGATATTGGTCTGTAATTTTCTTTTTTTGTGACATCTTTGGCTATGTCTGGTCATCTTTGACCAGACTATGGCTGGTCATCTTTGTCTATGTCATCTTTGTCTGGCTATGTCATCTTTGTCTGGTATCAGGGTGATGGTGGCCTTGTAGAATGAGTTTGGGAGTGCTCCTTCCTCTGCAATTTTTTGGAAGCATTTGAGAAGGATGGGTTTTAGCACTTCTCTAAATATTTGGTAGAATTCACCTGTGAAGCCATCTCGTGCTGGATTATTGTTTGTTGGAAGATTTTTAATCACACGTTCAATTTCATTATGTACGATTGGTCTGTTCATATTTTCTATTTCTTCCTGGCTCAGTCTTGGCAGGTTATACCTTTCTAAGAATTTGTCCATTTCTTCCATATTGTCTATTTTATTGGCATAGAGTTGCCTGTCATAGTCTCTTATGATGCTTTATATTTCTGTGGTGTCCATTGTAACTTCTCCTTTTTCATTTCTAATTTTATTGATTTGAGTCCACTCCCTCTTTTTCTTGATGAGTCTGGCTAAAGGTTTATCAATTTTGTTCATCTTCTCAAAGAACCAGCTTTTAGTTTTATTGATCTTTGCTATTGTTTTCTTTGTTTCTATTTCATTTATTTCTACTCTAATCTTTATGATTTCTTTACTTCTACTAACTTTGGGTTTTGTTTGTTCTTCTTTCTCTAGTTCTCTTAGATTCTCTAACAATCTAAGGTTAGATTGGTTATTTGAGACTTATCTTGTTTCTTGAGGTAAGATTGTATTGCTATAAACTTCCCTGTTAGAACTCCTTTTGCTGCATCCCATAGGTTTTGGATCATCATGTTTTCATTGTCATGTGTCTGTAGGTGTTTTTTAACTTCCTTTTTGATTTCTTCAGTGATCTCTTGATTATTTAGTAACGTGTTGTTTAGCCTCCATGTGTTTGTGTTCTTTTTCGTTTTTTTCCATGTAATTTATTTCTAATCTCATACTGTTGTGGTCAGAAAAGATGCTCGATATGATTTCAATTTTCTTAAATTTACCGAGGCTTGATTGGTGACCCAAGATGTGATCTATCCTGGAGAATGTTCTGTGTGCACTTGAGCAGAAAGTGTAATCTGCTGTTTTCAGATGGAATGTGCTATAAATATCAATTAAATCTATCAGGTCTATTGTGTCATTTAAAGCTTTTGTTTCCTTATTAATTTTCTGTCTGGATAATCTATCTATTGGTGTAAGTGAGGTGTTAAAGTCCCCCACTATTATTGTGTTACTGTCAATTTCCTCTTTTATAGCTGTTAGTATTTGCCTTATGTACTGAGGTGCTCCTATGTTGGGTGCATATATATTTATAATTGTTATATCTTCTTCTTGGATTGATCCCTTTATCATTATGCAGTGTCCTTCCTTATCTCTTGTAACAGTTTTTATTTTAAAGTCTATTTTACCTGATATGAGTATTGCTACTCCAGCTTTCTTTTGATTTCCAATTGCGTGGAATATGTTTTTCCATCCCCTCACTTTCAGTCTGTATGTGTCCCTACACGTGAAGTGCATCTCTTGTAGACAGCATATATACGAGTCTTGTTTTTGTATCCATTCAACCAATCTGTGTGTTTTGGTTGGAGCATTTAATCCACTCACATTTAAGGTAATTATTGATATGTATGTTCCTATACCATTTTCTTAATTGTTTTGGGTTTGTTTTTGTAGGTCCTTTTCTCCTCTTGTGTTTCCCACTTACAGAAGTTCCTTTAGCAATTGTTGTAGAGCTGTTTTGGTGGTGCTGAATTCTCTTATCTTTTGCTTGTCTGTAAAGCTTTTGATTTCTCTGTCAAATCTGAATGAGATCCTTGCCAAGTAGAATAATCTTGGTTTTAGGTTCTTCCCTTTCATCATTTTAAATATATCATGCCCCTCCCTTCTGCCTTGTAGAGTTTCTGCTGAGAAATCAGCTGTTAACCTTATGGGAGTTCCCTTGTATGTTATTTGTCATTTTTCCTTGTTGCTTTTAATAATTTTTCTTTGTCTTTAAGTTTTGTCAATTTGATTACTATGTGTCTCGGTGTGTTTCTCCTTGGGTTTATCCTGCCTGGGACTCTCTGCACTTCCTGGACTTGGATGGCTATTTCCTTTCCCATGTTAGGGAAGTTTTCAACTATAATCTCTTCAAATATTTTCTCAGGTCCTTTCTCTCTCTCTTCTCCTTCTGGGACCCCTGTAATGCAAATGTCATGCATTTAATGTTGTCCCAGAGGTGTCTTAAGCTCTCTTCCTTTTTTTCATTCTTTTTTCTTTATTCTGATCCATGGCAGTGATTTCCACTATTCTGTGTTCCAGGTCACTTATATGTTCTCCTGCCTCAGTTATTCTGCTATTGATTTCTTCTAGTGTATTTTTCATTTCAGTTATTTTATTGTTCATCTCTGTTTGTTTGTTCTTTAATTCTTCTAGGTCTTTGTGAAACATTTTTTGCATTTTCTCGATATTTGCCTCCATTCTTTTTCCAAGGTCCTGGATCATCTTTACTATCATTACTCTGAATTCTTTTTCTGGAAGGTTGCCTATCTCCACTTCATTTAGCTGTTTTTCTGGGGTTTTATTTTATTGCTTCATCTGGTACATAGTCCCCTGCCTTTTCATTTTGTCTGTCTTTCTGTGAATGTGGTTTTCGTTCCAGAGGCTGCAGGATTGTAGTTCTTCTTGTTTCTGCCATCTGCCCTCTGGTGGATGAGGTTATCTAAGAGGCTTGTGCAAGTTTTCTGATGGGAGGGACTGGTGATGGGTAGAGCTGGGTGTTGCTCTGGTGGGCAGAGCTCAGTAAAACTTTAATCTGCTTGTCTGCTGATGAGTGGGGCTGAGCTCCCTCCCTGTTGTATGTTTGGCCTGAGGCGACCCAGCACTGGAGCCTATAGGCTCTTTTTTGTGGCTACTGGCAGACTCTGGGAGGGCTCATGCCAAGGAGTACTTCCCAGAACTTCTGCTGCCAGTGTCCTTGTCCCTTGGTGAGCCACAGCTGTCCCCCACCTCTTCAGGAGACCCTCCAACACTAGCAGGTAGGTCTGGTTCAGTCTCCTATGGGGTCACTGCTCTTTCCCTGGATCCTGATGCACACACTACTATGTGTGTGCCCCCCAAGAGTGGAGTCTCTGCTTCCTCCAGTCCTGTTGAAGTCCTACAATCAAATCCTACTAGCCTTCAAATTCTGATCCTCTGGTAATTCCTCCTCCTGTTGCTGGACCCCAGGTTGGGAAGCCTGATGTGGGACTCATAACCTTCACTCTAGTGGGTGGACTTCTGTGGTATAATTGTTCTCCAGTTTGCAAGAGGTTATGGGATTTGATTTTATTGTGATTGCGCCCTCCTACCATCTCATTGCAGCTTTTCCTTTGTCTTTATATGTGGGGTATCTTTTCTAGTGAATTCCTGTGTCTTGCTGTTGATGACTGTTCAGCAGTTAGTTGTGATTTTGGTGCTCTCACAAGAGGGAGTGAGTGCACATCCTTCTACTCCACCCTCTTGAACCAATCTCCTGATCTCTGAATTTCAAATGTACTTTAACAACCCTGCATTTGTACTCTCCCCCCCCCTTGATTACTGTCTTTGATATCATTTTTTACATCTAATTGTTTTGTATCTTCCTTAACTACTTATTGTGGATATAGACGGTTTTACTACTTTTGTCTTTTAACCTTCCCACTAGCTTAGTACATGGACGATATCCTATCTTTACTCAATGTTTGCATTTACCATTGAGCTTTTTCATTTCATAATTTTCTTGTTTCTAGTTGTGGCCTTTTCTTTTACGCCTAGAGAAGTTCCTTTAACATTTGTTGTAAAGATGGTTTGGTGGAGTTGAACTCTTTTAGCTTTTAGTTGTGTCTAAAGCTTTTGGTCTCTTCATCAAATCTGAAAAGAGCCTTGCTGGGTAGAGTGTTCTTGGTTGTAGGTTTTTCCATTTCATCACTTTAAATATATCGTGCCACTCCATTCTGGACTGCAGAGCTTCTGCTGAAAAATCAGCTGATAGACTTCTGGGAGTTTGCTTATATGTTATTTGTTGCTTTTCCCTTGCTGCTTTTGAAACAGTAAGTCCCCTACATACAAACCTTCAACTTGCGAACTTTCAAAGATGCAAACTTGTGTTCCATCAGTGTCAGGCGTGAATGAAATTACAGCCTGCCCTCCATCTCCTATTGCTGACAGTCCTTCAGCTCTACCATCTCCCACCTCCTCTACCTCCTGCAGTCAGTAACTCTTCTTGCCTGTTCACTTGATGCCAGCCCCTGTATGCCAGATGTTGTACTGTACTACTATACTTTTCAAGGTACTGTAGTGTAAGGTTAAAATTTTGTTTGTTTTTTAATGTATTATTTGTGTGAAAAGTATTGTAAATCTATTTCAGTACAGTACTATATAGCCAATCGTGTTAGTTGGGTACATAGGCTAACTTTGTTGGACTTACGAACAAATTGGACTTATAAACGTGCTCTTGGAATGGAACTCATTTGTATGTAGGGGACGTACTGTGTTCTCTGTCTTTAATTTTCATCATTTTAATTGCAATCCGTTTTGGTGTGCTCCTCTTTGGGTTAATCCCGTATTGCACTCTGTGCTTCCCAGTGTTGGGTGACTGTTTCCGCCCAGGATAGGGACATTTTCAGCTATTATATCTTCATATATGTTTTCAGCCCCTTTCTCTCTGTTTTCTCCTTCTGGGACCCCTATGATGAGAATATTATTGTGCTTGATGTTATTCCAGAGTCTCTTAAACTGTCCTCATATCTTTTCATTCTTTTTTTCTTTTTTCTGTTCAGCATCAATGATTTCCACCACTATGTCTAACAGCTCACAGATCCATTCTCCTCTGTTTCATTGTTGATTCCTTCTAGTTTAGTTTTCATTTCAGTTATTGTAGTCTTCATCTCTGTTCTTTATATTTTCTAACTCCTTTTTAAAAACTTCTACCTTCTTGCTCTGTACATTCATCCTTCTCTTGAGTTCTTTAATCACTTCTACGATCATTACCCTGAATTCTTTCTTGGGTAAATTGCCTATTGTCACTTCACTTAGTTCTTCTGGGGTTTTATATTGTTCCTTCATCTGGAACATGTTTTTCTGCTGCCTCATCTTGTCTATTTTGCTGTTTTTATTTTTATGTATCTGGTAGGTTAGTTACATTTCCCAACCTTGGAGAAGTTGCCTTCTTTAGGAGGCAACTTATGCGTCCCAGCGTTGCACTCCCCTCTTGTCACCCAAAGTGTATGCTCTGCATGTTCCCCCTGTGAAGGCTGCGTGGGTCCTTCTGTTGTGGCCATTATGTGGGTGACCTGGTAGGCTTAGTTGGCCCCAAGTCCAGCTGGTTGCCAGCCCCTGCCTTGTGTGGAGGCTGACAGCTGCTTATTAGTGGGGCCTAGTCATTAGACAGCTGACTGCAGAACCCCAGGGGGCCCCAGGGCTAGTTCTGGTTCACTGGTGGGTGGAGTCAAGGTCCAGAAGAGTCCCCGTGGCCTTTTTCCTCCCAGTGGTGGGTGAAGCCAGGTCCTGGGCTTAGTGCCAGACTACAGTCAGGCAGATCTGGGTCCTGGATTCTGGCTGCAGGGTCCTGGGATCCCAGAGCTGGTGTCAAATCACTGATGGGGACAGGGGGAGCTGGTTCCTGACACAGTTGGGTGTGGAGCCTAGGGTGTCCCTAAGCTTGTGTTGGCCTGCTAGTGGCCAGGGCCAGGGCCCAGCTGCTCTCAGGGCAGGATCTGGCATGCTGCTGGCAGGCTGCATCCTCAGGCTGCAGGATTGTGGTTTTCTTGCGTCTGGTGTGTGCCCTCTGGTGGGTGAGGTTGGTCTAGAGGCTTGTGCAGGTTTCCCAGGGGGCAAGGCCAGTGCCTACTCACTAGTGGGTGGACTACGGTCTTGGCCCTCTGGTAGGCAGTGTCTAGAGGCATGTCTAGAAGTGGCTGTGGGCTCGGGAAGTCTTTAGGCAGCTTGCCTGCTGATGGGTGGTGCTGTTTCCCTGCCCAGTTAGTTGTTTGTCCTGAAGTGTCACCTGAGGCTATTGGGTGGGGCCAGGTTGCTGCGCTAATGAGCCAGAGGGAGAATCCCACTATGGTGGCTGCCCGTGTCAGTGTCCATGCAGTAGAAAGCTCCCAAGTATGGCTGCTGCCTGTGTTTATGTCCCCAGGGTGAGCCACAGCCACTACCGGGTCTCTGGGAGACTCTCCAAGACTAGCAGGTAGATCTGGCCCAGTTTCCAAGCAAATTACTGCTTTTGCCCTGGGTCCTGGTATATGTGAGATTTTGTATGTGCCCTTTAAGAGTGAAGTCTCTATTTCTCCCAGTCCTTTGGGACTTCTGAAATTAAGCCCCACTGTTCTTCAAAGCCAGATGCTCTGGTGACTCATCTTTCCATTGCAGCACCCCAAGGGTGGGGAGCCCAACCTGGGATCAGAACTCTCATTCCTGCAGTTCTCCAGTTTGTAGGTTGCCCACCTGGGGAAATGGGACTTGTTTTAGTGCAAGTATGCCCCTCCTACTTGTCTCCTTATGGTTCTTTCTTTATGCCTTTAGTTGTAGATCTTTTCAGGTAGTTTCTGGTTGTTTTTGTCAATGGTTGTTCTGCAAATAGTTGTGAATTTGTGAGTTTGGTGTGCTCGTGAGAGGAGGTGAGCTCAGGGTCTTTCTACTCTGCTATCTTGGCCAATCTCCTCCTCCCTCACTTTAAAGCTACTGTGCTTATCCCAAACTCTGTCCCCTGGTTCTTCATGGCAGTAAGATTGTAGGTTTCTAATCCAAGTTTTAACCCTGAATGGTATATACTAGGGTCCATTTTCAGGCTAAAAGCCACAAAAATGGGAAGTTCATCGAGCACCATTCCTTCTTCGTAGTGTCTACGTCCCCTGTATATACCTGTTGCTTCCCAGAACCTTCATATTTTTTCCAGAGTTTCCAACTTTTCATATTTTTTCAAGAGTTTATAATTATCCATAGGAGGTTTGATCCAATAGGAACTGCTTGGCCATTAACACAAGCAAAACTTAGTATTTGTTCTGAATTGTGCATTATTACATACCAAATATAAGTCTTTTCTTCTGGTGACACAGTAATGCTTTCTCTTCATGCAAGAAATATCCCACAGGGCTTCCCTGGTGGCGCAGTGGTTGAGAGTCCGCCTGCCAATGCAGGGGGCGCGGGTTCATGCCCCGGTCCGGGAAGATCCCACATGCCGCAGAGCGGCTGGGCCCGTGAGCCATGGCCGCTGAGCCTGCGCGTCCAGAGCCTGTGCTCCGCAACGGGAGAGGCCACAACAGTGAGAAGCCCGCGTGCCAAAAAAAAAAAAAAGAAGTATGCCATTTGCATTTCTGTGTGATGAGCACTGCATGTCAGAGGTGGTAGGAGTATTTCGAAGGATACCTAACCTAGGTTTTAAGAATAAAGAAACAGTTATGGAGCCTGCACTTCAGGGTTGGATTAGAATTAATAGGAATTTTATTCACGTTATGATGCTTTTGGATAACTTTAGTATGAAAATTTCAGGCCTTGGTTTTCTCATTTGAAAATGAGGGGTTTGGATTAGGTCTATAATAATTCTTTCCAATGCAAATATTTTATAGTTCAATTAAAATACATTTAAATAAGAGATACTCCAAACCTACTTCTTTGTTCTTCTTAAACAATACATGCAGACCTCGTTTTATTGCACTTCCCTTTATTGTGCTTCACAGATAATGCACGTTTTTGCAAATTGAAGGCTTGAGCCAATCCTGCCCCCAACAAGTCTATCAGCGCCATTTTTCCAGCAACGTTTGCTCACTTCATGTATCTATCACATTTGGTAATTCTGGAAATATTTCAAACTTTTTCATTATTATTATATTTGTTATGGTGATCTGTGGTCAGTCATCTTTGATATTACTATTGTAATATTTTGGGGGCACCATGAACCACACTTGTACAAGATGGGCAATAGATGTTGTGTGTGTTCTGACTGCTCCACTGACTGGGCATTCCCCCTTTTCTCTCCCTCTCCTTAGGCCTCCCTATTCCCTGAGACACAACATTATTGAAATCAGGGTGATTAATAACCCTACAGTTGCCTCCAAGTATTCAAGGAAAAGGAAGAATCCCATGTCTCTCAGTTTAAATCAAAAGCTAGAAATGATTAAGCTTAGTGAAGAAGGCATGTTGAAAGCAGAGATAAGCCCAAAGCTAGGCCTCTTGCTCTAGTTAGCCAAATTGTGAATGCAAAAGAAAAGTTCTTTGAAGGAAATTAAAAGTGCTATGACAGTGAACACACAAATGATAAGAATGCAAAGCAGTCTTATTGCTGATGTAGAGAAAGTTTGAGTGGTCCAGATAGAAGATCAAAGCAGCTACAACATTGCCTTAGTCGAAAGCCTAATCTAGACTCATGCCCTAACACTCTTAAATTGTTTGAAGGCTGAGAGAGGTACGGAAGCTGCAGAAGAAAATCTTGAAACTAGGAGATGTTGGTTCATGAGGTTTAAGGAAAGAAGCTGTCTGCATAACATAAAAGTTCAAAGTGAAACAGCAAGTACTGATGTAGAAGCTGCAGCAGCTAAGATAATTAATGAAGGTGGCTACACTAAACAACAGATTTTCAATGAAGTTGAAACAGCCTTCTTTTGGAAGAAGGTGCCCTCTAGGAGTTTCATAGCTAGGGAGGAGAAGTTAATGCCTGGCTTCAAAACTTCAAAGGACAGACTGACTCTTTTGTTAGGGGCTATTGCAGCTGGTGACTTTAAGTTGAAGCCAGTGTACATTTATCATTCCAAAACTCCTAAGGTGCTTAAGAATTATACTAAATCTACTCTGCCTGTGGTTTATAAATGGAACAACAAAGCCTGGATGACAGCACATCTGTTTACAACATGGTTTACTGAATATTCTAAGCCCACTGTTGATGCCTACTGCTCAGATGAAAGATTCCTTTCAGAATATTACTACTGCTCATTACAATGGACCTGGTCATCTAATGGAAATGTATGATGAGGTTAATGTTGTTTTCATGCCTGCTAAGACACATCCATTCTGAAACTCATGGATTAAGGAGTCATTTCAATTTTCAAGTCTTATTATTTAAGAAATTCATTTTGTAAGGCTCTAGCTGCTGTAGATAGTGACTCTTCTGATGGATCTGGGCAAAATAAATTGAAAGCCTTCTGGAAAAGATTCACCATTCTAGATGCCATTAAGAACATATCATGATTCATGGGAAGAAGTCAAAAGTTCAACATTAATAGGAGTTTGGAAGAAATTGATTCCAACCTTCATGGGTGACTTTGAGGGGTTCAAGACTTCAGTGGAAGAAGTAACTGCAGATGTGGTGGAAACAGCAAGAGAACTAGAATTAGAAGTGGAGCCTGAAGATATGACTGAATTGCTGTAACCTCATGATAAAACTTGAACACATGAGGAGTTGCTTCTTATGGATGAGGAAAGAAAGTGGTTTCTTCAGATGGAATCTACTCCTGGTGAAGATGCTGTGAAGATTGTTGAAATGAAAACACAGTGTTTAGAATATTGCATAAATTTAATTGATAAAGCAACAGCAGGATTTGAGAGGATTGAGTCCAATCTTGAAAGAAGTCTACTGTGGGTAAAATGCTACCAAACAGCATTGCATGCTACAGAGAAATCACTTGTGAAAGGAAGAGTCAATCGATGCAGCAAACTTCATTGTTATTTTATTTTAAGAAGTGTCCACAGCCACCCCAGCCTTCAGCAAACAGCACCCTGATCAGTCAGCAGCCGTCAACATGGACGCAAGACTCCCCACCAGCAAAAAGATTAGGACTCACTGAAGGTTCAGATGATGGT
Source organism: Orcinus orca (assembly GCF_937001465.1). NCBI lineage: Eukaryota > Metazoa > Chordata > Mammalia > Artiodactyla > Delphinidae > Orcinus > Orcinus orca. The sequence goes on along the minus strand of NC_064559.1, from coordinate 5,337,468 downwards.
TAGCATATTTTAGCAAGTTATTTAGATATAATGTTATTGCACACATTATAGACTACAGTATAGTGTAAACATAACTAAATGCCCTGGGAAACCAAAAAGTTCTTGTGACTCGCCTTATTGAGATATTAGCTTTATTGCATTGGTCTGTTCCAGAGCCAGTGATATCTCCGAGGTATGCCTGTGGAGTAATTCAGATCATTTCAAGTCCTGTTTAACTGAAAATTTCCCAGATTAGCTGGTAGTGCTGCTTGTTATTTCTTCTAATTTTATGATTCTGCTGTTCAGCTGCTAGGGTACATATACAAGGAGAGGCTTGGATGTACAACTTAGGAAAGATAGGTGTGTGTTTAGAACCTCTTATGACCGCTTTCATAGAAACTGCTCTCTGACTCTCTTCCTTCCCTCAAATTAAACTTTCACCTTTTCCTCCTCAGCTTTTAAAGCCCCTACCTTTCTTTCTTTACTTCTCACCAAAATCTTTCCCCCCAACCTAGGAGCTCTCTTATCACTGGATCTTTTCTAGGGAGTTGATCTGTTGTGATAATGAGAAGGTGGCTGTCATTGCAGGAACTTGGGCAAAGGAGCTAGGTTCTTGGTCATCCTCATAGAAATATAATATGAATTTCTCTATGAAAATATTATGATTATTGGTTGGTAGCTTTATTATTAGCATTTCTTTTTTTCCTCTGTATTTTAGGTTTAATAGACTTTAATATTACTGCCTGGGAGCCTGCCCACACTGTGTAGGATTTTTTTGTTTGATTTTGTTTTCTGTCTATTGAAATAGGTCTCAGGTTTTCTCCAACCTCCTTGCAGGCTTTTGTAACAAAACTGATTTATAAATTGGAAATTGCCTATATATAATTTCTCCCCAGTTTACATACTCATTTAACTTTTGCCCATATTTTTGAACATTCCTAATCGGAAATAGTGATGAGTGGCTGCCACACTGCTGATGCTGGACAGTACCTATGAAATCTCCTGGACGAGGGATAAAGAGTACGTTGTTTCAGCAGGTTCTTAGTGAAAACTGAGGTTTATAATGCATGCAATTTGCCCATGATCACTATCATAGAAGCAAAGTCATTTTTACTACTGTCCCCTGACTTTCAGTAAGACCCTCTTCATTTCACTAGTGAGAACTGTTTTACCTTTATTAGCAGCTCTTCTCCAAGTATAAATGAAATCTTCAAATATGCCTTGTATCTATGGATGTTTGTGAATAGTATCACCTATGGACAGACCTACAGTCATTGAAATGAATGCTTGTGAACTTTTTAAATGAGAAAATGTATCAAGGAAAAAAAAACATGAGTTCAAATTTCTGAGAATTACTTTTAAAGCAGTTCAAATCAAATACTGTTTGTTTAAAAGCCCTTCTAAGTTCCAAATGTATTAATTAAATGTTTAATGTGTGTTATAGCTAAAATAGTCATTTCATTGGAATCAATTTATGATATAATAATTGTATGTTAGTGTATATCTTGGATCCCTTGGTACATTTTTTATAGGATCAAGGTCAACATTATGGACATGAATTACTATTGTGTAATTTTGCAAAAATGAAATATAGTTTTTTGAGCTTCTGATCATCTGTCAAGAAAAGTTAATTGACATGGGAAAGGTTAGCAGAAAATATAATTAAATCTTGTGTGTCATAGATCTGTTAGTTTTGTTTGAAATAAATTCTTTTTCCATATTCCCATTTTTCCAATACATGCGTATATTGGAATACACACACACACACACACACACACACACACACACACACACACAAACCATAAAACCAGTTTTTCAGAAGAACTAGAGATTAAATAAACCAGAATCCCTACCTAATCTTAGTTACTCTCTTGAGTTATTTTGAAGACGTGGAATTATAGCATCAGATTAATGTCTGTGACAAATCTAAGCATTCAGTAGTTGGCAGTTTTTACTGTGTCTGTGTTGCCAGTACTTTTGATCCATGTATGTCGTCACAGAATGGTGTATGAAATAACCACAGTATTTATTTAATTAAAGTGGCAATTAACGTTACATAATCACTATGTCACCTTTCTCTGAAAGTTTCAAGCCCTGCTATTTATTTTAGAGTACCTAAACTGAAAACAGAAGAATATACAGACTTTGTGGTAGCAACTGATTTTGTTGCTAAGGAAGGTCAGGGAGACTGACCTTCAAACACCCATGCTGTCCTTCCAGCCATACCAGAAGTGGTGAATATGACTTACTCTAGCAAGCTTAGGTAATTTTTTTCTCTCTCTGTTCTTTCCCTTACACTGTAAAGAAACATAAAAATATTTACTTTTAGAAATTCTAGATAGCAAATAGCAGACTGATTTTGTAACAGTTAAAATTTGGTAGAGGGTCAGTGTGGGAAGTGTGGTAGAGGATCACTGCAGAAAGGAGTTACGGAGCTGCAACTCTGCTGCCACTGTAGGTACTTGAGGTTGTAAACCCAATTACATCTATACCTTTTCAGTAAACTGAAAGCACTGTCTTGAACCCAGCACCTTGATCTTCCTGTTTTGATCATTGGGAACTAAGTTTTCTGAAAACAAATTAGCTTTTAGAGAAAGAGCTGTGCCAAGTTTAATGTGTCTTTGGGAAAATATGTTAAGTTTGCAGTTAATGACACTATGGCCATTCATTGAGTTAACATATAACAGTAGCTGAGATTTACAGTTGAGTGTTCCTGACTGTCCATACCTTACCATTACTAAATGAAAGCTTACATTGTGGCCATTGATGCAGGAGTGTTTTGAGAGATGTGTGCAGAGAGAAAAGAAGACGATATTAAGACGATATTGGTTTAAAGACAAAATAGAAAATTAATGTGTTAGCCCGCTAGGGCTGCCATAACAAAATACCACAGACTGGGTGACTTAAACAACAGAAATTTTTATGTTCTCACAGTTCTGGAGACTGGAATCTAAGATCAAGGTGTTGGCAGGGTTGGTTTCTTCTGAAGCCTCTTTCCTTGGCTTGCAGATGGCCGCCTTCTTGCTTTGTCCTCTATGTGTGTATGCTCCTGGTGTCCTTTTGAGGGTCCAAATTTTCTCCATTTATGAGGACACAAGTCAGGTAGGATTAAGGCTAATGCCCCATTTTAATGTAATCATCTCTTTAAAGGCCCTATCTTCAAATAGTCACTGGGAGAGGTTAGGACTTCAGCATATGGATTTGGAGGGAAATACAGTTCAGCCCATAATAATTAAATATTTGAAATTTGTTCACTTATTGTTTAAATGTATATTCTAGTAATCTGTGATAAAATCCAAGCTCTGAGCATTCTTGATGATTTCTGTGCATATACCTCTGTTGAATACTGTACCATTTTCTTGCAGATCTCTCTCACATCTTTCCCCATATACGAAATTTTAGGGTTTTTACTTCCCTGTACATATGTTTTCATTTCACTGTATTGCCTTCTTCTTCTGTGTGTGAGGGGGGTTTGGGCAGGAAATAATGTCCTCCAGCATAAATATCTTTAACTAATGTCTGGAGAAGCAATCAAAAGCAAAAACAGTTTTCATGCAGTCTTCACATTCTAAGTACTATAGTAGAAAGAGCTTGGGTTCAGGAAACCTAGGTTTTTGCTGCTTCAGTTGCTATTTGTATCATCTTTAGCAAGTTATTTTACTAACTTTAGTTTTAATTTCCTCATCTCTAAAATTGTAGACTGAATGTTCTCTGACATCCGATTGAATGATATATTCACTTATTCAGGAAGTATTGAGTACTACTATGTGGCAAGCACTATTTAAGGAATTAGGGATATAGCCTAAGTGTAAAACAATGTCCCAGATGAGACAAGTATAAAACAAATAGCAAGATGGTACATTTAATCCCAACCATATCAGTAATCACATTAAATGTAGATAAACTCTAAACACAATTAAAAGACAGAGATTGTCAGACTGGATAAAAAGCAAAAAACACCTCTATGTGGATTAGAGAAACCCACTTTAAATGTAAAATACAGATAGGTAAAATGGGAAATGATATTCCATGCTCATACCAATCAAGAGAAGACGAGAGTGCTTATATTAATATCTACGAAGTAGATTTCAAAGCAGGTAATATTACTGGAGATCAGGAGGATTATTTCATTATAACAAAGGGATCAGTTCATCAAGAGGACATAACAATCTTAATCATTTGTGTACCTAATAACAAAACTTAAATACATAAAGCAAAGCTAATAGAACTGCAAGGAAAAATAGATAAATCCAAAATTATAAATGGATATTTCAATACCTATCTTCAAATAATTAATAGAAGTAGAGAGAAAATCATTAAGATTACAAAACACTTTAGCAATACTATCAACCAAACTTAATCTAACTGACATTTATAGAAAACCACCCAATAACAGAAGACTTATTCTTTTCAAGGCCATACAGAACACTTACCATGATATACCATATTTGGGCAAAACAGCTCTCTATAAATTTAAAAGGATCCAAATAATTTAAAGCATGTTCTCTTTGAATGAAAGGGAATTAAATTAGAAATCAAAACAAAAGGATATGTGGAAAATTTCCAAGTATTTGGAAACTAAATACAATTTAAAATAATCCATGGGTCAGAGAAACCAGCAGGGAAACGAGAAAGTATCTTGAACCGAGTAAAAATGAAAGCAAAATGTTATCTGTGGGATACAACTAATACAATAGTTCAAGGGAAACTTATAGTACCAACTGATTATATTTGAAAAGAAGAAAGGTCTAAGATCAGTTCTATCTTAAGAAACTAAAATAAGAGGAACAAATTAAACCCAGTGAAAGTAGGAGAAAGGAAATAATAAAGATTGGGACAGCAGTCAATGAAATAGAAAAATAATAGAGAAAATCAATGAAAGGAAAAGCTAGTATTTTTTAGAAGACTGATAAATTTCTAACAAAATTTAACAAAAAAGTGAGAAGAAAATTATTAATATTATGAATGAGAGAGGTGACTTTACTACAGATTTTATGGGTTTTAAGTGGTTTATAATGAAATATTATGAAAACCTTTGTCAATGAATTCAACAATTTTGCTGAAATGGACAAATTCCTTGAAAGACACAAACTGCCAAAGCAAAAGAGATAATCATGAATAGCTTTGTGTGTGTTAAAGAAATTATATTTGTAGTTAAAACCCTTCTCACAAAGAAGACTCCAGACCCATGTGGCTTCACCAATGAATTCCACTGAACGTTTAAGTAAGAAATAGTATCAGTGCTATACAAGTTCTTTTGCAAAATTGAATATTAGGGAATATTTCCTAATTCATTCTATGGGGCTAGCTTAATCTGCTACCCAAAGCAGGCAAAGACAGTACAAGAAAAAAAAAAACTGTAAACAAATTTCCTTAATAGACATATATGTAGAAAAAACACTTAACATGATTTTAGCAAGTTAAGTCCAAAAAAAGATTTTTTAAAAAAACAGCACATCTTTACCAGGTGGGGTTTATTCCAGGAATACAAGGTTGGTTTAATTTTCAATTAATCACTATAATTTATCATATTAATAGACTGAATAAATACACGTTTATCTCAATGGATGCAGGAAAGGAAGCATTCAAAACAAATCTTACATCCATTTCTGATTTAAGCCAAAAAGCAAGCAAACAAAAATACTCCCAGTAGACCTGGAATAGGAAACTTTTTTAACCTGATAAAGAACATCTATGGAAAACCTATATTAAATATCTTAATTAAGAAAGACTGAATGGTTTCACAAGGCAAAAATGTTCACTCTGTTCACCATTGTACTGGAGGTTCTAATAAGGTAAGGCAAGAAAAAGAATTTAAAATGCATATAGATTGGAAAGAAAGAAGTAAATCTGTCTTTATTCATGAACAACATGATTTATATATGTAGAAAATCAGATGGAATCTATAAAAAAGCTACTAAAGTTTAACCCATGGGTGTACTTGATACAAGATGAATATATAGAGTTCAGGATATAAAAAGAATTGTAATTTTATACAGCAGCAACAACCCAAAGTGGAAATGAATAAAAATATTATTTATGATAACAACACAAATGTGAAATACTTAGCGATACTTTTCTTTTTTTAACAGCTTTACTGGAGTATAATTGCTTTACAATGTTGCGTTACTTTCTGCTGTATAACAAAGTGAATCAGCTATATGTATACATATATCCCCACATACCCTCCCTCTTGCGCCTCCCTCCCACTCTCCCTATTCTTCCCCTCTAGGTGGTCACAAAGCACCGAGCTGATCTCCCTGTGCTATGCAGCTGCTTCCCACTAGCTAGCTATTTTACATTTGGTAGTGTATATATGTCAGTGCTACTCTCTCACTTTATCTCAGCTTACCCTTCCCCCTCCCTGTGTCCTCAAGTCCATTCTCTACGTCTGCATCTTTATTCCTATCCTACCCTTAGGTTCATCAGAACCATATTTTTTTTAGGTTCCATATGTATGTATTAGCATACAGTATTTCTTTTTCTCTTTCTGACTTACTTCACTCTGTATGACAGACTGTAGGTCCATCCACCTCACTACAAAACTCAATTTCATTGCTTTTTATGGCTGAGTAATAATCCATTGTATATATGTGCCACATCTTCTTTATCCATTCATCTGTCCATGGACATTTAGGATGGTTCCATGTCCTAGCTATTGTAAATAGTGCTGCAGTGAACATTGTGGTACGTGTCTCTTTTTGAATTATGGTTTTCTCAGGGTATATGCCCAGTAGTGGGATTGCTGGGTCACATGGTAGTTCTATTTCTAGTTTTTTAAGGAAGCTCCATACTGTTCTCCATAGTAGCTGTATCAATTTACATTCCCACCAACAGTGCAAGAGGGTTCCCTTTTCTCCACACCCTCTCCAGCACTTATTGTTGGTAGATTTTTTGATGATGGCCATTCTGACTGCTGTTAGGTGATACCTCGCTGTGATTTTGATTTGCATTTCTTTAATGATTAGTGATGTTGAGTATCTTTTCATGTGTTTGTGGGCAATCTGTATATCTTCTTTGGAGGAATGTCTACTTAGGTCTTCTGCCGATTTTTGGATTGGGTTGTTTGTTTTTTTGATATTGAGCTGCATGAGCTGCTTGTATATTATGGAGATTAATCCTTTGTCAGTAGCATCGTTTGCAAATATTTCCCCCCATTCTGAGGGTTGTCTTTTTGTCTTGTTTATGGTTTCCTTTGCTGTGCAAAAGCTTTGAAGTTTCATTAGGTCCCATTTGTTTGTTTTTCTTTTTATTTCCATTTCTCTAGGAGGTGGGTCAAAAAGGATCTTGCTGTGATTTATGTCATAGGGTGTTTTTCCTATGTTTTCCTCTAAGAGTTTTATTGTGTCTGGCCTTACATTTAGGTCTTTAATCCATTTTGAGTTTATTTTTGTGTATGGTGTTAGGAAGTGTTCTAATTTCATTCATCTACATGTAGCTGTTCAGTTTTCCCAGCACCACTTATTGAAGAGGCTGTCTTTTCTCCATTGTATATCCTTGGCTCCTTTGTCAAAGATAAGGGGGCCATATGTGCATGGGTTTATCTCTGAGCTTTCTATACTGTTCATTGATCTATATTTCTGTTTTTGTTCCAGTACCATACTGTCTTCTTTGCTGTAGCTTTGTAATAGAGACTGAAGTCCGGGAGCCTGATTCCTCCAGCTCCATTTTTCTTTCTCAAGAGTGCTTTGGCTATTCGGGGTCTTTTGTGTTTCCATACAAATTGTAAAATTTTTTGTTGTACTTCTGTGAAAAATGCAATTGGTAGCTTGATAGGGATTGCATTGAATCTTTAGATTGCTTTGGGTAGTACAGTCATTTTCACAATGTTGATTCTTCCAATCCAAAAACATGGTATATCTCTCCATCTGTTTGTATTTAATTTCTTTCATCAGTGTCTTACAGTTTTCTGCATACAGGTCATTTGTCTCCTTAGGTAGGTTTATTCCTAGGTATTTTATTCTTTTTGTTGCAATGGTAAATGGGAGTGTTTCCTTAATTTCTCTTTCAGATTTTTCGGCATTAGTGTATAGGAATACAAGAGATTTCTGTGCATTAATTTTGTATCCTGCTACTTTACACAATTTATTGATTAGCTCTTGTAGTTTTCTGGTAGCATCTTTAGGATTCTCCATGTATAGTATCATGTCATCTGCAAACAGTGATAGTTTTACTTCTTCTTTTCTGATTTGGATTCCTTTTATTTCTCCTTCTTCTCTGATTGCTGTGGCTAAAACTTCCAAAACTATGTTGAATAATAGTGGTGAGAGTAGGCAACCTTGTCTTGTTCCTAATCTTAGAGGAAATGGTTTCAGTTTTTCACCACTGAGAATGTTGTTGGCTGTGGGTTTGTAGTATATGGCCTTTATTATGCTGAGGTAGGTTTCCTTTATTGCCCACTTTCTGGAGGGTTTTTATCATAAATCAGTGTTAAATTTTGTCAAAAGCTTTTTGGCATCTATTGAGATGATCGTGTGTTTTTTATCCTTCAGTTAGTTAATATGGTGTATTACATTGATTGATTTGCGTATATTGAAGAATCCTTGCATTCCTGGGATAAATCCCACTTGATCATGGTGTATGATCCTTTTAATGTACTTTTGGATTCTATTTGCCAGTATTTTGTTGAGGATCTTGGCATCTATGTTCATCAGTGATATTGGCCTGTAGTTTTTTTTTGTGTGTGTGTGGCATCTCTGTCTGGTTTTGGTATCAGGGTGATGGCCTCATAGAATGAGTTTGGGAGTGTTCATCCCTGTGCTATATTTTGGAAGAGTTTGAGAAGGATAGGTGTTAGCTCTTCTCTAAATGTTTGATAGAATTCACCTGTGAAACCATCTGGTCCTGGGCTTTTGTTTGTTGGAAGATTTTTAATCACAGTTTCAATTTCAGTGTTTGTGATTGGTCTGTTCATATTTTCTATTTCTTCCTGGTTCAGTACTTGAAGGTTGTACTTTTCTAAGAATTTGTTCATTTCTTCCAGGTTGTCGATATTACTGGCATATAGTTGTTTGTTGTAGTCTCTCATGATCCTTTGTATTTCTGCAGTGTCAGTTGTTACTTCTCCTTTTTCATTTCTAATTCTGTTGATTGAGTCTTCTCCCTTTTTTTCTTGATAAGTCTGGCTAATGTTTTATCAATTTTGTTTATCTTCTCAAGTTCTTTGAGAGTTGGTTCTCAGCTTTTAGTTTTATTAATCTTTGCTATCATTTCCTTCATTTCTTTTTCATTTATTTTTTAATCTAATCTTTATGATTTCTTTCCTTCTTCTAACTTTGGGGGATTTTTTGTTCTTTTTCTAATTGCTTTAGGTGTAAGGTTAGGTTGTTTATTTGAGATGTTTTTTGTTTCTTGAGGTAGGATTGTATTGCTGTAAACTTCCCTCTTAGAACTGCTTTTGCTGCATCCCATAGGTTTGGATCATTGTGTTTTCATTGTGATTTGTTTCTAGCTATTTTTTGATTTCCTCTTCAATTTCTTCAGTGATCTTTTGGTTATTTAGTAAGTGTATTGTTTAGCCTCCATGTGTTTGTATTTTTAACAGTTTTTTTCCTGAATTCATATCTAGTCTCATAGAGTTGTGGTTGGAAAAGATACTTCATATGATTTCAGTTTTCTTAAGTGTACCAACGCTTGATTTGTGGCCCATGATATGATCTATCCTGGAGAATATTCCATGAGCCTTTGAGAAGAAAGTATATTCTGTTGTTTTGGGATGGGATGTCCTATAAATATCAGTTAAGTTAGTCTGATCTCATGTGACTTTTAAAGCTTGTGTTTCCTTACTTATTTTCATTTGGGATGATCTACCCATTGGTGAAAATGGGGTGTTAAATCCTCTACTATTATTGTGTTACTGTCAATTTCCCCTTTATGGCTGTTTGCATTTGCCTTATGTATTGAGGTGCTCCTATGTTGGGTACATAAATATTTACAACTGTTATATCTTCTTCTTGGATTAATCCCTTGATCATTATGTAGTGTCTTTCTTTGTCTCTTGTAATAGTCTTTTCTTTAAAGTCTATTTCATCTGATATGAGTATTGCTACTCCATCTTCCTTTTGATTTCCATTTGCATGGAATATCTTTTTCCATCCCTCACTTTCAGTCTGTATGTGTCTCTACATCTGATGTGGGTCTCTTGTAGATAGCATATACATGGGTCTTGTTTTTGAATCCATTCAGCTAATATGTTTGTTTTGGTTGGAGCATTTAATCCATTTACATTTAAGGTAATTATCAATATGTATGTTCCTACTATCATTTTCTTAATTGTTTTGGGTTTGTTATTGTAGGTCTTTTCCTTCTTTTGCGATTCCTGCCTAGAGAAGTTACTTTAGCATTTGTTGTAAAGCTAGTTTGGTGGTGCTGGATTTTCTTAACTTTTGCTTGTCTGTAAAGTTTTTAATTTCTCTGTCGAATCTGAATGAGGTCCTTGCTGGGTAGAGTAATCTTGGTTGTAGATTTTTCCCTTTCGTCACTTTAAATATGTCCTGCCACTCCCTTCTGGCTTGCAGAGTTCCTGCTGAAAGATCAACTGTTAACCTTATGGGGATTCCCTTGTATGTTATTTGTTGCTTTTCCCTTGCTGCTTTTAATATTTTTTCTTTGAATTTAATTTTTTTATTTTTTATTTTATTTTTTTTTTGTGGTACGCAGGCCTCTCACTGTTGTGGCCTCTCCCGTCGCGGAGCACAGGCTCCAGACGCGCAGGCTCAGTGGCCATGGCTCACGGGCCCAGCCGCTCCGTGGCATGTGGGATCTTCCTGGACCAGGGCACGAACCCGTGTCCCCTGCATCGGCAGGCGGACTCTCAACAACTGCGCCACCAGGGAAGCCCTGAATTTAATTTTTGATAGTTTGATTAATATGTGTCTTGGCATGTTTCTCCTTGGATTTATCCTGTATGGGACTCTCTGTGCTTCCTCGACTTGATTGACTATTTCCTTTCCCATGTTAGAGAAGTTTTCAGCTATAATCTCTTCAAATATTTTCTCAGGCACTTTCTTTATCTCTTCTTCTTCTGGGACCCCTGTAATTTGAATGTCGGTGCTTTTAATATCGTCCCAGAGACCTCTGAGACTGTCCTCAATTCTTTTCATTCTTTTTTCTTTACTCTGCTCTGCAGTAGTTATTTCCACTACTTTATCTTCCAGGTCACTTATCCATTCTTCTGCCTCAGTTATTCTGTTATTGATTCCTTCTAGAGTATTTTTAATTTCATTTATTGTGTCGATTCATCATTGTTTGCTCTTTAGTTCTTCTCGGTCCTTGTTAAACACTTCTTGTATTTTCTCCATTCTATTTCCGAGATTTTGGATTGTCGTCACTATCATTACTCTGAATCCTTTTTCAGGTGGACTGCCTATTTCCTCTTCATTCGTTTGGTCTGGTGTGTTTTTACCTTGCTCCTTCATCTGCTGCATATTTCTCTGTCTTATCATTTTACTTAGTGTGTTTGGGGTCTCCTTTTCACAGGCTGCAGGTTTGTAGTTCCCATTATTTTTGGTGTCTGCCCCCAGTGGGTGAGGTTGGTTCAGTGACTTGTGTAGGCTTCCTGGTGGAGGGGACTGGTACCTGTGTTCTGGTGGGTGGGGCTGCATCTTGTCCTTCTGGTGGGCAGGGCTGCATCCGGTGGTGTGTTTTGGGGTGTCTGTGAACTTAGTATGACTTTAGGCAGCCTCTCTGCTAATGGGTGGGATTGTGTTCCTATCTTCCTAGTTTTTTGGCATGGGGCCTCCTGCACTGGAGTTTGCTGGCCGTTGGTGGAGCTGGGTATTAGTGTTGAGACGAAGATCTCTGGGAGAGCTCTCGCCAATTGATATCACGTGGGGCTGGGAGGTTTCTGGTGGTCCAATGTCCTGGACTCGGCCCTCCCACCTCAGAGGCTCAGGTCTGACACCCGGCCGGAGGACCAAGACCCTGCCAGCCGCATGGCTCAGAAGAAAAGGAAGAAAGAAAGAAAAGAAAAAAAAAAAAAAAAACAGACGGAACTCTAGGACATGTGGTAAGAGCAAACCTAAACAGACAAAATCACACAAAGAAGCATACACATACACACTCACAAAAAGAGGAAAAGGGGAAAAAAAATCAAAAAAAATAAATTTAAAAAAGGAACAGAGCAACCAAACCAATTAACAAATCCACCAATGATATTAAGCGCTAAAAACTAAATTAAGATAAAAATAAAACCAGAAACCAATTAGATGCAGAAAGCAAACCCTAAGTCTACAGTTGCTCCCAAAGTCCACCACCTCAATTTGGGGAACATTCGTTGTCTATTCAGGTATTCCACAGATGCAGGGTTTATCAAGTTGATTGTAGGGATTTAATCCAATCCTCCTGAGGCTGCAAAGAGAAATTTCCCTTTCTCTTCTTTGTTCACACAACTCCTGGGGTTCAGCTTTGGTTTTGGCCCCACCTCTGTGTGTAGGCTGCCCTCAGGAGTCTGTTCCCCGCCCAGACAGGAGAGGGTTAAATCAGCAGCTGATTAGGGCTCTCTTGCTCACTCAGGCCAGGGAGAGGGAGGGGTATGGTAGTCATAATTGGATTGTGGGGCCAGCCTGTGGCGGCAGAGGCTAGCGTGACATTGCAACTGCCTGAGGTGCACTGTGTGTTTTGCCGGGAAAGTTGTCCTTGGATCACAGGACCCTGGCAGTGGAGGGCTGCACAGGCTCCCAGGGGGGTGTAGGTAGTGACCTGTGGTTGCACACAGTACTCTTAGTGGCAGCAGCAGCAGCGTTAGCGGTTCATGCCCGCCTCTGGGGTCAGAGCTGATAGCCGTGGCTCCACCCGTCTCTGGAGCTCGTTTAGGCGGTGCTCTGAATGCCCTCTCCTCGCGCACCCTGAAACAATGGTCTCTTGCCTCTCCAGCAGATCCATACTTTTTCCCATACTCTCTTCCGGCTGGCTGTGGTGCACTAGCCGCCTTCAGGCTGTGTTCACGCAGCCAACCCCAGTCCTCTCCCTGGGATCTGACCTGTGAAGCCCGAGCCTTAGCTCCCAGCCCCCACCCGCCCCGGCGGGTGAGCAGACAAGCGTCTCAGGTTGGTGAGTGCTGGTTTACACTGATCCTTTGTGCAAGAATCTCTCCACTTTGCCCTCTGCACGCCTGTTGCTGCCCTCTCCTCCGTGGCTCTGAAGCTTCCCCCCTGCCCACCCATTGTCTCCACCAGTGAAGGGGCTTCCTAGTGTGTGGAAACTTCCTCCTTCACAGCTCCCTACCAGAGGTTCCCTATTCTTTTGTCTCTTTTTTTTTCTTTTTTCTTTTGCCCTACCCAGGTATGTGGGGGTTTTCTTGCCTTTTGGGAAGTCTGAGGTCTTCTGCCAGCATTCAGTAGGTGTTCTGTAAGAGTTGTTCCACATGTAGATGTATTTTTGATGTATTTCTGGGGAAGAAGGTGATCTCCATGTCTTTACTCCTCTGCCATCTTGAAGGTCTCTTCTAGGGATGCTTTTGACAAGATTTGAAAGACCTTTATACTGAAAACTAAAATAATTGTTGGGAGAAGTTAAAAACAGCCTAAAACAATGGAAAGATATACTGTGTTCATGATCTAGAAGACTCAATATTTTTAAGATGTTAGTTCTCTCAAAATTGATAGATAAATTCAGCACAACCCTAATCAAGACCCTAGGAGGTTATTCTGTAGAGATTATTAGGTTGATTCTAAAATTTATATGATATATAGAGGACTTAAAAGAGCCAGAACAACTTGACAAAAAAATGAAGTTGGAGGGCCTACCTACCTGACTTCAAGACTTATTAACTCACAGTAATCAAATCAAGAGAGCTTGTTAATGGACAGATAACATCTTTATTCACCATAAAGTTGGGCAAAGAGATCAATACAACACAATAGAAAATCTGGAAAGAGACTCACATATATATGGTTAATTGACTTTCAATAAAAGTATAAATATAGTTCAACTTAGTGCTGAAACAATTGGACATCCATGTTAAAAAAATAATTTGCAGTATATATGAAATTAACTCCAAATGTATTATAGTTCTGAACATACAGGAGAAAAATCTTTGTGGTATTAGGTTATGCAGAGATTTCTTAGACAAGGGCAAAGCATGATCCATAGAAAAAAAGTAATAAATCAGACTTTATCAAAATTAAGAATGTGTATTCTTCAAAAGTCACTGATAAGAGAACGAAGAGAGTAGGCACAAATCACAAATCTGATAAAGGACATGCGTAGAGAGTGTATAAAGAACTCTCTAAACCTAATGAGAAGGAAAAAAAAGGACAAATATTTGAGAAGACACTTCATCAAAGAAATAAACTTGTGAAAAAGGTGATTGATTATTCATTAGAGAAATATAAATTAAAACATAGTGAAATACCACCACATATTAGAATATAGAATAAAACATATTAGAATAACACAATGTTGGCAAGACTGTGGAACAACTAGGACTCTTCTTCGCTGTTGATAGGAACATGCAGCAATGCAACTACTTTGGGAAAGACTTGGACATAAAGATTCTTAGCAGCTTTATTTGTTATAGCCCCAAACTAGAAGCAACCCAGAAGTCCATGGAGAGGTGAATGGATAAACAAATTGAGGTACATCTGTATGATGGAATATTACCCAACAGTAAAATGGATGAGCTATTGATAGAAGCAATGATGTGGATGAGTGTCAAAATAATCATGCTAAGTGAAAGAAACCAGACGAAGAATACATACTATTTGATTCCAAATACGTAAAAGTCAAGAAAATATAAACAAATCACTCATGGCAGAAAGCAGGTCAGCTATTGCCTGCAAGGGGATAGAAGAGAGGACAGGATTACATAGGGTTATGAGAAAATATCTACAAGTGATGGGTATGTTCACCGTCTTGATTTCATGGGTATATACATATGTCAAAACATCAAATTGTATACTCTTTTTTTGTACGCTCTTAAGATATGTGTGCAGTCTGTTGTATGTCAATCATAAAACTGTTCTTTAAAAGTACTTACCCTTGTGGAACTTGTATTTTACTGGGGAGGAGGTGTAATGACAATAAACCTGTATTTTGCATGTGTATATATAGGTGTGTATGTGTCAGATGTTGAAAAGTCTTTTAAAGAAAAATAAAGCAATGTGAGGATAGAAAGTAATGGGGAGGGCAGCTGTTTGAGAGAGGAGGTCAGGTAAATGTAGTATCATGACATTTTAACAGACTAGTTTAAGCGCCCTGTAATCTTTTGAAAACTGTTTAAAGATTTGTTTCAGTTTTTTTAAAGTTTCAGGTGACCATTCTGTCTCTCATCTAAAAAGATAACAGCTTTCCCCTAACTTGAAGGCAGATTTAAGATTTACATTTCTGCCATCAGAAGGAACCATATGGGAAGGGTGGGCAGAGGTAAGCAAAACCTACTCCACATGCCCAATAGAAGCCCATTTCTGCTCGGAGAATTTCTTCTGGTTAATTCTTTTTTATTGAAAGGATGAGACCTATTTTTTGAACATTTGTAGAATGGTGAATCAGAAAGAAAGTCACAACCAGAATCCCAGTCTCCTACTTGCCTGCCAGAGAGGCAGTTATCCCTCAGTTTTCTAAAAGGAAAACCAAAAATTCTCCAGTCACTATCATTGTTGGTGTTGTGTGCATGTGTATGATGCCGGTGAGGGACTTTAAAAATCATTGCTCTTGTGGAACTTTTATTTTATTGGGAAGGAGGTGTAATGGTGATGCATGTGTATATGTGTCAGATGTTGAAAAGTCTTGAAGAAAAACAAAGCAGTGTGAGAATGAGATTTTGAATGAATAGAAGAGGGAAGATTTCCATCAGTGGAGTGAACTGCTTGCTTGTTTCCAGTCATCCTAACAGAGCAGCTAGAAACGTGTTCTGGTACCTTAGCAGCCATTACAGCTCATCAGTGGAACCTGAATTTGTTTCAGTTCCCAAAAAAGTGATTGCTAATGATAGAGACTTTAGAATATCTGTGTACTGGGGGCATAGAGAAAGAATGTTAAAAAAAAAAGAAATTTAAAATGCTTTGTAACATGTGCTGCAAACTGAAATGTGGTGCTTTATTTCGAAAAAATGCTTTTAATTCTGCTCATCCCTTGGTTTTCTAAAACATAGTTTGAAAATCCTAAAGATGCCACCAGAAAACTACTAGAGTTAATCAATGAATTTGGTAAAGTAGCAGGATACAAAATTAATGCACAGAAATCTCTTGTATTCCTATAACTAACAACGAAAAGTCTGAAAAAGAAACTAAGGAAACACTGCCATTTACCATTGCAACAAAAAGAATAAAATACCTAAGAATAAACTATCTACCTAAGGAGACAAATGACCTGTATGCAGAAAACTATATGACACTGATGAAAGAAATTAAAGACGGTACAAACAGATGGAGAGATATACCGTGTTTTTGGATTGGAAGAATCAACATTGTGAAAATGACTGTACTACCCAAAGCAATCTAAAGATTCAGTGCAATCCCTATCAAATACCAATGGCATTTTTCACAGAACTAGAACAAATAATTTTAAAATTTGTATGGAAACAAAGGCCCTGAATAGCCAAAGCAATCTTCAGAAAGAAAAACAGAGCTGGAGGAATCAGGCTCTCTGACTTCAGACTATACTACAAAGCTACAATAATCAAGACAGTATGGTACTGGCACAAAAACAGAAATATAGATCAATGGAACAGGATAGAAAGCCCAAGATAAACCCACTCACATATGGTCACCTTATCTTTGACAAAGGAGGCAAGAATATACAATGGAGAAAAGACAGTTTCTTCAATAAGTGGTGCTGGGAAAACTGAACAGCTACATGTAAACGAATGAAATTAGAACACTCCCTAACACCATACACAAAAATAAACTCAAAATGGATTAGACACCCAATTGTAAGCCTGGACACTATAAAACTCTTAGAGGAAAACATAGGAAGAACACTCTTTGACATAAATCACAGCAAGATCTTTTTTGATCCACCTCCTAGAGTAATGAAAATAAAAAGAAAAATAAACAAATGGGACCTAATGAAACCATAAACAAGATGAAAAGACAACCCTCAGAATGGGAGAAAATATTTGCAAACGAAGCAAGTGACAAAGGATTAATCTCCAAAATATACAGGCAGCTCATGCAGCTCAATATCAAAAAAACAAACAACCCAGTCCAAAAATGGGCAGAAGACCTAAGTAGACATTCCTCCAAAGAAGATATACAGATTGCCCACAACAACATGAAAAGATGCTCAACATCACTAATCATTAGAGAAATGCAAATCAAAACCACAGTGAGGTATCACCTCACACCAGTCAGACTGGCCATCATCAAAAAATCTACCAACAATAAGTGCTGGAGAGGGTGTGGAGAAAAGGGAACCCTCTTGCACTGTTGGTGGGAATGTAAATTGATACAGCCACTATGGAGGTTCCTTAAAAAACTAAAAATAGAACTACCATATGACCCAGCAATCCCACTACTGGTCATATACCCTGAGAAAACCATAATTCAAAAAGAGTCATGTACCACAATGCTCATTGCAGCTCTGTTTACAATAGCCAGGACATGGAAGCAACCTGAATGTCCTTCGACAGATAAATGGATAAAGAAAATGTGGCACATATATACAGTGGAATATTAGTTAGTCATCAAAAGGAACAAAATTGAATTATCTGTAGTGAGATGGATGGACCTAGAGTCTATCATACAGAGTGAGGTAAGTCAGAAAGTGAAAAACAAATACCGTATGCTAATGCATATATGTGGAATCTAAAAAAACGGTACTGATGAACCTAGTGGCAGGGCAGGAATAAAGACACAGACGTAGAGAACTTACTTGAGGACACAAAGGGGGGGAATGGGAAGCTGGGATGAAGTGAGAGGTTAGCATTGACGTATATACACTACCAAATGTAAAATGGATGGCTAGTGGGAAGCTGCTGCATAGCACAGGGAGAACAGCTTGATGCTTTGTGATGAGGGTGGAAGGGAGGCTCAAGAGGGAAGGGATATGGGGATATATGTATAAATATAGCTGATTCACTTTGTTGTACAGCAGAAACTAACACAACATTATAAAGCAATTATATTCGAATAAAGATGTAAAAAAAATAAATAAAATAGCATGAATTAAAAAAACACATTGGAGAATAATTTAAAGATTTTTGTCTTATTTAACATAAATTTGGTGACAGTAACAGTGGAAAATGCATTGAATGATGCCAGTTGTGTATTTGTTTCTGTAAAATTTTTATAAAATATACTAATTTCTGTCACTCTGTTTTCCATTTTTCTATATGAATGGTATTCATCAGAGCACATACTCTGACTCCATGCCCTGAGTCTGGGCTTCCTATGTTAAAAAGAAACCTGTAGGCTCTCACCTGTGAGGCTGGAGCCCTGAGAATCAGGAGCCCCCTCCTTGTTCCAGTCCCTCCCAGCCAGTCCCTTCCCAGGTAGCGGAAGTGGAGGCTCACATGGCTCAGGCTTCTGTCATCTCCAGCATCCCAAGACTTTCCCCCATCCCATGCCTGCTGCTGGTCAGAGGCGAATGAGTCCAGTTCTCTCAACCCTGGAGCAGTTACTCTTAATCTTTGGGGTCATGGTTCCTTTTGAGGAATGGGATAAAATCTATGGACAAAACGTTTGCACGTCACTTCGGGGGCTGCCAAGAACCCCTGTTCCAGAGGGTTTCAAGTAAGCAGAGTTATATTTCTTTGCCGCCAAGTATAGAGGCAGCACTCAATCTGTGATCTATGTAACAACTGTGTTGGTAACAACTATGTTATCAAATTGCACTTTTAATAATAACCTGTTCAGCTAGGCACCGGGAAGAGCTAGAGAAAGCCAGCAAGGTTGCGCTTTTCCCACCCTAGGAAGAGCCTACATTTTGTTTCAGCCCAAATCCATCGGTTTTGTATATATTTTACTAGGAAAAAATATTAGGACAGACTTTTCAGTATCCTCTTCCCACCCTATTTTTTATTTTCTGCTTTTTTTTTTAACATCTTTATTAGAGTATAATTGCTTTACAATGGTGTGTTAGTTTCTGCTTTATAACAAAGTGAATCAGCTATGCGTATACATATATCCCCATATCCCCTCCCTCTTGTGTCTCCCTCCCACCCTCCCTATCCCACCCCTCTAGATGGTCACAAAGCACCGAGCTGATCTCCCTGTGCTATGCGGTTGCTTCCCACTAGCTATCTATTTTACATTTGGTAGTGTATATATGTCCATGCCACTCTCTCACTTCGTCGCAGCTTCCCCTTCCCCCTCCCCCTGTCCTCAAGTCCATTCTCTACATCTGCGTCTTTATTCCTGTCCTGCCCTTAGGTTCTGCAGAACCTTTTTTTTTTTTTTAGATTCCATATATATGTGTTAGCATACGGTATTTGTTTTTCTCTTTCTGACTAACTTCACACTGTATGACAGTCTCTAGGTGCATCCACCTCACTACAAATAACTCAATTTCATTTCTTTTTATGGCTGAGGAATATTCCATTGTATATATGTGCCACATCTTCCTTATCCATTCATCTGTCGATGGACACTTAGGTGGTTCCTTAAAAAACTAAAAATAGAACTACCATATGACCCAGCAATCCCACTACTGGGCATATACCCTGAGAAAACTATAATTCAAAAAGAGTCATGTACCACAATGTTCATTGCAGCTCTATTTACAATAGCCAGGACATGGAAGCACCCTGTTCTTTGGTTCTCAATTATTCTGTTTCACATAATCCCTCAAATATAATATAGAACAACCAGGTACCTACTGTTCTGTGTTTAGTCTTGACTGTGAAGCCAAATACCACATCTACCTTACACAGTCACTGAGCAGTCTAGCCTCTTGCACTATTCATTTAGTATTTGCTCTCTAATTTTATCCTAGAAATGAATTTTCCTAAACTGAAGTCTGTTAACAGTACTCTTTTGCTTCTTACAGCTTGTACCTCCTTTTAAGCCTCAAGTAACATCTGAGACAGACACCAGATACTTTGATGAAGAATTTACAGCTCAGACTATTACAATAACACCACCTGAAAAGTGTAAGTAAATCTAGAAGGAAATTGATTATGTTCTAATGCAATTGAAGAAAACAGCCTATTTTTTTAACTGGATATTTTCAAGGTCAAATTCCACAGTGACTTATTCTGTTCCATTTAAGAACATGGGGTTTTCAATGTGGAAATATCTAAATACAGGTAGCTAAGAGAAAAGTTTTTTTGAGTAAAAAAAAATTATATGTGGAAAAATTGTAGAGTTAAGAATTATAGACTAAATTATAGACTAACTAGCCCTTCCTTACTATTCTCTAATAGATTATTTTGACATCAGCTGAAAGGATTCTGAAATGAAGACCTCCCACATTTCCCACTGCTCATTCAGACACAACCTTCTAAATTTTGCTAATTCTGCTTACTTAGTAGTTTTTAAATTCACTTTAAACTGAATCACTCTTTTTTACTTAGCTGTGTCTTAAGCAGTAATATCTGTGAAGACATAATTTGGTTTGCTAGTAATTTTTGATATTATAAATTAAATTACATATCTATTAAAGCTATACATTCATGCACCACTTAAAATCGTTCCACATATACTAGTGTGTGCCCTACACTTTGGTGAAGACATTTCACTTAAAGGGAAGAAAAGGTTGTTATATAATTTATAAACATTCTCATATGCTGACAGAGGTCTGTATTCTGTCATCATTAGTTAAGGAGTAAGGATAAAATTGAGTTTCAGGGACACATTTGGATAGCTAAAAGATTTCTTCAATCACACATCTTTTGGCTCACAATAACATCATTTTAGTTTTTTTCTCCTTTTCTTTTTTATTATATCCTTTCCTACATTCCTTCTCCTCTCTTTTCTTTTTAAAAGGCAGATTAGGGGCGTCCCTGGTGGCGCAGTGGTTGAGAGTCCGCCTGCCGATGCAGGGGACACGGGTTCGTGCCCCGGTCTGGGAAGATCCCACATGCCGCGGAGCGGCTGGGCCCGTGAGCCATGGCCGCTGAGCCTGCGCGTCCGGAGCCTGTGCTCCGCAACGGTAGAGGCCACAACAGTGAGAGGCCTGTGTCCCGCAAAAAAAAAAAAAAGGCAGATTAGTTGATGATGCTAATTTACCAGGGCCTGACAAAAAGAGAGACTATGAACACTGTGAAATGAAAAATATAATTATGTGTGCATATGCACTTTTCTTTCTTTAGACTTGCAAGAGGTTAAGAGCCTCTTAACTTTCATTTTATAAGGGAAGAAATTAAAACCCAGAGAGAAGCTGAGCTTCCCTAAGTCCCGCAATTAGTGTTAGCTATAGTCACGAGCAGCAGTTATAGCTTGGCCGACAAGGCCCAGGTCAAGCTGTGAAAGGGCAGCATGTTGAAGCACTGCTCATGGTTTGTCACCAGTGGTGGATGAGGGCTTCATTGCTAGAATCAGAATCTCTGAGAGTTGAAGATGATGTTAGAAAGCCTGTGGAGTTGTGGGCAATCAGCTAAGGACCGTCTAAGTAGGAGCAGTGGACGTAGCCTTGACATGGTTTCCCCTGGCCCGGCGCGGGCTGTGGTGATACAATTGTCTGAAATTCTGGGCAACACCACTGAGTTGTTGGACTGGCCTAGGAGTGCTTCCCACCATAGAGCCTCATCGTTTGGATATAACCTTAACTGTAATCAGACCACATTGTTCCCCTGCTTCAAACCTTCCAGGGGCCCCACTGCTGCACTCTAAATCCAACTGCTCACACTGGCTGCACAGCTTTGTCACATCTGGTCCCACCCTGCTCTCAGACCTCATCCTGTCCATCTTCTCCACAGTCCCTGGGTTCCAGCCCCACCTTGAACACACTGTCCCTCACTGTGCCTTGGGACTGTGTGTTTACTCTTCTTTGCCTAGAATTCTCTTTTCCCAGACATATGCATGAATAAATTCTTACTTGTCCTTCAGATCTCTTTAAATGTCACTTTATCAGAAAGCTTTCTTTAGCCTCCCGACCTTAAGAACAGTGCAGTCCATCAGACCCCATCACCACCTGCCCCCGCCAGTTCTCTACATTGACACCTTTACTTGCTGGTATTCTTCTGGTTAATTTGTCTCTTTGTTTACTGTCTGTTTCTCCAGCTTGAATGCAGTAGCCCTGAGAAGAAGGATTTGGTTTGTCTTATTCACTGCTAACCCCAGCTCCGAGTTAGGTACCTGGCTCAGCGTAGGTATTCAATGAATATGTGTTAAATGAGGAAATAAACAGATTAGAGCAAGGCCTGGTAGTTTCAGGGCCAGAAGGAAGCCCGACTCTCTCCAGACAGTGCTGTTGCCCATCACAGCCCAGAATTTGTGTTTGGCTTACCTCCTCACGTGATTTCACAGGGAGCTTTGGGAGGTTAAATAGAGCTTTTGGTATTCGTGGATTCTAATTCTTAGAACAAACTAAATGTGCTATTTTGAAAGTCATAGAAATAGGTAGGCTGTGTAAATAAATGCAAAGGCATGAGTGCCTATTTTACTCCAAAATGTTAACAGTAAAATCCCAGTGTAGAAGAGAATGATGGGGTTGCAGAAAGCCCTGGACTTAGACCCTGCTTTGTGTCCTGGCTCTGCCTCTCACTAGCTCTGGAATGTGACAGGTCAAAGGGGAGTGCAGGGCTGATAATTTCCAGGAGCCCCGTCTTTCCCCTGTATGTGCCTGAGAAGCCATCTCTTTAGGAAAGGCACCCAGAGTTCTCTATAGGTTTCAATAACCCTATTTTTAATTTTATTGAAGCATCAGGTTAACCAATCCACAGTGTTCTTTGTTCTGTGACCCACTAGGTGAAGGGTGATGGTAGGTAAATACCTAGCAAAAAAGAGTGCACATGGGGCTGCGGATGGGGGAGGGACCACTAAACTATGCTGCTAGCCGTGAGGAGTGGCCCTGGCCTGATGCTGGGCCCTAGGTGGCCCCAAAACGTGCATCCAGCGAGCATCGTCTAGACTGACAGCGTGTACCACAATCTAGAGGCAGGGGGACCCTGTGGACCTGCCAACTTATTTTCCAATTCAGGATTTCTAGAGAGAAAAATCAGGGGAAGGAGCTCAGCAGGTGGGCTGAGGCCAGGGTGTGGACACCAGCAGCCTGTCCTTTGCGGCTCCCAGCACCAGGCCACAGGACTGGGCTCCTGCCTTAGGCAATAGCCTCAGTAATTGTGGACTGCAGCACCTGGGTTCTTCCAGGGCACAAGGACAGTGTTTTTTCTTGGATTATCCCTGGGTATATCCTAAATTCCCGTAAGAGGCAGATCAAAGGAAAATCTGTGAAGCCTTGAACTGTGATTACATTTAACATAATCTTTTCTTCTTGCAGCTTTGAATAGTGTTGCTGGTGAGAGACACTGCAGCTCTCAAGCTGCTAAAAGCACAGAGGTTTTGTTCATAAAAACCCACAGTAGGACCATTAAGTTAGCGATTGTCTTCCCACTTGCCACCTTGCTTTTATAAAACAGAAAGGAGCTATTTTTTAGAACAAATCAGCAGTTAGAAAGGCAAGTGTTCTTTTTTTACAAACAGCTGCAGTAACATGCCAGATTTTCCTCACTGGTGTTAATTAATTGAACAGATTTTGGAGTGTGTCGTCTTGCATTATATCCATTAATGGTCCTCTGGCTTCCTCTTAGAGGAAAAGAGGATTTGTTTGAGCTCCTAGTAGCTTTTGCTGCCATATAATTACTTTGGTTAAATGTTCTAAGGAAGTTAGGCAACTAATGCTGCCTGGATCCAGGGATTCAGAGGTAGAATGTAGGGTTGATCACCCTGTTTTCTTTTCCCGCATGTGTGCTATTTGGGGTTTTTTTCATAGTTCATGTCCATCATCATCACTGTTCCCTCTGAACCTTCCTTCAGTGCAGGAACGTATTTATATCTGTTGACTGGGTGTGAAGGCCTGGCTGGGGCAGCCGGCTGTCCTGTCAGCTGTCACTTGCATCCAGCTCTCCTCCTTCCACAGCCCCGCTGGCCTGCGCAGCACTGAGGGCCCAGGGGAAACCCTCATTCCTGCCCCAGCACCTTCCCAACTCACAGCTCCTCTTGGGGCCACGATCAGAGACTTGCCCCTCACTACTGCCAAGCTCAAAAGAACAGGAGGGAGATGGAGTGAGAGGGCGATATAATTGACTTTAAAGAAGATCCAGATGCAGGGGCCCTCGTATGGTCATCAACAAGATTTAGATTTACGTTCGGAAATGGGATTAATTTGTTACTAAATTGACAGAATGAAGATTCTCTTTTAACTTTCAGCTGACAGTGCAGCCTCATAGCAATAATACTCCTTGGAAAGGAAATTCAACCCCTCCTCCTGTCGAGAGCCAGGCTGCCCTGGGCTTCAGGCCTCCCTGCCCTGGTGCGATGCCTGGTTGCAGCCCAGCGAGCTGGACAAGCCCTTCTCTGGCGGACAACACCAGGCTTCCCACATGTGCTGTCTGTTCGCTGTGCAGAAACACACCCAGCAAAACAAAGCTGCTAGCGGGGAAAACTATTCCTTTGAAATGTGATTGGCACGTGTCAGAGTCTGAACATTAAGATTTCAGCTGCCTTTCCCCTAGAGAGTTTTTATAGAGTTTTACAGAGGTTTTATATGCCATCCACAGCTCCTACCATCTTTAGTATATCTGAAAATACTGTGGAAGGTGTTTGACCTAAAAGATGGTTTGCTTGGTACCTAACTGGTATTTTATAAGGAGGCAGAGATTTCCCCAGATTGCAGTACTATCTGGAAATGAGGACTATAGTTTAAAAGGTCTGTTTGCAGGAGGGAGGTTTACACAGAGCAGGGAGCCTCAAATGCTACTTGTGAGATTGAGTCCCACCTAATACAGTGATACTTTCTGGTACATTCAAGGCTACAAAGTTTGGTTAGCAACTTGATCCCATTTCTAGAATCTTCTATTAAAAATAGAATACTGAAAAGAACAGTGAGAAAAGAGCATGAATGTTTGTTATTCTTCAGAGGCATGCAATGCATCATCCTTTTTGTGTAACAGGGTCAGTGCCCGTGATGCAGTGGGGTCTGGCCTGTATTCCTTCTCCTATTACATGAAATTGATGCTCCCTGGAGAGGTTGGAAAATTAAAAGAATTGGTAATGTACTTCCTATATGAATTTGAGGAAGTGGTATTATTTTGCTTGAAGAAGGTTGGGTATTTGAAAGACTCTCGCTTATTTCCTGTAGCACAGCATATGACCAAAGGCACTGCAAGTGGAGCAGAGGGGTTTAGTGGGGTGAGCCCCGAGGACACAGGGAGGGACTTTGTGCACAGCCCAGAACAGGTGCACAGGGAACGTTGTGGACTGAGCGACTGAATTCATGACACATGTAAAGGAAGAGCATTCCGACACTGCAGGATTTTAATCATCAGAATAGTTATAGGAAGAGGTTGGGTGATCCTTCATAACCTTTCAAATGCAAGAAAACAGGGAAGAGGAAAAGGGAGGAGCAGCTTAAATGGAAGTCGTCTCTTTCCATGCCTTTCAAGTCTCCCAATTTGTTTCCTGATGAACTAATACTTAGATGCTGGCCTCTTTCCCTCTCTTTCCTTGACTTATTCTCTTTAGTCTACTTTAAAGTTTTTTTTTGTTTTTGTTTTTGTTTTTTTGCGGTACGCGGGCCTCTCACTGTTTTGGCCTCTCCCGTTGCGGAGCACAGGCTCCGGACACGCAGGCTCAGCGGCCATGGCTCACGGGCCCAGCTGCTCCGCGGCACGTGGGATCTTCCCGGACCGGGGCACGAACCTGTGTCCCCTGCATCGGCAGGTGGACTCTCAACCACTGCGCCACCAGGGAAGCCCTAAAGTTTTATCATAGGAAAATTAGGAACAGTAAGTTAAGGCAGATATTAGATGTAGAATAAAGAATGTAAAATCTTAAACATGTAAATCAAGGGCTCAAATGAAATGGAATCCTAATAAGCTTTATTTTGCAATCACACCTAAAGCACCATGAAGAAGAAATACAAGCATCTGAAGACAGATTGATACTGGATTCTAGGCAGATACTTTGGGTGCCTTAGGATTCTTTGACTTTGTAACTTTGACATGCATGTTTTCATGAAAGTAAAGGTTATTGAAGATCATTTTTTCCTTTTTATTTTTAAAAATCTTGTCTTCTTCAATAGTTTTTCACAGTTTGAGCCTTGAGATGTTAATGTCTTGAAGGAGATGATTGGATAGTATTATTTCTTCATAGGTCATGTGTTTGAAAGTGAGAAAGTTTTTGAAATAAGTGTATCCATCCTATGTTTTATTGATAAACACAAGTTTCTGGGAGCTGTTGCCTCCATTAATCTTTATTACGTTAGGGATTAGAACTATATAGACCAGAGATTATGTTGCAAAAAATTAATGTAAAATTAAAATAGCTGTTTCCTGCCCACAGATGATGAGGACGGTATGGACTGCACGGACAGTGAGAGGCGGCCGCATTTCCCTCAGTTTTCCTACTCTGCAAGCGGACGAGAATAAGTCTCTTCTGCTACTTCACTGTCATCTTAGATTTATTACTGAAAATGATTCCTGGACATCACAGCAGTCCTAGCTCTTACAAATGCAGGAGCACCTTCAGACATCCCAGACCAGTCCAAGGTCTTCACCCCTCGCCGCCTTTCACCCACATGAGAACACACATATATGCAGACATACTCGACTTTTGTTTTTGCATGAAATTGTATCTCAGTCTAAGGTCTCATGCTGTTGCTGCTACTGTCTTACTATTATAGCAACTTTAAGAGGTAATTTTACAATCTTTGGAAGTCATGAGCCCACCATTGTTCATTTGTGCACCAACTGTCATCTTTTGATCTTTTAATTTTTGTTTTTCCCTAACAGTGAAGGCTAAATGATTCTAGGTATATTTTTTAACTTTCTAGACGATAAATCAAAAACTAATTAGACTAAGAAGATTTAGTTTATAATTCAGAACAAGCAATTGTGGAAGCGTGGTGATGTGCATATGCAAAATTTTAGTAAAGCATATCAGATCAGTGCGTAAAATAGGTAGGTATCAGTAAGATCCTACTGGAACTCATTAGGAAGCATTTGAGAGAAGGAATGAACAATTATTAAGATAGATATATACATTTATAAATTTAAATTCGTATCCGATACTGCAGAGGAAGCCTGATATTACTTGTGGATGTCCAGATTTCACAGGCAGTTGTTGGCAAAGGAACATTGTTCGACCGAGGAAGGAAGCATATGCACAGCAGAGTAGGTCACTTAAGGGTCTATGATATGATTTGCACCAGAGAGCGTTTTATTTCCCCTGTTCTTGGAAACCTTTTTCCCTTCTTGATATTATCACCTCTGATGGCTGAAGAATGTAGACAGGTGTAATGATCCTGCTTTTCACCAAAATTTGTACACCAAGGTAAACAGGTGTTTGCCTTATTTGTTTTAATTTTTTACTTTCAGTTCTACGTGAATTAGCTTTTTCTCAGATGTTAAAACTTTGAATGTCCTTTTATGATTTTGTTTATGTTGCAGTAGTATTTATTTTTTAGTGATGAGAATTGTATGTCATGTTAGCAAATGCAGCTCCAACTTAACATAAAACAGACTTAACTGCAGTTTCTTTTGACCCATGTGCAAGGAATGTACACGCCGAAGAGAATCATGCACTTTTTCTCCTGTGTAAAAACAAAATTTTGATGAGGCTCTGAAATTGTACATATAGATTAGAATTTGGCTTTAGGAGAAGAGATGCTGTCATTTAACCCCTTGGTGCTAAAAATGAGAAATCCCCAACTATCCATGCCAAGGGGTTGAAACAAATGGGTGTTATATTTGCTCTTTTGAGAATTGAAATATTATGACGGCCTGGCAACATAATGTAATGAAGAAAATTGAGACCTGGATGATAAGAAATGAACTTTACTTGGCAAAATGAACACATCTCAAGTATTTACGAAGTGGGCAGTAAAGGATAAGGACCTGGTGTGTTTATTCTGATCATGGTACATTTATCACTGAATTAAGCCATCAGGGAAAAAACAAAACAAAAAAGAACACCTCCAACTTTTCTTTTTCTGTATATACTCATGTCCTCAAATTCCGACACTTCTCACTGAAAGGGGACATGTATGCAAACCTCATCTTTCTCTTTCATTAATGATGATCTTCAGATTAAACCCTTTGGTGCTAGGAGCTGACATTTTCCAAAGCAGCCTATGAAGTCCAGGGGGCTCCTGACTCCGTGGAGCCATCGTGGAGATGTATTTTAGTTAAACTATCTGACAGCTCCCAAATGGAAGACTGCAGCATGACGTAGTGTTATGATTGCATTGTATGAAAGAGCAAGTGACTTTCTAAGTAGGATGAATCATATTCATATGCAGATGTCTTAGCCTCTTGACGCTGGAAGTGTGGGTTTACAGATATGAAACCACTGCTGGCAGTGGGTGGACCACTGGGACTGACAGGGGGTTAAAGGGCATTTTACTAAGGCAGCTAAGACATATTCAGACATAGATTTTATCCTAATTTTTCATATTTCTACCTGAGTGAAGTTCATCCTTAGTACTGAGTAGGAAGTTACAGTAAAATGGTAGTTCATTCTTACTTACACATATAGCTCAACTTTTTTTTTTCACTTGGAATTATGTTGAATGTTTCACTTTGACAAGAAAGTAGACTAGAAGGTATGTCCTGTAAGTTGTCTTGCATCCATTATATAAAAAAGGAACAGGTGAGAGGAAGAGAGGAAAGCTGAGACTGGCTGGTGTTCAGAGCATTCATTTCTTCAGAGGGAAAGTACACCATACACTAAGCACACAGATAGTTTTGGGGTTCCCCCCCCCAAATCTTAAGGTGATTTCCATGACCTTGGCCAAGGACACTTCCTAAGGATTAATGACAGCGTTGACTGTGCCTCAGGCTGGCCACTCTGCACAGCTGGCTCTCTGTCCCCAGCTGGTGCCCGGGGCTTAGTCCCGTATCCCCTCCGAGATTCTGTTAGCGTCACACAGGGTGTGTTGTTGGCTTTGATTTTTAAGAATCCCTTACTTTCACTCCCTGATCTCAGTCAGCTGGCATGGAAAAACAATAGAAAAACAGAAATGTGTGTAGAAGGAGATTCTAAAACTTCCCTCATGTCTGCCCATAGCTGAAGTTTCGGATTCTGGTGGACGGAAAGGCCTGGCCCTGGAGTCACTCTGTCAGAATAGCAGAAGTTCAGGCTTTGCAGACTCCTTCCTGTACCAACTTCCTTGAAGTCTGCCTCTTGCCATGATGCAGCCATCTTGGAGGAAATTGGCCGTCTCTGCTTGGACCTTTGGCAGGGCTGCTCACAGCTTTGCTTTCCACACTAACTACATAGCATTATTCCAGTGTTTTCCATTTCCCATACCTGATTTCCAGCTTCTTAAAGCTGACTGTTCTTGCAAGGGCCACTTGCTTCTCTTAGAGTACAAAGTAAGGGCCTTCCTTACTAACTGCAGGGTCTTTCTATTACACCTCAGCGTACACACTTTGCTGCTACTGTTTGTACTGTGTCTACAGTAGAACTCCCTTATCTTGCTCCTGGTACTGCATTACAGGCAAGCATGAAATGTAAAGTATTTATTTAAATAAGAAGAAAACCTCTAAATTGGTAATTGAATTACCTCCCTGTAGCTTTATAGTTTGTGACATTTCTTGACCTTGCTAGTTCTTTCATTAGATCCGCGCAAGATCTAGTCATCTGGTTAAGGATTTCAAGCAGACGCAACTATGAACCCAAGAAACTGTATTACTATTACTGTTGGTCATACTAAAACTGTTTATTTCCTTAAGTATATGACCCACAAGGATGTGAAATAACTACAAGAAACTGTTTTTGTACACTGTACATCCTTAGTATTTTTACACGTATATGATAGGGATGCACATTATTTTCCTTCGTACAGACAGCTTAAATAAAGCACTATGTCAATCTGCTACTTCTCTGTTTATTGTTGTTGGATGTGGTTCCGTAATCTCAGAAAATTAAATATTATTCTTTTCTAAAAAAAGATGAATAGCGTCACCTGGTATTAACCCATTCTATATAAAGTGTGACAGGAAAGTATGTACATTTCTTGTAGCTCAAAACACACACAGGATTTATTTTATTCAATAAAATGGCAGTAATGCAACTGTACAAACTTTGATGAAGGGCTGCTTCCAAAGGGGGGATGCTGACTTCCCAACAATGGGCTTAGGAGAGATCTGTGAAGCTGGAGATAGAATAGGTATTTTTTGAGATTTGTTAAGCCCCTAGTAGTCCTCCCACCAGGCGGTTTGGACCCAGAATTCTTAAGGAATGTAGCTCGTCAGTAATGTCTTCCTGATAATGTGTTGCGCTGCATACTTCCTTTCTTAGAGTATATTTTTAAAACGTCGTGGCAAATTAACCAACTGAAACGTGGGTCATAGATGGGTAGGATGGTTGGACTACAGTCTGATTTACCTAGGGTCATTTTTCTGATTTTACCTCATAAACCTAAATGCTATTGGAGAAGCTTGGCTTTGCTCTGTGACTAAGCCAGATAGAGGAACGGCTTTGGGACCAAAGTTGGTCAAGCATGTTATGTGTATGTCACACAGCCAAACTGGAGGGCATTCTTACATGTGCTCTTCTCTCAAAACCACTGGGGTGGACAGATCCAGGAGACTAACATAAAGTGACCTCTATAATTCTTTAAAGGTGCTATTTTTAGAATATTGTGTAATTTATTTCCTGTTCCTGAAACAGAATTAGGGACAATTAATATATCTTATGTGACAACCTTTATGTCTAGCACACTTGATGAAATCAAAAAAACTTCTGAATCTGAATAGAAGTTCTATTCTTTCAGGCTTGAACCTTGTCCATGCTCGAGAGACTCAATGGTCTTAGCGGGTGTATCATCCCACCGCCTCCAGAGCCCTAATCCACATCCTTCTGAGAGGCCATGAAGAGGATGTGATGTGATGTGATGATGATGACAGATCCGTGCCAGGGAGAACAGCCTGAGGTCAGGGACTTGTCCCGACTGCAGCCTTGCCCTTAGTGTTCCATTGTCATCCTCAAGGACAACACAACACTTTCAGCGCCCATTTTTATTACTTTAAAGCACTTGAGGGCTTCATTGTGAATAGTAGAAACACTATGTTAAACTAAAATGATGATCTGTGTACAGATGTTTGATAGAAGTAAATTTTGTAATTTCACTGAGTACATTTTTAGCCTCCTCTCAATTACTGCATATTGAAGAAGAAACATGACACCACCAAGCCAAAGATGCTTTTTGTCTGTTTTTGTTGTTAACAGAGTGGAGAGGATAATGCCTAGTGCTTCCTGGTGTCTTCTGACTGTGCACAAATTAGCAGGATGATAAATAATGGAGTCTTATGGGATGTTGATTAAAAGCAAATAAAGTTGAAGGATAATATATATAGATCTCTCCAAGAGGGAAAGAAACATGAATGGCAGGAAAAAAGGTTTGGTCCTTAATACCCTTTAGCCTAGTTAAAATATGTGCCTTTTTTTGGTGTGTTTTTTTTTCATCACTACAAGATAAAAAGGAAACATTTCAAGTCTTCAAAAAATTCATTTATTGAAATTCGCATGTGTAACAAAGCATACAAATGAGCAGATATAAAAACATAATAACTTCGAGCCTTTTCTGAAAACATACACCAGGAGGTCTCCTCGTCTAGTGTCAGACTTCAGCTCCAGCCCATCCATCCTGCAGGGACCGCTTGGCAACGAATGTGGCGGTGATGACGCAGCCCGCCCAGTCTAAGGTGGGGTCCACTGGGAAGGTCGCGGTGCATTGTGGCATATTACGTATAAATCAGATGAATGTAAATATCTCTTTGTAAATCATTTATTTCACTGTTTCATCCAGGTCAGCAATCAGATTGTGGCATGCTGGGTAACTGGAAAAAATGATAATAAAAAGTAAGTTTAAATAGATCATGTTCTTCAATGTGATTTGTCTTCTCACTGGTTTAGTTACCTCTTTCTAAGTTTTTGTAAAAAATTCTTATGCAAAAATTATAGAAATTGTACGTAACCAACTGTATGAAAAGTTTGTAGGAATATAAGGTGAACTCTTTTAATGCTTTAAATCTGAAGACACGCTATATTCCAGACCTCTGCATGTCTCTTAAATAAGGGTGGTCTGATGACAGGACACAGCTAAAGAGCCATCTCTTCCCCCATGGACAGGAGAAAGGAGACACTGATTCGTGCCAGAATCTGTTTACTGAAAATTGCTCAGACATTACAGTGAGTAAAACTGGACAAAAAAACAGGATGTGGATAGACCAAGTGTCCCTAAGAAATTCCTGGTGAAATGATAACAAGCTAACACCTCCAAATGTTTAGATGCAGACAGTGTGTTTTAACATATATAAAGGCATTTTCACATGGAAACCACCTACCACATGCTGGAAGAGGGAATTTAGTATGTGTCCTCTCCTAGTTTTAAACAGGAATAAATGTTTCAAAACTAGCTCATGAAAATTGGGTTGAAGGAGTCGCAAGTTAGGAAAGTACTGCTGCCTGCCCTAGCGGATGTCGGATGTGGCTGTTCAAATTAGTTTAACCCACGTCAGGAAGTGGTGTCAGAAACCACTGGAAATAGTTACATTGCACAGGACATTTCTCGAGTACCTACTGTGTCCTGTGTGGGAAGATGACTCAGACACGGTCTTTGCCCTCCAGGAGTGTGAAGTCACCAGGATGGTAGAGACTAGATAGAGGGCTAGGGTGATAACTACCGAATCCCAGTTCTCACTTCAAGAGATGAATTGGAATGTAATGCAGGGACACGGGCCCCATCTGGTCTCTGTTTGGCTGGGTGAGAATCATCTTCAAGAGAAACAAGTGGGCTCTGCACTCCCCAACAGAGATTTCCTGAATTAGAGAGGGCTCTTGTCTACCCAACTTAAGCCACGATTACTTGTGGAGGATTTCCAAGACAGGACGAGTGATCAGCGTTTCCAAGATCAGAGTTTGCACAAGAAAAATA
Source organism: Orcinus orca (assembly GCF_937001465.1). NCBI lineage: Eukaryota > Metazoa > Chordata > Mammalia > Artiodactyla > Delphinidae > Orcinus > Orcinus orca. The sequence goes on along the minus strand of NC_064559.1, from coordinate 5,304,510 downwards.
TGAAAATTAGCCTGTTATCTTTTTTAAAAAATGAGAAAATGTTTACATTTCAAGTAGATTTCCCAGCGTATGTGAGACACTCATGACTTTTTAGTGAGCAGTTCTGTGGGTTTCGACACAGGGCAATTAGAGTATCGTGTGCAGCCCTGCTCTCAGACAGTGGGGGGCCCCGGACGTGGTGAGGAAGTGAGTGGTGTCTGTGTGCATCTCTTTGGGGGTTTGGGAGGTGGATGGACCCTCCTTCGTGGCGCCCACGGGGCTCCTGGAGCCAGGAAGGGAAGGAAGCCAGGGAGGAGGAAGCCAGGGAGCCCCAGGGCCCTGCCGCTGCAGAAAGGGCGCCCCTGTCCTCAGAGGCTGCTGCCAGCTCCATTTGCCCGTCAAACACAGGATCTCCAAGAGCTGATTTGCCTTCCGGTCCTGACTGAACGGATCCAGTGAATGACTGGCTTGAATGACCCTCCTGTCCCACAGACAGGCAGGCTGCCTGCCCACCGGGTGCTCTGGAAATGGTGGCTTACTTTCTAACTTCAGAGATTCGAGGGCGTCTTTGAATACGAGAATAAGCATAAACTGCAATAGGCACGTTTTCAAAAAAAAAAAAAAATTTGACCTTGAGGTAGAAAAGACACATACCTGTAACACGCACAACACAGAACAGTAAAGACCTGAAGTAGAAGGGAAATGTATTGTGGGAATTTTTTAAAACCAAGCTCCAGGAAACGGGCAGTTCTCGCATGAGTCTTCGCGGTTCCCGCCAGGAACTGCCCACCGCCTGGCCCATTCCCTGCTGGCACTTGCCCAGGGGTCAGCCCTCATTTCTCTCCCGGGCTCCATCGGTTTTCTCTTTCCTTTGGTTTTGGTGCAAAGCCCTGCATTCCTCCTCATAGTACCTACTGTTCGCTGCCCGAGCCGTCGTGAGCATTCAGCAAATGGGACTGAATGAATCATGTACCCTGTTATGTCACTGTCTTCCTGCTAAATAGCTCTCAGTGTCACCCTTGGATGTCTGGATGTTTAGTAGAGAATGTTTCTCGGTTCTTCCCCTTAGGCAGGGAGCATGTCCAGAGAGACAGAATCTTTAGTTACTGCCAAAATCTGGCTCGTCTGCCATCACTTCTGAGGGACATGAGCCATGCCTATTTCCAGAAAGCTGGTTCACTGCCCACACCGCTGTGGACACCGTGAGGTCGGGCTGTAAGGGAGACGAGGGTGTGTGTGCCGATGGGACACAGCCAGTGTGAACCGTGGCTTGAGCCCTCAGCCACCATGTTCCTGTCCCTGGACCATCACACTTGTCACCGAGGCCCCTTGCTGTGGCCCCCCTGGGTGGTGTGGCCACATCTGCAGTTGTCGTGGCTGCCCTCCAGATTGAGGAGGGCTGACAGCACCCTGGCAGCTGCTCTTCTGCAGCGCTGTCCACAGATGATATAAATGCTCCCCAACTGCAAGCCCGCTATCAGTGACCCGTTTTCTTTGTTCTCGTTTTAAACCCTAACAGAGCCTTCTCTCCACAAACCCTGACTTGTGTGTCTAATTTGTTTCCTAAGTTTAAATTCAAAGTTTAAAAAACGAGTCTCTCTGGGTGACCTGAATTGTTCCCCAAGCAGCCACACTGCGGGGTCCAGCTGAACCTTCTCTGCAGCTTCGTTCCCAAGCCTGCAGCCCAGGGACGTCACGGCACCAGCTAGGCCCTACACATACGGATGCTCACGGTTCAGCCTACCCCTTGTTTCCACCATGTATCTCTTCTCTGTGCATCTCCACTGGCCTCTTGGCAGCCCCTCCCAATGGAATATCCCTCCTTCTTGCTTTTTCCCTGGCTCATTTGTATGTTTTCTGTCTCTGTGTGGCCAGGTTAAAAAAAAAAAAAAAAAAAATGGACCTGTTCCTCACGCCTCTGGCAGAAAAGCATTTATTTTTAACTCAAGAAAGAAGGTAGAATCCCTCCCCCAACCTCTATCTGGGGCATTTCAAAGCTTGGCCTCAGCTGACAGAACTCCAGGGAAGCCCCCAGTACCCTCCTCCATGTGTCCCCACTTTGGGAGCCAGGCCACTGCTCTGCGGCTTTCTCAGCTGGGGCCCAGCTCCAGGCTGCTGCCCCGGGAGAGAGGGAACTCCCTCCCCCTTCCATGCAGCCCATGGCCCAGGGAATGAATACCAGTCTCTCTGGAAGTTCATTTCCCTGCCCATTCATTTCCCAGTTTTAGTCACTCTACTCCTCTGGGCCTGATTTTTCCATCTGTGCAAAATGGATGCTAAATGATTTCTCCAAGTGGCCCTTTCAAGCCTTCAGCAATCACAGTGCTACCCTGCTAGACGGTCATCTCTTCTGGGCCCTAGTAATGCAGAGAGCTCCGTTTTAAAAGGAAGCTGGTTCTATTACTATTTTTTTTTTTTTTTTAACCAGAAACTGAGCGATGCGGAAGCAAAGAACTTACCTGAAGTGGTCCAGAACTGAGATTTGAACCCAGGCAGTTTGACCTCAAAGTCCAGGCTCTTTTTAATGCTATTCCAACCAGCTTAGTGAAACAGCAACCACATTTGATATTTCTGGGAGTAAGTAGGAATCAAATATATCAGGCAGCCCGGAATAAATCAGCCATGTGACCTATGGGTGGTCACCAATTTGTCCTCACCAGTCCCCTGCAGCACTCTGTGGAAACGTGGCCTCAGACATGACCACTGACCTGTAAGCAGGCAGTTCTCCACCCAGCACGGGGCTCAAGGTCACGAACTGCAGGTCAGGAGAGGCCTGCCTCTGCCCCACACAAGTCACCGGAGCTCTCGCTAAGCTGTGTACCCCTCCGGCCAGCACAGCTGCCAAACGGGCAGGAGTTCACGGCAAGGTCACCACAGGTCCTCGGTTTATTCTTCCCTCCCGGCTGCCTGGCTGGGTCTCTGACAATGAAAGCTCTGTGGCAGGCAGAGTTCAGGCTCCATTTTCCCTGGACTCTGGGGCCTGGCTTTGCTGCCTCTGGGCTCCAAAATCGGAGAAGAACTACAGAAGCCAGAAAAACGCAACGGTAAAGGCAGGACAGACTTCCTCGCAGAAAGAAAGTGTGGACAATGACGCTGTAGCTTCCTGGAAAACAGCAGCTCGATCTGGACTTGGGACTTGCAACGTGGGGGGATACAGGGAGCCCTGCGCACAGACAGGAGCGGTCAGAGGCGGAGGCCACGCGCGCCCAGGGGCGGGACTGCTGCGCCAGGTTCTCCCCAGAGCACACTCCAGCACGGGGGTTCCTTCCACAACCCTCGGGATCCCCAGCGTGTCATCTTCCAGCGTTCTTGAATCTCATGAGTCACGAGAACTTCCCCTGCACATGGGCAGGGGTCTGTGTTTTATACGCACCATGTTTCCATGGTAAATAGATTTTAAGAATTCCCAAAGGACAGACAGTGTCACCAACAGCAGAGAGTGGAGCCTCTGGCTGCCTCATGTTTGAAAGCGTTAAAAATAAAGACAACATTGACATTTGGGGTTGTAATGTGACGGAATTACAGTCTTTTAAAGGCAAGAACCACTTATCTACACTACATGTAATATTCAGTGTTTTGTTCACTTGTCTAATTGGATTAAAATATTTAGCTCCCTTTAAAATCTTGATTGTGAATTTATATTGCAAAATGTAATGTCTGACTCGGGAAGCAATAAGTGGAGCAAATGTATCTGAAGCAATGTAAAATTCAATTTATTTTCCTTCCATGAGTCTTATTCTGAAATTATTCACTCTTGGACAAAGTGAACTAACTGTTAACGAAGAGCAAGTTTGGCTTAAATGAAGCTGTATGCGCTTTTCAATATCAATTACACACAGGGCCTTTAGTTAAAAAAAGAAAAAAAGTTAAACTACGCTATTTGAGTTTGAGGAAGCTTCTCTGAGGGTCGCCAGACCCCAGGTTAGAAATGCCGCGCCAGGGGTCTTACGTCATTCTTTAACAACCCTCAGGCAGCAGGGAGTTAATGACATTTTCGCTGCATATGTTCAAGTTTATTTAAAAAAATATGCAAGTCACTTCGGTTGACAGTGTCTTGTACACAGTTTTGAAAGAATCAGGGCAAACTTTAACAGAGTCAGTTTTTATTTGAAAAATATTTTCTGGGAATGTATCAGTGTTTATTTTTGAGACTGACAATTCGGGTGAAAATCAGGATAAAAACAAAAAAACAACAATTTGGTTGAAATCAAATTGTTTGTTTTCATCTATTTAGAATTCTTTCCAAAAAATCTTGGTTCAGGAGGAGGCTTTTTAATTTATTTTATTCAGTGTATCTGCTGTTCTATTCAAGCACCATCTGTCTCACAGGTAGCTAGCTTCGTGGAAGCGCCGACGTAACTGGGTGAAGCCCTCAGGGCTCAAGGAAGGACCACCACAGACTCTGTGGACACCTCCAAGTCCCAGCTGGGCGACCCTACAGCTCAGTCTGCAGGGGCCCGCAGGAGCTGCGCGGCCCTCACTGGAGCGCACAGTTCTGAAGCCTCCCCCTACCTTTCCTTCAGGTCACAAACGGGCCTTTCCTCCCTTCGTCATCATCTGTGTCTTTGTTTCTTGTGCGTGTTTCCAGCTTTCTTCATGAATCCTTTGGTGTAACGAGGTAATCTCCATGATTTTGAACATAATCACATATGTCTGCTGGATCCATGCACAAGTTTAAATCAAATTAGAAAGTAAATTCACTGCCAAAAATGCTCAAAAGTCATAGGGCCAACTGATTAATCACCAATAAGTCAGTTTCAGATGCTGTTTTCTAAACTGTAAAAGTGATGCATCTGAAGGGACTAAAAAGGCATCCCTCCCCAGACTGAACACTGAGGACGGAATCAAACAGCCTTTTGGGACAGAGGCTATCAGAAAATGCAAATCAGCTGAAACCATATCATCACCAAATAAATGTACAAGTAAAACAATCTTGATGTAAATGACAGTCCTCCAAATGGACAGATCATTTCCATTCTTTCCCGTCTCTCGGATGCCATTCTCCCCAAGAAAAGACTCTTAAGTTCCTCACCAACTGCCGCCACCCATCCTGGTCAGATGTTAGAGCCCCAGGCGCTGGGTCACAGACCCCTAACCCCGCTCCCAGCTGTCAGGCCTTACCAAGACTCCCCTGGGGCCCAGGTTCTGTATCCTGGACACCACCCCTTAAGTCCCCACCCCCCAACAACCACAGTCACTCCCGTCCCTGAAGAGCACAGAGGAGTAAGACTGGGTTAGTGTTTTCATGTCTCTATTTCGCTACAAGAACTAACATAGCAATTCATGATGTTTCAAAAGCTGTCTCCCAGAAGTGTTTTCCCCAGGAGTGAAGCAGGAGATTCATAAAGCCAGTGTTTTTAATCAGTCCTAAACTAAGAACAAGTCAGAAGAGCAGCCTTGAACTTGGCGATCAGCAAACTGAGCCACGTCCACTGGGTCAGCCACAAGGCCGGCCCGACTCTCGCCGGGCTGGCCACCACACGACAGCAGCGTTTCAGGGGAGACGGGAATTCTTATGGCCAAAGAGTGTCACAGCGGCAGTTAGGACGGTGAGCGGCCCCCTCGGCCAGGCGTGTTGCTGTGCATGTTTTAGAAGTTAAGCAGAAACAATTTAGAACAATAAAGCCTCCTAAACAGGCTAGATGTTTCCTGTCAGAGGCCACTGGCCAACCCGAGCTTGTCATCTGCTTCAGGGCCCAGGGCTCAGGCACAGGAACAAATTGGAGGGATGTGACTCAGCTTCAGGGCAGCTGCCCAGGCCAGAAAATATCCATTCTCTTTTGAGGATCCAGCGGATAGAGAGTTTTAGAGTTTGATGTGCAAAATTATTATGCTTAATTCATCCAGGCTGAGAAAATGGAAGCCTTTAGCTAAACCATCCCCAAACCAGAGACAAGCCAGAGGACTCTCTCCCCTGGAGAAGGGTGGGTGTGAAGTGGGTGTGGCCGGTGACTCTGGAACCCTCGGGAGGTAGCACCCTCCAAATACCTGCCGGGGTCAAATGGCAGCCTTACTTACCTCAGGTAAGGCTCCCTGGAAACTAAACTCACAGTTCAAGTTTATTCCACGGCAGAAACAGGTCTAACGCCGCACTTGGGCGCAAAGAGTGGGCCTTTGCTTTAGAGAGTAGAGAGCTTGCCTGGGTTCCTGTCTCCTCTTTGAATGCTAGTATTTGCTACTGAAAGCCAACATTTTCTCTACCAAGCTTCTTTTGTCATGTTCACATTAAAATAATTCCAAATGCCATATCTGAATCTGAAAGATCCCTTTAGAGATGAGCCAGATGGGCCAGTATCAGAGAGCATAGGATGGTCAAATCATTTCTGTTGCTTCAGGCAAGGGAAAAAAGACCTGCTCATTTTTCTGAGAGAATTTTGAGGTTTTAGGGTTTTTTTTAAATGCACTTTACAAAAATTTTGCAATCCATTTGGCAATTACCGGGTTTTTAAAGCCCTGGAAGAGGTTTCTAAGCATTGATGATCCATGTTAAGATCTAAGTGGGCTGTCAGGTAGGCAGATGGGGAGTTAAAAGGCAAACCCCACAGGATAATGGTCTGGTCCAGAATGGAGAAGAAACTACCACATGCTCAGAGCTTGTATAGAAGACTCTCCACAACCCAAGTTCTGAAGTCGTTCTCAGCTCTTGGAGGCCAGGAGCTCCACTGGTGCTGTGAGTCCCTCCAGCTGTCTGGAGACCTGATGGCCCCAACCTTTGGCTGGCACCACCCAGGGCCCCCCTCAAGGACCTGCCCAGACAGCTGAGCTCTGGTTGAGGTCTGGCCGCACAGGTACAGGATGAGGTGACTGCACACATTGGAGGAGCTGGGCGAGAGCAGTGAACATCGTTTCATGGCTGTTGGTCCCACAGGATCTCTGCCCAACCTGTGCTTCTCCCAGGACCTTCCCCAGTTTGGGGAGGAGAGGGGAAAAGAAAACCCCTGATATTTCTTTGGCCTGTACTATGCAAGACAACCTGCCATGCACCTCACAGCTGCCCTCATTTAACACTTGCAGGGTCCCTTTGAGTTAGGCTGGTATGGTACCCACTATGCAGATGTGGAAACAGGCTTAGAAGAGACTTCAATGACTTGTTCAGGGCCTAGGGACAACGATGCATTCTGGAATCATTCTCTGTTCTTTCTGCCTCCCAGCACTTTCAGAGGCTCTCAAACCCTAGTGTCTTCACTGAATTATCCAAACAGCTCATTAAAATGCAGATTCCTGGGCCCTGCTCCCAGAGATGCTATCTTGGTGTGTGTGAGAAGAAGCCCTGAAACCCATGTTCCTTTATTCATATGTTATATGATGCTTATACAAGCATCCCGGATGCCTGTGTGACTGTAGGGCGTGCGGCTTGTGCACCACCCTTCCCTGCAAGCAGCCTCAGAGGCCCTGGGAGGGGACAGTGCAGGTGTGTCTCCATCCCCCAGCCTGAGCTCAATGACTGGCTCCTGGGGATGCTCATTTACTATTGGTGGAACAAATGAGGACTTTTGCAGAGGGGTTTGGTGGGCTGAGTGGGAAAAATCATTCAGAGGACAGCGGCTCCTCTATACCTGTTTGGACACATGGTCATTTTGAAAAAAGAATGAGACAATTGTCTCATCGTTTTCATTTCCTGATGCATTTTTCCCATTAATCATTCCAAGCACTTCTTGCACGGCGTCCCCCGGGCACTCATGGAGCACCTCATTATCCTAACAAACTGCTTGATGGGGTAAAAAGCCCAGACTCCCTGACAGGAAGAGAAGCAATTTAGGGAAAAAAATAAAGGTTTCATTCCCTACACCAAACTTACCTGGACACTCTTTCCCCCATTATCCCTGCTGGGGGCCCCAGACCTAACCTGAACAGGGAAAGTCTGTTAAGGAGTCAGACTGAGGCTCCATTTTCAGTGTCCCTACTTGCTAGCTGTATGCGCTTGTTTGAGCCTCAGCTTCCCCATCTGTAAGATGGGGATAATCAATCTTGCAGGCTTGTTCAAGAGTAATGAGAGTTAATGCATGTTATCTATGGAACACTGCCACACCCTCCGCCAGCACTCCAAACCCTAGCCCAATTATCAGCCAGCTGATTTAAAGCAAGACTCCTACATTCCATTCACAGGGACTCCCCTAATTGGGAGCACCTCTTTCCTCCACCAATTCAAACAGACACGTCCCCCGGGGGCAGTTCAAAGCCGACCTCCTCCAGAAAGCCTCCTGACCACTGCCTCCCGCCCTGCTCTCCCGCCTCCTGCGCTCCTCAGCGGTGGTGCCCACACGGTGCGGCTCGGCACTCCGTGTGGCTTGGTGCTTCACGGTGGGTCTGTTCTCCCGTACGAACTTTAGCTCGCTGAAGAGGGCAGGTCCAGGGCCCGCACTTCTGTGTCCTCCACTGTGCCCAGCACAGTCTTCAAGATCTCCCTCCCAGCTTATTCGCTAACCAACGGGACCCCCGGGGAGTTTAGCCTGGTAAGACACAGCTCTGTAAAAGGAACAAGGGAAAGACCACGTGTACCCCGGTGCGTTCTCTGGTGGGTGAGGCGCCCTGCACAGTACCTGGGATCTCAGACGTCCCACCTCTTCAGTCAGTCTGTCTCTCCAGCAGAAGCTGGTTCTGCTTGCTGAGGAGCTGCACCAGCTGCTGGGCTGTAGCCTGGCTGTGCTTGTCTAGTTGCTTTAGCCTGGAGAAAAATCCACCGCAGAATTAGGGATGGGTTCTGAAGACTGGGGGCAGTAGGCCTCAGAGAGCAGGGGAGCAAAGACTTCAGCCCTCTCCCTGTTTTCCAGTGCTCTGTGTGTTGCAGGGAAGGTCCTGACAATGAACTACGAGCTGGGAGTCAGGGTGACCCTGAAGTGAGGCCCTTGGACGGACTCCATAAGGTGAATGGAAGTGTATCAGATATGAAAGGGAATTGGGAGTCTTTTCAGTGAGCTGTCAGTTAGGGAGCACACAGATAAAACTGAATTAAAACTCAAACCTTAAACTCCCAGAGGTCAAAGATGAGGGGCCTAAATGCCTCCACTGTTCAGCTGGAAACATCTCTGGCAGACTGGAGCAGACAGCCGGTCCCGGCTGGGGAAGTGGGCGAGGGAAGGCGGAAACACTGAACTAAGGGTTTTCCATTATTAATCACTCAGTCAATCACGAGCTCCGGCATCGCTGACCAGATGTCTTTAAAGATCCTAAATTTGTCATTCTGCTGATGGGCTCTCCTCTCCAGACTTGCTAATTCTCTATTATCCTCATTTGTCCACAGACGGCTTCCTACAACCAGTAGCACACTCACCCATGGAAATGTAGGCCTTGGATTAAATTTAGACTTGAACAACTACCCAGAACTGTCCCGGAAAGAAGTTGGGTGTGTCATATGCCCTTCCTCACAATCCTCAAAAAGCACCAACAGTGAAATTAAGTTGTATTTTCACAGGAAAAGTTCAAGATGCATTTCAAACTTCAGGCTACATGTCCCGCATTGAGTCAAAAACTTCGAAGATGGTTCTGCAGACCCTGGGCTCAGCCTGCCCTCAGTTCAAGCTCTCCAGCGACCCCGTTTCCGGCAGGCTCTGAGCACAATTAAACATCTGCGAGGACAGACATTCGGGACTTAGGTGGGGGTGGGCAGACTTGTTTACTAAAAGGATGCAGCACCTGGAGACAGGTAAAACTAAAACTGCACCCTGGGAAACCTAACAGTGGTCTAGTAATTTACTCACGCTCTCCTCAGGTTCCTCCGCCGGTGGCAACGCTCCCCATTTCCCAGATGGCACCTACCGCCTGCCCCGCCCCCTTCTCGAGCTCCAGTGGGTTTTGCAGGAGGTTGTTCAAGCTGCCCCAGGCACACTTACTGCACCCCAGTCTGCACCCCTATCCTCTCTGCCGAACACTCTGTGCTCCGGGTTTTCAGTCACACCTGGTTTTCTACTACCCCTCCTTCGAAGTGTCCCACATTGCAAGGGTGAGAGGCGGGAACTGGAAATACCCGACGCAGGGGTCTAGCAGGCGTGGTGCATGCTCCCCAGGTAGGAGCCCGCTCTGACCACGCCCATAGGTCTATGCCCCGCCCACTGCCCCTGCTGTTTCTGGAGAGAGCAAGGACCAAAGACAGTCCTTTTTTTTTTATACAGCAGGTTCTTATTAGTTATCTACTTTATACCTATCAGTGTATACATGTCAATCCCAATCTCTCAATTCATCCCACCACCACCACCACCCCAGACCCGTTTTCCCCCCCTTGGTCTCCATACGTTTGTTCTCTACATCTGTATCTTTATTTCTGCCTTGCAAACCAGTTCATCTGTAGCATTTTTCTAGATTCCACATATATGCGTTATTATACAATATTTGTTTTTCTCTTTCTGACTTACTTCACTCCATATGACAGACTCTAGGTCCATCCACCTCACTACAAATGACCCAATTTTGTTCCTTTTCATGGCTGAGTAATATTCCATTGTATATATGTACCACTTCTTCTCTATCCATTCGTCAGTCGATGGGCATTTAGGTTGCTTCCATGACCTGGCTATTGTAAATAGTGTTGCAATGAACATTGGGGTGGATGTGTCTTTTTGAATTATGGTTTTCTCAGGGTAGATGCCCAGTAGTGGGATTGCTGGGTCATATGGTAATTCTATTTTTAATTTTTAAGGACCCTCCATACTGTTCTCCATAGTGGCTGTATCAATTTACATTCCCACCAACCATGCAAGAGGGTTCCCTTTTCTCCACACCCTCTCCAGCATTTGTTGTTTGTGGATTTTCTAATGATGCCCATTCTAACTGGTGTGAGGTGATACCTCATTGTAGTTTTGGTTTGCATTTCTCTAATAATTAGTGATGTTGAGCATCTTTTCATGTGCCTCTTGGCCATCTGTATGTCTTCTTTGGAGAAATGTCTATTTAGCTCTTCTGCCCATTTTTTTTTTTAACATCTTCATTGGAGTATAGTTGCTTTACAATGGTGTGTTAGTTTCTGCTTTATAACGAAGTGAATCAGCTATATGTATACATATATCCCTATATCTCCTCCCTCTTGCGTCTCCCTCCCACCCTCCCTATCCCACCCCTCTAGGTGGTCACAAAGCTCCAAGCTGATCTCCCTGTGCTATGCGGCTGCTTCCCACTAGCTACCTATTTTACGTTTGGTAGTGTATATATGTCCATGCCACTCTCTCATTTCGTCCCAGCTTCCCCTTCCCTGCCCGCCCCCCGCCATGTCCTCAAGTCCATTCCCTACGTCTGAGTCTTTATTCCTGCCAAGGAGAGTCTTATTTCCTGTGTTTGTAGCTACTTAAAACCAGGTTCAGGGTCTCCCTCGCCCCGAGCCTGGGTTGCAGTCTGGCCCTGCCCAGGCTCCCGATTCCCTGGATCAGGCTGGGGCAGATCCCAACCAACAGCAAGTATCTTCCATCCAAGTGTGAGCACTTTCCTGCTTCCATACTGTATAAATTACATTACCTACCCTCCCCCCCACCCCCCACCCCCCCCGCCTTGCCCCCATTGCCCTCCTTCTGATATTGGAGGAGAGAAAAAAAAGTTTCCTCTGGTGAAGCCTTGGCCATCGCAGCTTTGGGAAGCCCAATCTACCCCCACTGCCATCCATCACGCTGTTACGTGCAGCAATTGTTCGTGAGAGCACAGTCTCAAACCCACCCCAGTGGTATCAAACCGAAGTTTTCCTCCACCGAATCCTCAGCATGGAGAGGCTGGGAGAAACAATGACATCCCAGGGAGCAGAGAAGCCAGGCCAGCCAGCTAGGGCCAGGGGGGCATTCTGCCCAGGCTGACCCCCTCATCTGAGCAGCGACTCTGCTGTCCAGCACTGGAGTGGGTACCTTTGAAGACACAGAGGTGTTGAGAACAGACTTTTTCCTTGAGAAGCAAACAATCTAATGCTTTGCTATTTAAATCAGACAGGCAAAAACATCCTCATTAGCAGCTGAGCTCTCTAAACCGTCAGGTGTAGGTGGCTTTCCCCTCCAGTCAAGTCTTGGGTGTGGAGAGAGTGACAGGCTAAGAGCTACTGAGGCAGTAGTAGCCCACTGACTTCAAGCTTGCTTGAAAAAATGAAACAGCAACATGAGATAAATAGGTGACACCATCGAGGCTTAAAGTCAGGAAGGCGCCAGGAGTGGTCATCCTCCACGTGCTCCCTTGCCCCGTGGATGGATCAGTGAGATAACGTTCCTGCTGACTGATGGGTTTAGTGTATGTTTTGGGGCTCCTCGAAAGAGTGGCTGCCGGATTCAGGGCTATGGGCTGAGCCAAAGCCTGTTCTCCCAGCACAAACAGCCAGCCATGGGCTGGCCGCACCGCTCACCGCCAGAAGTGGGGTCAGTTCCTGCCTAGACCCTCCTCCAGTGGAGCCCTCAGAACCTAGATGAGGCTCAGCTGGTGGTGTTCTGCAAAATGTGGGCCTTGGAACCCTGCAGCAGATATCCAGGAGCCCAGGCCCCGCCCAGACCAGATCTATCAAGTCCCCGGGTGTGAGCCCCATATCAGCAGCAAACCAGGGTTTTCCTGCAGAAGCACCACTGATAGAAGGAGTAAGACCCTTGGGCAAGTCCTGCCTTCCCTCCAGGAGGCTGAAGCCTCACTAGCTTCACAGCTGAAGAGCCAAGGATGGCTTCACTCTGATTCAACTTGAACTCCAAGCAGTCGCTCTAAGGAGTGTTTTTTCTCCCTTTAAAAAATATGCTCCCTCCTTTTCAGAGCCAGCCTCTACTGTGTCACTTTATTGCAGCAATAAAGTCAATCACAAGTTCAGAAACGGTAAAAACAACAACAAACCCAAACTCACATTTGTTAAAAAAAAAAAAAGCAAACAAACTACAACCCAGGTTTTACATAAAACGGACTTTGTTATGGAAATATATTTCAGTGGCAGCTCTCTCAAGGTCTATTTTGAATATTAGGAAAAGACTTTTTTTTTAATTAAAAAGTTATTTTTTGTAACAGCCTTCCCCAAACACTGTACAACCCAGCCTACGCTATTCATGAATGCTTTATTACCATCAGCTAAAAGAGATTTCTTGGGTTGTCCTATTGACACATACACCGTCTTTTATTTTCCATGGCGGTTACTGCTCTCATTTTTGTTGTGCTTCTAAGTTCAAGTCTTCAGCCAACCACAGCTGCAGCTGCCACCACTGACAAGAGCTAACATTTACTGAGCCTCTGAGCTTATTCCTCCATTAAAACTCACTACAATCCTAAGAGGTATGGCTAGGATTATCGTCCCATTTTACAGATGAGAAAACTGAAACTGACAGGTTCAATTAACTTGCACAAAGTCACACAAGGAATAAGTGGTAGAGCGTGGAGGCAAAGCTAGGCCGAGTACAGGTGTTCTTAACCACCGTTAACGGTTGGTTAATTCACTGAGTTACCTCAGCAAACCAACCAACTCTTGGTAAACCTTTCTCATGATGTCAAGAATTACAAAAGATCCCTTCCCTTAGGGGGTTCCCAGCCAATTAAGGAGACAAAATGGGTGCTGCACTCAGGGTACCACCAAGGCATTAAACCACAGGGTCAATACGGTAAGTGCGAGGACCAGGAAGGCTTGTGCCTACTTAGGAAATGGATCACCGTTTTCACCATCATCTACTAAGTGCTTACTATGTGCTAAGGGCTTATCATTTATTAACTTTTTAGTGCTCATGACAATTCCATGAAGCAGGAACTGTTGTTATCCCCACTTTAAGGATGAGGAAACTGAGGCGTAGACAGCACATATGACTAGTCCAAGGTCACTCGGATGGAAATTTGGGATGTGAAAAGATGAACGGGTGTTGGTCTGGCAGGGGCAGGGCAGGGCCTTGCCACATGGAGGTGGTACTGTAAAGGCAGTGGTGTCTGGAAACTGTGCAGTGTGGCTTGAGCAGAGGCTGTGGGCTGCTTGGAGGGAGGTGATGCTGGGACCCAGTAACGATTGGAGCCGAACTAACAATGGATGTTGTCCTTCGGACAATGGCATTGCCATTTACCAAGAGAAGATGGGAGGAGGGACAGGCCTGGGGTCAGGGTGAGGTACCTGTGAGACGCCCACTCACCCCCCCAGCACTTATTCAGCCTGGGGCCTAGAAGTGTCTGGCTGGATCTCCAGCTGTGCTGCCCAGATCTGTCGAGAGGTAAGGCCGTGAACGTGCTAGGGAAGCCTGGCAGAGATTTTCAAGTTTGTTAAAATTACAGACACCCAGGCCCCCACCACCTACTGGCCAAAACCTCTGCTGCAACGAGAATGAACATGGTCAGGCCCAGGCCTTGGGGAGGAGCCACCTGTCGAGGCTGGCAGAGGGCACGGAGCCAGAAGACACTGACGGATGACGGGAGGGAGGATGAATGCCGGGAGAGGAGAGGGGCTTGCGGGAGAAGCAGGGCAGCTTGTTGAGTGGCCGCCTGCCCTTCAGTAGGGAACTGTGGCAGAAGCTGCTTTCAGGGGCGGGAGAGGGGAGACCATCCTGGAGAGGGGCAAGAGGGTGTGCTGAGGATGGAAAGGCTTGAGCCGCTGGGCAGGGTGCCCTGGAGGAGGGAAGAGAAATCCTCAGAGCTGGGCTTGCAGAGGCAGGAGGCACCTGGGCAGCAGGCAGGCCCTTCTCCCAGAGGCAGAGGGAGGCAGGCGAGGTGAGCCTGAGCCTGAGAGGCCTCCAGCCCAGCAGCCTCCTTGTTCTGCCCCAGGTAGAGGGTGCGACAGTTTGCTGAGAAAGGAGGCCACGAGACAGGAGTTGCTCTGCAGGATGAGGGAGCTGGCCAGGGGCAGTGTCTCCTGAAGGGGTGCCTTCTCAGGTGGACACTGGCATCCCGACCTGCCCTCCGGATGATCTCACCCCCTTCTCCGAGCCCTGCAAAGCCTGGGTCAGTGGGCCCCAGACACCCTTTGGCTGCTTCCACCCACAAGCTGGCAGCCCCCTCTGCCTGGAACATGACTCCTCCTAACTCACAGGGCTGGAAACTACTTGTTTTCAATGTTCAGGTCTCAGCATAAATGTCCTTCTGAGAGGAAACAATTTCTTGTTCTGTTTGGGCCCTTTGTTTTGAGCCACTTCCTGAACAAGGCGTGAAGTAACTAAAGGAGAGAGTGGGGCTGCCCCCAGGGCCCTGCGGAGGGGCCTTTCAGACAGCAGCCCCTCCTGCAAGGAGGGGCCCAGCCGACAGCCTGCCAACCACACAGAGGTTCTGCACAGCTGGAAAGAGAGCGGATTCATCAGCTTTCAGACTTCAATCCCTAACTGGGATGCTCCTTTCCCAAGGCCTATACCTCATCTCTGGAACAGGCAGGTGTTCCATCCTCTCCCAGAGACCCCCAGGACATGCTCACTGTCTGCACCGTACGGTCCCAGCCCCCAGGGGAGCTGTGGCTAGGCCAGGCCCCTCAGGGGCAGGAGGCCATCCCTTCCTGCGAAGCCCCGGGGCTCCCCTGTCCTCACAGGGCACGGCGGCCACAGGAAGGACACTTCCAGGCTACTCTGCACCCAGGCTGGGGTCACCATCCCGATCAGGGCCCATTTCCTTAAGGACCTGCCATCACTGGGCAGACTGGGCCCCCTCAGAGGAGAAGAGCTGCTGCATAGCAAGGGCTCACCTGTGCAAAGGCTCCCTGGGAATTACAGGCGAGCGGGGGCAGCAGTTACGATGGGAACAAGCAGGCCCAGGTTTCCAAAGCCCAGGATGCAGATACAACTAAAGGAGACTGGAATGTGGGCTGGGCCCAGGCACATCTCTATTGGTCCAACAGTGATGCTCTCCGCCACACCCCGCACGCACAATCAGAACCAACATTTTTTTTTTTTTTAAATATGCACGACTTTAAGATAAGATGGAGCAAGTGGTGAAATACAAAACAACTTTATGGAGCTGAGTGGGCTGGGAAAAATATCTTATGCAAAACAGAAGCAGTGCAAGCTGCCAGCTCTGGTCCTGTGCTTCAGACACTCATTTGCTATGAATACTGTGAAAGCAAGTGAATACATATATTTAAATTTTTGTATGTTGTATGTGATACATACAAAATATATGCAGTGTCTAAATAAGTTATGAGGCATAATAATCAAATGAACACTTGTGAACCCGGTGCCAGTGCTGTGGGACCACTCCCTATGTATTTTCTCCAGCCCAGCCCCCTACTTACCCCGGAGGTGGCCAGTAACCTCATGCATATTTGGTTTTTGATCAGAGGTTTTAGTTTCACTCAACATTTAACCTGGGAGCTCCCTACAAACTACTGTGGGTGGCTTTTTGTTTGCTTGATTGTTTTTGGTGGCGATCGTGGTAAAATGTCTTTTGTCCTGCAATGTTTTCAGACAAGAGCCCCTCCTCAGATAATTGTTTGCAAAATGCTCAGACCCACAATTTCCCTGGAAGAGGGGCTTCCTCATGTAAATGAAGAACACTTTTCAGCTAACATGTGAATTTCAAAGGTGCACATGCTGTGACTGCAAAATGTGCACTCAGTTCTCTACTATTCCTAGTAGAGTACTCTAGTATTTACTAAGCATTTACTAAAGGCCAGGGAGTATTGTAGGCAGTAACTAAATGAATCCTCATAACAATACTGCACAGTAGGTATTTTTATCATCGGTATTTTGTGCATAAGAAAAGCCAGGCAAAGAGAAGTTAGTCATTTGCCCAAGTTCAGACAACCAGAAGGGTTGGAGCCAGGATTATCAAGCCACAAATGGCGTGTTCCTCCTTCTGTGCCCTTCTCACATGGGTGGGATCACCCCTAGTCACCTGTCCCTGAGTCCTCCTTGCCTCCTCCCTCTCTGCCCACATCGATTCTGTAGATCAGCCCTAAACCTTCTAAACCCCTCCACAGCTTGTTCTATCCCACGCATCCCACCAGAGCACCCATCTACACTTACTACAGTCATTGCTGGTCGGCCTCTCCCACTGAACAATGAATAACGTTTAAGGACAGGAATGGGATCTTGTTCAGCTTTCCATCTCCAGCACTTAGCAAGGTGCTGGACAAATGGTGTCAGAAAGAGCAAACCGGGCTTCCCTGGTGGCGCAGTGGTTGAGAGTCCGCCTGCCGATGCAGGGGACATGGGTTCGTGCCCCGGTCCGGGAAGATCCCACATGCCGTGGAGCGGCTGGGCCCATGAGCCATGGCCGCTGAGCCTGCGCGTCCGGAGCCTGTGCTCCGCAATGGGAGAGGCCATGACAGTGAGAGGCCCGCATACCGCAAAAAATAAATAAAATAAAATAAAAGAAAGAGGAAACCACTTACCAGTGGACAATATTTATACCAAATATAATACCTGTAATTTCATCTATAGTGTAAGTACGTTTTAATATTTAATAACTTTGTTCCCGAAAGAATATAACATATAAATCAAATAATTTTAAGTATGCTCTTGAAATCTGTCACTTAATTAAAAGAATCCTAGAACAGATGAATGAGTGCTGGACTTGGAAACAGGAGACACGGGTTCAAATTCCTATCACAAACTACCTATTTTACTTGGGCACGAGGCTTGATCTCTCTCAGTCTCAGGTTCTCCACTTCTAAAACTGAGCAAAGAATACCTCCTGACCTCCTGAATCAGAAACCCTGGAGGTGTAGCCAAGCAGTATGTGTTTTAATAAGCCCTCTGGGTGACTGTGATGAATTCCCAAGTTTAAGAACCACTGGTATGCTATAATTCACAGTATCAATCACATACAAAATGAGTTCTTCTGGAGAATAATGTATTTTGCGTGGCTCCAATTTTGATAATCAAAACAGCCAACTGTCTAAATGAAAACTACCCTAGTCTACTCCTAAGTTTTGGTGTCAGTCATAAAAACTTAAGCAAATTGTGTGATCACTTTGAATCTCAGTTTCCTCACATGTGAAATGACAGGATAAGCTAGAAGTGGATCAGCAAACTTCACACCACAGGCCAAATCCAGCCTGGTCCACTGTCTGTTTTTGTACAATCTGCAAGTTAAGAATGTTTTTTACATTTTTAAATGATTGAAAAAAAATCAAAAGAAAAACAGTATTTTGTGATGTGAACATTCTCTGACATTCAACTTTCAGTGCCCCTAAATAAACTTTCATTGAAACACAGCCATGCTCATCCACTGGCGTATTGTCTGTGGCTGCTTTTGCACAGTAACAGCAGAGTTGGGGAGCTGCAACACAGACCATATGGCCACAGAGCCTAAAATATTTATTACTTGACCCTTTAGAAAGCAAAGTTTGCCAGCCCCTGAACTAGAAGATGCCTAAGTTCTCTTTGAACTCCAAACTTCTACAATACTATGACTTTATAGAATTTTACTATGTTCCTATCCTCAAATACCGCCAGCTATCTAGTCATAACAGTACACCTAGGTTGCCCAAGTCGAAGTTTTGAAAACCCAATTACCCTAATTACTACTGCTCTAGGTAATTAATTTGGTAAGCCATATTAAAGTTGTACACTTTGTTCCAATGCTTAAAAATTGCTGCCACATTTTATGAAATTCCATCTCATTAACGTGGCCATACAGATCAGCTAGAATAAGCCATGTGCTCGGAAATCTGGAACACATTCTAGCCAGTTATCCTCACTTAGAAAATTAAGGCAGTTTCACTAGCTGGTTTGCTGTTTAAATATCCATTGCCCAAATCTACCCTTTTCAATAATGATTTCAATGGAGGAATTCATTCTAAGGGTCCTGCAATTCTGGGGAGAGTTTACATTTCCAATAAAGACAATTTACATTCCTGTACTGCCCCTTTAATTTTTCATTCTCTCAAATTTCCAATGAGCCTTGGCTGCCTGGGGAGTACAGCAGGGGTCGGCGGCTTAGGGCAGCAATGGGGAAAAGACCCCTGCTCTTCTCTTCAAAAGGGTCAGTCCTGTTAGACATGTTAGAGGCAACTTAGAGGTCATTCAGTCCTGCCCATTATGGTGAATCTGGGCCCCAGAGAGTACAAGTGATCTGTCCAAGGTCCCACAGACTGTCTAGAGTAAATCTAGGACTGAAACCCATGTCTCTTGACTCCAGATCTAGTGCTCTGCAGCATTTCAAAATCCTTTTTTTAAAAGGCCCCGACTCCTATTCCATACTAAAAAATAAGGACCTTGAGAAAGGTGACACACTGGGCAACGTACTGGGAAATGGCTGACCCATTTCCCCAAAAAGGCTGGGGAAAAGGGAGGCAATCCCTAGCTCAGTGCTTTTCTACCTAGCTCCGTGAAGAGCACCAGTTTGGGTTTTATTATTGTTCTTTTTTAACTTCCACTCTGTTGCAGACTGATAGTTTTGTGAAGTACTATAAAAATGCTGTTGCACTGCCTAATTGCTATAAAAGTTTCTAAGCACTTTCAATCTCTGTTCTTACCTTGTCACCAAACAGTTTGAGGACTCCTTGGTCTGGGAACCACAGACTGGTGTTGGCATGAAGGGTGCAGGACCCAGAGGCCAGAAGCTCCAAAACCAGCCTGGAAAACTCTCTGGCGGCGGCTCAGGCGCCACAGGACTCTGGGCGAGCCTGAGGTAAGGGAGGGCCCCGGCGGTGGCACCCTGGAGTCCCTGACAAGGTCCCTGGCTCTCTGCTGGACCAACAACTGCTTAAAACACAGCTGACTCTGGAAACGAGGCACAGTTTCCCCTCAGGTCATTTAGGAACATCTGCTGCGTAGCTACCTTGCAGTCTTAAAAGAGCATGTGCTATCTGACCTGACTGAGCTTGTAATTCCCTTGGAGGGCTGGGCATGAATAAAGGATCCGCACCACGAAACAGTGGGGACAGGAGCTGACATGGCAAGAATCTTAGACTCTGAAGGACGTAGGAAGACCATTTGCCTTAAGCCTCAGATACCCTTAACCAGTTCTTTGTAAAACAAGAGCAGAGTCATGGTGAGCACAGCCCCAGTGTGCAAAGAAAAACAGGACAGAGGAATGAAAACTCTTGAAAATCATAATCTTTGCAGAGTAGAATCCAGGCCACTTAGAAGTTCTAGGAGAAAAACCCACATCACCTCTCCTGCCACACCCGGCCTAAACCTAAGCCTGAGTACTCTCTTTTCAAAAATTAGTTATTTGGAAATAATTTCATACTTATAAAAAGTTGCACAGTGTGGCGTTTTCAGGAAGAGTCTGTTGTCAGGCAGTCCTCCGGGTGCCCCCCAGAGGCTAAAACCCTCCTCGAGCGGTCCTGGAGTGTGTCAGGTTCCACACTGTAGTGAGGTTCCCTCTAGTTTCTTCATGTTAGACCAGCCCCATCCTTGAGGTAGTCATACTGGTCACAGAGGTGTGACGAAATGACAGTGAGCCCACGGCAGCTAAGGAACCAGACTGTCACCACAGCGCACTTACTGGCACACATTTAATTAGCTTTTAATAAAAGTAATTTGATAACTACTCCTGGTCATCCACTATAGAACTGTCAATGCTGAAAGCTTTTTTATTTAGCTTCTCTTCCATCTATACTGAGGCAGCCTCCCTGCTGACCCTTGTCAAAGAACCCCATCTGCTGGTTGCCAGGGTAACTGAAGGCAACCAATTGAGCTGAACAGAGTGACTCAGAAATAAAATCTGCAGCCAAAGGAATTCTGCTAAGAGTAATAAATCATTTAGTAAAAGGGGATCCTCCACACAGTGATGAGTGTTGGGATAATATGAATGCTTAACTCTTCCAGCGAGAAGGTCCATGGCAGATCAGAGTGGTTAGGCCTGCCAGAGGGCTCATTTGGAAGCTAGTGGGCTCAAACAGCAGAGAAGTCCGATCCTGCCCATTGACGTGCCACCATGGGGGAGAAGGAAGCAGCTAAATCGGTTGTTTAATGTTTGGGCTGCGAAATTCTGAGTTTTAAGAAGTGGCAAGAGAACCAGTCCAGGCTTCCAACACTCCTTACTCTATTTTTCTAAAGTACCACAAGTAAACAAAACGCCCCATGTAGCCCAGGAAACTACTGTGGCCTTGAGGAAGGTGGCAAAGAGAACAAACACTGAGATTGCTTTGGAATAAAAACGTCTAGCACCATCTCTTTGTCATCAATCAACTTTTAGGTGCTCCAAGCAGAAGTCATCTAGGTGCACAAAATATGCAGTCCTTGAGATAGCAAGGGAGACAGGATTCAACTCGGAGGGTTGGGAGTATCACCATGGAATGGTCTCAGAGAGGGTCAGGGCTCTGAATAAGAAAGGCAGAAGAGGGTTTCCCTGGTGGCACAGTGGTTGAGAGTCCGCCTGCAGATGCAGGGGACGTGGGTTCGTGCCCCGGTCCGGGAAGATCCCACATGCCGCGGAGTGGCTGGACCTGTGAGCCATGGCCGCTGAGCCTGCGCGTCCGGAGCCTGTGCTCCGCAACGGGAGAGGCCGCAACAGTGAGAGGCCCGCGTACCGCAAAAAAAAAAAAAAAAAAAAAAAAAAAAAAAAAAGAAAGGCAGAAGAGAAAGGGAAAACGAGGCCTCCGGGGGGCTGCTCTGGGTGACAAGAGGCAGCACGTTGCAGGCCCCTGGCAGTGGGCTCAGTGTCGTACCTGAGTCCCTCACAGCACAGGACTCCGTTCCAGTCCTGACCCCCATTCCTGGTGAGCACCCGCTGTGTAGACTAGGAATCCCTACAAGCAGTAGTGCCCAGATTTTAAGAAGAAAAAACTCCGGACGTGCTAAATCATCCATCCAGCATTTAAGCTGTATATGGCCGTTCCTTAGTGGTTGTGATGGGAGAGGCAAGGTTAAGGGCAGTAGAAACAACTGCCCCGATAGCCAATTACCGTAGGGGATGAGGCAGCAGGGGTGTGTGCTGGGGGATGAGGGGTGGTGGTCAGGGCAGCCTTACCCTGCAGTGCCGCTCGTCTCAGGTTGCACCCCACCCTTTTAAGAGGTATACAGGCAGGATGCTGACATCTTCCCAACCCCTGACCCACAGAGCCATGGGAGGACCCTGTATCCTAAGTCACCCCCAGAGATAATTTCCTTCTTTAGAAAAGAGCAACTGCCAAGCGGAAGGTAGGTTTCCCCCTACCCCATCCTAGATGCCACCAGTGAAAGGATGCATCTTAAGAGTTTTAGTGAGATTCCGTAGACGGCGGCGTCAGGAGCGGCTGTGCCTTTTCTGGGGCCCCGCTGGTCCAAAGAGTCCACCAAGCAAAGCACTCCCGGGCCACTGCGCGTCCGGAAGCCGCCAGCCCGGCCCCCAGCCAGCGCTGGGCGATTGTGCCTCTGCGGGTTGAAGCGTCGGCGGGGCTCCACGTGCGCCTCTAGCGCCCACACCTGCGCTCGGCCCCCTCCGGACGCCCGCGGCTGGCAGGGCGGCCTCGCGCTCCAGCTCCCGCCGCCGCCGCCGCCGACGCGGGCCCCGCCCGGCCCCGCGTGCCGTCCTCCTCGCGGCTCGGCCCGGCCCCGGGATAGTGGGGGCCGCAGGCTCCGGCGGGCGGGCCGCGGGCGGGCCGCGGGCGGGGGGGTGGGGGGCGGCTGGTGCCCGGCATCTGGCTCCGGAGGCTCCGCGGGGGCTCGCAGGGCCTCTGGACCGCGGCAGAAGGAGAGGATTAAGCTGAGATGGCAGTTGAAGGAAGGAGATGGATGAAAGCTTCATTAACTCCAAGCTCACGTCCCAATTTCTTTCCCCTGAGAAGCAGTGTGAAAAAAGTTTGGTTTCCTTGTGATGGGAAAGTGCTGCGTGATTGTGTTTGCTTTTCTTACCTTTTAATTCCTTATTTGTGAACAACAAAAAATTAAGCATTGTTTGTTGATCATGGAGGACTCCAATTTTAATTAAGCAGGAAAAAAATCTTGCTAATAGAGAGGCTGAAGAAATATTGCAACCCGTTTTAATATCTGTGTTAGTGATTAAGCTTCTCACGTGACTTAATTGAAACTGGCGAATATCTTAAGAACTCAAAGAAATGAAAATTAAAACGGTGCTGGGTATGACATGCCTTTATTTTCCCCCTCCAGTCTCGTCCAATAACTAAACTGACTTTTATGATCAATCCTAAAATGTGCCATAGAAAACAGACTTCCTGATTCCATAAAAATATCTTGAGTACTGCTTTATGACACAGTTGTTCATGCTTGAATTCCCTCTCCCTTCTTACAAAGTTACCATTAGTTACACTTCTAAACCCTACTTCCAATTCTTTGTCTCTGCTCACTCTCCGGAATTCTCCTCCATATTTCAATTCCCAGACACTCTTGAACTTTGCACATGCTGCCAGTTTCAGCTTGCGCAGAATAATCAGTATATTAATTCCACTCGGAGACAGTGAGATTTTTCTAACACAATCTGCCCAACCTGAACTCTTTCCTTCAGAAACACTTTGCCTTTAAAAAGAAACTCCCAGCATGAACCTCATATGAAGCGACATGTAACAGACAGTGCATGTGGCGCTGGGCGAGCAGCTCAGAATTAAAAGAGAATTTTTCACTTTGTTTCTTTGGTGCCATGTGCATAATGTACATGTGGACAAAACTGACATCAGACATTTAAAGCAAAAAAAGAGTGGGGGGAGGGGGGATGTGATGGTGGAGGGAAAGAAAGAAAATATGTTGATAAAAACAGTAACTTCTGTTAATCTACATTTTTCAGTTACTGTCTTAATTAAGAATGTTAGGAAATATGTTGCAGTTTAATTGCATTGTTTCAAGAAATTCTAATGCTGACAAATTTGGGACCATGTACACTTGGATGGTAAAAGGGATTGAAGTGGTAATTTCTTCCAACTGGTAGATAATCAAAATTATGCTTTCCACAGACAATCCCCCTGCCCTTGATCCTAAATTCAGACGACAAAGTAAGAATAGCCTAACACTTAGCATGTTCAGTATGAAATGAGCTCTGAAAAAGAAAGAAAGAAAGAAAGAAAGAAAGAAAGAAAGAAAGAAAGAAAGAAAGAAAGAAAGAAAGGACTGTGTTTTTAACCTATGTGTATGAGATAGGAACAATTTTTCAATATAAATACAAAGAATTCACAAAAAATGAAAGAGCACTTTATCTGAAATTTCTGGGTAACATTATTATGCTTGTAGAAAATAGTTATTTAGAAAAAAGTCGGTACCAATCTTCAAATTATTCTCTGATGACCTTAAGACAGTAAAAATCATTTGCCTCAGCCACAAGTACATAAACATAATGACAGTCTGAAGACACATTCAGATGTCAGGACACTGTGTCCTTTTCTCCTTCTGCAGCATAGACGCTCCAGGCTTCATTTCTCTTTGGAGGGAAGACTGCATCATCACAAAGCAAAATAAATTAGAATGTATTTTCCTTGCTCAGAGTACCTTTGATAGAAGTTATAGTAGACAGGGTAGCCTCCCACTTGCTACAGTTTACCACAGTCAACTCATTTTTAACCTGGATGTTGCATTTCTTACTTGATCCCATTGTCTGGGACCTGGGTAGCTGGGCTCACTGCCTCTGAGAAGGGAGGTGGCCACTCACACAGCACAAACCAGGCACTGACCAACGACCCCCACTGACCTGACTACTTCATTCAAACTGGTTTGATGATTTGGTCAGTTCTTTGACTGGATCAACTATTCATTTCACTTTCCATTAACCACGGTTTATGATACACCTAGAGCCTCAGAGTTAGTTATCTATCCAACTGAGGAGGTGGGCCTAACTTTTCTAGCAGCTAAAGATATTGCATTACACGTGCAATGGCCCTGAAATTAGAATAAAATAAGATCTGTTTGCCCGAAAACGTAGCTGAAATGTCCAAAAAGCTTGGTTAAGAGAACAAACTCGAAAGACCTGCTCTCACTAGGAGGTCTCGTGGCTTCTTCTGCCTCAGCCTCCCAGAACAAGAATGGCCAGACTACTTGACCACAGCTGAAATCCTGCCAATGCGCTGCCACCATCAGTGTCTCAATTCTTAAACTTTTATTTACATTTGTATTAGAGAACAGAATCCTAAACGTCTCAAATTGCTGGATAAATGGCATGTGTGACCTCGGATTCCACAGAGTTCACCAGTATGGAATTAGTATAAATTTTTTTCATGTCTCACAGGAGGTCCAAAATAGTGAAGGGACACATCTCTTGTGTGCTCAACACCTGGGACCACATAAAACTCCCAGCTGACTGACCAAGAAATGAAAGATTTTCCATCTTTTGGGGTTTCTGTAAATTCTGATGGTAGAGGACATTTCCCCCCCACCCCCCTCCACAGTAGCTGGGCAACCTCCCCAGAAAACCCTTTGTCAGGCAGCGCTGGAGGCTGGTGTGCAGAGCCTGGACCCCTGCAGAGGGTGGCAGGAGGGGACACTGTGCTGAGCAGGACCAGAGCATCGTTAATCACCAGATCAGACAGCGAGAGGAGAGTTCAAGTGGACACAGAGGCAGGGAGAACTCACGAGTGTAATTATAAGTTGAAAAGTTCTGAGTCAGTTCTCAGAGTTTAGAGAACATTAAAAGAAGAACACACAATACTGGGGGGAAAATAGGGAAGCAGTACACGCCCGAGGGCCAATTGCCTCTCCAGCAGCGGCAAGGCTGTTCCTGGGCTCGCAGGACCATTTGTTCCATTACACAATCTCCTGAAGCCATTTAGAGAGAGCTCAAACAACTGCCTGTACCAACACGACACATGGCTTCCCATCCCGACTCTTTGCTAATCCAGACGCTCTAACCATCTTTCTTTAAGATGCCATATGGTTGGCAGAAGCCTGTAGATCTAGCAGCACATCTGCTTGTGCGTTTCTTCTTCCCTCCATCCCCCCAACAAAAGAAGGATAGAGAGACAGACCAAGAGGAGGGCATGCGTGTGTACCTCTGCCTATATTGTTATTTCTTTTTACAGATTCTAACTAAATAAAACTATTACGGGGATGACTGGAATTATTCAGGGCTGGATCATTTTTTACTAGACAACATGGCAGATTTATTTGCTTGTCAATGATTTAAATCAAGATTAGAAAAACAAAGGATGGATGATCTCCTTTCTCCAAAGGAAAACCGGTTCAAAGCTCTCCCTCTGGGAATCCTTGAAATGCTTTCTTGCCGAAGGAGAGGGACAGCACCCTTGCCTGAAGCGATTTCTCCTCTTCTTTTCGGTCAAGGAAGACAGACAAGCTGAGAAACTAGCAGATACCCAGAGCCTGCTTTGTTAGCAAGCACACGCGGCTGTATGCTAATGCATCGGCACCGACACGCTGCTTTTTTGGTGTGATGAGCAAAGATTGTTGACACTGTTGAAATCCTGGCTCTCCTGGCCTGTGAGCACACGGGCTGCCTCCTTGGAATCTGGCCCCCAGTAAGACAGGCTGCAAAAAAATAATACATTTTCTACTCTCCTGATGACTGAAATCTGGCCATTTGCAACTTAGAGCAGTTGGGCGGGGGGAGGGGACATTAGAAAAACATTCTAAGATATTCTATCAAGCTAGGAATCAAAAAGACACAGGTGAAAATTGTGGGTTTCTTTTAAACTAAAAGTTAAACCTGGTAGACATGTGTGAGTGATCAAGGCCAGGATGCTGGCTTCAGAAGCAAACCCTGAAAAGTGAGGGTGAGGGGCCATTATTGTAGCCTCTGCTGAACCGGGTAGCTGGGACGTTCCCACCACACCGGGCAGAGGGCACTCTGCAGATGCGACAGCCCCACTAATGGCACCATCTCAGTTACAGGAGAAAAGCTAAGTTTCAGATCTTCTTGTAAATTTTTCTGAACCATATGTTGGTTGACCATACATGGTTTACCAAGTCTGTAGAAATATATGGCGGCAAAAAAGCAAAGCAGATATTTCGTTGTTGCAAAAGTACTTTTTTTTAAGTCAAAGAAGAGTAGGGGAAACCACATCTTCTGATTGCTGAGCATGAGATATCCCTTTACCCGCCTAGAAACTCTAAGGGATAGGTATTATTATTACAATTTAACAGATAAGGAGACTGAGGCTTAGAAAGGATTACAAAAAAGAAACAAAAGATCCCAGAACTTTGGCAAAGTTATGCAGCTAGGAACTGCCAAACTCAAAAGGCCATGCCTACCTCACTCACAGTCCAGGAGACCCCAGGTGTGCAGCTACACTTATACACACAAGCATTACCTAGTGGATATGCCCAGGGTCAAGTGTGCCAGTCTAAGCAGGTCACTATTACCTGGTGAGCAATACACCAGTTATAATTAGTGTTCAGGCAGGGGCATCAAATAGTAGGTTCCATTTACTTGTACTTTTAACATGAATACAGATTCATGTAACTGAAATGTAAAAACATGAGACGTGACTAAAAAAAACATTGAACATTATAATAAAAATATCAGACTTTATCCATTCAAAAAGTATGCCCTTTAAACAATTCACCTTGGGGCCAGCACATGCATTTCAACCACACTGCCATCACCTAGGACTTGCTGACATGTTCCTTCATAGCCTAGGGCTTAGTGGATACAAGTGTAGGTTTGTGAATGAGTGTATATTAAGTGCATTTCATCAAAATCATATGTTTTCATAAAATACCTGCAGTCTATGCTATACTAATCTATGATGAATCAACAGCTCAGAGCAGATATGAGCCTGATTCTATTATCAACAGGAACAACAAACTATCATTAACAATTCTGTTATTATCACTGAGATGTGGCTATGTAGAATGATGAGTTTAAATTTTAAAAAAAAGATGTATGTTGAAATCTGAGCATGATCCAAGGCAAATGCTTCTAAGCCTGTTTCATTTCTAATGTAAAATGATACTACCTACCTCACAGGATTGTTGTGAGAATTAGAGATAACATGTAAAGTGCCCGGCACTTTGTAGATTCTCAATAAATGAATATACAATCATTATTGTTATTATTTTCAATAGAGGGCTTCGGAGCATATAGAAAGTGCTTTCACATACATTAGCTCATTCAACTCTGAAAACGGCCCTGGAATGTAAGAAGTTTTTCTTCTATCTAATGAATTAGATAGTTGAGATTCAAAAATAAAATAACTAAAGCAATAAATAACATGAGCTATTACTTTTATTAATTATTTACTGAGCCCTTTCTACATGCAGTTACTGTGATAAGTGCTTTTCTAGCCATTTCCAATTGTAATAGCAACACTTTGAAGAACGTATTACTGGTACTCTTATAATTCTCATTTTGTAGACAAGAAACTGAGGCTAAGAGATGCTGCCAATATCTCGCCTAAATTCACATAGTTAGTAAGTGGCAGAGCTGGAAAACAATCCCAGGTCTGTCTTCTAAACCCACAATACTAACAATAGCTGTAAAATATTGAAGACAGGACTAAAAGCCAGACTTCTCTGTTTAAAATCCAGGGCCCTTTTGTCTGTACCACATTGTCCTTTGGGACTTATCTAAAGCTACTGTACATGTGACAATGAAATTTCCTAGCATAAAAATCCTTGTCCTTAGCAAATTTCTATGTATGCTAACAAATTCTGTAGGGCTTATGGTTCAAGTGTCATAAACAATGCACACTCACACAGAGCCTGAATGCTGGGTGCTCCCCTACAGCACAGTGAAACATTAAAGCAGGGCTCTTTTATAAGATGGCAGGACATGACATATGCATGTGAATGCATCACACACATAAACACACACCAACAAAGCTGTCATTATATATTTGGAAACTAATATCATTGAAACTGTCAGAAACTTTTTTTTATCAAGATAATAGTCTTTCAATAAAAATTAACTGTCAGTAGAAGGCTTCCAAATCAAAATTATATGCTAGGGGTATTAGAACATTCAGAGGTTGCTGACCATATGCTGACATGAAGAAATGGGAGCTGGTGCAACTAAAATCTGGATTTATGGTTCACGTATGTGCTTTACCAGACAACCTTCTCCAAATAAGGCCACGGAGCTGCTCTTGTGAACTCTCTCCTTGTTTCTGGTGCAGTGGGACAAGGGGGCAGTCATCTCAGGTAGGCTCTTCTTGACCTCTCTGCTCTCTCCCTCCCTGTGTCCCCTTTATCTGATCGGACCTGGACTGATTTCTGTAAGTCAAGTTTCCCCATTGGTTCTCTCCTCTATTACCAGAGCTTCCAGGCTCCTAATTTCATTGCTGACTTCAACCCAGTTCAAAGTGGAACAGGATTTCAAACAAACAAACAAAATAAACAAGCAGGAGCCTATGCTATCACTTCAGTGCTTCCAAGTTCATAAATCTTTGATCACATTTTCAGTCAATATGGAGGGAGGGTCCCAGCACATGGATTGTGAACAGAAATGTGTTACTTGGAATTTAGTGCTCTGTAAGTGCAAGGTGCCCCACGGGTTTCAGACTTAAAGCATATAAATCTCGAAGGCTTCTCAAGAGTACTCTGGAATGCATCACTATGAGGCAGCACTCATATCTACCACGAATGGAGACCTACATATTAACTGTCCCACGAGAGTGAGACTAGGTGCCCCAGAGGCAGACATTTTAAATGATATGTCTTTCACTAATTTCATAGGCTGCAGTAGTCCTGCGTGGTAGCATGAGAACAAAAATACTATTTTATTCTAACTTTGCTAAAGGTATGGGTAGGATGGACTTCCCCTATCATAAGTGAGTGTGACTTCCTCAGCTAGCTTATCCACTCTGAATAGGACCTATATAACTTACACCTCCTGGACTACAACACAAGCTCTGATTTCCTATTACACCTTGTTCTGTGTGCTGGGCACTTTAGCAACTCACATAGCTCGTGTTTGCTGAGCAATTTACTATGTGTCAGGTACTGTTCTGAACATTTCTGTGTACTAACTTGTTCAATTCTCTTAACCAATTCTCATGATTTAATAGGCTCATATTAAGTACCTTGCCCCAAATCACACAGCACAGAAGCTAAGCCATCTGGGTTCAGGATGCACAGTCTTAACTACCCTTCCCTACAATGACTCTCAGAGACATTATGTAGGAAAGGATATGATGCCTACCTCGCCTACCAGCCATGGGAATTTGGTGTCATTTAGCCTCTTTGACCCTGAGTTTCTTCAAAGCAAAACATAATTTAAACAACAATTGTCACACCTATCTATGTCAAAGGGTGGATATATGTATAGTATATTCTCTCACATGTTTACTGCTTTCTTTTTCCCACGTGCAGAAGTCTTTTCTAGGCCCAAGTTGGTTGTGACCTCCTTGAGGGGAGAGGCCAGTATCTAGTATATTTTGGTAACTACCATGGCCAGAGCTCACAGTTAGTCATCACCATCTTCATCATAGCCTCATAAGTTGTTGCCACTGTGGGTACTAATTGGGGCCTCCAAAATGAAAAACCAAGGATCCTTTGCTTTGCTAGTTAAAGACAGGGACAAAGCTTGTTCATACTGCATTTGGTGTTTAAATGCCTTTTCCAAAACCGTCTCAGATGAATTGAAAGGGCGGTGAAATTAGCCAGCTCCACTAAGACACAAAGTGATTGTCTGACATGGACTGATGTAGAGCAAAACGAGTGGTATCTTCCCTTCTGGAAGCCCCTGAGGTCAGGTTTGTCACCTGCCCATGTTACACAGGGATATTAAAAACAATACCACAACAACTGACTGGACACAGCTAATGTGATGAAAAGGGTGATGAGAGTATATACATAAAAAGAAACACTGCCTTTCTAGAGACAGAGAAAATTGTTAATACAAATGAACAGATGCTTGGGAAGAAAATATTATTTCCAAAACCCAGACAAAGCTCTATTTATTACATTTCAGAGACACTTAAATTATAGTGTCTGAAAGCTATCCTATCAAGGGTATCTGTGACACCTAAATTATCTAAAAATCTGAAAGGATAAGCCGAAATAAAGACTTTACTGTGAGAAAGACTTAGGGAGAAAAAGTTCTTTTTTTTTCTCAAAGGATCAGGTGATTAAATCTACTGTGTATTATAACCTAATGAGTACTAAGTTCCAGCACTAAACTTTATGGAAATCCAACAGAATATTAAATTCAAAATTCATTCAGAGATGTTAATATGTGCTATTTTAAAATCTAAATGCAAATTTCACTATTCCTATGGTCTGTTGATATTCTTCTTGTTCACATTGGTTCCTTGGGCACTCCGCCGCCCCAAGCTCCAGGCCTGCCCCAGGCGCTCCACAGAAGTCCTGGGGTGTTCTCTGTGCCTCTGTGCTGGGCCAGGCCTAGAATGGAGGTGCTGGGCGTGGCAGCCACTGAGCAGGCTTGGGCTTGGATTTGTTACCATCAACCCTGACCCTTCCAGAAGAAACCAGGCTCACCACTGCCTCTCCCACTGACTAGCATGCTTCTGGCTGCCTCTAGGCATTTCCAAAAAATGGACTGTCACACACTAGTTAAGGAAAAAAAAAGGAAATCTTATTTAGTTGGGCCCAGGAAAAGTTAAACAATGAATCAAGTGACCTGAATGGGAGTCACTGTCACAGTCCAGTGTAGACATAACTCTAAATCTTTTCAGTTCATCATTCCAGCCAATTCAATTCAAGTAAAATACAGATTTCAGTCTAGATTGGAAAGACAACAAAAACAACAGCATAAAGAAGCACACTAAAATCCATTATCGCCTGTGATATTTACAGGTACTTTCAATCTGTTTCCTTAGGATGGGGTGACCTGAACCTTGAATGCCAGGGGTGTCCAATAGGAATCTTTATCACTCTATGCAAGTGATAGAGTGATATTGCCTTTCTCCCTTCATCTACTTCTTGTTTATTGTTCTACCTTACTTCTTACACACCTCACCGGGTGTTGTGCAGCTTAGTAAGTTAGCAAAGGCTTGTGATTTTCCTAATGAAAGGTGTTAATGGTGTTATGTAAATACACAGTATTATTTTGTCTTTATTCCAGCATTCCTGGATTGAAATAGTTCAGTGTGTGTAAATATGTTGAATCATGTGTATTAATTGCATTTTTTTTTGAGTAATTCCCTGGCATCCCAGTTAACTAAGTAGATGCAAGCTTACTTGCACAATGAAATATTAAGCATAGTCTCAGACAACTAGTCATAAGTCTTTGTGCCTTTCAAATCAAATTCTAGCTAGAGGAATCCATCCAGCACTTACAGTCATTTGCTTGAATACTAGACGGAATCACTAAGTTGTGACCTCCCATGAAAATAAACGAGGCAGATGCAAAGGTTAAAGTTTACAACATAGCAAGTAGCCTACCCCAGAAGATGGGGACAAGTATGTAAGCTCCCGGTAAACAATTAGCATAAATAACCAAAGAGCCTAAGTGTACAACATTCAGAAAAAAAATTTAAAAGTACCAATACCACCACATGTTTTAAGTTGGAATTTCCAAAAATAAATATTACTATGAGGATCAAGTGTCAATGGGGGTCACGTTAGCTCTTTTTTTTTTTTTTTTTTTTTTTTGTGGTACGCGGGCCTCTCACTGCTGTGGCCTCTCCCGTTGCGGAGCACAGGCTCGGGACACACAGGCTCAGCGGCCATGGCTCACGGGCCCAGCCGCTCCGCGGCATGTGGGATCTTCCCGGACCAGGGCACGAACCCGTGTCCCCTGCATTGGCAGGCGGACTCTCAACCACTGCACCGCCAGGGAAGCCCAGAAAGTGTTTGAGTCAGGATGGTCTTGGGGCTAAAAAGCCACAGGGACACTCCTGGTTAACTGGCTGAGTCATCAGGTGGTCCAACAAGGCAAAGAACCATGCCATGATATTGGGAATATAAGGGCAGTCAGCTGGAAGTGATGTGCTGCTTCTCATCTTGGGCCTTAAGTCTAGAATGATCTTCCACAGTGTGGAATCCAAAAAAATGTTAATAAAGCAAGAAGTCCAAATACATGTTATGAGTTCTGGTCACAGTGGCTACCAAAATATGTGATACTGGCCCCTCCCCTCAAAGAAGTCACAGCCCATTTGGGCCTAGAAAAGACCTTTACACATGGGAAAAAGAAAGCAGTAAATACGTGTGAAGGGAATGGTCCAGGTGTGAGTGAGTGGTCTTAGAATTCAGAAGAGGAATTCATTCAAGAAAACTTCTCCATTGATTCTAAAGCACTGTGTATTACTGATTTTAAAAATGTACAACAGTGCATTTATATGCGTCAATAACGCAGAAATAAGTAAGGGGATGGAAATGAAATAGACAGTCTAGCTGGTAACAAAGGCTTCGATGTGATAAATTTCAAAACAAAGTAGAATGGTAATGTAGCGCAAATCTGACTGGATGTGCCAGAAATAGAAAATGTTTCCCACTAATGCAAACTTTTTTGGAGACTAAGAAAGTGGACTTCTAAAGCTTCTCAAAGACTGCAAGTCATGCCACAGACAGTTACAAGGAACGGGTAACTCTTGAAAGCCATTCTGCAGATTGCAACAAAGACTTTAGATGCTGCTCTCCCCAACCAGAATTCATGGGCTCACGATGAGGTCAGGGACACCTTACAGAGCACATACTGGAATAGTCAGACTGACCCAACATACTTTCTCTTTGATCACCCTTATATTTGACTGTATTTTAGTAAATTATCCATGTAGTTGTATTTTGACAGCTCTCTTTACAGCAGTAAAACAAAATGTGTGCATTGCAAATGGCAAAGATTCAAATTTCAGCTATGTTTATCCAAAATAGCACTGAACTGCTTCTGTACTTATGCTATACTGCCTACAGCTTTACGGAAGGGAAGACAGATGGGATGAATTTAGCAGGGAAACAGCTGTGGCTTGAAGAAGAGACAAGCAAAAGTTTTGCTATCAGGCTTCATTATGTATCAAGGTACCAGTAAAATGTGTATCCGTAAGGCAGCCAAAAAAGTGTTTTTCATTTGACTAGTGATAATTACCTTTTCTCAACAGCTGACAATGTTCTAAGTGGCATTAAATAGGTAAAGTAATTAAGCAGTAAGATATAACAGGCAGTGCCTTGCTGGGAATCGTGGTTTCCCTCAAGTGTGCTGGGAGGTACAAACTAAAGGGCCACCGACTTCAACCCCCTGAGAAATGCAGCAAGCCCGAGAATTTGCTGGTGGGAGTGCACACAAATAGGAAAAAGGGGGAAAAGCTATCCATGGAGACTGGCAGTTGGGAGCTTATTTGTGTGACCATGACATTACTGAAAGAAAGTTAAGTAAGCTCCCACCTCTACCCTTTTCACCTATTTCTTAATGATGAGTGTGCATCATTCACACTTTGTGGCAATCAACTGGACCTTGAAATGGAGAGTTTGGGCTATTTATTTTTCTGAATCATCTCTGTCTATTTTTAACTGCCCACTTAGATATTCTTCAAGACTAAGATGCTTCAACTTTTCTGAGAACAGGAAATTTCCAGTTTTTACACTGTTGAGGGGGTGATCAATTACTTTGCGAGTTAGCCTTGCTCAGAGTGACCATTCTTGCTGGCACCGATCCCATTCTCTCCTGCAAATGTGCTGCTGCAAATCCTGTAGATCCTCCTATAGAAGTAGTGTTCACTGCACAAACTTTGTGTTTAAAATAATAAACCATGCATTCTGTGAAAAAATTGTACCCCTGTATTAATTACCTTAAGTAGAGATATTGGGTGGCTACCCAGATTATATATAATGTATGCACTTTATTAACCCCTGATAAACTGCTCTATTAAATAGGTTTTTTTTAAATAAATCTAATTTATGCCACAATGGTAAATAACATCATGTTCCACCCAGATCAATAACATTATTATCGCCATGGTAACAGAAAGGGGAAAAGCAGAGAAAGCCTTAAAAAGGAACAAACACAATACAACATATATACAACAAACCATGGTGGGACTGATGTTTGGTGGCACAAAGTTCTCCTAAAAAGTCTGGAATTACCACATCACCACTGAATGGCAATAAATAAAAAGCATTAACATACTCAAAAGCATGTTAACTGCTTAGAAACTTAATAACTTCCTAAGTATCTTACCATCACTTTCCGTTCCCGTTCTTTCAAAAGGTTATATATTTTATTTCCTTCTGTGTGCAACTATCTCCCCCCTCCCTGCCCCACCGTAAGCTTATGGTAAAGCTCCTCTACTTTTTTCAGTGACTTTTGCTTCTGGCAACACTTCTCAGGCCTCTACCTGACTACATCTTGACAACCCCCCTGACAGCCACTGATTTTCTGGGTCCATTTAGCAGCAGAAAGACTGTGAGGTGTTGTGGGGAGAGCACAGGCTCTGAAGTCAAGCAAACCTGTTTAATTTCTAGCTTCACCTCTCATGGACTATGCAACTGGGGTCACATTTCCTTCTTCTGAGCCTCAGTTTCCTTATCTGTGAATTGGGGTAAACCTTGGAGGGCTGTTGTAGAGCACCTAGTGTAACGGCAGAGTAAAGTGTCAATAACTAGGAATGACATTACAGAAAGAAAATATTTTACTGAATTGCCCTTTCTGCCATCGTCTTATTTCAAATTATTGCTTCTCTTTTTCTTCTCACTATTCATCAATCTGTCTGAAATTTAAGGTAACATAAATATATTTGAAACTGTTAATATTTTACTCTCTCTACCACATTTTCTTCCATGTATCAGAACACAAGATTTTCCCATATAGACAAAGGATACTCATGCTTAAGATACGTATGCAACAGCTTAAGACATGTATGTTGGGACTCAATTCAGAAACTGATCAAGATGCTCGTTGTAGGACAATAGTAGCAGTTTAATGGCAGGAGAGCAGTTCAGATAGCGCAGAGAATGGGAACATAAAA
This sequence comes from Orcinus orca, assembly GCF_937001465.1. Lineage (NCBI taxonomy): Eukaryota > Metazoa > Chordata > Mammalia > Artiodactyla > Delphinidae > Orcinus > Orcinus orca. The sequence continues at coordinate 5,269,022 of NC_064559.1, read as the reverse complement.
CAATAGCAAATCTTGTTGGAAGTACAGGAGGAATTTTTTTTAAAATTGCTATTATGGGAGCTAAAGTATTCCTAAGATTCTTTGCATCAGCATCCTTTCTTCATAGACTTGGGAGCAGCACTGCCTGGGATCAAGTTCAGCCTCTGTCATGTTGTAGCTGGGGGACCTTGAGCAAGTTACTTAACCTCATTATGCCTCAGTTTCCTCCTTGATAAAATGGGGACAAAGCTAGCATTTGCCTCACAGGGTTGTTATAAGAGTTAAGCATGCTAATGAAGGTAAGTGCTTAGAATAAGAACAATGGCTGGTGCATAGTAAGGACTATGTACATTAGCTGCTGCAATGATAATGATTTTGACAAATATTATATATTTATTATCTGTTGTGTAATTATATACTGTATAATAATTATAACTACTGTAAGAGGTTCAGGAAATTTGTACATCATAGCAGGTGGTTTAATACAGTGTTCAATGGCTATCAAATTGTGGAAACTGGGGAATCAAGGAGAGGGCCAGGAATCAAGAAGTCTTGAAAGCACAAAATGAGAGCAGACACAGGGCCCTGGGCCGGGAAGGCTAAAGGTGTGGATGAACTTCTTTTATATAAGCCATGTTCTTAAGATTGTCCTTGTTGAATACTCAGACTTCTTCATAAGGAACATGGTCCTAAAATTAGTAACTTGCTCAGACCCACACAAAAGTCAAGACCAAATAGAACTTTGTCTTGTGTGTCCTGAGCGTTCATTTTGGAATGGATTCTGAAGGTTCCTACAGGGAGCTCTCTATCCATACCATGATACTTGACAATTATATTTCTGACAGAGAGAGATACCTTGGGTACTGCAGCCAAAAAGAGAAGAAAACATATAACAACAGTCTAGCACCAATGCTGTCTCACAGTGTTAAGTCAATAAAATCGCTGTCTCTTGGTTTCCTCATACTGTAAATGATAATAACCACCCTTGATAACCACTTAACAGAGGGTTGGAGAGTGCCAGCTGAAATTCATAAGGGACACTTGCTGTTGGAATTATATAAACACAGAGACAATCTCTCTTTTAAGAATCAATTTTGAGTGACTTCAATGTGTTAAGGACAAAAGCTTTATAAAACTAGTGAAAAACTGGACTTACATATTGTACTTTGACATCAAGCATCAACATTACAAATGTCAGGTTTGCACAAGGACTGCTACCAGCAGAAAGTTAAGAAATAAATACACTGTATTTGAAAAACTATTTGTCCATGTAGTGATGCCAGTCAACAATGGGAAACTGTTGCAAATATGAACACTGATAGGCCAATCAAAGCAAATACATTTTTACTTAAACGGTGGAGTCTTTCCCTATATTTTCTATAGGGCTCCTATATTACATTTAAAATTATCAGCTATAAATTGATTTAATTTAAAAGGAAAGAACTATGTCTTGTATCCAAAACCAACTATTAAATAATGTGGACATTTAAATAAATTATTTTTAGCTTTGTGATGATTTTCACTGTTGATGTGACACTGAGAATGAAATTTCTCTAATGTCTTCAGTGTTCAGGATCAACACAATAGACACACACTGAATTTAAATATTTATAAGATTCTTTCCAGAAAGAAAAATTATGAAATAATCAATAAGCTAATTTTTACAAAGGCAAAAAAAAAAAAAAAGAAAAAAGATATAAGGTCCCTTTGTTACTTACAAAGCATTAATGTTTTCTAACATGTGTGGTAAATACCTATGATTCCTCCACCCATTTTCCTTTTTGGAAGTTCACCACTGTATATTCTGAGACAATCTGCTCCCCTAGAATATGAAATTTGAATAAAGCAGATTTCATTGACTTTTTTTCCCCAGATGAATACACAAAGACCCTTAAAAAACAAATGTTCTTTAAAACACAGCATGATGAGTATATTTAATATTTATTAAAAATATAGCATCTATCAAAAGACCTTGAAACTGAACTCTAGCTCTTCCAGCCCAATTCTACAAGAGAGAGTTAAATAAGATCAGAATAAAAGGTCCAGGAAAAGCACTATAAAAAAGAGGGGATAAAGATAGAAGATTGCCTCCCAAAAGAAAAAAAAGAAACAACCTCCCCCCACCCGACCCCAGCAGGAACAAACAAGTAAACTGCTTCCCCTCCATTTTTTTAAAATGCTGGGAATGATCCACTTTGACCTATGCACATTAGTGTAAAAATAAAAGCTATAAGACTGGTTTTCCTTAGGTATTTGCATGAAATGTAGACACGGCTGACAGTTCATGTGAATTTCTTTTATTGCTTTTTCTAAGTAGATTCTCCCATTCTAGTTTCATTACACGTGGAGGCATCCATTTTTTAAGATGACTTTTATTTTGCCACTATAATCCCCAATTTGTCATCTGACTATTTCTGCAGGTTCATTAAACTAATTCCCTGAAATGCCTCGCATCTCTTAACTTTCAATAACGTGAATGGCTCAGTGGCCTTGAGTCACCTGCGTGACCCAGGCCAGCCACAGAGTTAATAAGAGAATTTCCCCACTGGCCAGGGTAGCATTAAGGATGAAAGCAGAACCTGACCACTCTTCTGACCTAATTACATCAGGCTTTCCCTTTCAGTGAACCAAACCAAGGAGAGGAAGCTGAGGAGAAGGGTTTTCTATCCAGATAAACTCTGTGAGCTCCTGGCTCATGCAGTGGATAAGCAGTTGGAGGAGAAAGAAAACTAGAATGATGAAGACCAAAGAAGGGAGCCGCGTTCTGAGGCCTCCCAGACGCTGGCACAGCCATTAGCCCACTCTACTGGTCCTTGCGCCTGGAACACACATGTCTTGAGTGCAGACACCATTCTGACCCACTTTTTGTTTTCTCGGTGCCCAGAACAGTGCCCAACCAAGTACACTGACAAATTTGAAACTGCTGGTTTGTTAGGTAACATTATCAAATATACTCTGCCCTTGATATGGGCACAAACAGAGGGGTCTAATAAACTGAACCACATTTACAAACATTACAAGGAGAACTTACTACAACGGGTTATGCTAAGGGAAGAATGTCCACTTAAGTAATCAATTTTGTAAAATTGGATTTAATATATCAGGTTTGCCTAAAGTGAGATATAATGACAATAGCTTGGCTTTCTGTCAAGCTGAATTTGGGGTAAGACATTTTGAATTAGGGTCATTTATTAAATTTCAGAGTCTCCAGTCTCTTTGCACAACTGAATGTGATCAAGATAGATAGAAGTAAAGTGTTAACAATTGGACTACTTTTTCATGTTAGGGTAAAATAAAACCTCAAAATTCCCTAGGAATTTTCTGTTATAATTTTTAAAACTTTTCATTCCTTCATTCTGAAATAGAAAGATTCCCTTTAAAAAAAAATTGTTGTACTTTTAAAATGTGCCCCAGATTTTTCTTGTCTGAGGAATTATGGCATTTTTATTCTAAGTAGTGTATATAACTTTAAAATTAATATTTATTTTGGTTATTGAATCTAAAATAAACATTGTTACAAAGTTATGTGGTGGATTCTACTCACTGACCAAGTATTTATCTCCACATCCTCTAGCAAGTTTTCTCTGACCAACCTAGATGTCCAGCATGGTGGATGGTACACTTGTCTTGTTTATTGAAATCCTGACCAGACAAATGGCCCATCCAGTAGGAAGTGCTATGTTGCTCACTATGCAAGATGGAAAAACAAATAAAGAACACTTCTCTCGAATGCAAATAAAAACTACAGTGAGGTATCACCTCACACGGGTCAGAATGGCCATCATCAAAAAGTCTACAAATAATAAAAGCTGGAGAGGGTGTGGAGAAAAAGGAACCCTCCTACACTGTTGGTAGGAAGATAAATTGGTACAACCACTATGGAGAACAGTATGGCAGTTCCTTAAAACACTAAAAATAGAGCTACCATATGACCCAGCAATCCCACTCCTGGGCATATATCTGGAGAAAATCATAATTTGAAAAGATACATGCACCCCAATGTTCACTGCAGCACTATTTACAATAGCCAGGACATGGAAGCAACCTAAATGTCCATCGACAGAGGAATGGATAAAGAAGATGTGGTATATTTATACAATGGAATATTACTCAGCCATAAAAAAGAATGAAATAATGCCATTTGCAGCAACATGGATGGACCTAGAGATTATCACACTAAGTGAAGTAAGCCAAAGACAAATATCATGTGATATCTCTTATATGTGGAATCTAAAAAAATAAACGATACAAATGAACTTATATATAAAACAGAGATAGTCCCACAGACATAGAAAACAAACTTATGGTTACCAAAGGGGAAATGGGGGGGAACGATATATTAGGAGTTTGGGGTTAACAAAAACACACTACTATATATAAAATAGATAACCAACAGGGACCTACTGTACAGCACAGGGAACTAACCTCAGTACTTTGTAATAATCTATAAGGGAAAAGAATCTGAAAAAAAAATGTATAAATGAATCACTTTGTTGTATACCTGAAACTAACACAACATTGTAAATCAACTATTCTTCAGTTAAAAAAAAGAACACTTCTCTCAAGCAGCTCACCATCCAGCGGGGAACGTAATCAGGAAGACAGTGCAGGTTACAGGAGAAGCATGGGTTTTAGAAATCTCAGCTATTTAATAATTACACACCTGACAAAGATTCTCTCCTTGACCAATCTTTAGTCAGGTTCCTCTAAGCCCTCTTTTCAACCAGGCTTTGACCTTGGGCTTCAGTGTCTGCCCTTGTCAGGCCTGCCTTGCCCAGTTTTAGCAAGAATACTGTCAGTTTAAAGAGAATCCCCTACCCTTGAAAGCCGATCAGCCTAAATATCTGATCACAATTCCTTAACCTTCACCATTCCCCATGTGTCTGATCATCTTGGCCTGCCTTCAGGAAGGAACCTGTTAGATATGTTTGGCCAGAGTCCTCCCTTATCTCTGAAGTTTCTTCTTAGTAATTTTCTATCTACCGGTTGATTCCACACTCCCACCTGCCCCCCAGTCCTGCTCCTTTGACTATCACTCACACTCCTCCATGGCGTATTTGAAATTGAGCCAAGTTCTGTATTACACTCTCTCTCCCCCTATTGCAATAGTGCCTCAATAAAATCTGTTTTTACCACTTCAGCTTCTGTAAGGCTCTGGTTTTTTTGATACTGCTACAAGACTTATTTTGCTCCTTTGGAGAACAAGATTATTATTATCAATAATAAAAATGAGATACAATATTACTTTAGCTGAGGCCAAATCCATATTAGTTATTCAGAAAACACTACTTCTTTTCTTACGTACACTTAAAATATATGCTCTAACATGCCCAAAAGGGTACAGTAACACAGACTGTGGTGCACTGGGACTGAAGGGCAAGAAGAAATACGTGCAGAGTGGCTGCATCGCCTTCCCACAGCTCCAAGAAAACCAAATGTGAAAGAAGCTTCTCTGCCCAGATGACTTCGTGTGAACCGTGAACAGGAAACTATGAATTTTAGCCCTGTTACAATTAGTTCCCAGATGCTCTGGTTGGCCTCTGTGTCTCAGACTCATTGTCTCAAAGGGAAGACAATACTAATGGATCCATCTTGCACAGTATATACAAAAAAAAGTATCTATTTCATGTTTTAAAGGTCACTGAATATATAACAGCTAGATAGTTGAAGCAAAATACCATATTCATCAGTGAAATAGAAAAGTTTAGCAGCATTCATCTGTTCTCATTTTAAATTTACCACAGTATGTAAATTAGAGGATTTAAAAAAGCATCAGGCAAAAATCTGAGCTAGGTGCGAATGAAAAGCACAATCAGAAGCAAATTTGTGACTGCTTGAAGGGTAAGAGTTTGCCAAATGGGCTGGTACTTAGATTTTACTACTAATCTGAGTTTATGTAAAGCCAGTAGAAAGATCCCAATTATTGTTAAATACCCAGAGTAGAAGTTTGCTGCTAAACTGCTGTACAGTATCGGTCTCAGGTTGGTTCTTGTAAGCATCTTATTTTAGGTACTGAAATTATCACAGGAATACCACTCACAAAGCTGAACTTTAAATACACAGTCCCAGTCATATATACAGTCTGAAGAAAATAAACCAAATACAATTTGGATTAGAGACTGAATTACCTGATTTTAAAAATATTTTGCAGTAGTTGAGAGAATCTACTCAGCCAGGAATAGTGGTTATTGTACCAACTTAACATTACAAAATACGATTGATGGCAAAATGAGATAACCTGATCATTCTTAACAGGATTTTTTTACATCCAAAACATTCATACTATATCAGAAAAGTACAGAGGCGGGTTTGTGATTCACACTTTTGTAGATCTCAGTGGGCCAATATGTTACATTGAGACAACAGCCTACTATTTAAACAGCACCCTGTCTGGTTTCCATGGAACAAATTACCTTCAAAAACAAAATGAACTAGATTAAGTGAAGCCAAGGAAAGGTCAAACTCAAGAATGCTGCACATTGTCAAACCTGAGAGTCAGGAGACCTGCTGACTTGGGCTGGGGCCTCGAGCCAGCCAAGAACGAAATTTAGAGTCAGAAACAGCTTAAGTGACTACGAAGTCCAGCCTGAGAAACAAGGAGACAAATGCCCACTCAGGTGCCAAATCCAACCCTGCTTCAAAACCAACTGTGTGACAAGACAGCATAAACCTCAGTCTGAATCTCAGTCTCAGAATGCTTTTGATTACTTCCTGCTTCAAGTAACATCATATTTAATCTATTCTGAAAAGTGGGGATAATAAAATAAATGCCTTTTCTGCCTCATAATGCCTAATCATTCAAAATGTTACACTTTTTGAGTGCCTACTATATTCTAGCACTGTTCTAGGCAGTAGGAAATTGGTGATGAAAACGACAGACAAGTCCTGGCCTCGTGACACATTCTAAACAAGGAGAACAAACAGGGTAAGTATAGAGAACAGTGGGTCAAGAGTTCTTCATTGTTTTGAAATTCTGATTAAAGACCAGCTCTAGAACCTTGCCTGCTACAATGGAGGCACCCAAAAACTAACTGGATCTGCTTCCCAGAAAAGAAATGAATGGACATTAAATTTTGCATACATTTTCTGGAAATTCATAGCCCATCTCTAGAGTTCAGTTTAAGAAAAGAGAAGTGATCTATAACATTGATAAACCAGCAGAAGAGGAAAGGTCTGAGAACTCAGAGGAAAACATGATAAAAACAAAGCAATGGTATAAGTGCAGGGCAAGAGCAATCAATAAGGCAAAATGGAAAAACAGACAGGGATCTAACTCTCTTTGGAAGGGTTTAGTCAGGAAAGGTTTCCTAAAAGAGGCAAAACATGAACTGGGCTTTTTTTTTTTTTTTTACTGTTTACATTTCCTTTTACAAAAGTAACACATGCTCAGTGCAGAAAACTTAGCAATTATTGGAATATGTGAAGGAAGAAAATACACCAATAATCCCACTGCTTAGAGACAGTTAATTTATTATATCCTCTGTGTGTCGTGTGTGTGTGTGTGTGTGTGTGTGTGTGTGTGTACAAGTTGGCAATGTTAAATTTACTTTTTACTCAACATCCAGGTTAGATTGAATGTATATGCATTTGAGGCAACAGCTGGGGCAGAGTTGGATTATTCTGCATAATAGAGGGGTAAGGAGTTTATGGTCCCCAGAACATGAGAAAGCAAATAATTTGAAAGTTATGGGGGAGGGAGGAAGCAGGAGCAAGGAAAAAAGTACCAGAGTAGATATGTAGATATATAGCCTAGAAAGGACTTTGAAGGAGAGAACTAAGTATCAGTGGCGATTACTACATTTTTTCTAAGAGATGTGTGGTGTTAGTGTTCTCCGTTTTCTTAATTACAATGTCCTTAGTAAAGTCCATGCTGCTCAGCAGTGCTTTTGTGCATATGAAGTCTTTGGGGAACTCTAGGAGATGTGGAGTTCTACATACAAGTTAACATAGGGCAAAATTTGAGTCCACGTGTGTGAGATACAAAATCTAGAGTGTGAAGAAGACATGATATTTTGGGTACATATCTTTTTTTTTTTTTTGCAAAAAATAGAATCATATCATATAATATATACTACTTATATCCTATTTTCCCTTGGAGATATATTTTGAACATGTGCAATGTCAATAAACACTTTTCTTCCAATAAATGATTTTACTGGCATTTTATAATTCCATTGTAGGGAGTTTACATACTGTTTATGTAACTAATCTGATGTTGGATATTTTGATTATTTGATTTAATATTTTGATTTATTTTTAATGTTCTTCTCTTAGAAATAATACTACTGCTTGGAGTCATAATTAGTAGGACTGGCCAAAGAGAGGTATCATTATACTTATTATACTGTATTTTATTATCTATTAGATTTCTGTCCTGCTAGGACTCTTGTACCTCGCACCAAGGACACTATATGATAAGTATACTGCAGGGAGGAGAGATCAGCACGGCTGGGAGGTTAAGGAAGGCTAAACACTGGCAATGTCAGGAGCTTGTAAGTCAGCTACCATCTCTCTTCTGATGTAATTCTTTTTTTTTTTTTTTTTTGCGGTACGCGAGCCTCTCACTGTCGTGGCCTCTCCCGTTGCGGAGCACTGGCTCCCGACGCGCAGGCTCAGCGGCCATGGCTCACGGGCCTAGCCGCTCCGCGGCATGTGGGATCCTCCCGGACCGGGGCACAAACCCGCGTCCCCTGCATCGGCAGGCGGACTCTCAACCACTGCGCCACCTGGGAAGCCCTTCTGATGTAATTCTTGACGCCCATTTCTTGGGATTTAAAATATTTATTATAAAAACTATAAATCTAGTTTGAATGGTCACAGAAATAAGGGATATGTAAATTTGAAAAAAAAAATGTAGACTCGCTTTAGGGAATATTTAAGCCAAACGAAGACATGACCAACAAATGTCATTTTAAAATCATTTGCTTTTAAGGCATTCTGAAGATTCATTCCCAGAGATATCAAAAATGTCACTGGGATTTAGACCAGAGAAACAGCTACTAACAGGGGGAAAAAATTACTCGATTCCTCCCTTTTCCTCATTTCTCATATCCTATCAACTGCTAGCCAATTTTACCCCCTAAATATTTCTCCAATCCATCGCCTCTTCTTCATCTCTATTTCAGGCTTTAATTATTTCCTATCTAGTTTCCCTGCCTAGCTCCCCCAAATCCATCTTTTATGCAGCCACCAGGGTGAGTTACTTGAAATGCCAATCTGCTATTGTGACCTGTTTAAAATTCTTCATTGGCTCCCCGATACCTTTAGGATAAAAAGCCAGATCCCTGGCACGGATCTCCAATTCATTCCTGCTTTCTGCCTTCCCCACCCCTCCACCGACACTGACCTGTTTGTAGCTCTTACACCACAAGATAGCACCTCTCTCTCCAGAGCTTTCCTCCAGTTTTCCTCTCTGACTGGCATGTAGCCTTGTACATCCTCTAAAGTTAAGTTTTGGCCTCACTACCTCCAAAAAGTTCCCCAGCATCTCTCGGGCTGGATTTGTGCCTCTCTTCAGTAATCCTATGCTGCTACATGCCTATCTCTTTACCACATGAGGTGTGCGGGGCTACAGTGAAGGATTTACACCTCCTTCTCCAGAGAGCAAGAGGTCAGTGATTGCTTAATTTATCTTCTATATCTCCACGACCTGCAGTTCCTATCATGTAACAGGTACTCAATCACTTTTTTTTTAACATCTTTATTGGAGTATAATTGCTTTACAACGTTGTGTTAGTTTCTGCTGTACAACAAAGTGAATCAGCTATATGTATACATATATCCTCATATCCCCTCCCTCTTGCGTCTCCCTCCCACCCTCCCTATCCCACCCTTCTAGGTGTTCACAAAGCACCGAGTTGATCTCCCTGTGCGATGCAGCTGCTACCCACTAGCTATCTATTTTACATTTGGTAGTGTATATATGTCCATGCCACTCTCTCACTTCGTCGCAGCTTCCCCTTCCCCCTCCCCATGTCCTCAAGTCCATTCTCTACATTTGTGTCTGCCAACAAACACATGAAAAGATGCTCAACATCACTAATCATTAGAGAAATGCAAATCAAAACTACAATGAGGTATCACCTCACACCAGTCAGAACGACCATCATCAAAAGGTATTCAATCACTTTTGTGTTTGTTTTGTTTGTTTTTGTTTTGGATGGACCAAACCATTCTGTAGCTTTAAAAGGTTGAAAGAGCTAATAAAGCCAGGTGAGTTCAAATCCTAATGGATTGGTGGAAAGAAATGAGGACACATACGGAATCAGCACACATTAATCCTAACCATTAACTAAAAGCTTTTAAATTAAAAAAAAATCAGTTCCTAGATAATTACTCGTTAATTCAACATAATTTTATACACTGGGACTTCAGAGATTGATAACTCATGGTTCACACTGAAGACTTCACAATCTAACAAGGGAAAAGGACATAAAACGCCATGAATACAGTACTCAAAGTGCTAGAAAATAGAAACATTTACTATAGAAATAAGAGGGCGTGACTAACTGTCTAGAATTAAGGAATGTTGACCTCTAGGGAGAGCTCAAAGTTTCTATTAGTTTCTATTCCCACCCCTACCCATCCCCCAAATCCTTCCCTGAAAGCAGTTCTCATATGAGATATCTAGAGATCAGGCCCAAATGTATTTTTCAGCCTTTCCTTGGGGTCATTTAGTCTCCATAGTGAAGAGGGGGAGATCTAGGACCCTAAGATGGGAATATGGACTTGAGGGAAAGGAGGCTGTCTGGGCTGCCTCATTTACAGTCATTTAGGCTTCCCTGTTCTAGGCAAAAAGCCAAAAGGAGTCCAGGACTCTTATGACCCAGCCAGGCCTAGCAGGAGCTAACCCTGCAGGTGAACACAGTGGCATAATTCAAAATAAGAAATGTGAAATGCAACACTAACACTATGTTCTAAGAGCCATGTGGAAAAACTGGAGCACTTCCAGATATAGGTCACAAAAATGATTATTTAAATGTGGGACAGATATAGAAGTTAAGTATATTTGGTTTGAACCAGAAATGATCATTTCTTTCCAAGGATCAGCTTCCAAGGGCTCTTCTGCCTGCCCCTGTAAAAGAAGAAAAATGTTTCCCAGCCTCAATTCTACATTATCTCCTTCATCTATGATACAGAAATGACTAGCATTATGTGCGATGTAAAATTTAGCTGATTAAAAAAAACCTCTCACATAGTTGCATCTTAACAATCATTCTGTAATCTATCAGGCCATTGTGGAAACCAAACGCTTGGAAAATGCCTAACTCATTCCAAATTACTGTCATAAAATTTATAAAGTCAAAGTCATTTATATAACTGCTAACAACCTTAACAAGCAGCTCCATTAAATGTGACCTACAAACCTTGCAAAATAAGGATCAACTAATAACACAATGAGTAGTTAAATGGCCTAGATAGTGTGAGGGAGCCATTCCAGTTTTAATGAGATCAAAGCATATTTAATAATTGTGATTAATATTTACTGAGTGCTCTCTGGTTGTACATCATTATGCAATAAAAATTTAGATTTATATTACTTAATGACAGTGATTAGATGCACATGTATTGAGCAGTTTTTCCAAATGTAGGGATGTAGATAAGAGGTTATAAATTATTTTTAAGTTGTGTATACACATCAAACTCTGCTTTTGTCTCATTTTTTTCCCTTCTACAGTTTTGGGAGACTGAAAAAGATGAGTTAGAAGACAAAAGACAAAAATGACTGCAAATTCATTTAGTGAGTGACTTCTAAGTGCCTGGCCCTTGGCTATGTACGAGAGAAACAATGATAACTAGGATATGGTTCCTGTTCTTAAGGAACTCCTTCTAATGAGTCAGACATTCAAAGAATAATTATCATGTCCTGTGCGCTTGATCAAAATGCTGTTTGAACGAAGCGTTGAGTAATACAGAGAGTGGGGTTAAGGAAGGCTTCACTGAAGAGATGACAGCTGACCTGAATCTCAAGAAAGAAGAGATCTCTAGGTAGAGAAAGGAAAGGTATTTCAGGCTTTGGGAAGCACAGGCAAGAGCATCTGGACTATGAATTCTCAAAGACAAGAGCTAAGTCTTATGCATCTTTTTAATCCCTAAGCTTAGCACAAGTCCCTGCTGGCACTCAGTAAATATCTCGAGTGTATGTATAAACAGTTAATGAATAGATTAATAATTGGATGAACACAAAATCCTCTTTCTGTATATACCATTCAGAAATGATTCCTGATCCCCAAGAAGAAGGAAAAACATAGCAACAAAAAAAAATCCCTTTTGAGAGTCCATGAACTGAGGAAAAAATAGCTGTTACTCTCCTTGCTCATCATAGCCAGATGAATTGTAATAGAGATAATCAAGACTTCTGAGAACTATTCCTCCCCAAATCCATTCCTTGATATAGTCTCAGTAACCTGGAATAATCACACCTCAACTTTCACCTGTAAATAGCAGACTCCCATTGTTTGGCAGTGCAGCTGTACACAACAGCCATGAGCCGCTCTTCCTGCCTATGGGTTAGAAAGCATGGACTTGGTATTCACGCCACACATTAGAGTATAAAAGGAAAAAGTGAAAAACCATGTTTGTAATAGGAGTAAGGGGTGAAAGATGATCAAAGAGCCATGAAAAACTATGCAGGTCCTCCATGAAGTGCCACAGTGGGTTATTTCCACCCTTAGATTAATGACAGGTCTCCAAAAACAGTCCTACAGAGCAGTTTATAGGTCATCATGCCACATCCTCATTTGTGAAGTTTTAAATTTTTACAAGTATTTTAATTTATATTATTAAGCCAACTTAAACTTAAAAAATGATTAATAATTTCTCAGACTTATCAAGACTTTTAATATTCTAATGTGCATTTTGACTTTCCAGAGAGAAACAGTCTTTGCAATATGTCCCAAACTAAAACATCCTGCATTCCTTTTTTCAAAGACCATTTTGTAGGACTCGTTGTCCATAGAATACACATTGAAAAATGCTGCCCCAACCCTTTGGGCCACAACAAATGTAGCAAGGGAGTGAAGAGGCAGTTATATAGCATGTTTGTGTGTTTGTTTTGTGAAGTGGCTGTGTGCTATAATCATCATCTTGATAAATACCATGACTTAATTAAGAAAGGAAAGTGGAATGGATGCTCAAACCAAGAAAATAATAAAAGGAGAAGGATTATATTCATAACCCAATTTAGAGAGAGGATAGTTGTTAATTACTTGTTGATTTGTTCATTCATTATTGAGGAATGAGACAATGCATTCACAGTACCCTTTAAAAACCAGACATGGGTTCTTTTTTTTTTGCGGTATGCGGGCCTCTCACTGTTGTGGCCTCTCCCGTTGCGGAGTACAGGCTCTGGACGCGCAGGCTCAGCGGCCATGGCTCACGGGCCCAGCTGCTCCGCGGCATGTGGGATCTTCCCGGACCGGGGCACGAAACCGTGTCGCCTGCATCAGCAGGCGGACTCTCAACCACTGCGCCACTAGGGAAGCCCCCCAGACATGGGTTCTTAATCCAAGAATTTATCAAAACCCATTTTGAAATCACTTGTATTTTCAGCTGTGCAACCTCCTAGGAGAGCAATTCTTCCAGGACTTTATGCAAAGAGTAGAGCAGCTCCCTAAAGAAAGCAGGGCTGCGTCCCCAAGAATCCCCAACTGAGTAGCAGGTCACTTGAAAATCTGTACATGAGGGGTGATTCTCTAGGCTGAACAGTGGCCACTGCTTTTACTGTCAAGCAGCTGTGGAAAGTTTGTTTGGTATAAGAATGCTCCATTGGCCCATCTTCTGGGTGGGGTAAGGCTGGCTTAAGACCCAGGGGATGAGAAAGCACAAAGGGAACAAAGAAAGTTCACTTTCTTCTGCCTCCCGGTTGGTTGCCTCCTCTCTGGTACAAAGGGGAAAACTGCGTATGGAGAATGCAATGCAGATTCTTCTTATAAAACTAGTTCACTGTATACCTTTACTTGTCTGACTCTAGTAGCTCCTTCCAAAGTATAGTAGAAACTCTCTGAATGGAAGGCCACTTACCCCGATCACCTAATGAACCAACACTCTCCCTTCCTCTCTATTAAATGTATTGAATGATGTCCAGGGCACATGTAATACTCATGGCCATTGGCTGCTACTCTATAGTACAACTGGACACTTCTGCTCTCACCAGTTGTGTTATACTTCCCCAAGACAGTTGTGTTTCTTCCCAAGTCTGTTTATGCTGCTAACATAAGCATAACTTAATGTTTAGTGAACTCAGAAATACGATTATTAAAAAAAGAGTTTGCTGATTCTATGAAAACAAAGTAGAATGATTTAGAAAGAATCAACAAAGCTGAGTTAAAAAGTCCGTCAAATTAGGTGTGAGTGAAATAAATGTAAAAGATGTGGTGGGAGGGCAAGAGGGTCGTTAAAGTCTCAAATTCTGCATGGAGGTTGCTTCCCAAGTGTCTTTATGTCCTCAGTTGTTTTAGCGAAATCAAAATTGGGTGCATCAAAAGAGGTAATTTTGGTATGGTTTATCCAGGAAAGATGATATGGCACTCCAAATCAGGTAATCCATTCATGAAGAAAATGTCTTGGCCTAAACATACTATCACTCACTATGATTTCCTGACCTTTCAATTAACCATCCTACTTCCAGTCTCAAGCTTACTGGATGAGCCAGTTTCTGCTAAACATCTATTTATCTGCACTTAGTATTTTCCTTTTGATTATTAGAACTAACCCACCTCCTTACTTCTGGAAACATGTAAATTACTGAGGGGGTACAGCAGAAAACACTAAGGCAGAAGTCAGAAAACACATCTAGTCATTACCTGAACTGTAGTCTTAGAAGTCACTTTATCTCTTTGGGCCACTTTCCTCATCTATGAAGTGTCCATGTTGCGTGTAGGGATGGAGGATGAGAGGTAGATGATAAGAGAAGGAGTTGGACTAGATAATCTTTCAGGTCTCTCCTGATTCTTTAAAATGCCATTCTATGCAATTCAGCTTATATAAGACAGGTAGAGTTCTTTAAAACATCTCTTAATCTTTATTTGGAATATAAAATACAAATATTCAGAAAAAAATATATAAATTCATTGTTAATGTCAAGAGGAAGTAAATTTACTTGAGAAAAGTAACATTATTTAGAAATTTTTTTAGAAATTTTAATTACAAAAAAGAAAATACAAAGTTATATATATACACTCACACACATAATGATTCAAATAAGATCTAAGTTGCCAGCATAAAATTGATAACTGATATCCTTATAATTTGAGAATGGGAAAAAAAGTCTCTAAGATGTTACACTTCAAATGTCCATGCTCTCTATAATAAAAAGCTTTTGGAAGAAACTATCTTTATTAATTTATATTTCCAAAGTGGATTACAAAGCTATAGTTCTGGGAATAGCATGTAATATAAACTTGTTTAAATAATTCCCAGGTTTAATTTTTTTTAAATTTTAATGTTACAAATACAAAACTACAACTACTGACTGGAAAAAATAAACTACTGAAAGAAACAAATGCTGTCTTCTTTAAACTCATTAGTTCTGCAACAGAACTAAAATGAAAAATTAAGCTCAAGACTCAGTTCAGATCCCAACTGAATTTCTTTAACAGCAGTGAGTCTTGTCAAAAATGTGTGTCTAGATAAAAAGAAAATTGTTAGAGAGTACTGCCTAACATATTGTCTTGGTATTTCTTTCACAGAATGATGCCTGAATCACTTTTTGTGCCATAAAAATAATACAAATTAAGACTCATATACAAAGATAAGAGATTTAAGTCTAAGTATACATCATCTTTTAAAATAACCATTTGCTATTTGTGAGTGGGAAAAGAAACTGTAATACTCAGTTTATATGCTCCCTTGGAGTCTATATCAATTTCAAGTTTTCTTTTATGATTCAGCTATTCTAAGAGTATAAAATATTTTATTAAAAATTAATGTGTTATCCACACAAATGGCAAATATTGAATATAGGAACATAAATAAAAAATAATAAAAATAGTAAGTCTACTAATACTGAAGAGGAAGGAAGACAGGAGGGGGAGGAGAGCATGTGAAAGGGAGAGAGATTTTAAACATCCGGTTTCTATTCTGGACCATTTATAGAAACAGACAGACACAGCAAGCAGAAGCCAAATATATTCTCGGGCTCTGACAGGATTTGTTTTCTATCTTGTCATTACTTTTACTATATTCTTCCTAATAATATTTCTCCAGTGTTCTAGATTTCCTGACCGACAATACCAATCTTATTAAGAGCTTACACATGAGAGTTGTAGAGGATTCAGGCATGTGCATGGAGTCTGGCTGCCCTGTGAGCCTACTTGCTGGGGGTTTGAAGCTTTCCCAGGAACTCTTCAGCACAAAGGCACACACATCCATGGCAACTTCCTCCCCCATCCTATGCATCCTTCCCAAATTCCTTTGAATGATTTTCTTAGGAACTAGCACACAATCCCTGGCAGAGCAATAGGTACCTACCTGGTCTATTGCACAAAGGTAAAAGTATATGCATGATGCCCATTTCACTACTGCTGGCACAAAGGCAACAGACTCACTCAACATGCATCCTCTTTGTTTGCTCTTTTTATGAGAGTGAGTCCATGTCATATCTCAAGCAAGTACCTATCAAGCTCAACCCTTTCCATTTCAATGCCATTGAGAGAAAGTCACAGTGCCTACTAAACATGCAGCTTTAGACACACACACTTGTCCCTACATCAAAATAAAACACAATAGAATTCCTCTACACCAAAGATAATGAGGGAACTATTTTGAAAATATGAATGATTTGTTTATGCAGACTATAAAAACATCTCTTTGCATCAAAATAAGTGTCCCTCTTTATTGCACACAGACTATTTTCTATAGAATTTAAATTGCACATGAAATTATAATTGTGTCTTGTTTAATGTAAATTGATTGTCTCAATTATTGGGAAAGCATTTGAATTTTAATGGACTAATTTTAATGGACATGTGCCAAGCAAATCAGCAAAAACTCTAACAGCTCTAACTGTGGAGGTGCACAGCCAGACGTCTCTACAAATCAGAAGGGACTGCCTGGTCTCGAGAATTCATCCTAAAGTGGCGGCCCAGAGGAGTTAGTAAGCTATTCCCCATGAAGAAGAGATCAGCTTTTGATTGTCAGTGTTAGAAGATGCTGTGACAGTGAGGCTGTAATTTGGTTTCTCTCTCTGAAAAAAAAGATCCACTATTAGTAGAAAGGACTTTTATGGCTATGCTTTTTAGAAAAAAATTTTTTTAATGTTCTTTCTTTCTACGGATTAGGCTATCCATGAAAATCAAGGCTTTAACCTGAAGGTAGAACCAACAGAGAATCTAGCAGTACCGTGTCACCAGGAACTAAGACACATTTTTTTTTTTAGCATAGTAAATATACATGTATATATTTATTATTTTTTTAAAATAGATCTTTATTGGACCATAATTACTCCACAATACCGTGTTAGTTTCTGTTGCACAACAAAGCGAATCAGCCATATGCATACACATGTCCCCATATATCCTCCCGTTTGAGCTTCCCTCCTATCCTCCCTATCCCACCCCTCTAAGTCATCGCAAAGCACCTAGCCAATCTCCCTGTGCTATGCTGCTGCTTCCCACCAGCCAACTATTTTACATTCGGTAGTGTGTGTATGTCGATGCTACTCTCCCTTCGCCCCAGCTTCGCCCTCCCACCCCATGACCTCAAGTCCATTTTCTATGTCTATCTGTTTATCCCTGCCCTGCAACTAGGTTCATCAGTACCTTTTTTTTTTTATATATATTTCATATATACATGTTAGCATACAGTATTTGTTTTTCTTTTTCTGACTTACTTCACTCTGTATGACAGACTCTAGGTCCGTCCACCTCACTACAAACAACTCAATTTCATTTCTTTTTATGGCTGAGTAATATTCCAATGTATATATGTGCCACATCTTCTTTATCCATTCATCTGTTGATGGGTATTTAGGTTGATTCCATGTCCTGGCTATTGTAAATAGAGCTGCAATGAACATTGTGGTACATGACTACTTTTGAATTATGGTTTTCTCAGGGTATATGCCCAGTAGTGGGACTGCTGGGTCATATGGTAGTTCTATTTTTAGTTTTTTAAGGAACCTCCATAATGCTTTCCATAGTGGTTGTATCAATTTACATTCCCACCAACAGCGCAGGAGGGTTTAAAACACACTTGAATGTAAGCCTTGGACGTCTGAGGGAAGGCCACCCCAGGAAGCTGGCTGCAGACACATTGCAGCAGCACACCACATAGTCAATGCCTGACATTTCTCCTGTTACAAAGCCAGTGTCTGTGAAGTCAAACGAATATCCTCCACACTTACAATCACAGGCAATAGCAGACCTCACCCATTTTGCTACCCAGATAGTGCAACATTTTTATAGTTAAATTATAACCAGTGATGCTGGAGGTATAGATACACATCTGCTGGAAATTGCCAGCCTTGTAAGATCTTTTCCTCACACCCCAAGCCTCAAGAAGCACTGTTGATAGGTATAAAAATCACCGCTGGGTATAATATGATGAACAATTTACTACACAGCCAAATCTATACCTCAGCTATAAATCGTCATGAATTTACTTTAACTGCTATCTATTTGAGATATTTTAGGAATTGAAAATACAAGGTTTTAATCATTTCAGTCTTGAGACTCTTTTTGCAATAGAAAACTGGCAGTATTAATCTAGACATACATGTAGATATTAGGTACAGAGTATAAATTTTGAGCCAGTGAATAAAGATTTCTTCTCCTATTCATCAAACTTTCCTGAATGAATTTCTATGATGTTAAAGAATCAGGCTGAATATGAGGCATTTCTTTCTATAACAAAATTCAGAAAGGGCCAGAAGTTATGAGCAACTACAATTTTTACTGATTTCTTCCTACATGTTATCTGGCTTGTATAAAACCACCTCAGTGTTAAGATAGTTCAATATCTATGTGTCCTATAACTTTTTTTTAAGAACCCAGAGTTCCCTGCCAACTAGATATTTGATTAAAATTCATAATTAGTACACCTCAGATTTTGGATAATACTGCCTAACAGTGTGAATTCTAACAAAATGCCACACCCAAGGCACACCATTTCACTGCATAAGAGTATGAAATCTGGCCACAGGTGGGTATCTAGAAATAAAAAGCCAAAGCAAAGCAACAGAAGCATGAAAAGATAGAGGAAGAGTAATGTAAAAGTTAGGGGGAGTATCAGACAAAGAAGAAGATGAAGAAGTAGCAGATAAGCATCACTGGCTGGTTAGAAAACAACTCAGCATGAACTGCACGTTTGGCATCTCAATACCCATCCATCCCACATCCCCACATTTGTAAGGGACTGGTTAAGCTTCACTTAGCAGCCAGAGTCAGTAATGCATCAGCTAGATGGATGTCTCCT
Source organism: Orcinus orca (assembly GCF_937001465.1). Classification (NCBI taxonomy): domain Eukaryota; kingdom Metazoa; phylum Chordata; class Mammalia; order Artiodactyla; family Delphinidae; genus Orcinus; species Orcinus orca. The sequence continues at coordinate 5,249,630 of NC_064559.1, read as the reverse complement.
TTCTTTTAATGACATTTGCTTAGCATACAAACATTAAAATTTGCATTAAGGGGAAAAGAGTGACTCAAAAGCCACTTTAATGCAGCTTTTCTATATTTCTGCAAAATGCCTTTAAAATATCTGCTCTTTAAATGGCTGCATTATTTTCCATAGATGATAAGGAGAAAACGGTCCTGCCCCTGTTCTCATACACACACACACACACACACACACACACACAGTATAATAGCCATTTTTAACACCAATTGACTTATAGAAAACAAAAACCCAGAAAATATCACTCTATCATCAAGATACTATAAAACCAAATTTTCTCTTTAATCTGTTAAATTCCCATCATGGCAAAAACAATGTATGAAATCGCTCCCCGCAACCCAATTCATGAAATGTTTAACTAAACAAAGGAAAACACTTTACAAAGGACTAAAGGCATTACTCTCCTTATGTAATCACCTCAGAAGTTATTTTGTTCAAAATGATCAAAGACATGTCAAAACCAACATGGAATCACACAAAGGAATTAATTCATTATGTTCGACTGATTCTAGATGTCTTTTGTGCAACATGGAAGAGCTAAAAGAGCACAAAAAAGAATACTGCCTACAGGGCTGCGTACACAGCCCCAACTCCAAGTACCCTGCAGGCCAGGGCTGGGTTTTCAGCCCATAGGTAATGGGCTCTCTGTTGGGACTGCCCCTCCCAAGTCAGGTGAAAAAGGTCTGCCTCGGAACAAAACTCCACAAAAGCAGCCTTAAACTGAGTATTTTCTGGGAGAAAAGTGATATTTTTTGCGGTCCTATCTATCAGTGGAGATTATTTTGTTTTGCTTTTTTTTTTAACATCTTTATTGGAGTATAATTGCTTTACAATGGTGTGTTAGTTTCTGCTTTATAACACAGTGAATCAGTTATACATATACATATGTTCCCATATCTCTTCCCTCTTGCGTCTCCCTCCCTCCCACCCTCCTTTTCCCACCCCTCTAGGTGGTCACAAACCACGGAGCTGATCTCCCTGTGCTATGCGGCTGCTTCCCACTAGCTGTCTATTTTACGTTTGGTAGTATATATATGTCTATGCCACTCTCTCACTTTGTCACAGCTTACCCTTCCCCCTCCCCATATCCTCAAGTCCATTCTCTAGTAGGTCTGTGTCTTTATTCCTGTCTTACCCCTAGGTTCTTCATGAACTTTTTTTTCCCTTAGATTCCATATATATGTGTTAGCATACGGTATTTGTTTTTCTCTTTCTGACTTACTTCACTCTGTATGACAGACTCTAGGTCCGTCCACCTCACTACAAATAACTCAATTTCATTTTTTTTATGGCTGAGTAATATTCCATTGTATATATGTGCCACATCTTCTTTATCCATTCATCTGTTGATGGACACTTAGATTGCTTCCATGTCCTGGCTATTGTAAATAGAGCTGCAATGAACATATTGGTACATGACTCTTTTTGAATTATGGTTTTCTCAGTGTATATGCCCAGTAGTGGGATTGCTGGGTTGTATGGTAGTTCTATTTGTAGTCTTTTAAGGAACCTCCATACTGTTCTCCTTTTTGACCTACCTCCTAGAGAAATGGAAATAAAAACAAAAATAAACAAATGGGACCCAATGAAATGTAAAAGCTTTTGCACAGCAAAGGAAACCATAAACAAGACCAAAAGACAACCCTCAGAATGGGAGAAAATATTTGCAAATGAAGCAACTGACAAAGGATTAATCTCCAAAATTTACAAGCAGCTCATGCAGCTCAATAACAAAAAAACAAACAACCCAATCCAAAAATGGGCAGAAGCCCTAAATAGACACTTCTCCAAAGATATACAGACTGCCAACAAACACATGAAAGAATGCTCAATATCATTAATCATTAGAGAAATGCAAATCAAAACTACGATGAGATATCATCTCACACCGGTCAGAATGGCCATCATCAAAAAATCTAGAAACAATAAATGCTGGAGAGGGTGTGGAGAAAAGGGAACCCTCTTGCACTGCTGGTGGGAATGTAAATTGATACAGCCATTATGGAGATTATTTAGTTTTAAAGGAAGACCTGCTATTTTGTGTTTCTATTTTATTTTGTTTTGTTATTTAATGAGGATATACTATTACGTTTGAATTGCAAAATAAAATCCAAGAACTTAAATTTCACAAAAGTATATATTGTTTCCTATGTGTCAAGCAGATTCCAAGCTCATTTCAGTCTCAGAACAGCCCTAGGCAATGGGAACTGTTTTCCCTCCTTTTACGTGTGAGGAAACTGAGTCACCAAGAAGTGAGGTGACTTGCCCAACATCCACAGCCTGTTCAGTGGTGGGCCTGGGCTTAGAATCCAGGCAGGAAGCTCCAGAAACTGCATGTTTTTAACCACTATCCACCACATGCTCTATTGGTAATTTAAAAATCTTTTTAAAAGCTCATTTAGTCTTGCTATAATAACCTGGGGAGATTTCTAAGGCACATTAGCCTGAAAAGCTGCTAGTAGAGACTCTGACTCTTAGATACCACACTGTCACTCACAAGTTAGAGTGGGAAAATCTGCTGTGGGGCTTTGTGGCCTGGAACTCTGGAGACCTGGAATGGGGTCCAGGACCAGCTCAGATGCTGGCTTCCTGGGGAAACTCAGAGAGGTATGGCAGCATGCTGATGAAAGCACAGGCTCCAGCATTAGACAACCTTGCATTTCTAGACTGGCAATGGGACATATTAGCTAAGTCACTGTGGGTAAGTCACATAATCTCTTGGAGTCTCAGTTTCCCCCTCTAAAAAATAGGAGACAAGAATATTATCTCAATAGAATTGATCCGATGCTTAAATTATTCAATGCCTCTCTGCTGCAGATTCTTTAATCACAAAACTGCAGTGTTGTGTTAGAGATCACGAAGTCCCATCTACCTAACAAATACTGTGATTCCATAATACTACGACTACAAGACAGTTGATTATAATACTGTACGTAGTGCTTATGCTTTTCAAACATTTTCACACCTATGATCTGATTTGATACTCATTACTAATCTGCATAGTATTCAATCCCTATTTTATGGATGAGGAAATTGAGCCTGAGAGAGTTTATTTGGCTTGGCCAAGATCATATGTTGGCAGGTGACATGGTTGGCCCACAAACTCTGAGCTTTTGCTCCTTATCCAGGATTCTTATAATTTGCTGTGTTTCCACGGAAGACATGACGCCTGCATGCAATAAGCTTACAACACAAATGGAGAAAGTGAAAGAACGTGAAAAAGTAGAAATAAATACTAGTTGCTCCAAGATCCTGGAGAGAATGGAGTAGCTGCCTCTGGTTTGTATGTCAGGCAGCTTGCACTGAGTGGACCTCTTACGCATCCAATGATAGTGCAGCACCCAGGCTTGCTTGGAGCGCAGAAGCCAAGGTAGAGTTTCCATGAGGAGAATGAAGAAAAGAAAATGAGAGATATTTAACTGAGACATGGTTGCAGGAATGCTTGTAACCAGTGAATGGTAATTGATGGCTCTGGAAGGGAAGAGAAGCGAAACAGTAGAGAGGATAGGAGATGCACATAATGAAAGTTTTCTCAAGGGCTGGCCTTGAGGTTGACATTATTTAATGTTAGTATCCATGACAGGTGTACCAGATTCTCTCTGTGCCATCCTTTCCTGGGCCCTCAATCCCTTGCCACTGCTATTGAGATCACTGATTTCATGGAACCCTCTTTGCTCTGCCACCTGAGGCTCACTGCATGCAACTCAAGTCTTGGGTTCCTCCTGCCACTTGGAGTCCAATGACATGTCAAATTCTAGAATTTAGGATTTGGCTTCTGAAGCAACTGCTAAAAGGACTGGAAAATGTAATATGAAGTGCAGGGGAATTATCTCCCATGAGGAAAATTTTGGACCCAAGGGAGACATGAGATGGAAGTGGGGCAGATAAATTCCCTCTCCTTTCCTCCCTCCAGTGAGCTATCTGGAGGCAGTTTCTCTGTACAGCCTGTCCAGAAACAGCCTGTGTGGCTGTGACTCTGTGGCTTATCATGAAGCAGTTGCCAGTATGGTAACACATTGCCTCACATTATTTTCCATTATTCTATGCCTCACCTTCCTTTCCCTCACTCTCACTGCCCTGGGGTTGCAGCTAAAATAAACATTAGCATGTAACCCTTGTTCAAGTTCTAGGACAGCAGAAGTGGCAAAGTCATCATTGAAATTACCCAGTTAGTTAATATATCTAAAAATCGATGTAAAAAGACATAATTAGTCATGGAAATGTAAGTAGTCTGATAATGTAAGCAAAATGGTGAGAAGTCAATAAACTCAGAAATCAGAAACAGACTACAGATGGGAAATAAGCAGAAAGCTATCAGGGGGCCCCTCTGGCACTCCAATTAGGTGATAAATATCATGATGTTTAAAAGGCTAACATCACAGAAATGCCACCCCCCACTCCCCTATCCACTTAAGATCCTTCAAAGACTCCCTTCTCACAGTGAAGGATAAATTTCAAACATTTTTACATGATTCAAGAGAAAGACTCTTCCAGATCTAACTTCTGAGAGTCCCACCTCCTCTTAATATGTAGGAAGCCACAAAAACATTACTCCCACCCTAACAATGAGAAAAAGAGTCAGATAATCAACAAAGCCGTAAGTATTCTTGAGCCAGAGAGCTGAGGTTGGAAGATAACCAGGTGAACTAAATTCCAAGAGGCAGAGTGTCCCTCTGAGGAGAGGCAGAAACACTTGAATTCTTTTATCTTTAGCAGAGCATGGAAAAGAGAAACGGCCACTATAAAAGGAGGGAAGAGGATAGCAGGTAATGTTCTGATCTGTTCTTACAGTGTAGGCTAGTATGATAGTCTAGAATTCCTGGGACCCCCAGACACGAGAGGACAAGAAGAGTTTGCACTCATTCTTAAGCACTTTTCCACAGGTTTCCTTCCACTGGATGCTCACAAGAAAGACTGCGAGCAGGAAAGGAGATGTGCACCCCAACCGGGCAGGGCACAAGCAAAAACCCTGCTCACAGAGTAGACTCCATTTTTTCATATGAAGCAAAAGCCTCAAGCTTCTGGGGAAGGGGCAAGAAATCTTCCCAGGAAAAGGTTCAGTGCCTCTGGGGAAACGTTAGATGAAAAAGCTATCTTCCCCTGGGAGGGGTGGAACCCTCTTGCATGTGGCCCTAGGAATAGGTAAACTTTCACTGAGGAATATAGGTCAAAGCAAAATCCATCATTGCTGTGATGGTAGACATTTGAAATCCAGCTCTCTGGGGAAAAGGAAGTTCTGAATTGTAGTGTCTGCCCATTTCTGTGATGTAAATACTTCTACCGTGTCCAACTTAAAACTATCAAGATGATGTTAAATGACTCACACATTTATAAAAATTTAATAATCAGCTCCAGCACGCAACTGCATCTGACCCTAAAGAGGCAGCAGGAAATCCCATCCCCATGCCCAATCCCATGCTCATCATAAACCACAAGGAGAGTCAAATGGAAAAACCAGAAATAAAAAAACAACAATTAAAAAAAAAAAAACTCAGCATCAACAATAAAGAATTTCTTTGATGGGCCTATCAACAGACTGAATTCAACACAGGGAGGGAAAATCATTAAATTTGAGATTGGTCAAAGAAATTATCCAAGCTAACTACAAAGAAGACAGAAAGGAGTTAAGGTGGGAGGCACAGGGGGTAGTGTGGGGAGAGAAGAGACTAGAACAGTACATCTAAGAGCTATGGGACAACATCAAATGATCTAACCAATGTATAACTGGAATCCCAGAAGGAGGAGAGAAAGAAAGAGAATGGGAAGATCTAACTCCTGCATACTATCTCTGCCTCATCTACTGTCAATCTCCCTTAATATTTTAAAGCCACAGTAAAGTTCTTGAAGAGACCATGTCCTCCTTGACTCCCAGGACCTTCAAACATCTATTCCTTTTTCTCTGTTAAGAGTACTTCTACTTCTCAGGTATTATTTCTCTAAGTAATTGTACACTGGGTCTCTAAACCCAGGTCGGGTGCCAGTCTGGTATGCCCCAGAGCATCCTGATTCACTCTCATCATATCAGATTATACCCCTGTGATTACTGTGTGCTCCTGAGCAGAAATGAGAGCTCCTTAAGGGTAGAGATCATGACTTTTGGGACTTACATTGTATGTATGGAAGAAATGTTTAGGAATCTTAAGCATGGAAATACATTTTTTTTTTTTCTCTAATATAAGAACAGAAATTTACCTGCTCTGTCTTTTTAGCAAAAGCTCTGTCCAAAGAGTGATGTTCAATGCTCATAACCTCTTGTGGTTATTCGTACATTTCTAACATGTGTCTAGCACCTATTTTTAATTGAATATTTTTAAAAATCTGACTTAATTGAGGAAAAATAAAAATAATAAATACTATAAAAATATTAAAACTGGCTCATTATAGATGGTTTTATAGAATATTTGTCTCCAAAAAGGCATTAGCTATTTCCTAGTACTTTATGTTCATAGAATTTTTTCTTTTCTAATGTTTAAATGTTATAAAATTTTCCCTCCCAGGAATAGAAATTAAAATCTGATAGCCTTTTTTATTTTTTCTGTTTCTAAAGTCAAAACCTAAAATAGGTAAAATTGGGGATTTAAAAAGAGTGCGCCTCACTCCCAATTATGCTGAAAATATGATTTTTAAAACAACTAGGTAAATGTATCCCTCTTGAAATTTTATTTGGGGCTCATACTAAAAACTTTCACACATACAAACACACACACACATACATTCATATACTCACAAACACTTAGAATATCATAGGCATATCCCAAGTATTGTCTGAAATGTTGTTCCATAAATCACTTGTTGAAAACTCAGAAGGCATTTACCCTTAGAAATAACATTATGTAAACACGATATTTTGTTTCACAGACTAGTTCACAAGAGCCTATTTAACCCCAAATATAAATAAACTACCTTCTAGAATGTTAGCCTCTCAAGTTCCTGTTGCATGTCCAAAATCTAGAACAGAACCTAGTATACTAAGGGGTTTGTAAGTATGTTGAATGAAGGATGCTGAATAAATAATAGTGTGAAACATTTGTTGAAGACTAAGTCTGCACCAGACACTGTTCTAAAGAGTTTTCAAGGGTAATTTTAGGCCATTATCACAACCTTATAAGGTAGCATTTTTCAGAAAATGAAAGTGAGAAACTGAGGAAATAAGGAAGATTAAATTTATGATTTAAGGAATTTGCTCTTGACCTGACATCTAGGAAGAGAGCCTCCTTCTAGGGTGCATGTTCTTAACTACTATACATACTGTGAAAATTAGTAAAAAGAAATCTCATTTAAAATGGTGTTGGGTTTTTTGATATTTAAAGTGTGTGTTTCCTTATTTATTTCATTTTGGATGATCTGTCCGTTGGTGAAATTGGGATGTTGAAATCCCCTACTATTATTGTGTTACTGTCGATTTTCCCTTTTATGGCTGTTAGCATTTGCCTTATGTATTGAAGTGCTCCTATGTTGGGTGCATAAATATTTACAATTGTTAATATCTTCTTCTTGGATTGATCCCTTGATCATTATGTAGTATGCTTCTTTGTCTCTTGTAATAGCCTTTATTTTAAAGTCTATTTTGTCTGATATAAGAATTGCTACTCCAGCTTTCTTTTGATTTCCATTTGCATGGAGTATCTTTTTCCATCCCTTCACTTTCAGTCTGTATGTGCCCCTAGGTCTGAAGTGGGTCTCTTGTAGACAGCATATATAGGGGTCTTGGCTTTGTATCCATTCAGCCAGTGTATATCTTTCGGTTGGAGCATTTAATCCATTTACATTTAAGGTAATTATAGATATGTATGTTCCTATTACCATTTTCTTAATTGTTTTGGGTTTGTTTTTGCAGGTCTTTTCCTTCTCTTGTGTTTCCTGCCTAGAGAAGTTCCTTTAGCATTTGTCTTAAGCTGGTTTGGTGGTGCTGAATTCTCTTGTCTGTAAATGTTTTAATTTCTCCGTTGAATCTGAATGAGATCCCTGCTGACTAGAGTAATCTTGGTTGTAGGTTTTTCACTTTCAACACTTTAAATATGCCCTGCCGCTCCCTTCTGGCTTGCAGAGTTTCTGCTGAAAACAAACAAACCAATCCAAAAATGGGCAGAAGACCTAAATAGACATTTCTCCAAAGAAGATATACAGATCGCCAACAAACACATGAAAGGATGCTCAGCATCACTAATCATTAGAGAAATGCACATCAAAACTACAATGAGGTATCACCTCACACTGGTCAGAATGGCCATTTTCAAAAAATCTACCAAAAATAAATGCTGGAGAGGGTGTGGAGAAAAGGGAACCCTCTTGCACTGTTGGTGGGAATGTAAATTGATACAGCCACTATGGAGAACAGTATGGAGGTTCCTTAAAAAACTAAAAACAGAACTACCATATCATCCAGCAGTCTCACCACTGTGCATATACCCTGAGAAAACCATAATTCAAAAAGAGACATGTACCACAATGTTCACTGCAGCACTATTTACAATAGTCAGGACATGGAAGCAAGCTAAATGTCCACTGACAGACGAATGGAAAAAGAAAATGTAGTGCATATATACAATGGAATATTAGACATAAAAGGAAACAAAATTGAGTTATTTGTAATGAGGTGGATCGACCTAGAGTCTGTCACACAGAGTGAAGTAAGTCAGAAAGAGAAAAACAAATACAGTATACTAACACATATATATGGAATCCAAAAAAAAAAGGTTCTGATGAACCTAGGGGCAGGAAAGGAATAAAGATGCAGATGTAGAGAATGGACTTGAGGACACGGGGAGGGGGGAAGCGTAATCTGGGCCGAAGTGAGAGAGTGGCATGGATTTATATACACTACCAAATGTAAAATAGATAGCTAGTGGGAGGCAGTTGCATAGTGCAGGGAAATCAGCTCGGTGCTTTGTGACCACCTAGAGGAGGTAGGGAGACGCAAGAGGGAGGGGATATGGGGATATATGTATATATATAGTTGATTCACTTTGTCATACAGCAGAAACTAACACAACATTGTAAAGCAATTATACTCCAATAAAGATGTTAAAAAAAAAAATGGAGTTGGGAGGCCAGCAGGGGAACTATCAGGCCCTACCACTCCATGTCAATCATAGACCCATGAAGAAAAGACATACTTTGTATCTCCAACAGGTAGAAGGTTACTACTTTACTACCCAGCAAGAGGAAGGAAAAAAAAAAACAAAAAACCTCCTTGCCAGGCAACAACTCAATCAATTAGAGGCTGTCACAACTCAGTCAATGAAAAGCCACTACTTTGAATTCCCAGTTTCCTCCAGTGAACTCTTTGTTTAATAACAGGCCTGCCCAAGTCCTTCTCTAGAAAAGCACATTCCTCTCCTTTGTCATTTGGACTTGCCTGTGGATCGCCACAGATGAGATGTCCTGAATTGCAATTCTTTTCTGTTCCCAAATTAACCTATTTTGCTGGTAAAATAACTGGCTGTTTTATTGCTTTAGGTCAACAATACTGTCTCTCTACTTTCAGTTTAAGGTCTTAAAAGCATAGAACCAGAACTTGAAGGCTGTTTAAAGAATGTAAGCTCCATAAGGGCAGGGCTGTCTGCTTGTCCAGTGATTTACCCAAGCACATCAGTGCTATATATAATAAGCACTCAATAAATATTTGATGAAGAAGTGAAAGGGAGTCTTTTTCCTTTTCCTGGGTTTTGGGCCTATTCTAGGAATAAGCGTGAATTATATTAAAATGTCTGACATTTTCCTCATTCTCTTTTGTTGGGTATATTTCCCATTTAATTTTCTCCCAGGTGATCAGTTATGATACTGTCTGCCTTGTTCCAGCTATATAACTTATTCACTCTCGGATCAAAATCTAACTCCTAAAGCTAGAACTTCCTCTGTTACTGGGAGGGAGGAAAGCAATCTGATTTCAGGTCTTCCCAATAAAATGTAATTGAAAATGCCTTCCAGTCCTCTTAGGAATTTTCCAATAATGTGTAGAATAATTGGATTTTAAAGAAATTGCTTACTGACTCCAACTGACTTATATATTTGGTACAATTTTGGGGGAAAGGGTCAAGTTTTCTAAGCTGTTTCTGTTTTTTGTAGCTTCCTCTTTTCCTCTACACAGTACTCTCAGATTGTTTGTCTTTAGACCCCTCAGGGGAGGCAGCCTACCTAATCCATGGTCCAGCAAAATGAAAGCTAGTGATAACCAAGAAACATTTCAAAACAGAGTTGAAATGAGCTTCTTTCCTAGCAACATATGGATTATATACCAGTTCCTACAATTTGATATTAGAAAATAATGGCATATAAATCTAAAATAACACAGCAATTATGCTAATTTACTTTTAAAAGTATGTTGTCAGTTATTTAGAAACACAGGTTCCCAAGCAGCCCATCACCAAAGGAGTACCTCTCTAAAGAAAACTGGTGGTGGTGATGGACAGATAGGAGGTGAGGATTATACATATATTTGCTTTAGCAAAAGAGATGCTGGATGATTCACTTCTGAATTACAATTCATACAGGACTTGAAACATAGTTATTGAGAAAATAATACACTGCTGATGTAAATATGTGGTATTGCACTATAGGTCAGCAAAACAACTCACAACAAATGAAATTACCGTGAAGCTAAAGTGAGAGCATTTTATAGTTAAAGCTAATAATATCAGTATTTGAAGACCAAGATGACCTCAGTGCAACACTAATAATGCAATAGGAACTAAATGTCCTTCCCCCAAATCATCAGAAGTTAAACTACTGGTGCTTATGCAATATCACAGGAGTTCTGCAAGGTGTGGAGGCCAGTGAAATACTGCACTGGCATTCTCAGTAAGTTATTTTGGCTTATAAAACCCAAATTTCAGTACTTTTAAAACATTCACTTAATAGATTTAAAAACTGCCCATAAGAACTGCAGAAATGACCTATAATTTTGGGTCAGTTTCTTGGCCATCAGTACCCAGGGAGCTTTGGTCTATATTTTGATTACTCTTCTTAATGAGGAATGATCAACTCAAGAAATTTCCTCAGGAATAGGGGAAGTTTATCAACAGACTTTTGGTTTGTGCAAAACAGAAAGAATAGGAGATAAAACAACAACAACAACAAAAAATCCTCCAGGCAACCAACTCCTACCCAGGCTGCCAAGGGTGGCTGGTCCCCCAGGACATCCTTCCTTTTTGCCTCTGGGGTTTCAGGATGCACAGAGCAGCCAGAAGGCACCTCCCCGAGATGGCAGGTGGTGTCACAGCTGCTCTGGACTCTGGGCTCATAGTGTCTTGACCAGCCCAAATAGAGAGGGAGCTTGTAACCACGGGAATAAGGCAGAGGTGAAGACACTTATTTTTGTATCCCCTGGCCGAGTACAGTGACTGGTACAAAATAGTTGCCTAATAAATATAGAACAAACAAATTGAGGCCTCAGCTTACTTTACCAGCACCATATCCATAAACCTGCATTCATCAGCTCATATGCTCTTTTCAACCACAGCTGTAGCAATGTATGAAGTAACTCTTTCCAGTCCAAGATTAATTCCTGCTCAATGCTTGTTGTCCCAACCCTCTTCTACTCTCAGGACACATAACATTGCCTCTGTGTCTACCTCAGCTTCTCCAGATTTATTTTGATTCTAAAAATCCCCTTCACAGAAATACATAGCTTTACGAAACCCCTTAGAAATTTATTAAATTATTTCATTATTTTACATAATATGATTAAGAGGGGAATTTTAAGTAAAAACATTTTATTTGAAATAAGTATATATTTAAGGATTATAATATAAAATTCATTTTAAAAGTTCTTGAACCTAAAACTACTCTAGAAAACAAAGTCTATTAAAAAATATGATGAGTATTTGCAAAGTCTCTAAGTACCTCTCCATAAGACACTTAACGATTTCTCTTGAGCAGAGAGACCTGGCAGATCCCACCTTGACCTAGTGGTCCAAGTCCACACTGCCAGTGACAGGACAAACTGACAGCATGTACCCCTCAACACAATGCACCAAGAATGACACTTGGGATTCCTGCCCCAAATATACAGCCTCAATCTAATCATGAGGAAACATCAGACAAACCCACACTGAGGACCATTATGTAAAACAATCGAGCGGTTCTCATCAAAACTGCCAACTCTGGGAATTCCCTGGAGGTCCAGTGGTTGGGACTCCATGCTTTTACTGCCAAGGGCCCCGGTTCGATCCCTGGCCAGGGAACTAGGATCCCACAAGCCGTATGGTGTGGCCAAAAGAAAAGGAATAGAAAAAAAAAATTTTTTTAAGTGTCAAGTTTGTGGATGATGGAGAAATACTGAGGAACTGTCACAAATCAGGTTTCTCCACTCAAGGGAAATTATTAAGGGTCTAAAGACCACTAAAGAGACATGAGAACTAAATGCAGCATAGGATCTTAGACCAGAATTAGAATATTAGGGGAAAAACTGGTGAAATCCCCATAGGGTCTACAGATTAGTTTCTAGTATTGCATCAATACTAATTTTCTGGGTCAGATAACTGTATTGTGGTTTTGTAAGAGGCTGACATTGTGGGCAACTGGATGAAGGGTATATAGGCACTCTCAATCATTTTTGCATCTTTTTATAAGTCTAAAATTACTTCAAAATACAAAACTAAATAAATGTAATTTTCCTATGTAACAAATGACAGCTATTCATTTCATAAATTAAATTCTTACTGAATTAATTATGTAAGAAAAAAGACAAAACTGGCCAATAACGTTTTTTAAAAAATGTGTTCTAAAATGTATATTTGAAATTAAATCCATGTATAGAACAAAAACCTATAAAAGAGCTTCATGATATTTTTTTGAATTCTTACTTTTTAATGTAAAATTCCACTGTTACTTTTATAGATTTCTCATTTTGTTATTGACTATTTTTTAGAGCAATTAAAGATTCAGAGCGAAACTGAGGGGAAGATACAGACACTTCTCATACACATTTCCCACACATTCATAACCTCCCCCATTAAGCAACATCCTCCACTAGAGTGGTGCATTTGTTACAACTGATGAACCTACATTGGCACATCATAATCACCCAAAGTCCACAGTTTACATTAGGGTTCACTCGTGGTGTTGTACATTCCATGGGTTTGGACAAACGCATAATGACATGTATCCATTTATAGTATCATACAGAGAAGTTTCACTGCCCTACAAAATACCTCTGTGCTCCACCTAGTCACCCAACCCCTAACCCCTGGCAACCACTGATATTTTTCTTGTCTCCATATTTTTGCCTTTTTGAGAATATCACGTAGTTGGAAATCATACAGTATATAATTTTTTCAGATTTGCTTCTTTCACTTAGTAACATGCATTTGAGTTTCCTCCAGGTCTTTCCATGACCTGATAGCTCATTTCCTTTTAGTGCTGAAGAATATTCCATTGTCTGGATGTACCACACTTTATTTATCCATTCACCTACTGAAGGGCATCTTGGTTTCTTCCAAGTCTTGGCAACTATGAATAAAGTTGCTGTAGACATCCATGGGCAGGTTTTGTGGTGGACATAACTTTTAAACTCCCTTTGGTAAATACCAAGGAGCACCATTGCTGGATTGTATGTTTGGTTTTACAAGAAACTGCCAAACTGTCTTCCAGAGTGACTGTACCATTTTGCATTCCTACCAGCAATGAATTAAAGTTCCTTTTGCTACAAAGACTTATCAGCATTTGGTGGTGTCAGTGTTCCAGACTTTTGCCATTCAAATAGGTGGGTAGTGGTATCTCATTGCCATTTTAACTTGCATTTCCCTGATGACATATGACATGGAGGATTTTTCATATGCTTATTTGCCATCTGTATCTCTTCTTTGGTATCTGTCAAGGACTTTGGTCCATTTTTTAATTGGGTTGTTTGTTTTCCTGTTCTTGAACTTTAAGTGCTCTTTGTATATTTTGGGTAACAGTCCTTTACAGATATGCCTTTTGCAAATATTTTCTCTTAGTATGTGGCTTGTCTTCTAATTCTCTTGACATTGTCTTTCTCAAAGCAGAAGTTGTGAATTTTAATGAAGTCCATCTTACCAATTATTTCTTTCATGTATCATGCTTTTGATATAACTAAAAGGTCATCACCATTCCCAAGTTCATCCAGGTTATCTTCTAGGAGTTTTATAATTTTGCATTTTATATTTAGGTCTGTGATCCATATTGAGTTAATCTCATGTAAGGTGTAAGATCTGTGTCTATATTCATTTTTCTCTATGTGGATGTCCAGTTGTTCCAGCATTATATATATATATTTTTTTTGCGGTACGTGGGCCTCTCACTGTTGTGGCCTCTCCCGTTGCGGAGCACAGGCTCCGGACGCGCAGGCTCAGCGGCCATGGCTCACGGGCCCAGCCGCTCCGTGGCATGTGGGATCTTCCCGGGCCGGGGCATGAACCCATGTCCCCTGCATTGGCAGGCGGACTCTCAACCACTGTGCCACCAGGGAAGCCCCAGCATTATATTTTGAAAGGACTTTCTTTGCTCCACTGTACTGCCTTTGTTACTTTGTCAAAGGTTGGTTGACTATGTTTATGTGGGTTTATTTCTGGGCTCTCTATTCTGTTTCATAGATATATTTGTTTGTTCTTTCTTAAATACTACACTGTCTTAATTGCAGTAGGTTTATAGTAAGTTGGAAGTCAGGTAGTATCCAGTCCTCCAACGTTGTTCTTCATTATATTGAAATTGTTTTGGCTATTTTGGGTCTTTTGCCTCCCATACAGAAACTTTAGAAGCAGCTTGTCCCCATCCACAAAATACCTTGCTGGGATTTTGATTGCACTTGTATTAATATACAGATCAAACTGGGAAGAACTGATATCTTGACGATATTGAGTCTTCTTTTTTTTTTTTCTTTTTCCTCCACTCTGTTTTAGATCCTATTCCCACATAGGTCATTACAGAGTATTGAAGAGAGTTCCCTGTGCTATTCAGTAGGTTCTTATTAGTTACCTATTTTATATATAGTAGTGTGTACGTGTCAATCCCAATCTCCCAATTTATCCCTCTCCCTACTTTCTCCTGTGGTAACTACAAGTTTGTTTTCTATATCTGTGACTTTATTTCTGTTTTGTAGATAAGTTCATTTGTACCATTTCTTTAGATTCCACATATAAGTAATATCATATGATATCTGTCTTTATCTGTCTGACTTACTTCACTCAGTATGACAAGCTCTAGGTCCATCCATGTCACTGCAAGTGGCATTATTTCATTTTTTATGGCTGAGTAATATTCCATTGTATATATGTACCACATATTCTTTATCCATTCCTCCATCAATGGACATTTAGGCTGCTTCCATATCCTGGCTGTTGTAAATAGTGCTGCAATGAACATTAGAGTGCATGTATCCTTTTTTTTTTTTTTTTTTTTGCGGCACGCGGGCCTCTCACTGTTCTGGCCTCTCCCGTTGCGGAGCACAGGCTCCGGACGCGCAGCCTCAGCAGCCATGGCTCACAGGCCTAGCCGCTCCGCGGCATGTGGGATCTTCCCAGACCGGGCCACGAACCTGTGTCCCCTGCATCAGCAGGCGGACTCTCAACCACTGTGCCACCAGGGAAGCCCCATGTATCCTTTTTAATTATGGTTTTCACTGGATACATGCCCAGGAGTGGGATTGGTGGATCATATGTAGCTCTATTTTTAGTTTTTTAATGAATCTCCATACTTTTCTCCATAGTGGCTGTATCAATTTACATTCCCACCAAGAGTATAGGAAGGTTCCCTTTTCTCCACACCCTCTCCAGCATTTATTATTTGAGATTTTTTGATGATGGTCTTTCTAACTGGTGCGAGCTGATACCTCACTGTAGTTTTGATTTGCATTTCTCTAATAATTAGTGATGCTGAGCATCTTTTCATGTGCCTCTTGGCCATCTGTATTTCTTCTTTGGAGAAATGTCTATTTAGATCTTCTCCCCATTTTGGGGTTGGGTTCTTTGTTTTTTTGATATTGAGCTGCAGAAGCTGTTTGTTTTTTGTAGATGAATCCCTTGTCGGTTGCTTCATTTGCAAACATTTTCTCCCATTCTGTGGGTTGTATTTTTGTTTTGTTTATGGTTTCCTTTGCTGTGCAAAAGCTTTTAAGTTTAATTAGTCCCATTTGTTTATTTTTGTTTTTACTTCCATTACTCTAGGAGGTGGATCAGAAAAGATCTTGCTGTGATTTATGTCAGAGAGTGTTCTGCCTATGTTTTCCTCTAAGAGTTTTATAGTATCTGGTCCTACATTTAGATCTTTAATCCATTTTGAGTTTATTTTTGTGTACAGTGTTAGGCAGCATTTTAATTTCATTCTTTACAGGTAGCTGTCCAATCTTCCCAGCACCACTTATTGAAGAGACTGTCTTTTCTCCATTGTATATTCTTTCCTCCTTTGTCATAGATTAGGTGACCATGGGCATGTGGGTTTATCTCTAGACTTTCTATCCTTTTCCATTGATCTATATGTCTGTTTTTTTGTGCCAGTACCATACTGTTTTGATTACTGTAACTTTGTAGTATAGTCTGAAGTCAGGGAGTCTGATTTCTCCAGCTCTGTTTTTCTTTCTCAAGATTGCCTTGGCTATACGGGGTCTTTTGTGTTTCCATACAAATTGCAAAATTTTCTGTTCTGATTGTGAAAAATGCTATTGGTAATTTGATAGGGATTGCATTGAATCTGTAGATTACTTTGGGTAGTATAGTCATTTTGACAATATTGATTCTTCCAATCCAAGAACAAGGTATGGCTCTCCATCTGTTTGTGTCATCTTTGATTTCTTTCATCAGTATCTTATAGTTTTCTGAGTACAGGTCTTTTGCCTCCTTAGGTAGGTTTATTCTTAGGTATTTTATTCTTCTTGATGTGATGGTAAATGGGATTGTTTCCTTAATTTCTCTTTCTGATCTTTCATTGTTAGTGTATAGGAATGCAAGAGATTTCTGTGTATTTATTTTGTATCCTGAAAATTTACCAAATTCATTGATGAGCTCTAATAGTTTTCTAGTAGCATATTTAGCATTTTCTATGTATCATGTCATCTGCAAACAGTGACAGTTTTACTTCTTTTCCAATTTGAATTCCTTTTATCTCTTTTTCTTCTCTGATTGCCATGGCTTGGGCTTCCAAAACTATGTTGAATGAAAATGGCTAGGGTGGACATCCTTGTCTTCTTCCTGATCTTAGAGGAAATGCTTTCAGTTTTTCACCGTCGAGGATGATGTTTGCTGTGGGTTTGTCGTATATGGCCTTTATTATGTTGAAGTAGGTTCCCTCTATGCCTGCTATGCCCTCTGATAAAAACTTCTGGAGAGTTTTTTTCATAAATGGGTGTTGAATTTTGTCACAAGCTTTTTCTGCATCTATTGAGATAATCATATGGTTTTTATTCTTCAGTTTGTTAATGTGGTATATCACATTGATTGATTTGCAGATATTGAAAAATCCTTGCATCCCTGGGATAAATTCCACTTGATCATGGTGTATGATCCTTTTAATGTGTTGTTGGATTCAGTTTGCTAGTATTTTGTTGAGGATTTTTACATCTATATTTATCAATGATATTGGCCTGTAATTTTCTTTTTTTGTGATATCTTTGTCTGGTTTTGGTATCATGGTGATGGTGGCCTTGTAGAATGAACTTGGGAGTGTTCCTCCCTCTGCAATTTTTGGGAAGACTTTGAGAAGGATAGGTGTTAACTCTTCTCTAAATGTTTGACAGAACTCACCTGTGAAGCCATCTGGACTTTTGTTTGTTGGAAGATTTTTAATCAGTTTCAATTTCAGTACACGTGATTGTTCTGTTCGTACATTCTATTTCTTCCTTGTTCAGTCTTGGAAGGTTATACCTTTCTAGGAATTTGTCCATTTCTTCCTGGTTGTCCATTTTATTGGCATATAGTTGCTTGTAGTAGTCTCTTATGATCCTTTGTATTTCTGTTGTGTCCATTGTAACGGATCCTTTTTCATTTCTAATTTTATTGATTTGAGTCCTCTCCCTTTTTTTCTTTATGAGTCTGGCTAAAGATTTAACAATTTTGTTTATCTTCTCAAAGAACCAACTTTTAGTTTCATCCATCTTTGCTATTGTTTTCTTCACCTCTATTTCATTTATTTCTGCTGTGATCTTTATGATTTTGTTTGTTTTTTGGTTTTGTTTGTTTTTCTATCTCTAGTTGCTTTAGGTGTAAGGTTAGGTTGTTTACTTGAGATTTTTCTTGTTTCCTGAGGTAAGATTGTATTGCTGTAAACTTCCCTCTTAAGACTGCTTTTGCTGCATCCCATAGGTTTTGGATTGTGGTGTTTTTATTGTCATTTGTCTCTAAGTATTTTTTTTGATTTCCTCTTTGATTTCTTCAGTGATCCTTTGGTTATTTAGTAACATATTGTTTAGTCTCCATGTGTTTGTGTTTTTAACAGTTTTTTTTCTGCAATTGATTTCTAATCTCATAGTCTGTAGCTTGAAAAGATGCTTGATATGATTTCAATTTTCTTAAATTTACATAGGCTTGATTTTTGGCCCAAGATGTGATCTATCCTAGAGAATGTTCCACATGTACTTGAGAAGAAAGTGTATTCCACTGCTTTTGGATGGAATGTCCTATAGATATCAGCTAAGTCTCTCTGGTCTAATGTGCCATTTAAGGCTTGTGTTTCCTTATTAATTTTCTGTCTGGATGATCTGTCCATTGGTGTAAGTGGGGTGTTAAAATCCCCCACTATTATTGTGTTATTGTCAATTTCCCCTTTGATGGATGTTAGCATTTGGCTTATAAATTGAGGTGCTCCTACGTTTGGTGCATATAATTTACAATTTTTATACATTCTTGGATGGATCCCTTGATCATTATGTAGTGTCCTTCCTTATATCTTACAACAGTCTTTATTTTAAAGTCTATTTTGTCTGATATGAGTATTGCTACTTCAGCTTTCTTTTAATTTCCATTTGCATGGAATATCTTTTTCCATCCCCTCACTTTCAGTCTGTATGTGTCCCTAGGTCTGAAGTGGGTCTCTGTAGACAGCATATCCATTCAGCCAGTCTATGTCTTTTGGATGGAGCATTTAATCCATTTGCATTTAAGGTAATTATCAATATGTATATTTCTACTGCCATTTTCTTAACTGTTTTGGATTTTATTTTTTCTTCCCTTACTTTTTTGTTGCCTTCTCTTGTGGTTTGATGATCATCCTTAGTGTTGTGTTTGGGTTGCTTTTTTTTCTTGTTTGTGTATCTATTGTAGTTTTTGGGTTTGCTATTCCCATGAGGTTTTAATTTAGCAGTCTATATATGTACAAGGTTGTTTTAATTTGCTAGTCTCTTTCCCGCCTACGAAAGTCCCTTTAGCATTTGTTGTAAAACTGATTTCATGGTGCTGAATTCTCTTAGCTTTTGCTTGTCTGTAAAGC
Organism: Orcinus orca; assembly: GCF_937001465.1. NCBI lineage: Eukaryota > Metazoa > Chordata > Mammalia > Artiodactyla > Delphinidae > Orcinus > Orcinus orca. The sequence continues at coordinate 5,230,217 of NC_064559.1, read as the reverse complement.
TTTGGTTTTCTCCATCGAATCTGAACGAGAGCCTTGCTGGGTAGAGTATTCTTGGTTGTAGGTTTTTCCCTTTCATCACTTGAAATATATCATGCCACTCTCTTTCTGGCCTGCAGAGTTTCTGCTGAAAAATCAGCTGATAATAATAATCAGGATTCCCTCATATGTTATTTGTTGCTTTTCCCTTGTTGCTTTTAACAGTTTTCCTTTGTCTTTAATTTTTGCCAGTTTGATTAATATGTGTCTTGGCATGTTCCTCCTTGGGTTCATCCAGTGTGGGATTCTCTGTGCTTCCTGGACTTAGTGAGTGCTTCCTTTCTCATGTTAGGGAAGTTTATGGCTAAAATATCTTCAATTATTTTCTCAGGCTCTTTCTCTTTCTCTTCTCCTTCTGGTACCCCTATAATGAGAATGTTGGTGTGCTTATTATTATCCCGGAGATCTCTGAGACTGTCCTCATTTCTTTTCATTCCTTTTTCTTTATTCTGTTCTGTGGCAGTGATTTCCACCACTATGTATTCCACCTCACTTATTCATTCTTCTGCCTCAGTTATTCTGCTATTGATTCCTTCTACTGCATTTTTCATTTCAGTTATTGTATTGTTCATCTGTTTGTTTGTACTTTAAATCTTCTAGCTCCTTGTTAAACATTTCTTGTATCTTCTTGATCTATCCCTCCACTCTTTTTCAAAGATTTTGGATCATCTTTACTATCATTACTCTGAATTCTTTTTCAGGTAGATTGCCTATCTCCTCTTCATTTAGTTGTTCTTGTGGGTTTTTATCTTGTTCCTTCTTTTGTAACATATTTCTCTGTCATCTCATTTTGTCTAACTTTCTGTGTTTGTGGTGTCCTTTCCACAGGCTGCAGGACTGTAGTTCTCTTGCTTCTGGTGTCTGCTCCCTGGTGGGCGAGTTTGATCCAGGGGCTTGTGCAGCCTTCCTGGTGGAAGAGACTGGTGCCTGCCCTCTCATGGGTGCAGCTGGATCTTGTCCTTCTGATGGGCAGGGCCACATCAAGGGGTGTGTTTTGAGGTGGATGTGAGCTCAGTACAACTTTAGGCAGCCTGTCTTCTGATGGGTGGGGGTGTATTCCTATCTTGGTGGTTGTTTGGCCTGAGGTTTTCCAGCTTTGGAGCCACAGGTTGTTGGGTGGGGCTGGGTCTTGGTGCCAAAATATGGACCTCCAGAAGATCTCACTCCAATCAATATTCCCTGGGGCTTCTGCTACCAGTGTTCTTGCCCTCGTGGTGAGCGATAGTTGACCTTCCCCTCCCCAGGACACCCTCTAAGACCTCTAGGTAGGTGTAGCCCAGGTTGCTATTGAGGTACTGCTTTGTGCCAGGTCCCAGTGCATGTGAGACCTTCTGTGTGCCATCCAAGGGTTTAGTCTCTGTTTCTCCCAGCCCTATGGAGTTCCTGCACTCAAGCCCTGCTGGCCCTCATGGCTAAATGGTCTGGGGGTTCTTCTACCCAATTCCAGACCCTCAGACTGTCTTGGAGGGCTATTTTATGTGGGAATGTCCCTATGTAGCCTGCATGGGTTTAATATTTTTTGGTGTGAGGGTTGTTTTTAGTATAGATGTTTGCCACCTCTTCCTCAGTGTATGCTGGCCGTTATCCCCTTTACAGGAGGTGTGACTGATGTTGTGGTGAACAGAGCCAGCACTGGATATTGAGCAGGGCCTCCCCTATGCTCTGTGGTTGTCACTGCCCTGTCAGACATGGGGTCTGCTCCCTAGTTGTTGGAGTAGAGGCCCTCAGATCTGTTTCTTAGCTGTGTTTCTGATCTGCGGTGTGAGGTAGGTAGGATTGGAGTACTCCCACTGGGAGGGACCTGTTCACCTGTGGCTGTGTTCTGTTATGTCACTTTTCACCTGTTGTGTGAGCTCTCTTACACTGTTGTTGGCACTGCTCTAGGCTCCACCTTAACTGTGGGTATGCCGGCAGTTGGCCCTGGTGTCTCTCAGACGTTGTTTTCACCAGGCTACCAGCATAGATCCACTTAAGTCAGGTCCCAGGACTGTAGTAATCATGGATTGGACCCACTATGGGTGCCATGGGGGCAGCTCTGACTCTAGTCTGGCCCAACCCCCATGTGTATGTGCCGACAAAATCTACAGCTGCTAAAGCTAGGCCCATCTTGGTTGCAGGAGCACTGGCTGTTCATTCAGATGTTCTGCAGGCACTGAGTTTACAAAGCCAGTCACAGCATTGTCAATTCATGGTTTGAACAGCTGTGTGGAGAGGTTTCAGCTTTTCTTTCTTAGTTGCATGGCCCCTAGGGCTCAGTTGTGGTTTCAGTCCCACCTCTGCTTGTGGGCCACCCATAGGGGTCTGCTGTCAGGGCTGCCCTGGAGCACAGAAGTCCACCCCGGCAAGGAGGGGTTGTGGCAGCAGCACGGTGGCTGGGGTCACAGGACCCCTGGCAGCAACAGGCATTAGGGGGAGCTGGTGGCCGCAGGCACAAGAGAGTCGGCCCCAGTGGGGGCTCTTCCTAATACCCAGCCACAGGCGTGGGCGAGCAAGCCCTAGTGTTGATGAGGCATGTGGGGAAGCTGGCCCCGGTGGTGACAAGGCATGTGAGGGAGCCAGCCGTCGCGGGCACAAGAGACCTTGTGGCGGGGGGGGGGGGTCCTAGCACCCAGCCACAGGCAGGAGAGAGCAGGCCTCAGAGGGGTCCCCCTAGTGCCTGGCTGCCAGCGTGATAGAACCGGCCCTGGTGGGGGCCCCTCCTAGTGCCCGGCCCCCTGCACAAGAGGCTAGCCCTGGCAGGGGCCCCTCCTTGCACCCAGCTGCTGGCTCGAGAGGGCTGGCCCCAGCAGGGGCCCTTCCTAGTGCCCAGGGAGGCAGGGGTGGCACATGGGGAGAGAGCCTGCAATGGCAGCTCTGCCCCTTACACATCACTTAACAATGGTGCTTTGCTTCTATGGCAGCCTGGGTTTCCTCCACAGGCATTCCTGGTTGCAATGTCCTCACTCCCGTCCCCTCAGGCTGTCTCCTTATAGCCAACAGCAGTCCTTTACCCAGGTTTGCTCTCCAAACACCACATTCCAGCACGCAGCCCCCATCCTCACCAGGGACACATCTAGGGCAGGGGCACACAGGACTGTGGCACGAACCGTCTGTGTAGGTCTCACTCTGTCTTACCTGCCACATAACAGTTGCTGCACTCTCTTCTGATAGCCCCGAAGCTCCCCTTCTGTCCCAACTGATCTCTCCACCAGTGAGAGGGCTTCTCCAGATGCAGGAACCTCTCCTCTCCTCAAGCTCCACCCCAGGGCTGCCGTTCACGTCCGGCTTCCTCTCCTCTTCTTTCCCCCTTCTTCTTTCTTTCATCCTACCAGGTTATGGGGGATCTTTCTTGTCCTTTTTGGCGTCCAAGGTCCTCTGCCAGTGTTCAGCCAGTGCTCTGTGAGACTTGTTCCATTTGTAGATGTATTCATTTTTTTTTGCGGTATGCGGGCCTCTCGCTGCTGTGGCCTTTCCCATTGCGGAGCACAGGCTCCGGACGTGCAGGCTCAGTGGCCATGGCTCACGGGCCCAGCCGCTCTGCGGCATGTGGGATCTTCCCAGACCAGGGCACGAACCCATGTCCCCTGCATTGGCAGGCGGACTCTCAACCACTGAGCCACCAGGGAAGCCCTGTAGATGTATTCTTGATGCATCTGTGGGGAGAGATGAACTCTACATCCTCCTACTCCTCCACTGTCTTGACCTCCTTTGATACTGAGTCTTCTTAACCATTAACCTGAATATCTCTCTATTTATTAGTTCTTCTTTAATTTTATTCATCAGAGTTTTATAGTTTTCCACATCTAGATCTTGTACATAATTTGTTAGATTTATACCAAAACTTTTCATTTTAGGGGGGCTAATGTAAACGGTATTGTGTTTTTAATTTCAAATTCCACTTGTTCATTGCTGGTATATAGGAAAGCAAATAACTTTCAGATATTAATCTTGTACCTTGCACCTTGCAACTTGCCATAATTGCTTTTTAGTTCCAAGAATTTTTCATCAATTCTTTCAGATTTTCTACATAGATTATCATGTCATCTTGCAATCAAGAAAGGTTTTTTTTCCTCTTCCCTCCCAGTCTTTATACCTTTTATTTCCTTTTCTTGTCTTATTGCATTACTTCCAGTATGATGTTGAAAAGGATGGGTAAAAGGGAATAACCTTGACTTACACCTGATCAATGGGGAAAGCTTTGAGTTTCTCACCATTAAGTATAATGTTAGCTGTAGGGTTTTTTTTTTTTAAGATATTCTTTATCAAGTTGAGAAAGTTTCCCTCTATTTCTAGTTTACTGAGAGTTTTTTAAAATCATGAATGTGTTTGGATTTTGTCAAAAGCTTTTTCTGCATCTATTAATATGATCATGCAATTTTTCTTTTTTAGCTTATTGATGTGATAGATTACATTTAATTTTCAAATAATGAACCAGACTTGCATACTTAGAATAAATCCTACTTGACTGTGGTGTGTAATTCTTTTTAAATGCTGTTGGATTCTATTTGCCAATATTTTGTTTTTTCAAGCACTTCTCAGAAAATAATGAACAGTCCTCCAAAATTTAATGTTGAATTAGATAAAAATCAATACTTTACTTCTTATTTTTAACCCTAGTTTTCAAGGAATAAAATTTCTATTAGAAAAATACAGCTTACAGATTTGTTAAAGATCATTGTGAGGCAGTTTATAAAAGAATTACCAGTTCTAAATTAATAATTAGTTTGTTACATTTCAGTCAGCAGCTTCATGTCATCATTCAATGTTTCTTAAATTATTTATTAATTATTATTATCTTTTTTTTTTTTTTCTTTTGGCTGTGTTGGGTCTTCGTTGCTGTTCGTGGGCTTTCCTCTAGTTGCAGTGAGCCAGGGCTACTCTTCATTGCTGTGCATGGGCTTCTCTTGTTGTGGAGCACGGGTTCTAGGCACACGGGCTTCAGTAGTTGTGGTACACGGGCTCAGTGCTCATGGGCTCTAGAGTGCAGGCTCAGTAGTTGTGGCGCATGGGCTTAGTTGCTCCACAGCATGTGGGATCTTCCCGGACCAGGGATCGAACCCGTGTCTCCTGTATTGACAGGCGGATTCTTAACCACTGTCACTAGGGAAGTCCCCATTCAATGGTTTTTATGTATATAATTTAAACAATACACTACCATAAGAAATTTTTAAAAAATGTGAAAGTGTATAACCAAAAAAACAACCAGGATTTCTGGGGGTTGGTGACATAATACTAAATCACATGAGAACACATGAGTGCGTTCAGCCCATTTCCACTAGCTCGAGGGCTTGCTCCCTCTGTATACACTGTGGAGTTCTCACGCGGTTCTACTTTCTAGGGAGAAATATATGAATCAATACTTATTTTAAAATATAACTAGAAAGAAATACCATCGCTATCTTTAGCCTGAATTCCCTGGTCTGCCTTTGTGGACACCAGGGGTTCCAAACTACCAGCTGGAAAATGTAACTTTCCTGACTTTATAACTTTAATAATCTTGACAATCAGAATTTAATAAGTTCACATCTACTACAACTCAAAAAATTCTCTTTTCCAAAATGCCCCTCCGAATACGTCTACCCACCACCAGTTGGTTGGTCTGTCTCTTGCTTTCTCTTGCTTCCCTCTTTTCTGTGCACCCAAATCTTATGAAAAAGTGGTTTAAATTTGCTATTTCAATTTTTCAACTCACACTGTTTTCAGTCCATATTATATGATTTCTGTACCCACTCTTCCAGTACAAATATTTTTGTTAACATAACCAGTGCTGTTCATGTCACTAAGTCCAATGGATACTTTTCAGTCTTATTTAATCACTCAGCAGCATCTGGTAGATCACCTCCTCTTTCCTGAAGTATTTCCATCTGTCGGCATGCATGATAACAAGGCTTTTCAGTTTCTACTTATTTCTCAGGTTACCTTACCTTTAAAACTTTTGATGTTCTTTAGGATTCAGTAAGCCCATCTTCCTTCTCACTTTATTTCTCTAGGTGACCTCATTTACTCCCAAGGTTTCTAATATTCTCTGTAAGCCAGTGGGGATTTCTATCTCCAGCCCAGTCCTCACTCCTGAGCTTAGTCCCTTGTGTCTCCATGCTTATTCAACATACCCATTTGTACAATGCTCTTGAACATTAAATTCAACAGGGTCGAAACGTAACACTTGATCTTATCCCAAACCCAGGCCATCTCGACCACAAACCTTCTTATTTTGTGTATTTTCTATTCTCACTAAGTACTACCACTATGTACGTATTGCTCATGTCAGAAATATGGATATGCACTATTCTCTACCCAACATAGCCAATCAGTCATTAAGTCCTGTTGATTTCACCTCCTATATATTTCACCAATCTGTTTACTTCTAGCATCATTATTATCAGTTCAATCTAAGCCATCATCATCACTTGACTAACTGCTCTACTAGCTCCCTAACTGGTCTTGTGTAAACACCATGGCTCTGCTCCAATCCATTATATACTCTGGAGCTGGAATGCTATTTTTAAAATGCATATTTGATCACATAATTCTCCTTTGTTTTTTAAAAAATCTTTTAATATCTTCCTTTTAGTAAAAGGATAAAGTGAAAGGTCTACAATAAAAACTTAAAGGCCTTGTCTTTATCCGGCCCTCACCTGCCTCTCCAACCTCATCACATGCTATTTTTTCCATTATTCTTTATGTTAAACACAGTATCTTTCCTTCTTTAAAAGTCCTATCTCAGGACCTTCAATTTACAGTTTTCTTTTCTCTAGAAGAGGAGCTGGCAAACTTTTTTAGGAGAGGGCGAGAGAGTAAATATTTTAGGCTTTGTGAGCCAATAGGCCAGTCTTTGACTCACCTACTCATTGTAGGGTGAAAGGAGCCACAGATAACATGTAAACAAATGAGCATGACTATGTTCTTGAGCCATACAAAGTGAACTTGGGCTGGGGTACAATTTGCCAGCTCCTGCCCTAGGACTAATAATCCCTATATTGCCACTCACAGATTCATGTCAAGTGTCATTTTTTTCATTGAAACTTCTTCTGATCAGGGTAAGTCACCTTATTAAATGTGCTTATACCACAAAGTATATTTCATTTTCATATAACTAATCATTACTGCAATTAATTAGATATCTGTGAAATTTTCTTGTCAATATCTATCTTCCCTATAAGGCTGTAAACTCCATTAGACTAGGAATTATATTTACTTTGCTATTTTATTCCCAGCATGTGGTGGAGAACATGACACATGGTAGCAATCAATTTTGTTGAATGAATGAATTTACTCTCATTCATATCAATGAATGAATGATTAATTTACTATCTGACCTTCAGTTGGCAACTTTATCTTTCTGAGCCTTAGTTTTCCACCTGGAAAGGAAGATGATAATAACAACTACTTCCCAGGTTTGTTTCAGGTAAGAAAATATGCGTGAGGTGAATTTTGTGAACTCTAAAACAATATACAGATGTAAGAAAAGAAATATTAGAAAGATGAGTTGGTGCATAGTACTGGAGCAAATTATAGCCCAAGGTCCAAATCTTTTCACTCATTTTGTTGGGCTTCTAGCTAAGAATGTTTTTTGTCTTTTTAAAGGGTTGTAAAGAAAAACAAAACAAAGACTACATGACAGAGACTACTCGTGGCCCAGGAAGCCTAAAATATTTTACTCTCTGGTCCTTTACAGAAATAGTTTGCTGATCTCTGGCTTAGAAAATAAATGAATGATTAATTCTTTATAAATATACTCATATTTTAATATTTTGGTGTCACTTTCTGACTACCTTTCTTCTCTTCAATAGAGAAAGTGATCAATTTATAAACATTCCTCCTGCCCCTGCCGAGGGACTCTATGTTTACTTTAAATTAAAAAATAATGATAAAGGGAGTATTTAAATATTTTCTTTTCCCCTCAGTTATATGAACAATTTATTTTGAAACAGAGCAGGCCTGGGGTGTCTGGGGATGGGATAGAAATGGGGAGATGGATGCCAAGAAAACTATCTCCACTGGAAGGTTAACTGCTGTTATGTATGTGATTGCTGAGATTGTTTTTCCTGGGTAATTCATCACTATATAGAAATTAGGAGTGACACATTTATAGTAAATATAAGGGACTGTGTTTTTCACACACAAAAAAATACTGCACAAAAAAGGAAAGGAATTTGGAATCAAAAGATCATGATTCAAGTTTGAACTCTACCAACTTACTCAATATGGCACTTTGAGCAAATACATTAGTATCTCTCAGCTTGAGCTTCTCCATCTAGAAAAAGAGAGTAAATATTGATTCCATTTAGTAGGTGGCTATTATGAGCCAGGTGCTTTACATATATTATATTTGATCTTTATACCAAACTGCAAAGTGGCTATTGTTAGCTCCAATATATAGATGAAGAAACTGATGCTCAGAGAGGTTAAGTAACTTGCTCAAAGTACACCACTAGAAAGAACCAAAGGGTCTGGAGTCAAATTCTGACTCTAGCAATATATTTAACCTTCTTAGGCCTTACATGTTGTATCTTACAAAAATACATACAAAACCTAATTTCTAGAAGAGAAGTTTTGAAATTCCTGCATATTACATTACCAGCTTGCACCTTAAAGGTAGATGGTTTTCCTACAGTGTTCTATATTAAATCTACTTCTGTGTCTTGAGAGAACAGTAAAGAGGGAATGTGCTCTCCTCTCTGTGTATTATAAGAACAACCTAAATTGAGAAAGCATAAATATATAGAAATATTAGATTTTAAGCATGTTCCTTGAGTACCATAGTAACCATGAATTCTATTTATTCCACAGCAATTCCCATTCTGTTTTTGAACCAAACACATTCAATATGTGGCACATCAGTTGATTATTAAGTCTTTATTACCTTTGCTTCATTATCTCATGTAGTCTCCCATGCTGGACACACTGTTCCTCCAATTCATCATTTCTTCTCTGTAACTTTTCCAGTTTGTCACATGTATACCTTTTTTCTTGACTGAGCTGAGCTATTTCAGATCTAGAGAGGTGTAAACACAGAAGTGACTGATGTTAAAGGTTCTTATTACCAGAGCATGTTTTTATTGTATAACCTTATCACTTTCTTGAACTCTGTACTTAAACATAACAGTGTCAATAAAAATTATTTTATGTAAAATAAAATATTTCAGAAATTACAGAATGTCTAGTAGAAGGATATACACACTGCAGGAACTCAACTGGTAGACAGAAAAAGGAATAACAACTTCAACAGAGAGAGTTTTTTCAAGGAACAAGACAAAAATGATAATAATCAAATCCCGTTTTTAAAAAGACAGCTATTAATTTACCAAATATTTAGTAAGTATCTATTACAGGCCAGCTACCATGCTGTTGCAGGAACAACCCCAGGCTAATTTCTGACAGAGAGTTGTTTCTTTTAATTAACATAGCTAATTTAATGGTACATGATTAAAATCATATAGTTTTAAAAAATGGTGAGGCTTCCCTGGTGGCGCAGTGGTTGAGAGTCCGCCTGCTGATGCAGGGGACACAGGTTCGTGCACCGGTCCGGGAAGATCCCACATGCCATGGAGCAGCTAGGCCTGTGAGCCGTGGCCGCTGAGCCTGCGCGTCCAGGGCCTGTGCTCCGCAATGGGAGAGGCCACAACAGTGAGAGGCCCGCGTAACGCAAAAAAAAAAAAAAAAAAAAAAAAAAAAAAAATGGTGGTTCTCTGCCCCCTGACTCCACCTCCAGCTTGTCAATGTAATTACTAATATTTCAGTTTGTAGTTAAATCAGTATCAGTTTTATGTCATAACAACTACATAAATATTGGTCCTTGTTGTTTAAGGAGTATATTATGATTACACATGCACTTGTATAAACAAGTGGGCTTTAGTGTAGAATGATTGAGTGGCAAGCCATCTTTTCTGATGGGACATTCCCAATATTATCAGCATCCGTAATTCTTTCCCCTGTGGCCATTCTGTTTCTCAAAAGAAGGATTCTCCATTTTCCTGCTGCTTGCGTACAACCCTAACCATCAGTGGTCTAGGAGCTGGTTGGAAATAGAGGGGTGGTGTACTCACCTTTCAGAATGTAGACTTTTAATTAATTCCTCTATTCTAATTTCAGTGCAGCTATTTTCACCAGTGCCTGCTGGTTTAATCTCTTCAGAGGGGAAGCTCCTAGTTTTATGGGTGGAGGAGGGATAGTCACCTGGCTGCATGGGGTGGGGGTAGAACTGTCAACTTTGGCTTCAGTCCTATATTCCACTCCTGCCTTCTAAGTCTTTCTGGGATCCTGAAAGCAGATCAGCTTGCTTCACATACAAGTATCCCTGTCTGCAGACATTTAAGACTCACCTTCCTCCATTTGCTAAGTGAGGTACCATTCCCCCAATTTTCTTTCTGTTTTCACATTATTTCATTTGGGATTACAGATATCTATCTACTTTGGTGATGATTGGTGTTTGTCAGGAAATAACATTACTTCTTCAGTGTCTTGGATGGCCATTTCAAGGCTCAAAATTTGAAGCTAAGAGAGACATCTGTCCAAGAAAAATTGTACTTTGTCCTTGATTTAATTAAACATTACTCCTTACTCCACCATCTCCTCATACTCCACTGCCTCATAGGTTAGAACTGAAAGCTTAGAAGTCGTGCACATTAAAATACAAGTAGTTAACAACTGGTTCGTTTCTTGAGGTTTATGTGAGATGCTTGATGTAAAATTATTTCCCTCCAAAGAAAGGATTCCTCCATTAGGTGACATAGACTTTTTTTTTTTTTTCCTGGAAAAGATTTGGATTTGCTAAGGGAATTTATCCCAAGGACCAAGCTGCTTCACATGGCATGAAGCGATCGCTCGCTTTTAGTTCACCTCATTCCTCATTTTGTTTTCACCTTGGTTCAAGTTTCATCTCGAAGAAAGCTTGCTCTGATTAATACCTGCAGTTCTCAGTATGCCAGCACATTTTTTGAAACTACCTCTAGCTTTTATGCATACATTAGCTTATAAGTTATTCCTGTGAATTGTGCTCTGTGCCTCATCCTTCTTGCTAGATTACAGATTACACACAAGGGCATGGATTATCTCATTTTCAAGCTCAGATTAAGCACTCAATCTATATTTACTTCTTCTAATAAGAATTTACTTATATTTGAAATAGTCTAAATAAGTAAATAATGACTATGTCTATCCTTTCAAAATCACATACAATATAAAAGAATTTAGGAGCAGTTATATGAAATTTTTAATTTAGTATTCTTCCACGATTAGTATTTCCTATCATAATATGCACTATGCACTAAAATTCCAAAAGGCCCCAAAATATCCTTAAACTGCATTAGAAAAAAATGCATAAGAATATTTATCTGTTCTCAGGTACTTTCCCAGAAAAACAAGTCACTTTTGAAAAGTCACGAAGGAAACATAGATTTTACAATATAAGAATATAAAGCTTTTACATACAACAAAATCATATGTTTTTATGAGCATGTTCCTTGTAGCACTGTTTCTAGAAACAATCTTGCTCTGCAACCCAATATATGAAAACTTAACCCAGAAATGTATCAACAGATGATTAGTTACATTACTTTAAAAAAGAAATATCAAGATGCTATTCTGATAATATGGCTATTTATTGGTGTTATATATTGACCTAAAAATATGACATATTGGTAAAAAAGGAAAATATTAAAAATCAGCATAAGGTAATTTTATTTTATAAAATAAAAAATATTTTGACATGTATTCCACATACTAATATTGATTATCTCTTGGTGTCCAGATTAGAAATATAAAATATTTTTTTTCCTTTTCTGTATTTTCTGAATTTTTACAATGGACGTGTATTGTAATATTTAAAACAAAAAATAAAGTCACCTTGATTTTGAAAAAATTCTTAAGAAACAAAAAGAACTGGGAACAAATTTTTCGAAATTAAAAAAGGGAATGTAAAAAATGAGACAAATGAATATTAGAAGCATTATATAATAAACTGCTATCCCCACTCTTCATCAAAATTCCAATTAAAAAAGTACAAGGGATATGAAAAATACTCACAGAGGAAGAAACATAAATGATCAATAAACATTTATAAAACATTCAATTTCCCTATTATTCAAAGAAATGCCTAATAAAACATTTACTGTATGCCTACACTACACTAGGTAGTGGAATTCATCCTTTACATTATGATCTCAATTAATCCTACAAGGTAAGTGTTTATTCCCTTTTCTCTGGGAGGTAAATATGAGGTTTAATAATTCGCCTAAGGTCACCTAAATGGTGATTACCCAAGCCCAGACACAAACACTGGTCTGTCCAACTCTAAAGGGGTTGTCCCACCCACTGTGCAACATGGCCCCTCACTCCTTTTTTGAAAAACCTCTCACTTCTTTTGTCACAAACTGCTATGTACACATATATACTGAGCAGAATTTAGTGCAGTACTTGAGCAAAGTCATACACATTAACAGCCTTAACAGGGTTCACAGTCTTTGGACCAGCAATCCCCTTTTAGACATCTCAACTAAGAAAATCATGAAAAAATTCAGATTTATGTATAAAATTATTATTATATTATTCATTACATTTTAAAAGAGTTTAAAATTCTGATGAATTATTATTCATACAAATGATTCAACTAAAATTATGTTTCCTGAGTATTTACTGATGTAGAAAAGTGTCCATCAGATAATATTAAGTAAAAAAAGCAGGATGTAAAAGTGTATATATATATATATATATATATATATATACACACACACACATATGTATATCACTCACAATATAAATGCATGGTAACATACACATTTACCTACACATCGAAAATGACTGAAAGTAAACATGTCAAAAGTTAAACATAGTTAGCTGGATGGTAATGTTACAGGAAATTTTTTCCTAATTCTTCTTTGCATTTATAACCAAATGCCCTATATTGAGGATATCTTATATACAGAATTTCAAAAATATAAATGTTAATTGTAAAGTACATATTACTGTCAAGTACTTTATTGCTACAGTACTTTTCTGCTTTGCATATTTTATGTGTATGCTTTTCTTTGTTTATGATAGTAATTTGCCTACCTACTTCCAATGTTCAATAAAAATTTGGTATATGTACATGGACATCATCTTTTATCTGTCTAGAGTCCATGATATATTGAAAGAACTAGTAGTTTACAAAGTTCAAAGAGTAAACTTACGAGCTTCTATGTTAGCTTGAGATTACATTTGTGGCATGATTATCCTAGTGTCATATAAAAAGAAAATTGATTCTAATCCATTTTCATAGAAAATTTAGGTAATTTCTGCCTTTACAGAAGCATGAACTTCTCACTGCATTTTTATATACCAGTTATACTGTGTAATTACATTTTCATGAAGTATAATATTTTACTACGATAATTAGGATTACAGTGATAATTGCTTTTTAAGGAAAAACATGACCCCTTAATTTTTTACTCTTTTAGAGTCTCATTCAACTTTCGGTAATAATTAGCAGAGGACAATATCAGTTTCTTCTTGTAGAATATAATTTTTGTAGCATCCCAAACTAACATCATCTGAACATGCCAGGGAAAAAAAAATAGTTCAACCGGGTATGTGTTCTTTACTTCAATTAAACTCACACAGTTGGATACCTACTGTTGCCAAAACAGTAATATAATTTATACATTATAGTCCACACAGTAAAACTACACTAAAAGTCATTTAACAATATTTATAACACCATAAAATACAGTGTTAAAATATATGAACTGCAATATGTACCAAAATTATAAAATTTGTTTCTCATCATCAGTGATTAAAGCCAGGATCATTGCTCTAGCCTCAATACCCACAACCCTGGTGACAGATTAGAATTCAAATCTTAATGATCAATTTACAATTAACAAGATAGAAGCGAAACAAATTAAACCAACCATTATATATAACGAGACCCAATGGACTCCCATTGTTCCTCTTAATTACAAAACGCAAATCACAAATATACAATGGGTAGTGTTAGACATCAATCCACGAACCTAGCAACCCAGAAAGTGACAATGATAGAAAAGAAAGAGAAGCAAAACCATGCAGACCCCCAGTTCTATGCTCTATATCCTTTTCTTTTCACTGGGGCAGTGTTGAGAGGTGAAAACCTAGCACATGCTGGATCTCCATTCTGCAGCTGGCAGAGGCTCCCTTCCTAGCCGGTGCCCAACCTCTCTGAGCTCTTCCCAGGCCACGTTTTAGATTACACTGCAAACTGCACTGCAAACATTTTACTGCTGATTCATCTAAGTGCCTGGGGACAGGGAACACCTCCTTCACTTTGATAAAAAAAAATCACAGTTGCACCAAAGATATTTAAATATCTCCATTTACCAACTTCAGAAACAACCCTACCACTGTAATAAGCTCTCAGAGTCCTGGGGAATAAAGACAAAAGGGAGCTGAAGTTTATGTGAGTTTCATCTAAAATCAGCCAGAATGTCTGCCTAGTGCCAATTAAAAGCAAAATGGAATTACTTGTCTGATGCTCAAAAACAAGCTACATAAAATGCATGGAATTGGCAGTTCACTTGTAGTTTTAAAATGGGATGTGCCATTCACAAACCCTGGGGTTACAGACACCACCCGAGCAGTGTGGAAGGCATACTGTGCGGAAGTACCGGCTCTTCACTGTGGAGGGCTTGCAGACAGCAGAAGCAATAGGCACAGCCATAATGCGACTTACATCTACTTGGGGAGAAACACATATAACAGGACACACACACACGGAGGAGCCATTTCTAAACACTTTCATAAAGCAGCCTAGCATGAGGATGGGATAGAGAGTAAGAGTGTCTGGGAATGGTGCTCCCAGATTGTCAGCTTTCCCAGTGATTCTTCAGGGGCTCTAGTCAGAGGACTAGATCTGTGAGTTTAAAAAAAAAAAAAAAAAAAAAAAAAAATCGTATTTTAAATGGTATGAATCCATTTATTTAGTATGGGATTTTGAATAACATGAAACTCTTAGACAAAAAAAAATGTTTAAATTGTTAGTCAACATGAAATAAATACACTTACTTTCAGGAAAAATTTTACTGCAGTACTCTGAGGAAAACCTGGATTAAAATTACCATATGGCCTAAATAATTATTTTGGAGACTGTGCTTTCACAATGACAACAGTATAGAAAGCTTAGAAAACTCCAGGATTTCCTCACTTCAAAGCACAGGGGGAATTATTTATCCTAAAAGTTTAGTAGAGGATATGTAGAGGCTCACTCCTGGAGGGCTTCTACAAGGCTTAATAAATGTATAGCTTTACTTTAAAAGAAACACTCTTGAGCGCTTCAAGTTTTATAGGTGTTTTCAAAGCAAAGGTAATATCAAAATGGAGTGTCTTTCATGTAGGAAGCCAGAGTGAAATGAGAAATTAAGAGTAAACAAACGAACAACCCCCCCCCCCCACCAAATCACAATTTATCCTATTTATAATGCTAATTTCTTGTGAGACACACAAAATGTACATTTTGTAAATTTCAGGGGCACTTAAAAGTTTTAACAGTAATAAGTTACAACTTATCTAGTCTTTATTATTTGCTAGGTTTTAGTTTCAGATCCACTTATAAAGTTACAGTAGATGCCTATTTTAACTCTTCAGACTTACAAGACAAGGTACCAGAGCAGGAGCAACCAAAATCCACAACCAAATCCACATTTTCCTGATCCTGCATTGCCTTCAGAAAGGTTTTCCACTGTGGTATAGACTTTATGTCTGTCAGAGAATTATGGCACTCAGACTCTGGCCAAGACATTAGTAGCTAGGTGAAGTGATATCCTAATTGCCAGTCAAGACCCTTAAAATGATACCATCAATGACAGCAATAGCACCTACTGTATACTTCTATGGGTCAAGCATGGTGTTAGGTGCTATGTATATGTGTGTACCTATATACATCTCTCTAAATTTCTAATTCCCACCATAATCCTGCAACATAGTTTTTAAAAGGTTTTTACAGATGGAGAAGCTGAGGTTTGGAGAAATTAAGCGATGTATGCAAGGTTATGAAGCTAAGTGGCAGAGCAAGATTCAAACCTTGTTCCTTCTGAATTCCAAAGTGTTTTTTACTGCACACTGCCTGTCATCAACAAAGGAATAGTCTGGAATCAGAGTCAGATCAGGATACAAGGGGTAGTAGCACCATGCTCGTTTGTTTCATTCATTCATTCAGTAAATATGTATCAGGTGCCAGCTGTGTATCAGACATAAAGGAACACATTCAATTTACAAAGTAGCAGTCAGGAGCTAGAATCAGAAGTGAGAGGAGTTGAAGAGAAGAGAGGCTGAGGTTCAAGTTCACTAGACTAGTACAGGGTAAATTGACAGACCTAGAGCAGGGGAAAGAAGGCCTCAGGGCACATGGCACAGGTTAACCCAGGCTCACAGGTTAACCCTCACATGCCAAGTATGCTTACTGCTCCATGGAAATATAAAGATTAATTTTTCTTTCCTAAACTTTCCCGTTGTAACTACTTTGGCCTGGATTTTCTTTAGTAGTAGATATAAAATAATTATACTTATTGTAAGGAAGATCATAGGCTTTGGAACCAGAAATGTCTAAGTTAGAATTCTAGTGCTCCTACTTACTAGCTATTTAAACACTCTGAGTATTGGTTTCCTCCTCTGTAAAAGAAGATAACAATTCATGTCTCAAGCTGTTGTGAGAATTAAATAATATATAGCAAGCATATAGCTTCTCTTTCTCTTTTATACACTTCCATTTCCTCAATTATGTCTCCTTAGACAGCAAGATAATTAATCAATAATCAACCCCAAAGCAATCTTAAGATAACACAATCTTTTAAGACCCAATTCAAAATAATTTTTGCTTAAGTTATTAATCTAGTTTGTTTATATCTACGTGAGGTAAATCAAATATTTCTAGTTAGGAATACCTCCTGTTGATATATTATGAGGGTCTCTTCCACGGCAAAATTATTTGGGTTTCCTTGTCAAATTTCCTGAAAATACTGGTTATTTTGGTACCCTAAGCCTTTTCCCATCCCAAACAAGATACTTAATTAGTATTCGCTAAGAAGGTACATGTTCAGAGCACATTCTGGGTGGTTATAGGAGCTTCTGCCTTCCTGTGAGCAGAAAGAATTGGATTCATAAGCCCCCTGATTTTCAAAAAAATTCAGGGATGGGGATTACATAAGGTAAGCCAGCTTATTGATGCAGGAACCCAAGATAGGGCTCAGAGTGATCAGACATGCTCTGACCCTCCTAGAAATTCTTTCTGAATAATAAACCTAAGTCAATAGTTGGTTTGCTGAGCCCTATTGCTTGTTCTTTGATGATCTAAGTGAGTTTCAGAAAAGTATGCAAGAGAAGATACACAGATTATTTTCCCATTAGGTTATACTGTAATGCGACATTTTATACCTAGCTAGTTAAATGAATGATTTCTTTTGAGTTCAAGTCAAAGTGATTCTGTTCAACATCATTCATTTACAAGAGGAAACCACAGTTCAAGCAGGTCAAATAAATTTGTCCAAGATTACACAGCTACTGTCAGAGCTAAGACGAGAACTCAGGCTTCTTAGAATTTAGAATATAAGTAATTCATTTATTGAGATAATATGATTAGAAAATGTACAGAAAAAAATTCATTAAGAACCCAATCAGTGGATTTATAAAAGAGCATGTACCTACAAAATCAATGATGGCTATTTTATTAAAATAAAACAATTTTAGGAGAAAGAAAAGATGGTTTTGGTTTATTTCAAAGTATCATCTACTTTTATTTTTATACATTCATATTTTATCCATTATCATTTGCCTTAAAGACAGCTTTTATGTGTTCATGGAGAACTATGATAATAGACTAAAATATGTTAGCTGTGTTAAAATATGACTTTAGAACTGCTTGATTTATCTGCATCCTTTATTAAAAGGATGCCATCTTGACCTTTGTGCTCTGAAATTTCATAGTTTTCAATTCTGAACATTAAAAAAGTCAAATTATAGTATGGATACCTAATTATGAAAAAACATCAAGGTGTCTGTATGGATAATTAAGAAAATTCTCATAGAGAGAAAATGTTTTTTACAGGAAATATGTCAATACATATCTAATTTTGACATTAGACTATAAAATAGTGGAAATACTGTCCTTTAAGAAAAAAATTACAGTATTCATATAAACAGTGCTCTGAAAGTATTGTATTATATTACCCACCTGCTTTTCTGAGAGATTTGTTCCAGTTTCTTGGCTAATGTGCAGCACTCTTCCTTTAACTTTGTCAGAAATGAATTCTGGGAGGTCAGCAATGAATACTGTTCATTTTCTAGAAATAATAATAACCCCCCCCCCCAGCAACATAAGATGTTTATGGTTGTAGCTCTGCAGTGCTTCCACACGTATAGTGGTAAAAGTGCTAAGACAACCACACTTTTCCTATAAGACGCTAGATCACTTTTACGGTCCTAGGTCAAAGGAATGCTCATCTGGCAAGACACTAAATTTTGTGAGACATTTATTTCCCTAATAATTACACAACAGAAACATTTCTGATCATATCAGCTTTGTGTAATTTTTAACATGTTAATAAATTGTCAAATACCTCAAGTGGAGTCATAGATGCTTATATCTTTGTAATACGCAATATATTTTTATTTTGATAATTCTACTATAAACAGTGTCAAATTTATCACAACCAGATAATTCAAAACTAAAATAATTGAGGAACTCTTTCTACACTGTAATTCATGCTTTATGTTTCATATCTGCTCACATATTTCACTACTCCCATCTTGCATATACTTCTCTAATCATAAAAGAAAAATACATAACTTTCCTTATTCTATTGGAAATAAATAATTTTCCCCATCTATTTAGTGTGAGCTTCAACGAAGATCTGATCAAAGAAACTGAAGAGAGTATGTATTTTTGTGCAAAACAAAAGGAAGTATTCTCATGGTGGTTCAGTTAATACTCTTATCTAGCACTCAGAGATACTGCCCAAGACTCCTTGATCACTGGCATCCTATTGGTAGTGGAGGCAAACAATAATTCATCCTGTAATCTTCTCCTTTTGTTTTTAGTGGAAAAACAACTACCAAGCCCGGAGAATTTTCATTTCTTCTGGCCAAACACTGTGAGAAGAAAATCTCTACTGAAAGTGATGGAGTGAATTATGTGGATCAATATGACATTTGCCTCTTTATTAGCAAACAGATTATTTAATGAATTTTACATTAGCAATTTTTCACTTACAGGATAAGCAACCATTTATTACCATGTCATCAAATATAGTATACATCAAATCACATGAAAATTATCTTTAGGTGAAAGGTTTAACAGGCCCTTTCTTTTCAGTTTTAGACAATGACTGACAAAAAAGCTTATAGCATACAAAGCAAAATAAATCAAGGCACTAAAAATTAATCAACATTTTTCTGGAAGAAACAGGATCAATTAAACTTTTGTTTTAATAGTACAATCAGCTTGGTGTATGTGGTGTGGAATTATAATGACTGACACTGTCTTGTTTTGACTAACACTGTCTGTGAACACACAACTCAAAAGTGAAAGGAACTACATAATGCTCCGACTGAACAAATCAAACTGCCTATTTTCAAAGTGCATTTTACTTTCAAATTAAAGGTAAAGAGTTACTGGCCAACTCAGTCTGCAGAATAGTGCCAATGTGATGAAAGATGGCAATTTTTAGCCAAGCTGCCAGCTGTGGTCAATGCCTTGTATTAGTGAATTTTAACAGCAGTTGTGAGAACTTGAAGAATGCAAAGGATTAAACATCACTCTAGACTGGGTTGGGGGAGGTGGGGAAATCATACAAATGCTAAAAATGTTCGAAGCTGCAAAGATTAAATAAAGGAACATATCAATTTGGAGCCACTGAATTACATCCAGCTGCGACAGTGAATTAAGAACCGATTAATGGCTAAAGCTTTTCTCCAGTTTGGATGCTGAAGCAAACTCATTAGGCTTTTAGAGTAGCTATAATGTGTGTACTGTGGGAACTGTTCAATGCTATTCAGGAGGCTCTAACTGTAAGCTCAGAGCATTTCCCGCAGAGCTTCTGATGCTATTTTCTTTATATAACATGTGTGCCTGAAAACCCAGCCAAAAACAAGCCCTTTGTTTTTCTACTTTGTTGTGGTCTCTCTCAGCTTTACGTTTCTTGAACACAGGTAAATAAACTCATAATCCAGATGGTGCAACAGATGTGAGAGCAGCACTCTGAAATCAACAGACAGTGGGCAATACTTTCCATTTTCTCTTTTAAACGCTAACTAATATGTAATTCGGAATCTCCGGTGTAGTTAGCATCTGCTCCCTTCGGCCAGCCAAAGGTTACAGGTGTTCCTGATGTCATTTCACAGTAAGGTGTGGGCCTGGCTTGTGAGCAAGTGCCCAGGCTCTAATCTTTCCCTACCACCTACCAGTTTTGTCATGCTGGGCCTCCATTTGCTGTATCTTCTGTGTCAGCTCCTGCTCTCTTTGCTGGGCCTGAAGGGCTTGGGCCTTTGCATCGTTGCTAAAGCTCTGCTGAATGCTATCTTTTTCCAGCCTACAAGGCAGAGAGGAGACAGACAGAAATTTAAACTACAGATGCACTAATCCCCATCATTTCCCCTACAGACCACAGAGAGCTGATACGTAGTAAATTGTTAAGCATAAGTAGACAACAGTCTTTCTACAGACTCCCCCTTACTTTAGGCAGAAACTCCAAAGGACCTTTCATACAATGTTAAATACTTGCCATAAATCTAAATTGACTAAAGTAAGCAACTTTAAAAATCAAAAAATCATGACAGCTGAATAATGCTATTTTGTAACTTTAAAACACAAACACCGTTCTCTATAATATTCTCAATGTTACGTACCGCCAATTAATCTTTTTTTTTTTTTTTTTTTTTTGCGGTACACGGTCCTCTCACTATTGTGGCCTCTCCCGTTGCGGAGCACAGGCTCCGGAGGCGCAGGCTCAGCGGCCATGGCTCACAGGCCTAGCCGCTCCGCGGCACATGGGATCTTCCCGGACTGGGGCACGAAAGGCGGACTCTCAACCACTGCACCACCAGGGAAGCCCATCTTTTTTCTTTTGAATGGTCAATATTTCCTAAAGATCCTGAAGTTACAGGAAGAGCATGACTCAATACACCCAAAACTTAAATTCTTGAAACTAAGTTTTGTAGATCACCTCTGCTTTTCCTCCCAAGCTTAAAACGGAATCTCAAATAGAATGTAGGAGATTCTATCTGGAGGCAAGTAAATGATTCTGCAGTACCACATGCATGTTTTCATTAAATATTTTCACACATTAGGCCATGTAATGTGGATATAAATATGAAAATAAAAAACTTCTCCCAGCACTTCATAATAAGATCCCTTTTGGGTCACACTGAAGGAAACTGCAGGATGAGGAGCTTCTGTAGTCAAAGACGATGTATCTCACCCCACTGTGACTGGATATTGACCAGTGGATGGGTCAATATCCAATCACAGTGGCTCCTAAAGAGAGAAACTTCCTGAACAATTAGAACCTGAAGAATGCCAAGGACCTCATCACTGGCACCACTGTGGATAATGACAATGTGTGTGAGCACACACACACACACACACACTCACACATACACACATTAGGTTGGTTCTTTATTCTCTAAATATGGGTAAGTGATATAAAAGTTTCCTTCAATTAACTGGCTTAGTTATTTCTAACTCCTAATCTTCTTGTGGGCATTTCTCATCCATGCTGCTTTACTTTACTAATTGAGATATTTACTGTCTTGTCTTGCCAAACTAAAAATAAACAATTCCATAAAGCTATCACTACTAGTCTATGTACTGCTGTGGAACTTCAAATCACTGGCTTCTAATCATAAAGCAACATAAGGAAAGTCTGTATTGTAATAGGTCAATGAATGTGGTAATGTTGTAGTACAAAATTCCAGAATGAAA